>NC_135254.1:23656139-24276966 GCF_964204865.1 Styela clava
TTCAATAGAAGATTCTGGCTTTGTTGTTGTCTTCGGTTCAACAGCTGAAAATAAATGAAAAAATCACGTTTTAATAATCAACAAGAACATCGAAACCAACCTTCTAGCTAGCCTATATTTACAAACCAATATTTGAAACTTGTTTTTTTAGTTACGTTATGCTGTGATAAAATACGCTTAAGACTAACTTTTTATAGATGATGCTTCTGTTGGTACTACCGTAGGAGATGTTGTAATAACTGTAGGTGCGGGCGATGATGTCATAGTCTTCGAATCAGATGTCAGTCTTTTAACCATGTTCATTATTGCTACTACTTGTTTGCCATTGTGGTACGCTACGAAATTATAGTGTGGAAAAAAAACTTGTTATAAATATCAGGGCTGAAGTTTGACTATTAAACTATTAAAAAGTATATATAAAATAAGTTGAACTTTGAATTTTAAACAGCATTTCAACAAAACGGAAATCAATTTAATCAACATATTGAAACAAAGCATATCTGTTTTTAAACATAGATTAGAGATTATAATTTTTCCTAACAGTTAGAACTATAAAATCGCATCGCTTGATTCAATCTAGCAACCTACCGTAGTTTGAGTCGGTGTATCCCCAACTGCAATCGAAAAAACAAAACAAATGACAATAGATATGAATAGTACATGTTTACCTATACTACGTGCAAATCTGCTACATTTTTAAACGATTGATCACGTATGCGGCAGAAATATCAGAAACATCTTATTAATTGCTATTTCGTGTACTTTTTAAAGAATTATGGAAAATAAATTAGGATATGTCTACATTGAAAACTGAAACATCACGAGTTTTAATTTAACAAGATCGGATACGTTTCAACTATCTTTGATACTGTTCGATATTGCACGTTTCATGGACAATTAAATTCAGTAAATCTGGAATGATGCAAGACCAAAAAAGTGGAAAATTTGAATTGCATATCGTAGAATTATTCAATTATACTTGAAAAAAATTATTTATTCCAAACGTTTGTTGAACTCTTATTTAACAATATGCATACGTGATAAAACATAAACATGTTGATAGGATTGTGTTCCAACTTACAAGTCCCAACATCCATCGGGGTTGGAGATGGGAATCACTGACGCTTGAGGATATATGACAATAATATTATTCAATGCCGCAACCTCATTATAACCAGTCTCCATAACATACGAATCTCCGATGAAGCTATCACCTTGTTCACATCCATGAATAGAAACATGTAGACGGCATGCTGAAAAATTCAAAACTTTCAAAATAACCTATATATATATATCACCCATTAGCCTACATCACTCAACAACTCAGGCTTTTAATACAAAGGAAATTAGATTCCAAGAAAATGACGGTGGCCGTTTTGGCTACTACTATTAAACTGCTATAGTCAAATTTTCAGTACTCTCTTAGTTAACGTTATAGGTAAAAATAAACGAAACATACTATTTTTAGACACCCAGACAAAATGCTGATACAGTCGATACTATATTGCCTCGGTATCGAAGAACGCGGTTTCAATCTTGTTACAGTTGTAAAGCTAGGAAATTCGCATTGTATTATGAATAGCTAATGAAATTACAATACTTTCTGTTGCTCCAGTGCAGGAATCTGGCACAAAAATATACCCTTTGGAATCCATTCCAATTGATGACGGGTTCAGAGAATTAATGAATTCAGATTGGTCATATGTAAAAACCGTGCCTCGCGGAGCAGGAGCTGTCGACGAATAACTTGGAACCTGAATATTAAAGTATCTCCGTAAAACTCAATTGCAAATAGTTGATTATTGCTTACTGAAGTGTAAACTCTTGTGAACATTACTTAATATTACGTAATAGGATGGCTGATAGAATAGTGTTTTCGTTTTACGAGCTATGTGATTGCAGACTATCGATTACACTCTTTCGCTATATCTTTTCCTCCTTGAATCATGTGTGTCAGTGCTTGAAGACAAAAAGAATCATTCGCTACATTTTATTCAAACCTGTTTTAAGATCACAGGATTTGTAATGGGATCCTGATTCTTGTAGCACATATATATCTGTGATTTTCGTACCTCGAGGTTTCCGCCGTATATGTGATTAAGAAGATGATAAGCAGAATCGTAATTACAGTCATTTATGTAAGTTCTGTATATTCTGTTACACGCTCCACCATTGTTCATTGTGACCTGAAATTTGAAATAAGGAATTTAGAATCGAAGAAAGTTTTAATACTACCGGAATACTATACTGCAATCGAATACTAATATTGTCACATAAAAGCTATTATCTCACAAATCCATGCTCTGCAACAATGTCATACTGTGTCAAAATGTTGGCGGGATTAACAAACTCTTCGTAGAATTCCTGAGCTTTCGTCATCACACCTGGGAATAAAATGTTCTATTATGTTGTGTTCTTTCAAAGGCTGTCTTTTAGGATTGGATACTCTACTCACCTGGCTTGACGATCGAATCCTCTTTTCCACTAAAAAGATAGAGTCTAGAATTGTACAGATTATTGAGCGAGCTTATTCGACCCAAGTCAGCTTGTGCTTTTGCGTTTTCTATTAAACTTTTTGCTTGTATCATATATGGTGAAGACATGCATGCTGTCAAAGAATTTGATAGAGAATCATGTGCGCAGTTGTATGGACCTGTAACACAGGAGGAAAAGGTTTATATAATGACACAGAAATTCTATTTCATCACAATGTTTTAACTGACTATTCAATGTTTCGTATTAAACTGAGACAAGAAACAACAGATCTATACGAAGGTTTGAAATAATGCTCATTCACTGTGTGTGTAGTTACAATTAAAACAATATAGGATGGCATGCACTATGGAAATTGTTGAGCGTGATGATAAATGAGGTCAACATTTGGCCTATCGATTTTCTGTACCGTTAAAGCTATTTGATGTGCGCTACCCTTACCTCCAGCTACAACTCCAGCACCCATGAAAGTATCAGATTCAATGACATGCAGCTGTACTGCCATAAATCCTCCCGACGAGAATCCACTAACAGAAATTGCAGCAGTATCAATATTGTAGGATCCTCATCAAAAAAAAAAAATCAGTCAACAAATAGCTGTATCAGAATACTTAATTCATTATTCATATATTATGTTTCATCACATTTCATATATATTGCTAAATTGAATGGTTTCATTACATTTGAACCCACAACAATTGCACCTATGAACTTTTTTTTTTCGGATATTTGAACACATACTAACCCTAACCCATGGATTTAGCACCCGCAAATAGATTGAACCCGTGAAAATTAACCTATTGTGGATTATTCTAGACAGGTGGTTTAGAACCTTTTTCGTGAAAGAAAACTCCAATGAAACATTCCAGAGCCTCCATAAAATTCATTTAATGGTCTCTTATTGCAAAAACAAATATATATGTATATATAGAGCAATCCTCCTAATACAGACAAAATGATTCTATAATACTAGCAAACACAATACACATTTATTCATATTTAAATATGAATAATATAGACTCTGGACTGTACTGGCGGAACACTAGGGTTCAGCGGAATATGGACGTGTTCGTTTACGAACTCAAAACTATTGTTATAAAATTGCAATTGAAGCCTCTGAATAATTAAACATAACAATGTCAGTCAGCCTCTGAATCCCTAAACTTAGTTACACCAACACTTACCAAGCTTTCCTTCGTTTGGAGCAGCGAAACTTGAATAACAGTAGAGACAAAATATGCAACATAAAAGTTGCCATATTCGTATGAAATTCATCATTCGGTGTTTGCAAGATACCTCCCTAAATCCGTTTAATGAAAATTTGCAAAATAGATGTACGTTATTTCAAGATGTGTTTGGGCTGTTCAAGTCTGATTATCTAGATAAGAAGTACGATATATATATACATCAAAATATTTACACTCGGATATGTGTAATCAGATATATAACAATATTACCCTGGTTTTGACCTCTCCGCAATAAACAGGAAAATTTGCGTGAAACCCGAATATTGGGAAAACTTCATTGGTCCTAGAAATTCTGTACGCTACCAGATATTTGCCATACCAACATCAACATTTAAAAAAAGGGCAACAGCCGATAAACCTGACTATTAATCATTGGATACCAGTTCGTATTATTTATTTGTTTGTGAGATATCCGTGAGACTTTTTCTTTGCGTTGCACATGTTTGAACGGGAGATGATGACGCAGAGAGTCTAAAAACCCAATCCAAATTTGAGATATTAGAGACCATCGATAAATAAATACAGACAGCACAATGGGGATTTTTCATTCGCTGATGTTTATTATAGTGGCCAACCTGACTTCGACTAAAATCTTCAAAATAGCTCGACTGGTCGGTAAGGTCATAAACATAAAATGGATACTGAATATCGTCACGCCAATAACCGAATTGCGTAAGTCATTTTTGGCGATTTTGAGTTTTTTTTATAAAATAGGTATTTAGGTAATGCTGCGCACCTGTCTGTTAACTCAGATTTTATTTTATAAATTCTGAAACCCATAAAGATGGAGATTTAGTATGACATGCACATTTGTGCAATTGTTTCGTCATAATGAATTATCAATGTTACCGCAGGACTATTGTGACGTCACAAAGGCAAAATAACCTCGGCGAAGTATTTTCGAGTTTTGCATCTCGGATTCTAGCTTAGCGCGTATTAATTTGAATTTATACTACAGTATAGGAAGACCTGCACTTGTGATATTCACTGTCCGAGTCCAATTCACCTTGGTTAGCTTTTATATTGGGTGCATTGCTGTTTTATTCTTTATATTTAATCTTAGTCTTATTTCGGTGGGTGTGCAGAACGTGTTATATTGATGAAATATATATTTTTAAACATAAAAAATAATGTAATTGAAACTGATTAGCTATTTTGGGGATTAGACATTGTAGATACTGAGAATTACATTCGTTTTTGGAATGTTTAGTTTTCAGGACTGGTGCATATAGTAAAGTTGCAAAATTGCGTATGTCCCCAAGTCTTGGACACATTTCTGCCTTAGTCACAGTGTGCCATTATGACGTCACTTAACTGCGTCATACAAATTAACTTAAATCCGGCTACGATCAAAAAATTGAACCATTGCAAATTATTGACTCCCAATGGCATAACAATATCATTAGAAGTTCAAAACTCAAAACTGCTAAAAATGACTTACGCAATTCGGTTATTAGCGTGACGACATGCAGATAACTGCAAGTATCTATATACATATATTATCTAAACAGGGAAAAATGAAATTTCTCTAACCATAAATGTTACATGACTGCTCAAACTATAGTATCTAATTTAAAATTTCCTCCAAGTCCGATTCGTCGTTCGCTTGGAATAAAAATTAATTAGGCATTCTGAATTTTAATGTCACTACCGTTGCGAATAAAATTTACCACTATACTCTTTGAGCAAGACTATAACTTTCGCATACTGCAGAATTCATTGCAGGATCGTTTTTCAGTCAAAACGCACGCCATTTACGGCGAAACCTTCATTTGATACGTATTAATACGATCCAATTAGCTTGTCATACTCAAATACTGTATGTATATATCGTATTTGGCACATGTTCCACAAATTTTTGGGGTATGTTATTAAATTCACTCAACATCAGACGCGATCGACTACTCGAGTCGTTGTAATGGTACATTTAATAGGAAATTGAAAACGTCGTTAAACAAATGCCCACAAATTCGTGAGAATTTTCACGCACTTCCTGTAAACACGTTGGAATACAGGACGCTGGCAGAAACGGGCCTGCTCGTCGGTGGCTATGGGATAGAAATGGAAGACGTTATAATGAAATAGGACTTAATTACTGATTATTAATTATTAGAAATGATTATATGCGGAAAGGCATCCGTCCTTGCTGCCGAACTGAAGTTCGCGAGATGAAAAATCATTTGTGTTCGACATGCTTTTTTCTGCACATAGTACATGCAGAATCGAAAGAAGCATCTGGTATTACCTATTACAGACGGACCAAGCAATACTAAACTGCATAATATGAGCTTACATCACTATCTGTGGTTCATTAATAGCCAGGATATTGGGTAAAACAGCCATAATTTTCGACGACGTATGAAAGTTTCCAATTGCCGAGTATAAACATTTATATATATACTGGTATTTAGACAGCTAGTGTGATATCGTTGAATATGGGTAAAATATCAGATGTTTCCACAGATATCAATACGTCCTTCCAATTACATCTGTACTTAACATATCTTCCCCCATAAAAAATAAAACCCAAAACAAAAAAACTCCAACGCCCTGGCGATGCGATCACACAGTTATTATTAACTAAGATGAAGTTTAATTGATCCATAACAACATTTGGCAAAAAATACAAAGCTTAATCTCAATGGTTATGAAAAATTGGTACAAAACAGAATTAACACTCATTATAGCTAAAGAATATATAAAGATGAAAAACATAATTAGATCACAAAGAAGATACAACTTTCTCATTATCAGATACTTTCGTACCACTATGAGCATAGGCACCATTCACTTTCCCACCGTTTTCAGGAACTTTGGCTTTACTTTTCTCCACTGCTCTGCGACTTTTAATAAACCAAAATAACACAAGCAGTATTAGTATAGTACCCAAGCTTAAGCACACACTGAACATTACATATATAGCAGTGTCTGCCTCCACTGGAGTCAAATTTAGACCAAGTCCTTCTCCTATGGGTGGGACCCCCAATTCTTCACAATTTTCTGGCGGTGGAGCTTCAGTTGGTGGTTTTTCTGTTGGTGGATTCATGGATTCGGTGGTGGCAGATGCAGTCGGAAGAGATGGCGAATCTGTTAAAATTAGAGGGATTCAAATAAAAGTGAAATAAAGACGAAAACAATAACTGTATGATCAAAATAGTTATGTACCCTGTGGAAACATAGGCACAACATCATTCCAAAGCGCGTTTTTTTCGGCATTCAAGTTCTTTTGTCTTCTCAAACTTCTCCCCAAGTCTAATTCGATATAATTTGTTGAGTCTGGCAAATAATGTCTCCATTTTGTGGTAGAGTAGGCTGTGTTTGGATCGCTAGAAGTTGTGAATGAATCAGGTAAAATCAAAACTTCAGTTTACTTTGGCAAAAGTAATATCGTAAGGTGCTGCCATGTGCGAATAATTTAGATTTGATCGAAAGTTATGCTGTGAGCAGCATAATATATCTGTACCAACCACTTATCTATTTTGCACCAGGAAATGCTACTATTGAGCAATTTTAGAATGATACATTGCAAACTTTTGCTGTCTACAATGCCAGATGTAAGCAGTTAGACTACAACTTAAAAATAAACAATCTGCATAATGGCAAAGTTGACTAACCTACAACTTACAATACATAATAGTACTCATACACATGGTAAAAATAATCTTTACCCAGACCACGCAAAATTTGTCCATCGTGATATAATAGCTTGGCTAAATTTTCTGTCTTCGTCTGAATAAATATCTGGTGATGTGATCGGAATTCCAAATTCATAAATTACATCATCACCATGGCAGCCACCAATCCAAGATGTTTCCATTTTCAAGTTTCTTGTCAAAAGGTATTGATATACCTTTTTGCTTGTTGTCCTGTGTGTTTGAAAACAAGGCAATGATTGGAGCCTTGGGAGATTAAACCGGGTTGGAATATAGACAGAATTTGAATTTTATGCACTTCGTAAAAGTGATTTGTCATGTTTTATACATTTCTACTTCTCCGTATAGTATTCACTTTACGTAAATGTTTTAAACTTGTACAGTGTTATCGTGAATGAATGTTTGCCAATTTTCTTTATATTGCTGAACTGCAAGTCATAAATCTTGCATTACTTCTTCACAATATTACCTTTATATCGTTTCAAGTAAGCAATTTTAATTATAAAAATGGTGTTTTCACCAGTGTTTTCTCATGATGTAGAACTTAGTTACATGTAATATCTTGCCTTGCTATTTCAGCAATTGCTTTTGAAGATGAGACTTTAAACATAAAATCGCTGTAATATTCCACAGCAGATTGTTGCAACAGTTCTTCATTATTTGGGTCTTGCCATGGTGTATAAGAATGCAAAAGAGTTGCATAAGTTTCTTGCGACCATACATCAAAAGAATTTCCATATAAAAATCTGTGCGTATCTGAAACTGCAGTGCCAAGAACACCATCATTTTGCTGCACTATAGATATATTGGGATATGCAGCCTGAAAAATATGGTGAGATTGTCAATTAGCATAACAGTAATTATAAAAAATGTGAACTTTTATGGGCGCAAGTTCTACCATGCAATCCATTCAAATCCAAAAATCGGCATGAATTGTAACATAAATTATAATTTCTGCAGACATGATTACGGTATGTAAAAAGCAATACCCAAACGAACCTTCGAACATATTTTTTATGATAATAACAATTTGTCAACATTGATTACCACATAATTTGAAGTATCATAATCTCACCTTCAAATAATAATAAAACTCATGACTTGTTGTCCCAGCCAGATAGTCAAAGTCAGAGCTGTTAGCAAACAACTGCTGTAAGTCCACTACAGGAATCAAATCATCATCTTTTCTCATTCTCCACATTCCCCACAAGTTGAAGTCGTGATCACTGCTACCATCAATTTGAATCAAAGGTACTGCATTCATAATATTTACAGCATCTGTTGTTTGTAAACATTGGAGGATATCTTCACTCAAATCAACGTTTCCACATCCAACGGATGCTGCTACGTCAATGGTAGTTTGGCCACATGAATTGCTGTGGTCACAAAATGCCCAAGGTGAAAATGCAGATCCACTTTGACTTATAACTCTTTTCACATATGATGAAGTAGATGGAAGAGATCCCTGTTAAATAGTAACTGGAATAAAGTTAAAGCTGATACAAGAATAATTGGGTCTGATATTTCAAACAAGAAACGCTGCTGAAATTGAGTAAAAACCTACAGATCACACCAGAATTTTCAAAATGGCTTGCAAGCAATTAAGGCTACATGCGTATGCAAGTAATTATTTTTGAAAACATATAAATAGTTGAAAATTTTTTTAAGAAAATTTAGGGATAAGACCAAGTATCCTTTACTATGTCACAATTTATCATGTTTCAAATCTTTCGAGGGTTCCGTTTTCATCTAATCCTGACTAAAGTAGCGGATGCCATTATAATGAAATCAATATAACAGCCTTGGTGCATAGTGCATATATGCATATGATGGTATTATTGTCAATTTATGTAAATTACTAGTGTACCACAGAAGATTATTATTTTCTGTTTCGTTAATTTCAGTATTTTGTTGGGAGGTCATTTTATGTGATGTTACCAGTCCGCCAGGTCATAACGGTTGGAAACCAGTGCACCAGTTCAGTGTTCCCCAACCCATGCGACAGCAAGCTGAGTCGTCAGATAATCTTATTGGATCACTTGTTTTTTCAACAAAAACTTGAAAGTTATTTAATTTTTTTGGTTAATTTTCCATTTTGGAATTGAAATGTTGCTCAACAGTAATTGTATAGTGGGAAGTACCACAGGGTATAAACATGGCAACATGTATTTTGCTTACCGTATTTATTCAATTATAACGCGCACTCGTGTATAACGCGCACCTTTAAATTTTGAATGAAAATTGGTATAAAATTCTTTTTTTTATTTTTTCTCTACTAACTACTGGTAAGCACATGAGGTAACAACTCACAGTTTCCGCATAATCAACAACCTCCAGTTTGAATGCAGCCCTATATGCAGAACGTTTTTGTCTTGCCATAATAGATAATGGGTAATATATAATGGGTATCTACAGTACAGTACGATAATGGCAAATAAATATTCTCAACGCAGCGGGAATGTCAAACGCATGCTGAGCTGTCGCATGTGCGTGTGCTTGCACGAAATCGAACGCTAGCACGAATGTCAAACGCACGCTGAGCTGTCGCATGTGCGTGTGCTTGCACGAAATCGTCCTGCATTGGAATGTGCATGCGCGAGCGCACACACGTTTCAGATGTTCAAAACCACATTTTCAATACCGCATTTCTCAGACCTCGTGTATAACGCGCAGCATTGATTTTTGCCTAAAATTCAGTTCAAAATTTTGCGCGTTATAATCGAATAAATACGGTAAGTAAAGCCAAGCCACAATTTCAAAAACTCGCTCATGTCAAACAAGTGCAGCTTTTTCACTCTGCAGTAATGTATGATGAAATAAATGTTATGTAAAGATGATTGTTTTAGATTTGTAAATTGATTTTGTAGCCACATACATTTAGCATTCGAGTGTACCCCTGGGTCACAAGATTTTACTAAATTTATTCTCGAAAAAATTTGGGTCAGGAACAAATATCAATGGTTTTTGAAAATTGTTATGCAAAGGAGCCCACCAATATCTCTGCTGCTGCAGCACCAGACCCCTGTCCAAACAATGTCAATTTGTTTGGATCAGCTCCAAAATTATGAGCATTGTCGAATGTCCATTCTATAACAGTTTTAAGATCCCACAATCCATAATTTCCTTTCATGACATCATCTTCAGTTGAAAGGAATCCCATCACACCAAGGCGGTAGTTGGGTCGTATAATGACAACATTCCCAAAAGATACCATATATGATGGATCAATTGCATTTTCTCTGGTTCCAGGACTACCACCACCAGACCAAAAACTTCCTCCTGCCTTTCCTGGCTTTGCATCTGCATCTCCATGTATCCATACCATAATTGGCATTGAATGGGAATTGGCTATAAGTAAAAGAAACTCATTTGGATTTTAACATATTGACAAGCCTTCCTTAATAAACTTGCATTACTCCAGATGTATTGACTTACAGACTTGGTGAAGTTGAATGAAATGCAGGATTCATTGCATAACATATTAGAATACTATAAACAAATATTATAATGTGTATATACAATAATATGGTCAATAACAACTGAAATTAATGAAATACCATACAGAATTTCTATGGCATAATAAAGGTGACATTACTATCAAAGCTGTTAATTAAGTAACATCACTGTAAAAGGGTTAAGGTAAATTTTGAAAACTGAGGTTCAACATAATATGCTAAATTCATCAACAATATAAAGTACTGACTCCCAATAATTCCAGATGGCATGTATACATCGAGATATAAACAATCTTCTGATCCAATGATATTGTTTTTGTCATTAAACTGAAGACATGGAAGCTTGGGATTTGTAGCATCTAGTGTTGTTGCCCATTCTATTGCAAAACATACAATTTATAATTTATACAAGTCAGATACCATAAGATGGATCGAATGAATTCTCTGAAATTGAAATTTTGACTTCTGGCTTGATGGATGGCTTTCTGTACTAAGTTTACTGTCAATGGAGAATGAAAGAATGGTTGTGCGTATCTGCTTGTCATTTACTCCTTCCTGCACCTACTACATTCATGAAATGAAATTAACTGAAATCGGACTCCATAGTTGTAACCAGATAAGTCTGGGCCATGGTTCACCATATGGTTTTCTGCCTATGATGAAGTAGCTGGTATTTTATTCAATTCAACTAGTCTCAATAACTCTTATTGTTTGTTAGTAGTCTTTAGAGTACAGAAAGTCAGTTACAGTTATGTGAATTATCCAATTTCAATTTATTGATAAATATGTCACCTGTTGGTTTTTCTGTTTTTGCAAATCTTAACTCCTCTAATGGTGGTTTAGCATATGGAATACCAAGGAATTGATGGACATCAAAATGCTCATTTATCATACGCCTCCCCCTAATATGACCCAAACTTGTAACGACTTCAGGTTCAGTGGGGTTGGTAATAGGTGGTGGTAAAGTTGTTGTAACCTAACAAATACAGAGACGAAGAAAGATCATCAAATTATTTTTCTAGTATTAAATACGAATTGTAAATAAAGGATAACTGAAAATTGAAATTAGAGAAAAGGTAGCAAATAATTCTGCAGATGAAATAAACCCACAACAGTATTGACAATATGTTATAGGTATATTTTAATTCTCCATTTATGTTTTAAAAATTCATAGTCAAGGTCGAAAACCATTCTACAGAATTTCTATTATATTTTTCTTCTTCCTATTTCTTAAAAAAACAGATGAAATTTGTAAATTCCTTTTTTTTAAATCTTATCATCAGGAATATGATTATTTAACAATGTTTTCAATCTAAAATACTTGTCTTTGGTATTTGCTAACAATTTTACATTAATAAATTGTGTTTCGATTTTCAAAGTTAATATATTTATTTCTTACTAAATATGAAAAGTACAAGTGATACCACAAAGCCATTTTAACGCTGATCACCTGCACTGTATTGTCTTCACAATACACACTTTGTCTTGGCATGTAATCATTCCAGAATGCATCCCATGTTGGCCGTAAATTATTGGCAGCATAAGTCAAATTTCCAATATCCAATCTCATGTAATTTCTATTTGTTGCAAGTTTTTTAAATTCTGTCCATTCAGGAAGGGTCACACCGGCATCATTTAGGTTTGGATCTCTTGAAGAATGATTGTTTTGTGTTAGTTTGCATGGACATTAATGTTAACAAGATTCAGTAAAAATTAATAATACTCCAATGCATTTTAATACTTCCAAAAGATTTTGATATGTTAACAGTTGTTAATCGAAAATTATCCAAGTTCATCCAAAGAAGCCTATCAAATTTAAGAATAAAAGTAGTAGTAAAAATTAGTATGAAAACTTTCAGCTTGATAAATTTTGTCTAGCATGAGCAGCCATGTTGATGAGCAGGCTATAAAGCATATATATTACATCACCACAATAAGTTCTAGAATCAATGGTTTTTATTCCTAGCATAATAAGTATATTTACCCAGTTTTTATAAAATTTGTCCAGTATCCAATCATATTTCTACTCAACTCTTTAACAGTTTCTTCTTCCGTATCATCATCTATCACTCGACCAAATACAAAATCGACTTCTGCACTGTGTGGTGCTCCAGCCCATGATGGAAGAGGACCCCTGTTTACATGAAAAGTTGCAATGTATAAAATATCATTGAAGAAGATTATAACTGACCATACTCTCAATTCTGATACATTCTATGATGATGCACAAACTCAAATCTTGGATCAAGCCCATAAAAAAACTTACACCGGATAATTTACATTTCTAAACATGCCCCAAGATTTACATACTTATTAAGATTAATGATGTGGCAAGTATTCCAAAGATTTAAATTTATCTTTGGGAAACAACCAGCTGGTAAGGACTATAACATAGTGATAATAAATAGAGTGAAATTACCGCTTTACGACGTTATTTTCTACTTTTTAATTTATTGTAAATAAAAATTTCAATTTTAATAACAAACGAAAAAATTAATAGAAAACAAATTTTCTTACATTGAATGAGGATAAGTAAAATAGTAGAAATAAACATCGGCTCCAAACTCTGAGTAATCCAATGCATATTTATGTGTTGGAAAAATAAACATTTCATCAGCAAATAGTTGCAACAGACTTTTCTGAATTTTCTGCATATTGAAAATACAAAAGACATAGACAATGTTTGAAATTCAAAAACCATTCCACTACTAATTACCATACGTAGTACAGAAACTTTTGAGAACAGTGTAGGTCAGCATTTCTTAACCTGGGGTAAATTTACCCCTGGGGGTAAATTCCTTTATTCTAGGGGGTAAATTTTGTTATTGTGGAAAAATATATTGACTAAACAAAAATCACATATATTTGCTTGTTTTGTGTCAAGAAACGTTGTGGTATCGGTAAGTTTCGAGTTGTATTTGTCGCTAGTAGGCTATTATTTTTATATATTGTGATGTCATAAACATTAGCGCAATTTGTAGAGGTTCCGAAAACGCATATCAGCGGATCCTTTGTTTTAGATGGGAAATTTTTTATGACGACACTATACCAAGTTGCGGTACCTGATCTGGTAATACGGAAATGATTAGGATCAGTTCGCAATTCAAATTTCAATTTACGTTAAACTGAATTGTCAGAGGACCCGAAAAAGCTATTACAGTCCTTGTACCGGTACATAATATCGGGCACTAGACTCCTGGTCTGGTAATACAGTAAGGATCCGAATCAGTTCTCAATTCATGATGAACTGAATTGTCTCAGGGTCTAGAAAAGTTATGACAGTCCTTGTACCGTTACCGCCGATATTTGAGTTATTTAACTCAAATCGAGTTATTTAACTCAAATCGTCCTTGTACCATGATAGTAGGCCTATACCGCATTTCAGCCAAAATTGAAAACCAAGCCGAGTTCTTTGTTATTTTAACTATTTACTTAGTCACAAAAGTTACACACTCAAATTTGTTTGAAAAGAATGTCACAAAAAAAGAGAAATTATCAGGACGTTTGTTTAGATTTTGGTTTTACGTATCTCATTCGGGATGGTCTTCATATCCCCCAGTGTGTTCTGTACATGAAAACTTTTTCAAACAGCACCATGAAACCCGCCCCACTAAAACAGCACCTAGCGAATGCTCATCCAAGCATGAAGAGAAAAAATCGGTCTTTTTTTGAGTCAAGATTGTCCTGTCTAAAAAGTCAAAAACTGGACAAATCCGGCTTTTTTTGGCAGACTAACAATACTGCTGTACATGCATCTTTTGTCATTGCTCTGCATGTGGCAAAAGCTAAGAAAGCACATACAATCGGTGAAACCCTCCTGAAACCCTGTATATTGGAAAGTGTGAAGTTGATGCTTGGAGAGAAAGCATCTCAAACAATGAAACAAATTTCGCTGTCGAACGACACAATAAAATCCAGAATCAATGAAATGTCTGACAATATTAAGAGCAAGGTTATTTCGAAGATTGACTCCTCCCCTGTTTTTGCCCTTCAACTTAACGAAAGTACAGATGTTTCCAATCTATCACAACTGCTTGTGTATGCCAGATATGTTGATGGTGGAATGATTATTGAAGAATTTCTCTTCTGCCAACCTTTGGAAACAACATCAAAGGCAGCGGATGTTTTTCAAGTGTTGGATGATTTTTTTACCAATACTGGTTTAAGTTGGAGTAAGCTTGTTGGGGTATGTACTGATGGTGCTCCTGCCATGATTGGTGCAAAATCTGGATTAGTTTCCCTCATAGAGCAGAAAAATCCAGAAATTCAAGGAACTCATTGTATGATTCACAAAGCGGCCCTTGTCTCCAAAACTATTCCAACTATTCTGTCGTAATCAAGGTCGTTAATTATGTGAAAAGTTCAGCGCTCAGCACAAGACTCTTCCGCAAGCTTTGTAAAGATATGGATGCCGACCATACCACACTTTTATATCATACGCAAGTACGTTGGCTGTCAAAGGGAAACATGCTTTCCCGTGCTTTTGAATTAAAAGAAGAAGTAAAGTTGTTTTTGGTTGCGCAACAAAAAGATGATCTTTTGTTTGCATTCAGTAAAGACGGATTTGCTACATACTTAGCTTATCTTGCCGACATATTCGAAGCATTAAATCAGCTTAACAAGAAACTGCAAGGTCCAGAAAGTAACACGATCAAACATACTGATGCCATCAATGCATTTATGGCAAAGCTCAAACTTTGGAGCCAACGAGTAACAAACGATGACTTTACATCATTTCCCCGCTTGAATGACATAATTAGGGATGGTTTTTAACAACTTTTAAAGCAGGACATTATTTGCCACTTACAAAACCTGCAGAAGGAATTCGAACGATATTTTCCCGAGATCAACACTTCCAGCATTTTGTTGAGATTAGCAAGAAATCCTTTTATATGTGAAGTGGAGGATGTTCCTCAAGTAATTCAAGAAGAATTTATAGAGTTAAGAAACGATTCTTTTGCTGGAGATCAATTTCGCACCTGCAACCTAGAAGAGTTTTGGGTTAAAATGCAACGTTCCTATCCAAGACTGGGTAGTAATGCCCTGAAGATTATTGTTCCCTTTTCTAGTGTTTCTACTACTTACCTGTGCGTGTGCGGATTGTCTGCGTTGCTCACTATTAAATCTAAAGCACGGAACTGACTCGATGTCGTCTCTCAGATATACGCTGCGCATTGTCTGCTATTTCACCAGACATTGAAAATCTGGTTGCCAACAAACAAGGGCAGCCATCGCATTAAATCTTCTTTTTTTTGTCTGAAAGTTCTGAAAGTGAACTGATGCAGCTTTCTACCCAAACCTTTCTGTTTAGTCCCGAGTTCTTCGGTTCGTCTTTGTTTGGCGATTTTTTTTAATAAATCATAACCTAAAGATGTTTTGGGGGTAAATTTTGTGATCTTGTTTGGTAAAGGGGTAAAATATGCAAAAAAGGTTAAGAACCTATGTGTAGGTTGTATATGGTTAAGTGAGAAATTAACAGTATGAAGAGTATATTTTGCTAGTTATGAGTAATATTATTGCATTATAGTTGCTTCCTTTATGTATGCATAATAATGACAATTTTCTGATTTGCAAGTAAAATGAATTTACACTTTAAAACTCAAACCTGATCATCATTAAAAAATTGCAAGTCTTCGTAATGTCCATATTGTTCACTGATAGAAGTTGTTCTCCAGCCATAAGTATCAAGAAATCTGTTGTTGATGAATTCGGTGTAACCAGCTTCATTATTGACATTTCTGATTGTCACCCAGCCTATGCTCCCATCGCCATCATTGGCACCTAAAATTTCAGATACAAGTTAGTTCAGCAAGTTCAGATAATAATATGGTTCAACATGAAAATTCTTCCCATGTTTCTTACTCAAAATATGTATTTGAATCTGTTTTAGCCTGGCTATTTTAACTTCTCAGGATACAGACAAAATAAATGAACTGGCTATGTGAGAAAAATTGAATTGAATAGGATAATGATGTTCACCTAGAAGATACTTGTACTGAATAACACGACTTTCAACTGCAGCCTCCCTTGGGTGTACTGGCATGAAAATTTCATCCACTGTTGGAGTAAATGCAACTCCAGCCCTTTGTTGTGCTGCCATCAAGTCACTGACACTCAATTGTCTTAAACAATTTACTATTTCTTCATTCCCATTTGTTGTATCACATGATGCTTCCTCTGCCAGACTGAGCGTGAAATGATTAAAATATTCAATAGCAATTAAATTAGAGTTAAAAATTTTGAAAACACACAAGAGACAAATAGTTAATAACTTTCTATTCAGTTCAAAATAGCTTGTCAATTATCATAACTTTCAATAGACTACAAGATAGACTCTTATTATGGCATCAAAAAAGTCATTGATGCGATGGAGCAATTCAAAGGAGAAATTATTTATTATTTTTGGAAAGAAAATTTTACTCTGTCTTTCACATATCCAGAGTGCGAGACATATCAATATGTAGGAATCGATTAATAAAGATTGAACTACAAAATAATATGGAGTTTTTATGCAGAGATGGCACAAAAAAGCCATGAGTTTTCTACAAAATCTACATCAGGATTAATAAAAAATTTGTTTTTGATGTGTTCATTTTGTAGGAGGAATAAGGACCTTGAAATTGGCAAAGAGAGGAATATATTAAAACTAATTGGGAATCACTGATTTAATGTACAACGTAGATTTGTATATCACAAAGCAGTAGTATGAACAAAGCATAAAAAGTGATTTTTTTTCTACTTAGGTATCAGTTTTCATGTACTATCCTTTTGTCTAACTGTACACTCTTTATCTAATAGTAATAGTTGTAAATAATGATATATTTTTAGCAATTTTACTACCTTAATGTTGATTGAAGTTGTAACATATCATCATAGGGTAATATCGCAGGACTTTCTAATATAGCTCCTTTGATACCTAGTTCATCATTCATTGGACTGAGAGTTTGCAGCAAAACATCTTGTCCACCAGTTGACTGACCAGCAATTGTTATTTGATCTAATAGAAAGTTTATGTGTGCATGACTGGATATTAGAGATAAACCAGCAAAATATTCTACATCATATGTAACCTACTTGGATCTCCTCCAAAATTTGCTATGTTGTGTTTGACCCATTTTATTGCAAATTGTTGATCTAAAAGTCCAAAATTTCCTCGAGCTGCGCTATCATCAGTAGATAAAAATCCCAGGGTCCCAAGTCTATAGTTGACTGTCACGACAATCACATTACCAAGTGCCGCAAGAATATCCCCTGAAAATATATTACAAGTAGAATAGTGTTGTCATATGTTTATGATAAATACAATATCACATTATTCAGTATTTAACAGTTTCTCAACAAATAATTTATAACTTCTTATTAGCTTGTCAATGGTATCTTGAAGTCTTACTTTTGCCATCTTGTTTCATAAATAAAGAAGAAATATTTTGGACAATAAGTTATTTCGTCATCAGGGTTTTAAAGTAAAACTTACATTTGCTAGGTTCATTGCAAATGTGGACTTATTGTCTGACTAAATGCTGACATACAAAAGTGAATCCACAAAGTATTTTTGAAAGATGAATAAACATTTTAATATGTTATATTATATTTAGTATAAACAGAAGAAACTGGATGGATTTTGATAAAAATGTGTTATTCAATTCTCACCTTGATATGATCCCATACCATCATTACTCTGATGTCCACCTCCATGTAACCATACCATGACAGAAAGAGAAGTCACAGATGAAGAATTTTGAGATGGAACATAAATTGATAGATATAAACAATCCTCATCCATTCTAGTATCATCAAAACTGATTCCTTGAGGGCAAATCTTACTGAAGTCCTTAACTGGCAATGTCTCACTCCATGAAGATTTATTAGCAGGATTCGAAAAACGAAGGCTACCTGAATTGAGAAATATTGGGTATAGTGGTTTTGTTCAAACAATTCTCACTGTATCAACTAGCAAAACGGAATTTTTAAACAAAAGGTGCTATAGCAGTGGTTCTCAACCTTTCTTCCATTGTGGCCCATCTCTGTTGCACAACAATTCTGTGACTCGTCAACTTTTTTATGTAAGGGAGCAACTTTAAGAAAAAAACAAAAGATTTTTGCAAAAATTTATTAGCTGAACCATGGCCACTGGTTGAGAACTGGTGTGTTATAGCAGTGGTTCCCAACCTTTTTTCAAGCGATTCAAAACGCATTAAAAATTGTATACTATAGTCTCATATCCTCTCATCTGAAATATGGCATTATAAGTTGGGGAGGAACTAATAAAACTACGATAAAACCACTAGTAATTTTGCATAACAAAGCAATTCGCTGCATGCTATCTGCAGAATCACAGCATGTTCATAACTCACTCTTATACAAGCAGTGTGGAGTATTACAACTGAAAGATATCTATCTTTCTGAAATTGCCAAATTTATGTATCGCTTCGAAAATCATATGCTACCCCCTATATTTCATAACTTTTTTACAAAAATTTCAACCATCCATAGCCATGCCACAAGGAGTGTTACAAAAAGGACTTATTTCATGCCTCGATGTTCTTTTCCATTAACAAAAAAAACGCTCAAAACAGAAGGCATTATAAATTGGGAAAAAAGTCCGTCTAATATTAAAGAAAACTCACTTGCAACATTCAGTAAGCGATTAAAAATTCATCTACTTGATGACTATGGATAGATGAAAAAAGACGACTATGTTTATTTCCTTACGTATTCAAGTCATATTATTATCGTATTGCTGCTATGTCCATGCTCTATAATTTTTGCCCAAATCTCAAATCACTTTGATAACAATTTCCCTCATATAATAACAAATTCTGCAACTAGTGCCTAATTAGAAAAACAGCCCTCTAACATTCAAATTGTAAAAAGAATCCCCCCCCCTGTAAACAATATCTTAACGTATTTGTTTTTAGTGTTCACTTTATTTATTGCGTTTAGTGTTCACCTTATTTATTGTGTTTAGTGTTCACCTTATTTATTGTTCATCAAATATTAACAGTGGTACTTCGGGTGTCGCTGCTCGATAACCATTTTTGGTTCCCCACGACTTCCCTTCCCCAGTAAAACTGTGTACTATTTTCTTGTAATTTGTGCCTGTGCTATTTACTTATTTTTTACTGGTTGGAAAAAAATAAACTTGATGATGATGATCAAATATTTTAGAGAATTAATTTTATAAAATCTGGCGCCTGGGGATACGCTCAAATTCCATGCTCAAATGCTAACCCTTCCTTCAATGCTTTTGCCTAAAATGGTCACAAAGTTAACTGACTGACTAATAACAGCAGATGACAATTTTCTATGCTGGGATACTTCCTACATATACAATTATTATTGAGCAACACTTCAATACAAATATAAAATAAACAATAAAATTTACTAGAAAATAAAAGCAATTACGACCCAAGAAATTTTTAGGCAACCCAATTTTAGATATCGACGCACAGGTTGGGAAACACTGTGCTATAGTATAGATAGTGGATACTATAGTGTAGATTGTATTGTAACTTACCAACAGGTGGTTCTGCATATGGCACACCAAGATATCTTTCAATGGCATGACCATTCCAATCTTGCTCATAACCTTCTACACACCCTGATGTTGTGCTTCGAATTAGCTGTTGATTTGGGCAACTGGTAGCCCTCACTTCTGGTATCTACAAAACAAAGGAAATAACAACCTCAAACAAAAAATGTGAATAATTATTCAATAAAATCTAGCTGGCTATATTTCTAAACAAATTAGAAACCTCTATTGCACTCGTAACTTTCTTCAGTTCTTCAATAGATTTTTTATCATCAGCAGTTAATAGTTTTGTTGGGCAAGTTGTTAGAGGCAAATATCTCATTTTGTATTGTATCTCCCTCCACATATGTAACACATCACCCCTGCAAAAACCATTGGTTGCTTTCAGAGATACTAATAATAGTGACCAAACGTTAATTGAAAATGCATGGTAAACCAAAACAGAATCCTTTTTACTGTTTGTTTACAATTACCCTTAGGCCTTACAGTGATTGAATTGCCTAATTTTAACATTGTTGTGGCAGTAGCATATCGAGTATAAAATAATACTGTAGTAGATCAAGTGTGTCAATCATCTCAAAATATGTGTCTATATATTTTGTCAAATTATATAAAACTTCAATTATTAAACTTGCCTGTAATTACTCAATAAATAAAGATTAGGATCTTGAAACATGCTTGTATTCAACCATATAGTATATTTACTGTCTAGTGTATATTCAGGCCATTCAATTGGAATATCTGCTTGATTTGGATAACTTGGATCTCTAAAATATAAAAAAAAACGACGAGATTGAAAATGTTTTAATATGATGATTTGAAGCATTGCCAATGGTTAAAATATGATGACTTGTTACACCAAATAATATCGACCAAAGAGTAATTTCAAAAATGCTTCTGTTGAATTTTATTAGACAAAATAAATTTGCAATTATATATCTTTAAATCCAATTTGGATTTAAGAACAAATCCACTCAGCAAATTCTACTCTTTGTTTAAGGTTGATAATAAATTAATTCATAATCGATCTTTGATAAACTAAAACACTTAATATATAAGTATGTGTATGTTATATATTTATATAAGTATATAATACCTAGACTTACCCACTCCATGCAAAATTTGTCCAGTAAGTCATCATAGCCAGACTCAACTTCCTATCAGTATCATTAAATCGATCTGCCTAAAATAACGCAATTCATATCAATGCAGTAGTTTAATTATATGATTAAGCTACTAGTATTACCTATTTCACTGGATAATTTCTTCACATATGTGAAAATTAAATCAACATCTACTATGAATAATATTCATCTCTAAGAAAGTACGGTGGGACACAATAATATAAATGTGTAAATAGATAAAATATTTTTAAAAAAGAGACTCATCTTTCTGTATCATTGAAATTTATAGTACTAAACACAAAAAATGAAAGAGAAAAACATATTTACTTCAAAGGGATGACCAAATGTATAAAACATTTCTCTAAGATGATTTGATCCAACCCAGTATGGGAAGCGTCGAACTCTGCTCAACTCAGCAAATATATATCTGTATGACCTTCCAGTGCTAAAATTGAAACAATTTATTTGCAGCTTTGAATTAAATAAACACTGATTAGTTTTGAACAAATTTATATTCATAAGACATGAATAATGAAAGAAAATGGAAATATTCAAGAAACTTAATTCGGCCTCCCCGAAGTATCAAAAGTATGTATACCAGGTTAGGGTTCGGCCATAATTTGATTCCAATTTTCTCTATTTTAGTTTGTTTATGAGTTCAGGACTAGCAAAGTCACTCCCGTAGTATTTGTATCTGAAATTATGGCATAACCCTAACCTGGTACACATACTACATTCTGTTGGCCGCCATCTTGGTTCACATATTTCGAGAGTACCCTTAATTCCTTGAAGTTCACTGTCTTTGGACGTTTTTAATTACATCACCTTTATTCAATTTTCACTATGAGGTTGAATTCAAAATATTTGAAGTAATTCATTATCTCAGATTTGAACAATTATATTAGTTAAAAATAAATACATAGTACAAATATTGCTAAAACAAACCTATTAGTCTCTGCTCTCACATTAGCATTAATATAAGCACCAATAGAAACGAATGGATCTGTTCCCAAGTCGGTTATTGCAAGACGAGGCCAAAGATATGTCGATTCAGGCTCTTAAATTATGCAGTTGAAAATATAATTAGATCAATCAAACTTGTTTAGCAACTGTGAAATGTGTCTAAGAGTTAATATGTAATGGAAGTAAAAATGTGAAAGAGTAATTATTTTTAAATAATTATAATTGAACCAGCTTTTGAATTAATGGAAATTCCACTCAATTAACTCCTAATTTGACTACTACTAATGTGACTTAGGTTAAAATTTTGGGCCATCCATGACATTCATGTATTTATCTGGCCTTCTGTAATTAGTTAATTTGAACACTTAGATTTTCCAATACATGTGCGTTATATACAAAGATACAAAACACACACAAGCAAGTTTAGAAATTCAAAGTTAAAGGTACATTATTCATGTAATGCCAAAATACACCATTCCGAGAGGTAAACATTCTTAGAACTAAATTGACCAAAATAAAGTTAGTAAACTTTATATTCTGAAATTATTTTATATATATGCATGTCAAGTTTATTGCTACCCTCCCAATCGATGAACTTGAAAGCCAGTGCCTCCATAACATGATTACTATTAGCGGAAGCCAGTCTTGCCGCCCTTCTGACATCATCCCTGTCCATGTCTGAATTTGGTCGATCTGCATTGTTTTGAAATATTTAAATATTAAAATCTGACAATTGCTCAAAATGATTGTGTATAACTTAAACATAATTTTTCCATTCTCTCAAGCTCACTTATCTATAAGTGAAGTCAACTGTAATAGTTTCACATATGTTTTCTAATGGGATTTTCCAATATCAAGTGAACAAAATCAGAATTTATAGTTTTTCTCATTTTATCTAAGGCTATTGACCTACCTGGGGAGAAATTTAATCTTGGAAAAAGTCCAGACATTTGTCCATGTCCTTCCATGTTATTGTAACCCATCATATAATCTTTATCAGCTGACAAATGAAGGATTGTAGTTGGATCATCAGTCAAGAAATAATTGTCAACCACTGCACCCCATCCAATGCCAGTACTCTGTTCAATAAAATAATGTTAAGATATTTTTATTCATAATGTAGAAAAATTTTGAATATCAAAATATTTGAGAACTGTTCAAACATATGAGGATTCTACTTCTGTGGTATCACAAGTTTAGTATGAAATGTTTTTCAACATGTTTCAAACATTTTGTAAGTTTTTTCAGAATTCGTTTTGTGTGCTAATTTGTTTTTGATTACTATGCTCCTTCATTGAAACCGACTTGGAGAAATGTGAAAAATGGAATTATTAAATATAAGTAGTTTATGAAATATTACTAGAAGTGACTTACCGCAGTTACATTTACTACGGTATATGATAAAGCTTTTATCAATATGTTTCATTTCTAAATTCTCTTGTCATGTGTTTATTTGCAGAAATTTGCATTGCTGATCCAATATTGGTATTATAAAAGATTTGTATGAAGCAACTGGCATACTACATGTGACTAATACAGCATCTAAAAGTTGACTTTCAGAGGGCTGATACCTAAAATCCTACATTATTCCTTTGGGTCTTTTGAGTCATACTACTAATAAATTTATGTGTAATTCTTGACAACAGTTAATCATGAATGATTTTCTGAATCAGAGTATTTGTGACAATTGTTATAAGCATAATTACAATAGAAAATTATTTACCAATTACTCACATTTGAAACAAGGTATGGCAACGGTACGCTCCTCAAACATCCAACCAACAGTTTAGTGTTATCAGTCGGGCAACCAAGTCTCTGCGCAAGCCTTTCAGCTTGAGACAATGGATTCTTTCCAAATGACCAATCTGATGGTGCCTGTCCACTTTCTGATATGCCACGTAAAAATAGTGGTTTGCTTATGGGTGACAACATGTGAAGAGAAACTGCCACTCCTCCAGCTGACTCTCCTGGAATATGGTTGAATAAATAATAAAATAGTCACATAAAAAAGAGTATTGTTTCATGAAGGTAATAAATGGCAGAATGTTCATTTTGACTTACCAAATATTGTGACTTTTTCTGGGTCTCCTCCAAAATTAGCAATGTTATCTTGTATCCACTGCAATGCCAAAGCTTGATCCAACAAACCATAATTACCAGGGGAATTTTCATCACCAGTGCTCATAAATCCTAGAAACATTTAAAATTCGGTTACAAAGCAGCAAAATATTGCAGGGATATAATTGCAAACAAGGTTTAAATATGTATATTTACCTATTCAAGATCTTTCTAATGTAACCTTTTACTTATAAATAGTGTTTCCGCTATTGTCTGGGGCTGGGGTGTAAAAAATGGGTTCCGTATATATAATAGAATTTTCTGCTTTTATATAATTCCTAATTGGACCTCATTTGGTTCTCATTGGCTTCATCAGTTTTACTTACTGTAATGTAACTCCAGCTACATAATATTCTAAGAATGTCTCACCTAAGGAAGTCAAGCGGTAGTTGAGAGTGACACCAATGATATTGCCTTGTGCTGCAAGTCTTTCCATGTCATAGAAAAATGTGAAACCAATGCTTGTTCCAATCTGGAAGCCACCACCATAGATCCATGCCATAACAGGTAACTTTCTACCTTTTGCAGCTAGAACAAAAATTTATTCCAATTTAAATTAAAGAATTGAAAATAAATTACTTGAAAGCGATGAAATCTGGTAAAAATCAACAAACCTTGAGTCGCTTCAATTCAATCCTAAATGATAGTGAAAGTAGTTAAGTAGGACATATGCTTGTTTCACATCGAGTTCACATGGTAAATTCATCAAGTATAATTACAGTATAATTTAAAATGAGTTGTTATACTGAAAAAATATCAGTAATGTCATCTACAAAGATCGGCTAAGTGTGAACGCTTCATTCTGCTTTATGAAATGTTTTCCAACTGAGCATTTCATTGGCAATCAGACTGGAATTGTTTCAACATTGTATAAACTGTTCTCTATCGACATCTTTGTCACAAGGGTAAATCTAAAGCTCTCAGCACACAGATGATCACTTGCAACACTTTTATCAGTACTCTTTCAATTTAATTGACAATTTAGGATCCTACTGTCAGCAAGGTTATAAGATGAGCTATTTTATGAGCTTATCTAAGGCACAGTTACCCAATAAAATAATAATTCTTATGATCAATACTCTAATACTAGCAAAATTCACCTTCCACTCCTCCAGGTACCCAAACATTTAATACGAGACAATCTTCTTGTCCTACTCTTGAGTTTCCTCTTACATTTCTTTGCGGGCATATTTTTAACCACTGTTTTGCAGAACTTCTATCATCACAATTCAGAGTACCTTCCCAGCCCGGATGCGCCGTGGGTCGTGTAAATCTAAAATCAAAAAAGCAGGTAAAAATGACATGCCAGGTATAACTACGGTTGTTTCGTATATTTATATACATGCTATCGTGTAAATTTCGCATGTTTCTTTTGTTTCTGTGATGCGCTTATGATGAATGTGAATTTTCACATGTAATTTCATAGAGCAAAAAGTGAACTACAACTGGGATACAGAGTAGGAATTGAAAAGTGAAATGTATAAAAAATCCTGCTCAGCCCCGTTAAAAGGGAAGCATTCACAGCACCCCAAAAACTTAGAATAACACAAATATTCTATTGGTAAAGTAAAATCCATTATCGAATCAAATGGTATTTTGTATAGTAAAAATTCAAAATGAGAAAGTGATAAGTGCTGAAACATGTCTGGATAGGGTGACTTCGTGTTGCAGAATATAATCACATTAAGCCAAAACAATTTCTGCCAAAAGATGACATAGAAAGATAAAGGAGCTTATTATTTTAGTCAACCAAAATAAAGATCAATTTTCAAATGAAAAATTACACTGCACGTATTTTGGTATATGACCTAAAGGCGTTGAAGTCAGTCACCACCCACAGTTGGCCAATTTATAAAAACATGTTAGCTGTCATATTAGTTACAATTTTTTTTTTATTTAGTTGCTCTGCGAAAGTTGAGTACTCAAACACAACTCATTATGAAAATGATAAGATGTGGCCTTGACCCTATTAAGATAATCAAAGCAAGAGAAGCAAAGTATATTTGACTACCGGTAGTTTAATTATTGTAAATCACATACCGGTACATATTATTGTAATCAATAGCCCGATTACGATAACTTGCAAATTACTTCAGGTTGTTGTTTTTATAAAATTATCAAGCAGTACAGTCACGCTACACATAAGCTGCTTCAGTTTTAAATCTTCTGAGAAATAAAATTTACGATAAGGTCAATATTTATTCATTGACATTCATGCTGATATAAATACGACAAAAGATTAGAACTATTTCAATTAGGGTTACTTGCCTCAAATCACCTAAAGGTGGAGTTCCATATGGAATTGCAAAGAATCTGTCCATTAGATATTTCTCGCGCTGTAAATGAAGACCTTTGACCAAACCACCAGTTGTTTCAACTACAGCATCTTCTAACAAAGTAACATTGCCTTGAGGAAATTCGTAACTATCCTGAAAGTGAAAGTGGATTCTTGAGTATTAATCAATATTAGAAAATTTGTTATTTGGTACAAATGCTATTGATGGTTAATAGATAAATTATGCATAAGAATATGTGCATGAGACACATGAAATGTTAAGTATTTTATAAGACTCGAACTCAATATTTAGATTTGCTCAGTTACTAGCTGAGCCTAACATTGAATAGGGATAAGCCATTCTAAACTAAACTATGACATAGTGCAAAAATACTTACATCTAGACCTTCCCCTTCACCATATAAAGGAAGTTCATTTATCCAGAAAGTTGTTTTGTCAGACTCAAGGTAATTATTTATTCTAGTCACATTGTTTGAGGTTGGATCATCAGTACCAAACACCATATATTTTTCATCGACTTTGTTATACTTTGGCCAAAATGTTGCTGATTGATTTGAACCAAGATTTGGATTTCTAAGAGGATAAATTTTAGTAGGTGTTGCTATGTCAAAAGTATGCTATGTCAAGTATGCTATGTCAAAAGTATGCTATGTCAAACCAGGTATCTTCCATTTTTAGAATCCAATAGCACTCAACCACTAGTACAAAGCATCGTCCAAACGGTGGGGTAATCTAGGATATATTTATTGCTAAGTCAGGACAAATGCCTACATCAGAATATTGTTTCAGTTCTATTGAAACAATTTCTGATAAGAATACATCTTGTTGTATAATATATTCTTTAATTGATATAACCCATTGTACTTCATGATGACATGTTTATAAAATTACATTTTCCAGTAAAATTTTGCTCTTGGAGAGTGATTTAGTTGTACTTTCGGTGGTGTTTCATAGGAAAATAGTTTAAAAATGGTATCAGTCACTACATCTTTACAACTAAGCTTTACCATTTTCTCATTTTGAAATTTGAATTGCACAGTTCTTAGTTGCATGGAGCTGGATTTCCAAATATTAAATTACACTGCACTTATTTTGGTATATGACCTAAATGCGTTGAAGTCAGTCACCACCCACAATTTATAAAAACATGTTAGCTGTCATGCTAGTTACAATTTTCTTCATTTGGTTGCTCTGCAAAAGTTGAGTTCTCAAACAACTCATTATAAAAATGATAAGATATGGCCTTGACCCTATTGAGATAATCAAAGCAAGAGAGGCAAAGTATATTTGACTAGTTTAATTATTATAAATCACATACATATTATCGAAATCAATAGCACGAAAATAGTTTAAAAATGGTATCAGTCATTACATCTTCACAACTAAGCTTTACCATTTTGAAATTTTGAATTGCACAGTTCTTAGTTACATGGAGCTTTTTTCCACATAAGACAATTGTGATATTTTACAAGGTAAATTATGCTAACAACAAGCTTCTTATTGCTGAAATAGTCAATTTATTGCATTTCTGATAACTCACCCAGTCCTTGCAAAGTTTCCCCAAAACGATGTCATCTGAAGACTAACTTCTACTTCTGCCAATGTCGAACCAGTTGTTGACATTGGGACACCAAACACATATGCCAGTTCTTCAGCATGTCTAGCACCAGTTACCCAATCAAATTGCTCATCAGGCGAATATGCTTCAAAATAGCAAGTAAGTATTGCTCGAATTTTAAAACGGTCAATAGTATACTATTCCCAAATGCAGCATCGAGTTATTTCATAGAATTCTTATTCTCTGGTTAGAGTACTAATCATGGTATTTAACATGCAATCATTTTTGAACAATTGCATGTGATTAAGGTTTGAAACTTGAATCAAATTTTTCGCAGTGGTTTTTTATGTTCTATCAAATGGTAGATATTTTGCAAAAAGGATATTTATGCCACATTTTCACTAGTACTGAAAATATATTATGGAAATATTCTTTAAATCAACATTTACAAAAATTAATCTTAAATTAAATCATAATTATGTAATTACCCCATTTTGTGTTGGCTATCGCTTCTGATGGCCTTGGAGTAAATATATAAAGATAAACATCAGAATTAAATCCATCTTCATCTGAAGCGAGATTTGAAAAATTTACAGTTGGTGATAGAATATCAAAATCTCTTGTGGCATTTATAGCGAGCCATTTCCAGTCATCAGCATTGGTGGGAAGGGGTTCTGTCCAATCAACATAGTTGAAAAATACAGCATCTGCAATCTGTACAAATTATAAATGTTATTGAAATAAAGGTTAATATTAAAAAAAATGGTAATTTTTTCCCACTATTTTCTGTTACTATTTCATCTTAAAAAATCAATCCGAACTCATACAGGACGCTGAAATCACTTTACTTATTCCATTTTATTTAACATTGATTCCTGAAAGTAATAGATACTCCAAAAAGTCAAATTTGGAAAAATTAGGAAATTAATAAGAAATTATTGGTTGATAATCGACATACAGAGAACAGAATTTAGAAACAAAGATCAATGCCATCAATTGTTAATTGAACCATGACATTGAAATTGCCTGCTAGTTTTGAAGTTTGGTTAGAAACTACAAGCCTTTGTATCGAAAACAACCTATAAAAGACTTTGAAAAGTATGGCCATGATAAATATGAGCATATTCGCAAAAATAAAACTTACTTTACTTGGATCTCTAAAATCCTTTGCGTGAAATTGTTCGATAAAATCGTTGAAATTATCTGCGTCCGTAACATTGTCAAGTAGTGAATAATATACCAGTGCATCAAATGAATTTAATCCTACAATGTAGTCGTATTTTCCGCGTAGTCTGGATATAATATCTTGGTCATTAGAAAGGTTCTGAGGTGTGGCAGGGAAAATTTCGCCATCAACGACTGGTCCGAATGAAAGTCCAATCGATGCTACCATTATTTCAGCGGCAGTTTTTTCTCGGATACATTCAACTGCGAGAGTGGTTGAGTATGTGGGACAAGCTAATCGTTCGAATAGAAATTGTGCATTCTGGCTGGGGTTGGTAACAAACCCAAAATCGGAAAAAGCACTTCCGCTTTCTGATATAATGCGGTGGAATAATTGTGGCTTGTCAAGATTGGTATGAGCAGATGCTGATAATGCATGGAGCTGTGTAGATGCCGCGCCCGAAGATTCACCAATTATTGTGATACGATTCTTGTCCCCGTCAAAGTTCTCTATGTTCTCATTTATCCATTGCAAGGCAGTAATCTGGTCGAGAAATCCAATGTTAGATGTTGATTTCCCATCACCTGTAATAATAATTTCGTGCTTTGTATTATTGTTGGCGCATTATTTTATGTTTTAGGTAGAAAACGTTTGTTATGATTACGTTTACTATTTTGATACGATTCTTATTCGATATCGACACATCTGAATATTGTTTATTCGAGTTTTCGCCTTGAAATTTTGCTACCCATGATCTCTGATACACAAATTCGCTACAGGAGTGGTGACTCCTCTACGGCCCATGGGCCGGGGCCACGGCCCATTTAATTGGGCCACATGGGCCGTGGCCCATAGCTTGATGGGCCGCGGCCCCATCAGAAAAAATTCAATTATCTTAATAAAATTTTCAATTTTTACCAAATTGTCAATATTCGAACCAAAAAAATATACTCCTGTAGTATGTGTACCAGGTTAGGGTTAAGACAAAAAAATTCAGATTTTTTACATTATAGTTCTGTTATAAGTTCGGGTACTGTCTGTGTTAGCCAAGTGAATAGTTTCTTTACACAACTTCAAGGCCGAGGCCCAATTCGAAACAACTTGTCTACTCTACGTTATTTGAGACGACTATCAACTCCTTGTTCTTAGGGTTTTGTTTTTTATCAATTCTAAAAAAAACATCGTGTTTTAAAACAAGGGCTTGTTTTAAATCAATTTTTTTTTTGTACTTTTTGTATTTTTTATTGAAAACCCCCTGCATCGCCGCGAAACTACGCAGAAACGTTGCATTCTGGCAGCTGCACACGCAGCCGGAATTATAATTTCAAAAATGCAAGTAAAGATTCTTATTTTGACTTTTACTTCTATTGCGTACATTTATTGCCATGTTTGTATCTTCAATAAAGTCATAAGATTTTAACCGGAATGTTTATCCGAGATATCAGAGAGACATTTCGATCAAAATCAAAACGAGAATATCGGTCTAAGACCGAAGACTTGTCGATCGAAAGTTAGGTATTTAACGTAATGGCTTATCGGTTGCGTCTTACTGCGCAAACCACTGAACTACAGCTTGAGAAGGTGTGTATGAGCCTCTATCGACATTTATGGCGTTTTGAAGGATTTATTGCAAATAAGGAAGCGCTTGGCAATTTTTTACATTCATTTTTCTTCAACATATTTTATACAAAAAAATCAAATAGTACAGCCATTTAGAACGAAAAAGCAAAAAAAAAACTCGATTTAAAACAACTGTTTTGAAACAATTCTTTTTGAACAAATCCCTACTTGTTCTGTTTACCTTCTTCGACGTATTTGAAGTATGATAGTGTGTCATATTAAAATCTACCATGCAGCAATCGATATCAAACTTTCAAACACTTTGCTAGTTATTAATTCTTTATAATTTTGTTCATATTGGAACAAATGCACGTGGTCAAATTTGTATGCCCTTCTCGAATAATATATACAATATTATGTTGATACCCTGTCTGAGCGTGCATTTCGAGAACGTGCTGATATTGAGCCACATTCTCCCTCTTAATAGATTAGAAAATCCTCCAGAATTTTGAGGGATACAATTGTTATTTTTATATCTGCTCTGTTTTGGTATCTGCATAAAGCTACTTCAAAATACAAGCGACCACTCGCGTGTATTGTTTCACAATAAAACTATCGAAATAGTTAAGACACGTGAAACTCACCCGCACTTAGAAATCCCAAAGCCCCCAATCGGTAGTTCATTGTAACTACTATAACATCACCGTACCATGCTAACTCGCCGTCGTAGAAGTCCGCAGACCCCCGCCTGTTAAAACAAGCCGATAGTGTTTAAAAATTCAGTAGTACGAACAAATGATCACTTCTTTGATATAAGGCGATATAAATAATTATATGGTTCATTTAGGGCGCAGGATAGTTTTCAGGGGGAAAGGCAATTCAAATTAACCAGGCCCTATTAATGCCAGCCTGGATCGTTCTACTGGTAATATACGCTGTTGACATACATGTATCCTCCTCCATGAATCCAAACCATTACAGCAAGGGGCTTCTCAGAAGATGTGTAGTTCTTGCGAGGAACGTAAATATTCAAATACAAACAATCTTCTTCTCCTAATACTTCACCGTTGATTGTGGATATTTGGGGGCACACTGATTTGAAAGAACTGGCATCTAACGGATCCGACCATGTTTCGTGCGGGCTAGGAGGTCTCAATCTTCCTTCGCCAACAGGAGGTGCAGCATACGGAATTCCAAAATACTTCTCGATGGTCACTGAGGGTGGAAATTCTCGAACAAATCCTTCTATTACGCCATAATTTGTATTGCGACGAATTACTTCATTAGCTGCCAGGGAAAAGCTTATGTGCTTTACTAAAACACAAACTATGATGAAATAGGGTTGTAGCATGATGTCTGTTTAGATATGATATATTTGCATTATAATGGAAATACTTCTTATATAAGAATAAAATATTTTTGTCACACTAATTGGAGTTCTAATAATGTAGCCAATTTATGTCGTACTTGACCGTGTCATAAGCTTACTAAATATATAGATAAACTAGACCAGTGATTCTCTACCTCGGCCTCAACTATGCTAACTATTCTTCCTGTGGCTCTCATTATTATTTAATATTCAAACATTTTAAGTGAAAATAATTATTAAATGACTTGAATTTGAATGATTGAGTGCAGCAATAGCATTGTTGTCATCGTTGCTGTTAGGTCGTTTGAATGCAACATTTTAATTATTCTTATAATGCTGTAGTAGGTTTTCCCACAACAAAAAAAGTCTCAACAAAAAAGTTGAGAACCACCGAACTAGACCCTTATGTATGTTTTATCACATCTTGAAGAAATTGTAAAAACTGGCAGTTCATTTCAATTTGTGTATAACTATGTCGATACAAACTTGGCTTATCACGAATGGTACATTGATTTACTTTTTTTCATTATTTGTGGTACGATTCCCATTAATCTCGCCGCGTCTGCTACGGTTTGTATTGTTAAGTTTAATGCCTCAAAAACCACAAGACGAAGCAAACCTATTTCAGATAGCCGACCGTTTCCTGTCCCTAACGAAACAAACGCAGCTGTTAAGACTATTACATCTTAATAGTGTTTATAATCTACAGTCTCGGAAAACGATAGGCCATCCATGCAAACATAGATTATACAACCCGCAAATTTACCAAAACGTTTGTCATGCGATATCTGTTTACTTTTCTGCTAATCAAGGCCAGAGCATTCGCAAGGCAAACTCTCGGTTACCGATTCGCATAACAAACCATGAATTTATATTGTTATATATTGGAAGCGGTAAAACGTATATCGCTACTGGAAACGTAAGTTGTAAGAGTGAATATATTCTGCACAATCCTATATCGATATGACGATATATATAATATAAATCTTTAACAATATATATGTTGCGGTGTTGCGCATATGTTGTTTTACTCAGGTTTTGCACATGGAGCGATACATTGTCTTCCTAAGCACTTCTAATAAAAAGCTACGAAGTTAGAAGGTAAATAGTTCTGAAAGATCACTTCGAAACTTCTCGCCAAAAATACCCATGAAACAAACGCTCTTTAATAGGCAAAATACATCATAGATATTTCCAAAATTTCCACAGGTTGCCCACATTTTTCAAAACATAAACACAGATACGGTGATGTCTTCAAATACGCACCGGGGCTTCGATTGTGACATATTTCCCGGTTATCTTTAATATTTTTTTTAATTTCTACCTAAATTTATCTACTCTGGTTCGACGGAAGGATAGCACGCCGAATGCCCCAACATTTGAACACCTTGATGGTGTTAAATAGAGTGTGTTAATATAGTAGATTGTGTTTCCCAGTATATATATTTATACCTTTAACTCGGAACAGTGCTACAAACATGGGAGAAGCGTGGGAAAAATATAGTAAAGTGGAACAAATATGCTGAAAAGGGTACAAGTGTGTGACACGGCTTTTCTGAGACACCGTGATGAAACAATGCTTGAAGATTTACAATTTATTGACTCCAAAAACATCGCAAGCATTCAGAGAAAAATATGCTTCCTTGGCCAAATACTCCAAACGAATAGATCATAAATTTAGAACGTAAAATAAATATTTCCGAAATAAATTCATTAGCGGAGTCCTATTTTCGATTAAATTATAGGCTATACCAGGGGTGTGCAACATTTTTGTCGCAGGCCATATAACCAACTTCAAACATCTAGCTGGACCACAAAACATGTATTTTTAACATGAGCGTCTTTTTAAACATAAACGTTGGGATTAGAATTTTATGCTTGATGGAGAAAATCCGAGTGTTGCAAGGGCCAAACTAAATGTTTTGGCGGGCGCGTTTTGGCCCGCGCGCCGCCTGTTTCACGCCACTGGTATGTTCGGTTCAATTTAGTTGAGATACATCAAAGAAGTCAGATTTTAGTCAACACATTCTCACGTAAACGAGACACCAAAATAACATGTATAGTGTTACCTTGTAAGCATTCTATTTATATTATACTCTGTTGATGTTTCAATCTAATCCATGGTACGAAAGGTGACCTAATTTGGCTTTAGTATATCGGATCGTGTTTGAAATCTTGAACAATGAGCCAAACAGGAAGCGGGCACATAACACATTGAGCACGCAAATCATACCTTCCATTGAAATCTGACTACGAAACAAATGTCAAATCATAATCATAATATTTCGCAATTCTTACAAAATATATCCGTTTCCTGTAAGTCCGATTTATATTTACATAATGTGGGTTTTAATCATTCCCATGCATTTGCTGGGTTATTCTTCTCGTGTTTGTCTTGGAGAGATCATCACAATAACGGGTTTAGTTCTTGAACAAGGACAATATGGGAGGAACGGATTTTCACGTCCTAAAACTCCTAATTCTTATATCCGTAATCAAAATAATATCTGTGGGGGGATACAGTTTAAATAATTTTTATCCACCCTGGGGAGGTAGTAATGGAGCTACACCCGTTCGTCTTCACGGAGGTAAGAATATCATTAATACGCAATGTATCGATTTTATATTAGTTGCGTTTCATGCCATACGATATTCTGCCAACATTAATTTCCTGAAATTTCATCTGTCATCTTTTAATCTTTAAAGAAATCACTTAGATAGTTAATGTTCGTAAAAAAAAAACGTTTTTTTTTTATAAACAAATTACAATTATTTCAATCGCATTCAATAAATATGTACCACCGTCGACAGAGAATCCAAACTGACATTGTATAATTTTAATTATAGAATTCACTATCAATCCTTTCAATACGGGAGTTGGGCCCGAAATCCCAGAATTGAAAGTTTTTTTCATTGGAGAACACCAAGTTTTTGAAGCAGAGGTTGAAAAAGATTCAACGAAAGAGCATGTAATTGGATGCTACACAAGGTAAACTCTCCTGTTTCTACACTGAATCAGATGCCTTTGGCGTATAATATTTCTTTATAACTATGCACTATCGTTTGATAAAATGGTTGAGACATTTTCCACTAAAAAGGCCATACCTTGCAACACAACTTGGGTCAAGGAATAATCTCCTTTCCTTTTGATTGAATTCGCGTGATTTCCTAAATATTGTAGAGTTTTTGTGAAAGAAAAAATGATTGCCTTAACTACATAATAAAAAAATGCATTTTTATAATATACATTGGCTCGAGTAAGGTCCACCGACTCACCAAAATGTCAAACATATTTTCGTCAATTTTGGCACAATAGAAAACTTTACTATTCTTCAAGTCCTTGCTTCCGAAAACAAATAACTGGCTAAATAATCCCATACCCAACAGGAATTGGTAAACGAACGAGAGCCGTGGTTCGCCATATGATGAAGCCGTCTTATCGGCTTTCCTCTCCCCGGGATAAATGCAAATCATATCCTATCCTTTTATTGGTAGATGGTTTCACAGTAATTCACCAAAGTTTTTTTTTCAGACCAATGCCCGTCGGTAAATATAAAATCTGCGTGGAGATTGAAGGGGACCAATACTGCAAGTCTACTTTTCATGTGCGTCATTTAGTCTTATGTACTAATTTTTATTAAGTTTTGAATTCATTTTAGTGTGTTTTGTGGTTTAATCAACATAAAATGGCACCGAACGATTGAAAATAGATCATTGACTATTTGATTTTGAGCGTTGCATATCGTTAAATCGGTGTTACATCAGAGATCAAAATTGTTTGTTTTTTATTGAAGACTCCATGTGAATTTCAACATGCGTAAACAATGATTGAAATGTAAATAAGAAATATTTTCTGATTGCGGATATATTGCTCTTTTAAGGTTGTGTGGTGGCGTACACCCTACATTGCAGAATTCCTATTTTCTGCTGATCACGATTCATTTGCCGGAACACCTCGCAGTTTACTGACAGTCGATGGGAGAATTTTTACTGATGTTTATGGCACAAATGACATTCGCATGCTGGGATCGGCTGAAGAATTGACAATTCGACGGTGAGTCCTAAAAAAAGGATTGCCCCTAGCCCCATACTTTATATATCTTAGAGACACCGCTTACCAAAAAAATTCTAAATCATCAGAACATTCATTGTTGTCAGGACACCTTTACCGTTCATAATGCAGCGACACATATGTTGCTTATTACAAAATTTTATTTTGGTTATTTTTAGTTCTGCAAATAGGAATTCCAGAAGGTCATATTTATCCAGCTGCGGTATCAAAATAAAGTTCATTTTATTATGGTTGCGGTTCTCGTTTGTGTATTAATATTTGTGTTCCAATTCCATTCACATTATCACGACGCGTAATATTTGTGATACCATCGTTTTTAGTAGTAACGACCATTTGAATTTTTAGAATGTAGCTTGATTTCCAGATTGCCTTACTATAAAACGATGCATTCTCATAAAGTGATACTTTAATTTTCGTCGAGATAGGGCCGTTGTTTGTTTTCGTTTACAAAAAAGAAAGCTAATTTCAACTAGAGGCACACTGTGAACAATAGCAATCAAAACAAGAGCATGTGTTTCCCGATCTATTTAACCATGTTGTACCCCTTGCAAGTTTGAACTACTAACCTCTTCACAGTCCATGTTGTCTTTTAAAATACCATAAGTATAAAAATTCCGCTGATACCACTGAAATTAGCCTAATGCACACGTTCAATAGTCGATCGAATAGACACCGACAATGGCACTCCATGTCAACAACGCAGATTGGTACAAGAACTTATTTTGCATCCCATCATATACTTAGCGATAGAATAATTTTTTGCAAACCCGCGCCTTCTGCGGCTCATTCTAACCAACGGTTTGCGTCCATCTGATTGCTTCGAAAAAGCTAACAATTATGCATCAGGTTTTCAATAAGTTAAAATATCTAGTCTAGTAAGTTAAATGACTGCTTGTAAATAAATCTGTGAACGGGTAACCGCAGATACATTTGCTTCTCTCAAAAGTCGGCAAGATAATAACGTACCGTGCGAGTTTTTTACCATTTTGTTACTTAGTACTTAATCAAGCACAGCACTTGGCGTAACGGTCGCAAGACATTTCGATTTCAGGCATATTTTACCAATTCTTTTCGTACGATCGGCGCATTTGACTTGACATTATTTTATAGAGTTTATGCTGGTTCAGAAGATTGTTCACTAGTCGACGAAAATGATGATTTGTACGGCCTACAGTTGGATTCAGAAGGTTCGTGGGATGGCGAATTCACATGTAAAATGAACAGCGAATATGTCGGTAAGTTATGCTATGCTTTTAATCTTTTTTGTAGTTTTCCTGATACACTTCTCGACGATAAATAGAACACTGTTTATTTCCGAATAGTCCGACCAGCGGCGTATACGTTTATTTTTATCATATTCCGGATGTTTAATGAAATCGTGTTCAGCACAAAATTGTTCCTGTTTGGTAAATTTTGGTTCGAGTAGATTGAATGCGATTGTTTTGTCATGAATGATTACATAATAAACCGCCGCTGCACGGTATGAAAACAAACGACGATCTGTGCTTTAGTCGATTGGTCAGAAACTGTTTTAGGACCCAAGTATTCAGAAAGTGATGCTAAAAATATTAGATCACTTTATACTAGCGATATACCGCCGGAAAAGTCGACACAAAAATATTCCGACTCTTTGGCAGTGATTACTATGAGTCGTGATGCATTTTTTCAATCCACGATATGGTCCATGGATAGTGAATGTAATATTAGCCCGTTCGACCTTTGTTTTATGCATACCAACAGTACTTTTGAATGCTACATAATATGGCATGATTTTCTGCAATAATTTATGAAAATTACAAAAACCAAAAAAGTAAAAAGAAAACGACATATCATCTATTAGAAAACAAGAAAAATACAATTAAAAAAAAGTCTAAATCCAAAGACGGAAATCTGACCTCACTGCATAATTTTAAATGCTACATAGTATGGCATGATCTCCTGCCAAAAATTATGAAATTACAAAAATTATAAAAGTAAACAGGAAACAATATATCATCTGTTAGGTAACAAGAATGATACACATTAAAAGATTGCTAAACCACAGGCCGGAAATAGGCATTGGTTGAATCTTTTTAAGATTTAGATTTCCCGGGTTTGCTCGTGTGAAATCAGGAAATGAATCATTTCCTGAGATGAGACTTCTTTATATTTTTGTTACTTATAGATACTTATTTAAGCATTAATATAAATAAAATATTATATTTCAATATACATTGTAACTTTTTATTCATCTAAAATAAGAGAAAAAAAAATCTAGAAGAGAATACAAATACAATATTTTAAAATCTTTTCACATGCATTTGTGTAGGAATCAAATCTGATACACTGCTGAATTTATACATTCTATTATATTTAAAAATATCCATCAGTTTTATTAGATTTATATTTACATTTCAAATACAGGTAACAACAATTTCAGTTTCATTGTTACTGGTTATGGAAGATCAAAGGTTAACGAGAACTTAATGAGAATCACAGGGGAGGATAAGATCTACATGTTTCAAACTTATGCAGGTAACAATTTTGTAAGACATATTACAAACAATTTATAATTTTGCCAACTTTAATTAATTTATTACTCATGGGTTGATTTATGATTTGTTCTAATATTTTATTTGTTATAGGTGTAAAAAAGGATATGTGTTTTGATATTTTGTGTTTTATAGAGGTTACTGGAATCAGCCCACAATCGGGAAGTGAGGAAGGAGGAACAATTATAACAGTTTCAGGAAGATATTTTGATCCCAACCCCACAAAAGACACCCATGTATGGGTCGGCCGTGAGCTTTGTGAAATAATTGATGGCTCGCAGACAGATACTGAGTTGAAATGCATCACTCCATCAAAACCATCCATTATGGAACTTTATCCAGGTATTATAGAAAACTATTATCAAGATCTAGGCCATTTCCAGATCAGCGATATCAAATATGATTTCGCAAGGCTCTGAAAAACGTTCCAGACAAACAGCCATATAGAAACCTAGACATGCGAGGATAAAAACTCATCCGGGTAAAATTACCTACTGATTTTATTACATCCTTGGTGAATCTTCAATCTGTAGTAGCTATCATAATGGTTCAATGATGAAAATTAGTGGAGTCTATAAAATGAAGAGGTTATTAGACAGTAAATCCAATATTTAATTATTTGAAAGTATTTAGATTTTAAAATTTATTCAAAATTAATCCATTATGAAACAAAGTTGTATTCAATATTGATCAGTTAGGACCTATAATTTTTGATTTCTATCTCAAAAATCACTAATGCAGATGAATTCGTGAATTTAGTGAAATTATGAGAACAAAAACATATATTTGTGAACATTAGTCTTGCCAAATATTAGTTTTGACTTTCATTTATCAAATTCTTCATTGGAATACCTGATATGATCAATCAGAGTCTATTATACTTTACTTCAGTAACCATTTTCGATTTTTATAATTTTTTAATGTTCTTTTTTTATTTTATATATCCAGGGTCCAGAGGAGTTAACGTTGAGGTATGGTACGATACACAGATGAATCTTGATGATGCTAGAGTAACGCTTAACTCCACTCATGATGGGTGAGGGATTTAATTTATTTATTACCATCCTGGGATTGTTTCGTAAAATTGTGGCTTGGTTAAGCAGTAATTAATGAATTCATCTATCTGATAAATTTATTTGCATAAACACATATTTATCCCTGGTCATGCTTTTTAAGGTATAGGATATAACCTATAGGTTGCTGTAAATGAAACCAAAAATATGCAGAAAGTCTATATATCAGCAACATTGAATATTATATTTCTGCATCTTGTTTATAAATGTTTACTTATTTTTTAAATATTTTATTCCATTTAGATATGATACTTGGGAAGCTGATTCTGCTGGGTATTCATTTGAAAATGTGACAACTATAGTGAAAATTACTGGAACTTTTGAAGTTCCTGTGGATGACAAATATCAGTTTTATATCAGATCAGATGACGGAAGTGTTTTGTATTTGTCATGCGATGGAAATTCTGCCAATGTGGTAATAAAATTTTAAAATTTTTCCTCGATACGAATTCAATGAAATAAACCTGATTATATTTTTGTTATTATATTTTCTTAATGACATTGTAAAAACATAAATCCCTGCACCACATGATGATATGTTGTTTTTTTCCAGGAGAAAGTGGCTTATGCATCATCTTATGCTCCTCATTTTAGACACTTTTCATCACAAAAATCGGATTGGATGGACCTAGATAAAGGTCAAACTTTTTGATGCTTTCTAGAAGAACTATAGCAATTTGAACTTTTATGGTTACCTGATGATGTCCAACAGCCCCATAATTTTTATGTTCAAAAAATTGTTATTATTAATGAGACTAAATTCATTAAATCATTAACAGGCCAGTTTTGCTATTTTGAGGGACTTGTTCAGAATTATCAAGGGCCTGGTAATATTTATATTGGTGTCTTGCGTGCAACAACTACTTTGACTAGTGCTCAGTCTGCAAATGCATGGATGGAAAGGCAACAAATATTATGGCAAGCACAGGAAAAAAAAGAGAAGCAGGTTTGGATTATCACATTTTAAATTCAACATTAATATTTTTTTTTGGAGTTCTTATTTGTCATTTACCATATATTGCTATCTGCATGGATCTGTTTTTCTCTATTTATCCTGTTGCTCCCGATTATCTTTAGCCAAAATATACCTAATTTGTGAATATTTATGATATTGTGATTTGTTTTATATCCATGTCTCACTTTGAAATTTCAAAAACAAATTTTTAATCTCTGAAAGCTGCAATGGCTTAAAAAGAAGCCATTGACTGATGGATTTCTGTAACTGTTCAGCAGACTCAAGCAAATGATTGGCATTTGGTGCATCATGCTAAGCACCAGAAATAATTAGATTATCGTACATAGTTCATGGTTTCCAACATTATGAATGATAAATATGTGTGAGATGATTGTTTAGCTCCTTGTTACAGATGGCTTTATCACATATTTCCATGATCTATCCACAACTCCTTGTGCTGAATGTAATGTAATAATTCAAAATAAATGCAGTATTTATTCTTATAATATTCAGTGTGAAATCAATAAAATTTGAATAATATAGTGTGTCTCAAAAGTGAGTATACACTTTTGATTTTGATCTGCTTTTCAGGTACTCATCATAGAGCTTTCATTTCTTAAGAAAACATACTATTATTATGGATAAGTAATAAAATTTAGGTATTGTTTGCATCTTTCATCAACCCACAAAATGACAAGGAGATTAACCAAGAAATGAGGTGCAAAATTGTTGCTAGGCAAAAAGCATATACCGGTAAATCAGTAAGAAAACCGAGCGCCACTTTAACAGAGATTGATATTGATTCAGTAACTACAAGACAACCAGTTTGTGCAATTCATCTTAAATTTATGGAAACTAGATCTGTAGTTGATGCACAAAAAGTAACTTTGCAGCTCACAGCAATTTTGCACCTCATTTCTTGGGTTTATCTCCTTGTCATTCTGTGAGTTGATGAATAATGCAAACAATACCTAAATTTTACTATGCATCCATACTATGTATTCTGAAGAAATGAACTCTCTATGATGAGTACCTGAAAAAAAAAATCAAAATTAAAAGTGTATACTTACTTTTGAGACACCCTGTATATTATATATGAATCGTAAGTTTGATGCTAATCAATTTTGGCATACTAAGGATCATTTATCGTCATTGGCACATTTTACTGTTACTTTCAGGTTATTTCATTAATAAACTGGAATCCTGAAACACCATTGTCTGAAGTTCAAACTGTTGAAGTTTCAAGTAATTGTTATCAGACAGATTTTCCAGATGTAATTTGTGCAAGTGAATTCTATGTGCTCTCATACCGCGGACGCCACACTAATGTGCTTTCTGTAAATGTAAGTCATTTACTACCAGTAAAGGTTTTTTTACCCTGTGGCAAGTTTCCTGTTATGTTGTTATATGAATTTTCTTCTAGCAATTCCTTATAGTAACTTAAAGCAAATTTTATGAAATGGCAATGCTGACCCTCTTAACTACAGACCTTTATAATGATTTTTCAGAATGTTCGATATTTTTCCACTGCTCTTGACTTTTGGTCATTTTTATTTCATAAATGCTGATGTGGACTGTGCAAAATCTAATTATTTCAAACAAATCATGAAATTTATTATATTAGGCTCTTGATTTTGATGTTCAAGAAGCTTTAAATAAAATTATGCCAACTGATGATGTTGAAGTATCAGTAACATCCACACCAATGTTAGATGTAAATGGGAATGAAATTGGAACATCATACGAAGTTACATTCAGTGGATACATGGGTATGTCGATATATAATTCAGTGTGAATTTTTCAAGATTTTGAAGGTTTTTCAGTTATTATTATTGTACCTATTTATTTGCCTAAAACATCTTAATAGTAATAGTAAATGTATATTTGGTGCATTCATTGCAAATTGACTTTTATTGATGAAGTATTTTTCTTTTTCTCGTTATCATGTGCACTTAATGCCCCTCAGTTATTTATTAGAATTTTTGGTTTTCAACATAAATCATAGCATTGCGAATATATCCATAAAAAACATCATGTCAATCTCTTTATTCTGGCTCAATTTTTCCGTTATGTTCAGGAGATGAACCTGCACTAGTTGTAGAACATGCCAGCGCCAATGTTACAGTTGAGGTTTCCGAAGACACAAAGGGTTCTCCAAATTTTTTGAAGTTTTCACTTAATTTCCTGGGAAGGTGAACAATGAATTTAATAATAGCAATTCTTTGGTTTGTGATATAGCCTATTTTTTTTTCTGTTTATGAAAGCGGTAATTGGCTATTTTAATGAATATCAAAATATGGCAGTGGGTGTATTGGTTGAAAAGTGGCAACTTAATGAGATAAAAATATCCAGAATAATTGCAAAATGAAATTTGTAACCTTATATATTTAGGCTAGGTGATCAAATATTCAGTTTATATTACAATCAAATTTTCAAAGCTTTCCTATGAGTCATTTACTGTCAACTATTATAATTTTTATTGTTTAATGATGCTACAATATAATTGAAAATTGAAAATCCTAATTTGTAGGATCACTGATGCGATTCGAGTTGATGCAACTGCTGAAGATGTTCAGGAGGCATTAGGGAAAGCAAGAGAAGCAAAATGTGTTGATGAACTTATGAAACTTAGCTCGTTGTTTATCAGAGAGTTTTTACATTTTGAAGGAAATAAACCTTCTGATTACTCCGAATCTGGTGAAAGGACAAAGGTACATACAAATTCATTCTTTACAGCTTTGAAGCAGGCAAGATCATTAGCAGTCTTAAAAAGATATAGATTTTTTCATAGTCATAGATTTAGTACAGATTGACGTATAACTCAATATGACATGGTCACTGAGAGTATCACTAATCCATGATAAAAATGCTGGTCAAGACATTCGAAACTGAAAAAAGGTCTCCAAATAATACCTAAAATGTAATAAACAGGAAAGAAATTAATTTAAAAATAATATATTTCGAGTACTGAATTGATTGATCAACATTTCTAAAAAACTTTAAAGTTATTGAAGATATATGATTCAATTTTTAGTGTTATACATGCATATTGCATGCATTGTTTGGCCGTTTCGGTGGTTTAGATCAGGTTACATGTTTTCGAATTCATTTGAATTTGTCGACCCATCAAATTTTTTATACAAATATTGTATTTCTATACCAATGCTCCATTATTTTTACAAGTTTTAATTAATATCAATAATTTATTTCATGAGAATGTTTAAGTTCAGAAACTTTTTGTTAAAATAAATTCAGAATATGGATGCTTTTTGTGGAAGCTCCTCTCTCCTCAACCCACATGATGTTTTTGACTCTGGTCGTGATCATTTTTCAAAGTACAGTGTGGAAGAGTTTCCTTATGTGAGTTTTTTAAATATAAAATGGTTTTATCATCTTATTGGAATATTGAAGATTAAGTGATAAAGTTTTATCTTGATCACAGTTATTCACTAGGAAAAGTGTAACAGAATTGTGTCCAAGCTGGCTCCCATTTTACATAATATTCCTATCATGTCATGATTGGAGTTGAAGTCACTAAGTATCTTCTTTTTACCACTTTGGAATTTGGTTGCATTGACAATTAAATGGATGGATTTCATATACATTGGTAAACTTAAGATGGATATGTTATGAACTTCTCCTATTGCTCAATTTCTGTCTCAAGTTAGATTGACATTCGAAACTCATGTTAAAATACTTCATTATTTTGACAAATATGTATAAAATTTTATTTGTTTTTTGGCTACTGGATTGAATTTGTTTTATTATTCTGTTGATAGAATCTATGTGAGTAGGGTTTACTCTTTTCTTTTTTTTTTCAAAAACTCACATCTTTGTAAATAGTATAAAACATTGGGAACCTTTTATCAACTGCTACAATACCATAGGTTGAATCACAATGACATTTAATTCATAAAACTATAAAACTGTATATGTTTTCTGATCAGTAAAATCTTTATTTATTCTACTGGAGTCTAATAGTGTCATGAAAAATTCAAAGGATATTCTTATTAAACGGTATACTAATAATGATTTTGATTAAATGAATACAGAGCTTTTAATACTGACAGAAATACTCACGGATAAAGTATTCAGATTGGGACAGTTGATCTCAAAAACATATATTATACAAGATATGATCACACATGCATCCGCGCTTTTAAAAAATACAAAAAAGGATATTTGAAAAATTTGAGATTTATTCTAAGATTCTATATTTATTTTTTGTTTTCAACAGTTTTGCTTTGCACACAAAGGTTTGTTTCTGAACAAACTTTCAATAAAATTTGAATATGTTCGACCATCAGATGGAAGAGTTTTAACGCCGGAAGTGAAATTCTTCGAAAATGAAATTGTAATGACAGAAAATGCTTGGAGTTATAGTTGTTTCAACATTGAAGAGGTACATTTTAGGGATTGTATAAGATATATTTTTCATATGTAATTTGAATGAATTTTACGTGTTTCTTTACGATAGATGCCACACAAATGTTCTTTCTGTGAATGTAAGCATTTGATCTCATCATTATTTGTAGGTGGCAAAGAGTTATATTTTTTAATGGAGCATTGAATAATAAAAAAAATTGTTTGATGCCTGCTCACAGTATTTTTAATACAAGATAAATAGCAGGTATATTTGTAGTGCATCATTTTCATAATATTCATTGCTAAATAATTGATATGGCTATATTTGAACATTCAAGGCTATCAAAGAACATGATGATTACATGGATGCTCAAAACATCAAGATACTTCGTTTGGCTGGTTTTCAAACTATCTCTAATCAACAAAATTTTTATATTGACGAAGTGTTGATAACAAGAACTATACCGGATGATCTAGAAGGTTGTGTGAGCTAGTAATTGATTAACTGATAAAAACTGAAATATAAAAAGGTTGATAAAAAATTTAATATATTTAATGTGAGGCTTGTTTGAACCAACTAATTTTTGTAGATTGTCATTTGTTTGGTTTTTCTATTGATATTGATATATAAAATTTGGTATCGATGCAAAATCAGACATTTCAAGATTTACAACTTTGTCATAAAAGATTCAGCATAATTTTTTTTCTAAAGAATATGATGTTCTGGATAAGTGACTAAAGATATCCTTTTTCGATAACTGAAAAAAAAGCACTAATTTATTTATATCAAATTTGACAACAGATATTGTCATCAGAAGGCAACCACCAGCAATGTATCAAGGTGAAGTGATTTCTTCAATCGAAGTTGAGAAGTTGGAATCAAACCATACAGAGTTTGAGATTACTTTCTCTCCATATAATTGTGCCCATGATCTTCCATTATTATCGGTTAGTGATTTTATTTTTAACTTCAGTGAATGTACTTTTAAAAAAGGGAAAACATTATTCTTAATATCTTAGATTGTTTTTACTCATTTCAAAATATATTATAATGACATTATTCTCCTAGTCCAGTTGGAACTATACCCCAATTTGGATTTTATATGCTATCTCTGTTTGTTGTCAAATTATGTAGATCTGCTATTGTGATGTTATGAAATGAGTTTAGTAACACCACTTCATAACCACCACCTTTTTTTACACACAATAAATGGAATACCATATTCAACAGCATGTAGCTATGAGTGATTCTGTTTTTCTATCAGAATGGCTAAGTAAGTGTGCCTGCCGTCAATATAACTTGGAATAAAATAATAGTGGAAATGAAATAACGACATATATATTGGTACAAATATTATATTCTACTCGGGTAACCTCCTATTATGAATCATAAAGTCTTTGCAAAATTTTAACAAAAAAGGATTTATTCAGGTCGTTAATGCACCGATGATGTTGGAACAATCTGTGGATGCTTCTCAGTACAACGGTATTGGCTGGCCTGTGGGAACTGTTGTCAATGTAACAAGAACTCAGAAGACTAATATTCCTGTTGGAGGAACATTTGATATATCATATGATGATGATGAACTTGGCCTTCTATCTTATTCTGGTAATAATTGTTGAATTCAGACAGAACTGTTAATAAAAGTTTCATGTAGTTCCTGGACTATGGTTATGGTTTTCTCATTTTATAACTTTTGGATTATTTTGTATTCGAAAAACAAACACTTCATTCTGTGTATCTGCATGTGTCTCTGTTAATAAGTAGTAGTTGCGGAAAAAGCCTGAATAAATAGCAATATATTACATTTTATGTAATTTAAATTAAGTCTTATACATAAACTAATATTTTAGGTATTCCTGGATCAATTGCTCTTAAGGAGTTGGAGGCAATATTAGAATCAATGGGATTGGGTGACATGAAAGTTTGGGGACATCAAGATTATTGCTATTCAAGAAGAATACTTGTTGAATGGGTGGCAAATGGTGGAGACAAGAAAATGTTTGATGTGAGATCTGAATTTTATTATGCAACAAAGTACTACTATTGGCTCAGTGGTGTGGCAAAACAGTCATGTTTATTTTGCTATAAAATTTTAGCAGCATATGCATACAGATACACCAGTGCAGAATAACATAAGAAAAATATGCACTGAGTTGATATGATGTTATAAAACAGAGAGAAAACAATGGAAAAATATGCTAAAATAAAATCACAAATAGGATTTTTATACATTGTTGCAAATACCCAGTTTGTTGCATGTAAAGATTAATCATTATGATGTTTTGCTACTTTAGTAATGTTTGCATGCAAAAACGATATACATTCAAAATAAGAACGATGTATATTATTTAGTTGAAAACTAGCATTTAATAATTTCTTTTTATTCAGATTGATGACACAAATATACAAGGGGAGGAAGACTTACAATTTCATCATTACTTCCGGAATGGTGGGGCTTTGCATGCACCATTTGGAGGGGATATGACCAGACGTATGTATAGTGAATCTCAGGTATGTTGTAAAATTTGAGTTTGGAGTTGGAAAGTGAACGTGTGCTAATTTGAATTTACTTAACTAATGTGTGACAAAGCTCCTATTTTGTTTGTTAGTACTGGAAAATTTATTTTTATATTTTGAATAATTTATTTGTGGATAAGTTACATACCAGACGAACGTTCTTCAATGCTTATAAAGTAGAAATGATTATGGATATTGTAATCTCGGTAGTAATATTTTTTAAAAATATAGTAAATGATGAATAAAAGAGTTGTGATTTTCTATTAATGGTGATAGTGCCAAATCCAGAGCAGTGTTCATAAAAAGCACAGTAATCTGTTTTCATATTAATATTCAATGTCTTAATTAAGGTTGAAGTATTGATGAATGGGATTCACTCTCGTTGTGATGGAGATTGCTCTTTCTCATATTCAAATGCTTTAACTCCAGTGTTGACTTCAAGCTCACCTTCCTCCGGTGAGATGATTTAATTGTTTTTATTCATATTGTAAAAATTAAGCTACAAATATCTAAAATTTATATTCATGAAGCTTAGAAAATTAGGGAATACATCTGAGACTCATTGAATGTGGGTGTCCCTTGACCATCGTGAACCATCCTGCACTTTGTTTTTGTTGCAAATGTTAGGTTCAATATATGCTTACCATACTTCCAGGTTTAGCCGGGATAGCCCAGATTTTAACAAGATGTCCCGCCGTCCCGCTCGGTAGAATTAACTGTACTGGTCATGCAGTATTGCAGTCATGAATTTTTTTCAATTCAATATCAATGCCAAATTGTTTTTTTAGTAATGGACCCCGTCCATTACACTGATTTGTAAGTCCCTTCACTAGTTAAATGAGGGAGTGAACTACTATATTGTTATGTCATAATTATTACATGTTTAATGGGTTTATTTAACATCTATCGTTAGCTGTACTGCAGTTGAATTATTCAAAAAATAAAATTATTGAAAATCCACAGAAGAAAGTGCATGTTTCACAATAGTTTTAATATTATTAATATTCATATAATTTGAATATTACATCGCCTTGGAATTGAACCAGAATTTGTCCATTCTGCACTGTCCGAGTTTTTTGTTTCATGTATATGGTAAGCCTACATTTAACGGAAACAGGTAATTTATCAACAATGGCAGCACAACTTACAAAAGTTTGTGGAATTTCTTGAGCAAATCGGCTGGATTAAATTTGTGTGTCGATGTTATATTTCCACAAATTTCACACATGTTTGTATTGTTACATACCATAGTTGCTTACTCAATAAGCATAATGTGCCGAAGTATAGAGTTCCTTGTTGAACTTGGCATTTCAGCTTTCAAAATTTTTTATTCCAGGAAGTAATCCTACTCCAATTACAATTGTTGGAACCAACTTAGATGAGAGTAGTAGTGGATCAGAAGTTCTCATAAATGGAGTGGAATGCACAATTACTTCACATGTAAATTATTTATGTCAATGTTGTTATTGATAGAGTTTTGATGTCAAGGACATTTATTGTTAACTTTATAAATCATCATTACATCAGTGTTTTCAGTGATTTTTAATTTACAATTGACCTTTGAATTGTCTTTGTTTGGGAATTTTTCCATAGAGTATTTTCTCATTAATCTGCTATAAAATATATTTCATTTTGAATTACAGACTTCCACAGAAATCATTTGTACTACAGGCAGCATGGAATATGGAGATCATGATATTATTGTTCGTGTTGGTGGTAAAGGGTATGGAACACAACCCGACCCTGCTCTTTCTTACACTCAATTATACTCTGTATCATCCATTTCACCTTCTAGTTCATTCACCCCAGGTATTATTGTTTTAATGTACAAAGAAGAAATGATGAGTTATCGAGCATTGATCCTGTGGCTGAATGACTCAAGCTCGCACCACAGTTATCTAATGCGTTGAAGATTATTCTGGATTTAATCACTGTTGTAGAATATATGTTGCCCCTGCCAGTGATACAAGAATGCACTTTCTCATTGGTTACCAATCTTGAATGTACCAAAAATGTACTGCTCTGATTAAACGTAGAGTTATGATTCTCAAAACCAATGTGTAATACACCAGACAGAACTGAACATCTGTATCTGACAATTTGATTGTTTCAGGAGGGATATTTTTGACACTTACTGGTGTTGGTCTGAGTTCTTCACTTTCTGTTGAAATCAATTTTGTGGATTGCCCTGTTGTGTCAGCATCACCTACAACTATTCAGTGCGTTGTTCCACCCTCTTCTACTGAAGCATCATACTCTGTTGAGCTAATTACTAACTCTGGAACGAGAACAACAGTTGGTACTTTTGAGTATTCAAATGCTGGAATGCCAGTTGTCACATCTATTTCTGGAGAAAACATTATGGGGCCGGGTAAGTTGATTACATACTAGAAATATAACAAAATTGACTCAATGCAAGATTAACAAGATGTTTCAAGCTAGTGAAGATAGCTACAAATTATTTTGAAAAACCAATTATTTGCCTGAAACAATGTTGTAGGAATATGCAACAACACTTAAAAAATGTAGCAAGTTGTTTGATAAAATTTATAGATCATCATTGTGACTGAGACAACAATATTAAATATAAATAACTAAGATTGGGACAGTGCCAGAACAATAGGGAAGCTAAATTTGGATTAAAATCAATAATTAAAGGACTTTTCAACACTGTAAAAAAGTTTTTTAAACTTACAGGAGGAACATCTGTGATATTGAGTGGTTCTAACTTCGGAACTGTGATCGATGATATTTTAGTTACCATAGGAGGACAAACTTGTGAAATTCTTAACTTATCTGATACATCAATTGAATGCACTTCACCATATCTTTCCAGTGGAACGTATTCATTGGAAGTTCTGCTAACTGGTCTTGGAGCTGCTGATCTTGGGTATGATAATGGATATAATAAGCTCAAGAACTTACACTAACAAATAATAAATTGTTTCGTATAAACTGTATATTATTTAGTATAAACTGTATTTCTCAGATATAAATATGCATGTTATGTCTAATAATCGTGAACAATGTTAAATTGCCATGCTAAATTTTCACCCTCTCAGTAAATACTAACCAAAATAGTAGACATATTCAGATTTCCAAAGAAAGTCTGGATTGTATCCTCAGACATCGTGTGTTTTAGTAATACTGAGTCATTTTTGCAGAACAAACAGTATTCCTGATATTGTATATACTTTTATTGTAACTGATATCCAACCAAGAATGACTTCATTATTTGGCGGGCAGACCTTGGAACTAACAGGAAATGGTATGTAATGTTTTGACTGGCCACTATGACCTAATTACTTTTTTTTATTCCAGCATATTTATGAATATTTCAATTGAATAGAAAAAAATTGCAAATTTTTTTTTTATAAAAGAATTGGTTTTATCACATTGTACGCTGAGTTATTTTACATGAATTCTTCAATCAATTATTGGCCTTTTTTGGTAATTTTGAACATGTTAAGTAAGTTTTTATTCAGTAATAAAATAACTTATTTATATATAACATTTACAAAAAAGTTTAAATTTCAAGAGCAATTATGATAACAATATTACATCGAAAGTTTTTGAGAGTAAATGTATCTGTTACATAATGAAGTTTTTCGTGGTATTGAGCTTTATATTATATACAATACGTTTTTGTATCATTATAAAAATATGCAGAATCTATTTAAAATTGACAATTCTTCCCTAGGATTTTTGGAAGACACAACTGTTTCATTGGGTTATGTTGATTGTGAAGTTACAAACATTATGTCAACCTCACTTTCGTGCACATTGGGTTCAACTGCACAAATTCATTACATTTATAATGAAGGAAGCCATGCTGGTAAATTTCAGAAGTTATATCTAATTTTTCATTTATACTTGAGTTATAAACAAATAGGTTTGTGTGTGATTTGGTATATGCCAATCCCATGATTACTAAATTTAAGCTTGACGTATTCACCACATAAATATCAGAATTTGCCAAAGCAATACTAGATGAAAGTCTCAAAGTGATACTAAATTATGCTAATACACCATTTACAAAATTATTAGAATAGGTTCATTCTTAGAGCGTGACTTTCTTTTTTCTTCAGCAGAAAATGAAAAAGTCTACTTGAGTATGCAAGTGTTTATTTATATTAGATGGGCATGCCATGTAGAGACCTAATTTGAACTTTACCAATCCAAACAGTCATGATATATATTAGGTGTTACTCATTTTCCTTTTTGAAGTCACAATATTAACCTTTTCTTATATCATAAATTTTTATGGGTGATGACAAAGTTATACGTAGATGCAGATAAATAAGTTTATTTCAACTAAAAGGGTTGAACCTTTAAACTTGACTAGCGATTTATGCGAATTTGATTAGCATAAATAGGTTTTATGAATACAAACTTGATACTTATATGCTATTTACAAGTATATTACAATTTAAATTGCTCAAGGTAAATAAGTGTATTTAGTTGAAGAAGAGAAACGATGTGTATTTCAAATTCTTTTACAGATTTTGGTTTTGGTTATGCTTGGCTTCCTGATGTGATGACAATTGTACAAGGAGATACAGTCGTCTGGGACTGGTACTTTCCAGAGTGGATTGATGACATTGATGGCATCGAAATATTCGAAACATCTGTACCAGATGGTCTAACACACAACGGTGGATTTTTATCAGGATATGATAGGACTTTAACAGGTATATTGGTATAGTGCTCATATAATTTTTCTTAGATTAACCTTTGGGGCGCTCCAAAATGCCGACTGCTCATTATTAATTTAAATAAATATGAACCATTTTGATATTACAATTTCAATAGAAAAAATATAATTCGGAATCAATTGGACGTTGGGTATGGCGTTTGATATTGGCGTCATAGTCTGTTCATACATCTATTTAATATTGTAATTTTGACAACAGCTCTGACTATCAAATTGGCAGTCAGTGTTCTGATCAACTGCAATGTATAATAAGACAAAATCTTAGATTATAATAATAAAAACAATGGATTTAACTTTAGGCCGTACAGTTATTTTTGGCTTTTACAGTCTATTTCTTCTAAAAATAATGCACATATATAAATATAGAACAAAATTCGGACTTCCAGAAGTATGCGCACCAAGATGGCGCACAACCTGAACATAGTATGTGTGTACCGGTTAGGATTCAGGCTGTGCGACATCTTGGTGCGCATACCTCTGGAGCCCCCAAAATTCTGATTTAATATGTGAATGTGATACATACAGTGGCATGCTATGATTATTCCTGGCTATATATGTGAGTTAGTCTATATTTATGTTTTTATCTGATACAAAGAAAAAAACTACAATCTTGTTGGTTAATAATAAGATTTCATTAAAGCATTTACAATCTTTTGAATACAAGAATTGTTATGAAACTTCCATAATTTGATAATTCATGAGTCAATAAATAATCTATATACGGTAGCTTAATTTCAATTTCCTTAAAGCATGTGTTACAGTAATTCATTTTTATTGCTGGATATGAAATGAACTCTATATTCAATACAGAGTAATAAACCTTTCAGACATAGTTTATTTTTGCATTCTAGTTCTATGCAGTATCAATTTTTTTCATAATTTTGCTTCTATATTATTTTAGGAACATTCTCCCATACCTTTACCTCGGTTGGAACCTTCTATTATTCAAGTGGATATGTTGATGATGAAGACTATGGTTCAATCCTTATGTCTGGAACTATAAATGTTGTGGCACTAAGTGATATTTCTCTAGGGTCTGTATATTATTCAGTTTTTATCATGCTTTATTTACAAATTTATTTTCCATGACTGATTGTATTGACATCCAATTGTGCCTCTTTAGAAAGGAGTTATAAAAATTTTATAAATATGATTCCTCTTACAGCCTTCTTTATTAAAATGATTATTAAAAATTAGTATTCTGTTTACTATCAGATGTTTAGTTGATTAGCGTAGCACAAAATCATAAATGCCACAAAGTCACAATGCTTCCGTTCCGAACAAGTATGCAAAGTTGCAAACATTTCATAAAGTAAATTCTTCAATCTGAATCCAGTCTGTATAATCAGTTTATGTTAATGAATACTTATAGCACACTTGCATAAACACAGCTTAGGTCTTGTTTTGGAAACAATCCTGGTATGAATTTACAACTTTGTGAAATTGTTTTTCTTCTCTTTTAAAGGATATTTTTAAGCATTTATTTCAATGAATCAAATATGTACTTTTCAAGAAGCTGGTATAAGAAAATGAACAAGATGTAGACTATTATCTACTAACCTTTTTAAATTCCGAATTATCATTTTTATTTTCAAAGTCATTCATATTTTTAGATTGGAAGTTCAAAATAATGGAATTCCTGCAGAAATCAATTTAGTCACCAATGGTAATATTAAACTTATTATAGCTTTGTTGTACATTCTTAACTTGTTCATAAGTAAAGTAATCATTTTATTAGTCTTGTAGGCCATCAATTGGTACATAACCTTATGACAGTGTTTCCCTTTCCCAACCTTTTTTAGTCGCGAACTATTTCCTCACCAGGAAAAATCTTTGCGGACTCAACATGCGTTAATTGTAAAACAGGACTCGAGGGTGCTCTATCATTGAGACATTGAGAACTGCTCGCTCTGACAAACTCGAAAAATATTACGTGATCGCTGGCGACGATTCACTGAGAAAAATTATAGGATGGAATTTGCAGCTAAAATTTCCAAATAAATTCATTCTAATTATTATCTCTCAAATGGACTTTGATTGTCCTCATCGCCTTCATAAAATTAATAAATTAACAATATCTTTATGACTGGCTCCTGGATTCGCTGTCCTTTTTCTGTTTGTATCTTTCTATTGTCTCTATAATATTTTTTTCCTCAAAACAAAATCTCTGAAATGCTGTTACTGCGTATCCGTCGAAATCTGATAGAGTTCACTTAATGGTATTTCATATTCAAATTAATATATCCTCTCGGAAAATTTTGAAATGTTACATTTTTATTATTTGTGATTCGAATTTTATCAAATGGCCCACTAAAAAGATGCGAAAGTCATGTGACATTGGCGCACAATAAGATCATTTAAAATTGGAGCAATGGAAAACAAACAGGAAACAAATAGATAGAAAAAATATACCCCTCAATTTTAACGAAAGCGAAGGTACGTGTATACTCGTATTTTTGTCAGAAATCCGCAAGTGCGGTGTGCAATCCAATCGTTTAATTCAGCGAGGCGCGATTGACGTGCCGTGTCCAAGCCACATGTTATTAGGTATTCGAATAGTTTACTGTTCAAATATTTTTCCCAGCCTTACTCAGTAACAGGTAATTATTGACTCGGTTAATTTTATTTGAATATACTTGCTTTTTATGTTTTAATTAAATACTTAAAACTTGACTTGACTGGTTTGGTAAAATCGCTTGCGCCCCGCAATGAATTTCGCGACACTAGAAAAGTTAGTGACCTACATGAAATATACTACTACATAACGTTCTAAAATGGTATTATTGCTCCCTGGACTATTGCTCCGCGGACTCATTTGAGAATGCGGACTTTGGTTGGAAAACACTGCCTTATGAATAACATAGTCCTATTTTAATACAGATGGAATAACTAAAAGAGGAGCTCCTTGTGTGCCACTCAATGCTGGAATAGATGGATGCGCTCCAAGTGAGTTTGGCCGATTTTATGAAATCTTACTTACTTTTGTTTATATGTATCATTATGATGAAAGTGGTCTTGAATATTACCAGTCATTGAAACAGGGTTGTTTTTTCTTGTGTGAATAGGTCATGAAAGGGCATTTCTAATTTTAAAAAATTTATTTTTGTTTCTGTAATTGTATTATAACTAACATACGATATATATTATTTAAATACATTGATATTAGCCCAGTAAAAATTGTTGCATTTTTGTCTTATTTTCCTTGATTTTGACAGGTCGCAAAAAAAGGGATATTGGCATTCGTAGTCGAACAAAAAGAGGAACAGGTTCTATAGTAACAATAACAGAAGATTACAAAAATCAATTTTTACACTCTCATAATAATGCAAGATCGAATGCGTATCCACAAGGGTCAAACATTATACTAATGGAATGGAATGATGAAATTGCTGCCAATGCAGAAAGTTATGCAGAGTAAGTGTGTAAATATGAAGAACTTGAATTCATTCATATCATGACAAAATGCAATCTTTATTTATTTGTATGAAAATTATATATGAAAAATCATTTTTTAAAATCATTCTTTCCCTTTGTATACGAGGCTCTTGTTCTATATTTATACATGTGCTAAATTTTCAGAAGTATCTAAAGGACTGGGTTTGTATTTATCTCGAAGTTTATTTCATCCTATGAGATCTTTTGCCAGTTATATCTTTTGAATACATGGCTATGGTTTGTGGAGGAAGCCCCATCCTAATCTACCATGTTAGCTTGAAACTTCCCACCCCCTGAGAAATCCAGCAATCTGCCATATTCAATCATTCGAAAGGTGTTTTAATTAGATGATATTATAATTATCTCAATTTTGAGATTTCTATTTTCCTATTCTGTATTTTGGGCATTGTAACATATATTTGGCTAACTTGTTTTGACATTATTGCAACCTATTTTTTATGAATGAATAAGAAATCAATTAGAGTGTGTTATTATTAGTAACTAAAACTTCTAACCATAATTAATGTAAGGAATAGGATTTCATTTTACTCATTCCATCAGGATTTATCTTTTAACAATAAACTACCGTTGTGCAATTCCATATTCAGCCAGGTATAATACACACTTTCAAGGTCAAATTTTGTTTTCGGAATAAGGAGTTTTTTGTATTAACATAGAAAATGTCACAAAAAATATTAATTGATTTTTTATGCCTAATTACTATCCAATGTCTTTTAATTTCATTTGGAAGAGCCTGTTAGAAGCAGATCATGCTTGTTTCATAAAACATACCCAGTTCAACAAAAATTTAGCCTTAATAAAGATAGCGAAAGACATTTAATTAATACAATACAATTAATTATCTCAAGTGTTAGCTGCAGTCATTGTCTCATCTAGGTTGTTTCTCTCGTTTTGCCAAATCGGCAAAACTTTAGGGACATAAATCACCAAGTGTCACCCAAATTAATGACAGGCAAAAACAGGCTCTCACGTCGACCTTATGAGCTTTTAAAAAGAAAGTTGACCAATAATAGCACATCATGACTGGGATGTGACGCAACCCCCCGCTTGGGGTATTATGCTTAGGATTGAGAAATTTTCCTGATTCATGTGCTAAAATGCAAATGCGTATTATCTATTGATACATATTATACAAGGAGAAGCCTGGTTTCAGAACTAGTAGACAACCAATGTAATTCAGAAAGTGTAAAAAATCATTTACCCTTTTGTTATTTGTAAATAGGCAATGCACTTGGGGTCATAGCACTTCCGCATCAAGAGTTACGAGTGACCATGGTCAACTAGGAGAAAATCTTGCAATATATACCAGAGGAAATTCCTTGAGCAATATTGCCAATGCTGCTGTTGTTGACTGGGCTGATGAAGTATGTGTGTTTTGCATGTTTTTTATATATTGTTGTTGATGCAATATACTTTATACTCTGTTTTGGAAATACTGTATAGTATTGATGTCACACTTAATGTTAAATTGATTATTCTTTAGTCCCTATTAGTTGGGGTTACGTAAGACTAACTATTTTTTATTGCTCTATGTCTTTGTGCTGCATATAATGTGAGGATTGTGCAACAAGATTAATGATGACTATTTTATTTGATTCAAGAGTCTTACTGCACACTAACACAAATTTATTTCTATAATGTTTTATCTGTCCTCATCCAGGCAAAAAATATCATTCTTTAGTTAAGCATTTTGCTTTAAGAGTGAAGGAAATATCTACCTTTAGCTTTTTGATTCAGCGAAAAAAAGTAATGTTTTAATAATAGTACTTTAAGTATCCAAAATTTGGTAAAATGAAATTTGAGAAGAAAAATATTGCTTTGTCATCAGATTGAATTAACTGTATTTATTATCAGGCAATTGTGATAATGTTCAAAAATGTTCTGATAATATCATGACCCAAATGTGTATATACTGGAGTGAAAATTTCTTATTATACAAAACTGCTTTTGTTGTATGCAATGGGTAGAAAGATAACATTATAACACTTCATAATGTATTCGCAATTAAAGATTCTAGAACATTAACATTAATACAGAAGCTGTTTTTCAAGTATTTGAGTGCTTATTGTATGATCTGTTTTATTGCATCAAAATCTTGGTTCATCTTTTTATCTTTTTATATTGCTTAATACTTGAAATAATAAATATTATCAGCTTGATTTTCAATCTTTCTCACATTATATTTTTACTAAAATATGTTTTTATAATCCTACATTTTTAGGTAGCTTTCTACAATTTCAGCACTTTATCGTGTCAAGATACAGAAGTTTGTGGACATTATACACAAGTTATCTGGGATGACAGTTATGCTTTGGGCTGCGCCATTGCTGACTGCGAGGAAGCAGACATTGAAAATGATCCATTTACTGACGCAACGTATCAAGGAGCTTATTATATTGTTTGTCAATATGGACCAGGAGGAAATTTCAAGTTGGTATCTCTTGCTAAATTCAAATATATGCAAATATAGGAAATTTTTATTCTGGTTTGCATTGGATTGAATAAGTATTTCAAGAAGCTATTCATCGAATTTCACTTATACTTTTGAATTGTTATACAACATTAATTGTTTAATTATTTTTAGCCCAAGCACTAATCCTCCATATGACGAAGGTGTTCCATGTTCAAACTGTCCTGCTGAGTTTCCAGCTTGTGATTCAACATATACTTTGTGTGCAAAGGAAACTGGTGGTGGTGGGGATGGTAATGGCGATGGAGGTAAAATTTTTATACTAAGATTGTTTTAAACTTCTGTATATTAAAATAAATCCTAGTCTCTAAGGTGGATAAATGGAGAATATGTGTGAGGCAAATTAAACAATTAAATAAGTTTGTTACTAAATTAAATTTGAATTATTCTGAGTATGTCTTTGTTTATTTATGTTTGTTAGTTATAAGTAAAGTGAGAAGGTAATTTCCAATGTATGGTTTTCAAATCAGTGTTACCAATATTGTTTAGACTATGTTTAAGTATAAGAAGTAAGTGATTAGCAAAACTACTATAGTGTGCTATCTTTTATATATTATATTAATGATATATATATTATTAATTTATATGAGTATTTCTCATCTTTTTTTGATTGCTTTTAGATGTTACCGCATCAGTGTGCTTCACCCCAACTATAACAAGCATTTCACCTCAATTTGGGACTGTTGATGATGTTATTACTATTGAAGGTATGTTCCACAAATGCCGATATTTGGTTAAAGGTTTATATTCGATTACTTTTTAATTTTATTTGAAAACAGTTTGCAAAAAATGTGGATTGCTGTTCTTTCAAACTGTTAATCCATTTAAAACCTTAAAAATGAACAACTACAAGCAATAGTCAAACAAGAATTTAGATAAAATCATTGAGAAAGATATATCTTTTTTTTTATCTGAATTCCTCGTTCCAGGGCTAGGCTTTGTAAGTGATATGTTATCAGTTTTGTTTTGTTCGTTGTGCAACATCCATCCGCTCCATTGTATATGGACACAAATTTTGTCCATGTTCCAAAGTCGTCTTTTGCTATTGAGTTAAATTTATCTACCTGCAAATTGTTGTGGAGAATATTTTCTTTAATGCAAAAAATCTCTTGTCACTTATCCCAAAAGTAACGCAAGTCAAATACTGTTCAAATTCCTGTTTAACTCCATATCATTCTTAAGATTGTTGTCCAGTTCTAGTAACTTTTTATTGAAAGCAGACTATAAATTGGGTAATTAACTCTGATACATTCTCAAACATCACACATTAAATCTGACTGCGGGTGGAAGAAACGATGGTATCATTGTCATTTATATAATTCCCAATCAGCTCAAATAAATCTTGTTCTTTCTGGGGTTGAGGGGAATTGTTTCATGTCATCTTCTATTCTATGCACACATTCTAAAATTGTATCATTCGATAATATACTGGCAATAGCCAACGCTTATTTATGAATCATGCACTGAAATCCAGCAATGCATGGATTTTTCTGTTTTATTCTGAGGTTAAATTTAATTAGGGAACTCAGTGCTACGAAATGTTTTCAGTATGCACACCTACTACTTTCCCCCAGTTTATTTTATTTTTTTCTAAGAATACGAGTTGTTCCGAGTTATAGAAATAGCATTTTTTCTTTGATTTAAGTAGGTCAGTAATCAGTAGTTTATTTTACACATGTCGAAAATACACATTGTACATACAGAATAAAGAAAGATAAAAAAAATGCATTTCAGTGTGAAGAGAGATGCAATAAACCAGTGGTCTTACAAAACAGGCATAGAATATCAACAGGGGATTTTCGTGCCTCCTGGTTAGAAACAAGATATTAAATACAAATACTTTAGCTATATATGATCTTATTTATATTTGGCATTGAAAAACTGGAGACATTCTTTTCAGGAACCGGATTTGGTGATGATAGTTGCAGAATATCTGTTGTTATTGGTGATGATATTTCGTGTACAGTTAATTCATCAACAACAACCGCCATAACTTGTACTCCCAATCCTAATGCTGGTGCAAATATTGGTATTTCTTATGAGGTAATTGTTTTATACGATTATAAGATTTATTCGCTATTGGTCATATTCAATACTTTGTATCTTTACGAAAGAAAAACTATGTGTATTGTTATAAATGCAATGTAACTTACCAAGCATAGCACATTTTACTCTTATGACATGCATTTTTAATAGGTTGTATGCTTACAACACTAGTATTTTGTTAATTTGTGATCTATATTTGATAACAACGTTTTTTTGTACTAAACCAGTGTTGAAAATATGTTTTATACATATTACATTATTAAAGTTAAACTCTTTTTGGTGTATGAATTTCTTTTTATATAGATACTTAGTATTGAAAACTTGTTGTTATAGGTAATTGTCAATGTGTTGGGATATGGTGATGCTTTTGTTGATATACCCACAGATGCTGACAAAAGATTTGCTTTATTGCCCTCCATATCATCAATTACACCTGCTACTGGATCTTTAGCAGGAGGAACATACATTGATATATTAGGTGAGAGTGACAACATGCTATAAAACTCCTTTAAAACTATTTTTATGCTAAATTGTTTACTCAGTTATAAATATTTACCACCAGAATATAAAGCAGGTGCCCTAGTTTATGGAAAAACTCTGACATCTAACTAAATTGGTCTAAAATTGAGATCATCGAATGAATGTAAAACTCCCAGTTGAAGTTCATCGAAATAATACCAATTTTAGTAAAACCTCCTATCTATATTAGTGTCACATTGGTTGATCACATTGGGTTTCACGTTGCATTTTTGACCTGGGTAGGTGATTGACACATCCACTGTTATTGTTGCTATCAAATATGCCCAATTTGTTTTCTTATGATAAATTCGAAATATTTGTATTTTTGTTATCATTTAGATTGCAATTACAAAAGTGCTCTAATATAATTTTCACTTATTTCAGGAACTGGTTTTATGGATGATGTTACAAGTGTTAACATTGGAGGGGACGATTGTGAAATAATCGGTCAAGATTATGTCAGCATCAATTGTAAAACTTCAAGTGGAAGTCAAGGATCTCAGACTGTTGGGTAAGTCAGTATCATTTGTTATATTTCCAATTTGATTGTAAAGTTAAAAACAAAATGGGATTTCTTATTCATCTTGCAAGATTAGAAATTCATCCTCAAGGTCACCCTGAGTCATTAGTTTGTTTTTAACACTTAACTAATTAGAGCATCTAATCTAATGAAAGCATCAAAACTATCATAAAAAAAACATTCTACTGTATATATCTGTCTCAAGATGCTAACAATTATTTACATAAAGTTTTCTTCAAGTTAGGGATGGGCAATATAGAATACCGAATCCGGAGGATTCGAATCCCAAAGTATTCGAATCCAACAGAATCCGATAACAGGATTCGGTTTCCGCCTCTTTGGCACCATGCGTCGATTTTTGCATTTTGGGTTTCTAAATATCAATTAAAGACGAGCGTTTTTCTTGCGTGGAAATCTCTCTCGTTTAAATAGACTTGCGTCTGCTCGGAAAGAATCCGTAAAATCGGTAAACTTCAAACACTGTAATCTCGATCGGTGTATTCTGGACAGGAAGTCTGCGAAGTACATCTCATTGCGAAGACTCGTTATTGCACCATTTTTGCGTTTTCGCCGTGCGCCAATTTTTGTATTTCGGGTTTGTAATTTATCAATTGAAGACGAGCGTTCTTTCTCACGTGGAAATTTCTCTTGTTCAATTAAACTTGTCTAATCCCAAAGAACCCGTAAAATCAGTAAACATCCAACACTGTAATCCAGGGTTGCCAGACCCCAGCGATAAAAAAGCCAAATCAAGACATAAAAAAAGCCAGAAAAAGCCAACAATTTTACTAAGTACAAAAGCGCCATGATTTGTCAGATTTTAAGCCCTTGGCAACGTACTGATGATAATGTAGAGCCATCAGTTCATTCAGTGAGGCACACAAATAGAAAGTAAAGTTCCTATAGAACTGTAGAAAGTAAAATAAATATCAAGCGGACAGCATTATTTTACCATTCAATATATACAATACAGGGTGCCGCTTCAGTCTGTCAGTATGTAATATACAATATGTTTCTACTTAAACTTGTGCTACACCTCAACAATTCTCCCTATATCGTACTTTACTATTGAAAATTTTCTCACTTTCAAAATTTATAAACCATCAATTTTATTAAAAAATTATCTAACCCCCTGCCGCTCACAGGTGGACCACTGATATCTAATTCAGTAATTTTAACGTAGTTAATCACATCGTTACTGCAATTGCAGAATTAAACTAAAGCTGAAAGCTCACATAAACCATATCAGGCATAAGGAAAATTGAGTTATACAACTATTTTTTGGAAACAGAACGTAAACTGACAAATAACACGCAAAACTATAAAAACGAGGAAATGTTTACAACCCTGCTGGATAATCTTTCTCCAAAATATCAGACACTTGTAAAAATTGTAGAGCATTTGAAGCTAAAAGACAAACTTAATTTGAATATGTTTAACCTTCTTGATCAAAAAAAATTTGGCACGATTCAAAGCACTAAACTGTTCACAGAATGCAGCTTGATTGGGTCAATGTTAAATAAACATTGAATGAAAAATACATGAAGATTTTTTAATATATCTTTTTAGCTTGTATATAATTTGTAGTTCATTGTTTTATATTGTTCTTTTCTGCAAGTTACAAAATAAATGATGACGGTAATCTATGTCTTTTATTGAGACTTTTCATAGTTGGCAACCCTAGTTGTTACACACTAACTATTGTATTTCATATAATTTTAATAATAGACACTAGAATAGACTTGAAAAAAGCCAAAAAAACGCCAAAAAGCCAAACGGAAATTCTAACGCCAAACACGTTTGAAAAAAGCCAAAATGGCAAATTTGGCGTTAAAAAAGCCAATATGGCAACCCTGCTGTAATCTCAATCGGCGTATTCTGGACAAGAAGTCGTGAAGTGCACTTACGACGAAGACCTGGTATTGCACCATTTTTTGCGTTTTCTTGCTTTGCTATCTAGCTAGGGTTTGATAATAATAATTATTTGTGCCGACTTACTGGCGATATTCCGATAATCTGATTGCAACAATCTTCAATTGTTTACAGGCGTGCCTCGCTTCATTTTACATTACTGCAAATGATTTTCCGCGACCGGCGAGTTTTCCACAGAAAATGATGCATGTAAACCAAAAGCCAGGCGTGAAATGTTATGACATTACTTGCGATTAATTTAAATCAAATAATATTTAGGAATAATTTTATTACTTTTATTACACCAGTTTCGGAAATACAAAGTTATATCGCAAAACACGACAGTCTGTCGCATTTAAATTTCACTATCAAAAGATTACATATTTTCCGGTCCGTTTTTATCGTTCAAGATAGACGCACGTTTGATCGAGTGTCTGTAGTAATTTTTTTTCGCCGATGAATTTAAAATAAAATGCCACATCTGGCGAATATAGTTACGTATTGAGTTTGAGTAGGGCCTAGACTGGGTAGATAATGATATGTAACGATAATAATAGAAAATGAATTCGTCTTTAGATGATATTAACTAATAACTAACTATGAAATCGCGTTTACGGGAACCTTGTTTTGTACGTCTTGGTCGCACGGAATAAAAAGTTGATTTCAATTGATAGTGGTTAAATTTAATATTTTACACCGGTCGCATAGGTTGCAGTGGCCACACGCTGGTCCTGCATCTAATTAATTCTCAGCGGGTTAGTTTTAGTACACTCGGCACTCCAACATTAATAATGATTTAATGCCGGTTTCATATCAATTTTTGTATTTAACCGCTTACTATTAAAGTGTTTGAAGCGTGTCTTAATTTAGCATTTCAGTATTAAGAGATTACATACATTTGGAACAATTGAGAGCAAAAATATTGTAGTATTCTTAGATTTAATTGTCCTGGGAAATGCCTGTTTAGTATCAAATCAAATCCAATGTTAAGGACATTTCCAAATAAATAATACATTTATAGTAATACATTTACTATTTTTCTAAATCCAGCAATCAGGAAAATTCCCACTAGCCTATTTGAATAAGTATGAAAATAGAATAGGATTCGGTATTCTGGATTCGATTCAACTATTCTAGAATATTCTAGAATAGTAAATTATTCTACCTTGCCCATCCCTACTTCAAGTCTACAATTTTGTATTTTTACCTAGTTAATAAATTGTTACATACACTGAAATTATTAGTACATATTTTTTTAACAACAATGGGTTACAGAACAAAATTGGCTACTGAAATTTTTTAATACAAAAGCTATGTATCTACACACATAACTGCTCACATCTGTGTTGTATAGAATTATATCTTTATCCAGAACATTCCTTTTTTAGGGTTGTTGTCAATTCATACCAAGCTGTTTGTTTGAGTTCCTGCGACTTTCTGTTTGATGTTTCTGTTACACCATCGGTTTCATCAATTGAACCTAATTCTGTGTCATCAGAAAACACAGCTATACACATCACTGGAACTGGTTTTGATGGAGATTCATCGGATGTCATGATTGGTGTGTTTAATCAGTACATTATAATAAAAGTGTTTCAAATTTAAATTTAGTTGCATTCATATTGTCATATTCAGTCACATGTCTATTGTCTAATATTGTCACCTTAATTATGCTCCTGAATTTCGTATTTATAACATATGATACAAATTGTTTGGTAATTTCAAAGAAACTTTCCAAAAACATGACATTTCAGGTGATTCAACTTGCGTTATTGATTCCATAAATGCAACTCACATTGAATGCACGATAGCAGAGTTGATTGCAGGAAATTTTGAAACAAAAGTTCACATTTCTCCTAAAGGATATGCTGACTTTGAGGCATCTAACATTGTCACTGGGTTAGTCATTTTTCACCTTATGACTAAGCATATGATGAAATGGATTGGTGTATAATATACATGAAAAAATAAATTAACATTTATGAGAGCATTGTTTATATACAAACAGCATCAATCCGAGTGTTCATAAGGAAGGTTTCAGTCACATTTTTATTCAAATAAGGCCCTAGTCAAGTCAAGTTTATTTTTTCCAACCAGTAAAAAACAAAATACATTAAAAAAATATAAGAAAAAATGATATTTACATTACTGGGAAAAGGAAGTCGCGGGGAACCAAAACTTTGTTATTGAGCAGCGACACTCAAGGTTCTAACATCTAATGTTACAGATTGGGGAGGAAAGTTTCGAGTGATAAATACCATATGATTTTTGCAAATTAGCCAACTAATATCAATTGTTATAGGTTATTACTAGAAATTACCGCGCATGAAATGTGCCTAGTGAGCAAACATTTACAGTTGTTGAACTTCTATACCTGGAAACTTTTTTTACAAGACCCAAAAGTGTAACACTTGTTTACATCATTCACATTTCCTATATCATTTTCATATTTAGGATTTTATATTGTAGTTACCGGTAGTAAGTATTTGTACCTTACGACTTCAGCAAAATGCTGTTGTACCTATTTCAAACCATCATTGAGAATTTAAGGAATTGTTTTTGATATTGAACAAAATGAGCACACAGACAGAGATTGTCAATAAGTTACCGCTTATATGTTGTATATGATTGTTCCTGGGAAAAAAATTTTGCTTTTTGTTACTTCACTTACAGTATGATTAGCATATAGCAGAACAATGATACTTCTTCTTGTATTGCATGCAGTGAATCTATTGCAACTTTGTCAGCAACATCAGGTAGTGTGTTTGGAGGATCTGTATTCACTATTGCCGGTCATGGATTCAACTCTGATGACCTGTCCGTAACATTTGATGGTTCTGATGCAGAGATTATGTTAAAAATGAATAAACTGGTGAGTTTCATGAATTATATAATCAAATTGTCAGGCTAAATATTGAATCATTATTTAGGCTTTGGTATTGCTCATCTAAACAATATATATATACAAATCGAAGATCCCAGAAACAATTGTAAATAATAATATTCTGACCATCTCAAACACAGAGAGCCTGTTCCTTTTTGAGAATCCAAATTAATAGATTTTCAGCAAGTCTCAGACTGCCCTTCACAGAATTGTTTGTACAAAATTGTATTGGAAGCTGGGCAATCATTATTTTAGAGCTGAGAAACATCAGTGCTAGAAGCAGGCTGATTAAAATATACAAATCTATTTTTCCCATAATAAATACATATACGGTATATATTTTCTACCATTCGGCTGGGCTTTGAAATACTATTTAAACATACCCGCTTTGGTCAGCAAAGTATAGAATCATACTAAAATACCGAATATAGCACTTATTACATCTCTTGATTTATAATTGTCCTGAAGTGCTATTTTTATAACCCCAAATGATTTACACTATAATTCTGTATATTATTGGAATAATATTATGAAAAAATTATGAAAAAATGAATATTATGAAATATTATGAAAAAATGTTTTCATAACTGTACATGCCTGTACTGTACTATTTATTTTTAATTTAGCTTCTTGTCAAAACACCACCTGGTACTGCAGGAAATAAAGATGTTGTAATTGTATCAAATGGTGTGACTTATCCAACACTGCAATTTACTTATGATGCTGCTTTGACTCCGTTAGTCACAAGCATCTTGCCAACATCAGGTCAGTGAATAGTGTATTTGTGAAAATAAATGAAGTGCTCTTATATATAAGAGGCTTGTGCTATCCCAGTTGATGCTTGTTCTGCAAGTCATGAGGTATCATGAAGAAAAATGGTACTCAACAAACATTTGGGTCACACCATGTACCTTTTTGATTGTGGTAGAAAAATATTTTTATTTCAAAATCATTTGTAGACATTCAATGTATGAAGTTAGCTATTAAGAAATTGCTTTGCATTGCACAACTGGGGGGGGTATGTAAGTTCAAATTTTAAGGGAACTATGTGTAATATGTGAGATAAACTGTTATCTATTCACATACCTGATATAAACTGGAAACCGAATGACAGACCATGATTTTCGATTTTTTCCCCCATGACGAATATGAAAAATTCCATACTTTTCATAATTTCAACTTTTATATTCTAATATTCTAAATTCAACAGGTGGTGTTGGAACTACTGTCACTATAACTGGCACAATGTTGAACGCGACAGCATCAACTAATGAGGTAAAAATTGGGGATGCAATTTGTACAATAACTTCAGAAACTGCAACGGAAATTCAGTGTTCAACAGGAGAACCTTCAATTGGTGGAGAGAAAGAAATAACTGTATTTGTTGGGGGTCATGGAAACGCTGACACTACTTCTGTCACATTTACTTATGATATGGAAATTTCTTCATTTTCACCAGTGGAAGGTGACTGCAAATGTGGTTTTGTATTTAACACAATCCAATGTATTCAAGTATCGTATATCTTCTGCGTATCAAAAAATATTATGCTCTAACTGTTAATAACTGCAAACATTAGAAATATGCTCTCAAAGCAACAACTATGTCTGTTTTTTTTTTTAAATTATACTAATTTATTCAATTTTAGGAAGTTACGGTGGAGGAAATACAATTACAATTACTGGATCTGGATTCTCTTCTGATGCAACCGTACATGTTGGATACAGTATATGTGAGGTTGATAGTGTTGTATATGGAAGTATATCTTGTACTTTAGAAGAGAGTAAGTTGACTTAAATATTGTTTTGTTTTGTGAATAGTTTATATGTAATTATTATACAATCAATGAAGGTTGTATTGTATTAAATTTATGTTTGTGACATGACAAAGTTGATATATGCAGTGTTATAATATCGTTAAAGTGATGTTTTATCAGTTTTATCAAACTAAGTTACCGATAACTTGCCACAGCATATGACAAGACACTTTTATATTTATAGAGTATGGCAAAAATCTGTTACACTTATTCTTATTTATATGCAATCATATATCCCATAAAGCTTCTGCTAATATTGTATGAAAGTATAAAATTATTATTACTATTGTAGCCCCATCACTTGTTGCCAGAGATGATGCAATCGAAAGTTTTGAAGTACTTCTAAATAGCTTTGATATCACTGTATTTGATTCTCTTCCACGAGATGACTATCAAGTGATTGGACAATATGCCTCGGATTGTATTGTGAGTCAGCAAATATTTTTAATGTGAACAATTAGGAAACAGTGTTCTAGAAATTGTAATAGTAAAATTGTTAATTGAATTGTAATTGTTGTTAGAGATGATTGCGTGTTCTTAAAAATTGGTTTTTGCTCTTGTGATATATTACAGACTCGTACATCTCCCAGATCCATGAGTAATTGAGAATCTCTTGTTTACCAGTTCTAGTAAACTTTTTTAAAATCCAACTTTTTTATTAGTAAATATTGTATTGAATGACTAAACAAATTTAGGTTTATTGGAAGTTTATAATTATTTTTATATTAAATTAAATCGTCAGAGAGCCAATGAAGTTTTCTAATTTTTACTAGTCTCTATTGATATATTTTCAATTGATGAGGTAATTCAATATCAGAATCATTAACAATAATTTTTGAAATTTTGTTCTCAGAATTGTGATACATTGATTTCAAATTTGCCAACGTATAGAATAGGAAACGGAGATGCATTGGTGAATCCTGTCAGTTACAATCAAATAATGACTAATGGTGCAGCTCAAATTTCTGTATGGGAGCCAGTACCCCCATCAGATAGTAAGAATATAAATTGTATTGTTTAAATGGTCTCGTTAAAGAGTCAAATGATATTAAATGGTAAAATAAATAATAGGTAAATATGAAGTCAAAGAATATGTTAGTTATAAATGAAAAATAATTTTTATTACCGGTTCATTAATTTAATTGCAATGTATGTATTCCAGTTTACGACACAATCCTATTGATATCTAAAAATATTTTTCCTATTTCAGTACTTGTCCAATAAGAATTAATAATGAAGCCACTGTAACTTTGTAAAACTGTATCTAAACAAGATTTAACAGTTCATTCTACTTTTGTTCGAGTTTTTATTGTGGTATGTCATGTATCATTTCAGGTTATGTATGTTTGGGAAGTTTCATTGTGACTGGTACGTCCCCTCCCGAACTGGATGCAACCGCTTGCATTCATTATATGTTAGTTGAAGAAAGCACGCCGACACTTGAGCTTGATGCAACAACACTTTATATATGGAGTATTACAGATAGTCCTTTTGTTTTGTACACTGCTTCATCTACTCCTCCAACTGTCTATAAACTAAAAGGTACTGCTATCATACTTGCTTGCAAAGCTTATGGGTGCAGCAAATCGCTGCTTTTCATGTAATACTATACATCTGGTGGAAAAGATTATGCACTGTCTTACATTTGTTATTGTATTATTTCTATGGCGTGCCAATCATATTCCTAAACGCAAAGATTTTGTAAAGAGATAATATACATTCTGCATCAAGACAAACATTATTCTTTTTGTGCTTATATTTTAAAACATTTTTGATACTCTATATCAGGGGTCACCAAACTTTTTTGACCGCAGGCCGGGTTTGACTCAAACTGTGTTGAAACGGGCCGGACAAATATTTTTGTCAATGCAATACAATAAATTCACAAATGTTTGGAAATCCATTCAATTTATTCAACAATAAATATAATCTACATTTCTGAAGACTTGAATATTTAGTTCTATCTCTATCGCAGAATATATAAGTATACTAAGTATATTTTGATTTTCCAGCAAAAAAATCATACACAAAACATAAACAATGAACACACAGAAAATTGGGAAAATCGGGGAAACCTGAAAAACCTTTATAAAGGTTTAATAGATCGAGAACATCCTAGTAAAACAATTATACAAGATTTCTATATCTATTCAACTATCCTGAGTTTAGCTGTTAGCAAAACATTGCTGTCATAAATTAGGAATGTTGAAAAACCCACTTTTTCGCGCCAAAAATATGTACGCATCACGTCTGCTATTTACCGTTACGCCGCGTTGGAATACCGCTCATATAAACGACTACGGACTGCCTGCGGTACCTTGGAATTCCATGAAATTTTGACATAATTTAGATAAAATAAACAACTATTATCTGGTTTTTGATTTTTTTCATTAGCGCATGAATTTCAAGTTACCGGTATACGTAGTGCAAATTTTGATATTGTCTATGGACACCAATAAAATTTATGTGAACTGTGTATTTCCTTCCTAACTTGATACTTTTTATGAAGTTTGTTCTATCAGAACATCTTTAATTATTACCCACAATGAACCACTGTCAAACTAACATGCACAACTCCAGCGTTTATTTGCGACGATAAAATCCTGAAATAGTCTCAATATTCCCTAGATGTGACGCAGATCGAAAGATTAGAGATGTGTTCTTTTTTCATATTTATTACAGTTATTATCCAAAAAGTAATACGATCCTTATGAAAAAAATGGCATGTCGGGCGGTACTAAAATTCCGATATCTTCGTTGTTTCTAGACCGTTTTTAAAAAACTTGTCTTCTTATTTTCACTCAGATCTATCCACTGGCGCAGTTTTTATTTAAATCGGATGAACTTTAATTTGTTTGTAACATACCCACATGAATATCCGCACTTAGGCAAAACAAATGTTAGTCTGAAATTGCAGCAGTATGCGAGGAATCACAGTACTGTTAGCGCAACATGCACATTCGAGGTTCATTTCAGCACAAGAAACGTAAACAGTTTCGTCGAAAGCACGCGCCACAAGTATACGAGTGCACCTTTCGCGGAAAACGTTTCGCACCGGTAGATAATTTTAGTCTATTTTGTCACAGCTATTTCTAGACTTATTTTTCATTACTACTATTAAAACTACAACTCTTAAGGAGGCAAATGATGATTTACTTATTTGATTCATACTTAAATTTTCCTAACGCAACCAAAAACTAACGAATAGCATTCAAAATCGCAAAAATGAACTACTGTTTACAACCAAGACTAAAAATTCAAGGTGACAAAAGTGTCTGAGCGGATGCGAAAAGACATATTATTATGTCACTTTTTTGCATCTTGCTGATTGGCCCTTAATATCAAATGAATAAGGAAGACAATGCTCGGGAAAATTGCCATTGGAAAAAAATTTTGCCTTTTTTGTGTGTTATTGCGGGCCGGATAAAATTACGCCGCGGGCCGTTGTTTGGTGACCCCTGCTCTATATCTTCCCCTCTTCTTTATATCGTCTATGGCATGATATGGAATTTTATCTATTATATGAAACAATTTTAAACCACAAAATCGATAAATTGACCACATAGTTACTTTATTAGTTTTTGATTTTAACTTTTATCAAATCTATATTATGTTCAATGAAATTGATTTATCAGTATCATTTACTGAAGCTCATTGATGAGGAATTAGTTTAAAATGAGTTCAATTTATTCAATCGAAACATTTTTTAAATACCTGCATATTTAAATACCCTTATTTTGGAGTTTTTTTTAAATAAATTAATATTTTTCTTGTTATTATAAATGTTTTCTGCCGTTTTCATCTGTTTAATACAATAGTTTACATTCTTTTATTTAAAATTTCAAGATATGTCACAAGCTATGTCAAATATGCAATACCCCATAACAATTGACAATGATGGGACTGAAGTTATGTCTGCAACAAATTTCACTTTCAAATCTGCATTAACTCCTGTTGTAACAAGTGTGACACCTACACGGGGTGGGACAGGAGGAGGAACTCCAATCACCATTACTGGAACTGGTTTCAGTGTAGATACTGCAGATGTAAGTTGGAGTAAAACTTTGAATTCTAAATATCCATGGTGTATAATTGAGACATAGAATGGAATAAACTTATAAACTTAAAAACCCACTCAAATAGTGGAAAACCTTACTCAAATTGTTATTTTCAGCTATTTATAAATGATTTAGGATCTTCACCACAGAAAACTGTGAAAAATTGGCATATTACAATGCAATCTTCTTAAAATAGGTTTGTAAGATGTAAAGTTGCTGAAATAACATTAATATAAATTTTGGACTAATCTGTACACAAATAAACTATTTGTGGCATCAAAAATTAGGTATCCCTCTCAAAGTTCGAATTTTCCTATTTATCCTAAAATATTAAATCAGTTCTATTTATGAATGCAGAATTTGTGGAAATATTTATGTCACTTATGAAGTTCAAACTAATTCATTTCAACCAATACTTAAAATTCGTTTCAGGTTTCTGTCACTATTGGTGGAGTCGTATGTGATGTGACATCTACTTCACTGACAACAATTGAATGTACAACCAATTCTAGGAATGGCTCCATAGAAACTGCAGTTATTGTAAATATCGCTGGCAAGGGTCAGTCACTGGATATAGGAGCCAAGTTTTACTACATTGGTAAGATAGCAATAACAACATATCACTAGATTGTCTGGATATATCGCCACTATTGTAACAACTCGAGGTAGAAACTCGATCAAACTTGAAATATTTATGAGATCTGATAGATACAAAAAATCAATTTATCAATTTAATGCCTTAAAATCTTATTTGAATTTAAGCAATGACATTTTATCACAAAGAAAGCAGCTAATGATTGTAGGGTGCACTTATTAGAGGCATTGTTGATAGTATTATGTTAAAATGTCAAGGCAATCAGCTTTTTTATGATTTTCATTGAATAAAACAGGGTGACCCAAAAATACATAACCCATACATTTTGTTAGATATTTGTACAAACCCTGGAACATGTATAATAGTACCCCAAAGTTTTATTAATTGAGGACGCTTCGCACAGAAGTAATGTTTTTTTTAGAATATTTTACAAACGTCCTGGCTCCTGCGTTTTTCTTTTAGGTCACCCTGTATATTTGATATCGTTTTTTTTTATCAATTTATATTTTAAATATCTTATATAATATTTTGTTTCTTTAGATCTTTGGTCATCAATTTGGACATGGGGTGGAAGAGGAATACCTGGTGATGATACTTTTATTGTCATACCTGCTGGTATGGAAATCATGATTGACGAGAACACTGCCATTCTAAAGATGCTTTTAATTCAAGGAGGAAAAGTATTTTTTGATGAAGCAGATATCGAACTCAATGCAAAGAATATACTTATTACAGATGGAGGAGTTTTGCAGGTACTTTGACTGACATTGTGCACAAATACTGTTTACAAACATGGAAAAATCTTAACCAATCATTAGTCGCTGACATTTATTTGGGTAGGATTCATCTTCAGATAAATAGAAATAAAAATGGGGCCAGCCAGGTACTGATTAAAATAAATTATAGCAAGTATTTTCTTCATAGACTTCAAGCTTCAGTCAGTGCTTTTATCTAAATACTTAAAACCATGGAGAATTTTAAAATCATATAAACTTCGAATTCAGTACTTCATATATTAATGTATAATTCTCCTGATTATTTTATGTAATATCAGTAGATTGATATTTCTGTTTATCTAGATCAGTAGTATAATGTGACTATAGTAATAAAACAAATTTCTAAAGTTTTGCTAATTTAAATTTAGCTAGTTGCATCAATAGATCTCCAACTACTCAGTTATTATCAAATAATTTTCATATACGAAATTAATCAAACAAATATAAAAATTATTGGACAATGAAATTTTGTATTTGCTTGCTGCCATAAGGAACTTGATATATAACGATGAAATGACTATTTTATCAGTAAATATTGTCTAGTACAAAAAATGTATTCAATTAGTGACAATCAATGACCCGACTTAAAACTAAACTAATATTTACTTTTGTAATATCAGGTTGGCACTGAAGATGAACCATTTCAACATAAAGCAATCATAACTCTTCATGGACATTTGAGATCAATTGAGCTTCCAATCTATGGTACAAAGACAATTGCAGTTCGAGATGGAATGTTAGATTTGCATGGAAAATATGTCCCTGTGACCTGGACTTATTTAAGTGCAACTGCCAATGCTGGAACAAATGTAATCACAGTCGATAATCCTGTTACATGGGAAGCAGGAGATGAAATTGTTATTGCAAGTACAGGTATAAAAATTTGTAATAACATCCCATCTCATTATTAAAAGTTAGTTGGAATAGTCTTGTGAATATTAAGATTGAATAAATTACAAAGAGACCAACCAGATGACAGAAATCAAATGGATAATAAAACTTAGAATATAGAAGATAAATGTATGAAAGGTTCATTTGTATCCTAACATCAACATGATTTGCAATTAGAATACTCATTATATCATGAAAGTCTTCCAGCATTATATTTTTTTCATGAGAGAATTGCAGAGATATGGTAGTGTCCATACTAGCTTTGCCGAATATTTGCCCAAAATAAAAATAAAATTGACTTGGGTATTTTAGGAGAAAAGACTTTCATGAAATACATGCAATTTGGTCATCTTGTTGCTTCAATAATTCGAATGAGCTTAAGTTCTTCAAAATTTATGAAATCAACTGTAAAATCTGGAGGACAGTTATTGAATTCATACACACATGCCTATTTTGTTGGGAAAGTTCAAGATGGAGTTATAAGACTTGTTTCATTTTAATAACCATATTATCTATGTATGACTTTTGTTTAGGTCATCGCCACAGTCAAGAAGAAAATGAAAAACACACCATTTTGTCTGTAGCTGGTGATCAAGTTACTATTACTTTGGAAACTGCATTGGAATTTGACCATTTAGGTGTTGTAGAAACTATGCCAGGTAAGCTGCCAGTCTCAATACATTTTTATACATACCGTACATTTTTATTTCACAATCATTAACTAGTACTATGTGATGAATCATTTCACATTCCTAAACTCACCGAGTAAAGTGATAAACTTTGGTTTGCAGCAAAGCCTTGTTATCAAGTGTTATTCTGAATTGCTGTTATCAGTTCATTGGTAACATGAGTTTTTTGTATGAATTATTTCTAAATAAAAAAATACTTCTGAATAAAAGTGATATCTTCAAGATATATTTATATCCACACATTGCAGTAATTTATTTCTCTTTTTGGGTTGATAAAAACTTGATTAATCTTTAACATAAACCCATATGTCAACTTTGCATATTACCCAGTACTTTTTATGCAGATGGAACTGTTTTAAAATCAAGAGCTGAAGTTGGGCTTCTCACCCATAATGTTCTTGTTCGTGGGTCTAGAAACATGGACTGGTCTGAAGACATTCCTGCTTGTCCAGAAGGATTTAACACTGGAGAATTTGCCCAACAAACATGCTTTCAGGTATTTTCCATCCATTAAGATTATCTTGTTTAGTTAAAATATTGTAAAGCGTATTTATGAACTGTATTTTAATATAGGAACAATACTTGAAAAATATATAAACCTGCAGCAATGTGTACTTGTGGTTCTATACTCCAGATAATTTTTATTCATACCAACTCTGCATTTTTACAGGGTCGTTTTGGGGAAGAAATGGGATCAGATCAATTTGGTGGACAAATTATGTTTCATCATCCTAGTCCAGATGAGCAGAAAGCCTTCGGCAGAATTTCCTATGTAGAACTTAATTATATGGGCCAAGCATTCAGACTAGGACGTTATGCGATTCATTATCATTTAATGGGAGACATGAACTATAAAAATTATGTCAGAGGATGTGGCATTCACGAAACTTTTAACAGGTGTATATTATGGTTATCAGAAAAAACTATTTCAGTATCTACAGCAGTATAACAAAAAAATAACTTTCCTATTTGTTATATTGTAGTCTGTGCTGTGAGTTGGTCGAAATTGACTATATGTTTACAATAATATTATATCATACAGTGTCATTAACTGTTGTTATGCAAGTTTTTCTGAATCTCAATGATGGACGTAAGTCAAATAATTTTATTTTTGTAACTTTTAGCATATTGCTCCTTATGTTAAAAACATGTCATATTTGTTTTTACTCATCAATAATATTTTGAAAAGATTATGTTTCATTGTAGTGAAGGCATTTTCATATTTAAAATTCATGTTCCAGGGCTGTTACAATCCACGATACTCACAAAGCATTGGTAGAGAAAAATGTTATATTCAATTCGATGGGAGGAACAATCTTTATCGAGGATGGTTTAGAAACAAAAAATAAAATTATAGGAAATCTGGTTGTATTCTGTAGACAAAGTACTTCATTACAAAATGATGACGTTACACCAGCAGCATTTTGGATCACAAATGCTGATAACATTGTTGAAGACAATGCAGCAGCTGGTATAAAATTAATCAACTACAATTATTCTGAATTCTTAATGGAAATTTGATTTCTTTTAAATTTAAATAATTTAGATTTATATTGTAATCTTCAACTCACTAAGTAACAAGATATAGACTATTGAACGAGATGTTGTAGTTTTCCCTATACTTGGACGGTCTCATCAGCTTCCCTCTCTATGTGATAAATATTTAAAAAAAATAATAATAATGAAAAGAATTATGTCTGTGTGGTCTGAAATAATCAAATTGGTTATGTGGTCATTCAGATACTCTACTTTTTCAGTGAAAATGTTTTTTGAAATCATTCAATATCTCTCCATTATTTCAAATAGGTCTTGAATCAACATTTTAATTGATCCTCACTCGTATTATTTACAGGCGGAACTCATTTTGGTTATTGGTTTAGAATGCACAAGCATCCAAGTGGTCCATCACATACAACATCTATTTGTCCAAGAAAAGTAGCACTGGGTTCTTTTTCTAATAACACTGCTCACTCCCAAGGATGGTTTGGAGTTTGGATATTTCAGGTATTACATAGCCTTGTGTCAGAGTTCAACACATCCATATCACCCTCATGTATAATCTTATCCAAATGTCATTTTATTTGTAGGAGTTCACTCCAAAATCTGGATCTTGTTGCTGGTGTGATCAAAATGAAATAGCAGTGCTGACAGGACTGGAAGTTTGGAATTGTGAGAAAGGAGCGGAGTTTGTACAAACTGGTTCCGTTAAAATCAGAGATTCAAAATTTTATAACAATGACAAGGTACCGAAGAAAAACTAAAACATATCAAAAAAAAAAATGTAATATAAATTAGTATAAAAGTAATTTTAATGATGCATACCTGGAACATTTTTAAACAGAAAGACAACTTGGAGAAAAGGGAATATGTATGAAGACCACTGAATAAATAAAATTGTCCTAGTTTAGCAAAACACGATGAATATAATTGATGGAAATATTACTATTAATTTAGATATGTGGTCCAGTTATTGAAAATTGTTTTTTTAAATCTTACTGAGAAGTACTGTTTGAGAAGTACGAAGAATCTATTTTGAACAAAATTCAAACTTTAAAATGTCTGATAAATATGGATTTAGAATATTGATAATCCATTACATAAAGCCATTCAATTGACCCTATTTAATGTCTATTAAATTTTTCAATGTTATTTAATAATAAACTTTTTAAATGACTACATTGTTTTGAAAATTGTGTCAACTCTTCAACAATTAAAATATATTACTTGCATTGTTTCTATATAATATCCATTTCACTGCATATGACATTATTTCAAATGAATTTTATATTAAAAATTATGAATTATTTTTCTGCTACTAATACTACTATCAAATATATCAGATATATTAATTTAAACATGTTATTATTTCAGGCGGGAGTTGAAGTTAAAATGATGAAACCTTTGGTATGGGGAGAGACTGGACTGGAGAATTCAGTCATTGTTGGTCATACTTCTGTTTCTGGAGCAAGTAATTATTGATTTCATTGCATTAATATCGTTCCACCACATAAAAGTGGTAATAAATATTATATATATATCTTGTAAATATAATTTTTATTGTGTTTCATTAAAGCATGAAGATATTTATTAATAGTATATTGTTTTTTATAAATGTTTGGGTAAGACAATTTATACTTCAGAATGAATTTTGGAAAACTCCAATATTTAAATACCAATTATAATTAATAAAAACAATGCTTTCAGTTAATCAGATGACTTCAGCCATTGTTTTGCCTTATTCTGATGGTTGGATGACTGAAAATGTTACCTTTATCAATTTTGATCGTCCTGGTGGGGCAGTTCTTTCCACCACACAAATTGATGGAACATGCGCTGGTAATTGTGGGGGATTCCACTCCAGATTCAAGGGAATTAAACATCATAACACAGCTAACCTTGGAATATTTAGGTCAGTTATATATATCGATATTTAAAAATTAAGATTGATTAAACTAATTCATGTTAATAATAGAGATGACTACCAAGTTATTGCATCCTTAATAGACAAATGATATGGTGCAACTGCTGAATGGAAGGAAGCATTTGGATGATACCATCCACAATCGTTTGCTGTGATCACATACCATATATTGATAATAACAGAATTGTAGAAGTTATTTCCAATTATTATTTGCAACACTTGAATGCATAGACAGGAGTTCAAAACAACGAGTCTGGTACCAAAATTGATTTAATTTTAAAAGTAAGGCTAAGTTTTAAGACTGAATGTCTGTGCTCAAAAATAAGTGCAGTCATATAGCAACATTATTCCTTGTGTGCCATCTTTCAAATATTTAAAATAAAAGCAATCCACCATACCAAGGCACAAATCAAACACAAGAATTGTGTGTGGTTACATCCTTTTTTTTCTATTCTGCAATGTTGTCATACATTTGTTACAATGTATGAATAGTAGTTATGTTATATCTTAATCTTTTATTATTATTCATAAAATAACATATTCAGATGGGAACATGAAAATTACATTGAAGATATGGATGGAAGTTTAACAAAAACTGGGAATCCTTCAACAGTAATTGCGAAAACAGATACTGCTCCACCTTCTTGTATTGAAAAAACAGAATGGAGTGTTCGTTTCCCAGGTAAAAAGCAGGGACAAACTGAAATTTTTTATGTATTCTTCATATTTTAAACAATGAAATTGACAAAACCCATTATTAATTTCAATTAGCCAGTTATTAGCTTCAACATTTAATTTTAATCCAGATTTGGAGTGAAATACGAAAATGTAATTCAAATGTTAGTTGTCATGCTATGCAGCTATCAAGATTTCTCTGTCTATTATTCATATTTTACTTTTTGTTATTCACAATAAAATTAGTTTAACAATTGTGAGGCAGATTGTACATTTTAAAGAAGTTTTCCTTTATTATTCATCAAACAGGAATGGTTTGTCCTGAAATGAGACTTCATAGAATTGCATGGAACAATGCAAAACCAACATCCCTTGATGGCTCACTTGTGAATTTGACAAATCAATATGGAAGAACTCAAGTACCATTTGAGTATGTATTATTTCATCCATGACTGTATGACAAATTCAATTACAATTTGTTGTGGAAACATAAAAAAGAATCAGTTCAGTCGCAAGTGTAAATACTATTTCTTGTTTCAGACAGAAGAGAATGACTCATAAACCAGGATGGATGGCTCTTCTATTTGACGGAGAAGAATATGAATGGACTTACAATCATTTGCCAAAAATGGCTAATGTAACATATGATGCATCATACTATAATTATCAGGTAATAGTCATAACTACTATCACAGTGAATATTAAGTATTGTTGGTTCTGAACAATGTCTACCTAACTTGTGATCTTCTTCTTACCTATACTCATATATATATTGCATCCCCAATTTCCTCTCCCCGGGATAAATAAGTGAATACATCCTAACCTTCAATTGAATGATATCATAGATATCACTGTGAGATAGCCAGCCCTATAATATGATTCAGTGATTTCTATTGCTTTAATCAATATATAAAAAAAATTACCAAAATATTACACACTCTTTTTCTAATTTTATTTTTAAATTTGATATTATTCTATGTCAATATTCTTATTTCTACTTAGCCCAATGATTGCAATATTATGAGGCATCAATTTACTCAAACACCAGATATGTTTTTGGTTGCAAAAGGCCAATTAAAAAACAACAGTCTAGCTCCATTGGATTGTTCTTCTAATGAGCATGGGGATTATTACTTCAATGATGCTACAAAGTTGATGGAATATATTGGTAACTTTATTTGTGATTAATCAAATACTAACTTAATTTTATAGTTGGTGATCTGTTAGGAGAAATAGTGTGTTATCATGTTATTCTGATTGACAATAGTATATCATATTTTTTACATTGAAAAATGCCTATTTTCAATTCAATTTCAATATATTTTAAGTTTCTAACATGTATATTTGTGCAGAATTGTGATAAATGTCTCGTCAATAAAATAGTATTACAGATGAATTTTGGAGGCACAGTGAATATCATTTTATTGTTTTGATGTATATATATTATAATAGTACGTGGTGACAATCCGATTCTGAGAAGAAAAAGAGCTCTGGATACTGGAGATTATTGGGCTGACCCCACTGCTCTTAATAGAGATATTCATATGAATACATTTAGATGTTATTTTGCAGTAAGTTCATTTTTCTTCATGCTGTATATAAGTAGATTTTAAGACAGAGTGTAGGGATTTCAAGAATTCAAATTGTTCAAATTATCACTTTGAACCTGCTGCACATGCAGTATTACCCTTTAACCCCAAAAGTGTAATTGACTCAATACATATCACATATTACTCCTGCCATGATGGATAGATATTTGAAAAAAAGGCTGAAGCTAGGAGTGAAACTGTTGAAAAAAGTAGTCTTTTTGTCTTTACTTTTTTTTTTCTAACTTTCTAGAATAAAAAATTTGTTCCCATTGAAACAAGCCCAGATACCACTTTAAATTTCATTGCTATTTCTAGCTATATTGCTATTTCTACAACCTTATAATCTTGGATAATTCTCATTCATATGTACAGAAATCCATAGCATAGTAGTTAAAAAATAGTTAAAAAATATTTTCCTTGTGATTTATTTCTTTGTACCTCTAATTTAGAATTTGTTTTGTCTTTGTTGCAGGACTGTATTCCACCACCAGATCCAAATACAATTCCACCTGCAAGAGAGAGACCTGACGATTTTGTTTGGTGGTCAGACACTTCAATATGGGAAGACAATGTGTTGCCAACAGATAATACAGACGTTACTATTGAATCTGGTAAAGCTTACTAGTAGCATTAAATTTTTTAAAAGCTAGCCAATCCGGTACTAATACCAATGTGAAACATTGTTATATTTAAAAGGTATGTCAACTAATTTGTAAAAAGTACCAATTGTTAACAGGCTATGATGACGATCACAGACTTTATGTTTTAGCATATAGCATGTGTGATTGTTTACTATCCAATGAATTTCATGAAGGTTTGCTTTAAACCAGTGGTTTCCAACTCGACACATTTTATTGTACAATGCACAAAGATTGGTGTGAAAGGTTGTCGATAAGAACTGTTGGTATTCGACGAGATTAAATCTGTTAACGATTCTTTGTTTACAAAATTATTTTTTCATCTTAGGTGACTGGGTTGTAGCCGATATTGATTTGCCAATATTCAATACGCTCTGGTTGGAAGGAGTTTTAGAATTACAATGGGAACCCACTGAATCAGGCGATTATAAGAATTTTACCATTCAAGCAACTTACATATTCATACGAGTGAGTTTTTAATATACAAAGCATATTGTACATGCTTCATGTATTATATCGTCTTATGCAATTCAGTTTCATGTGTGGCCGTAAAGTTTCAGAATGCATGCTCTTTGTTAAAATAATTATAGCTGATATATTTTTTATATTTATTTTTTGTTCTTTAATTATCCAGGGCGGAAGATTAATCATTGGTTGGGAAGACAATCTTTTCAGAGGATTAGCAAATATAATATTGACTGGAGACAGAGATACAGAAGACTTTGCGATTGTCCAAGGAGTTAACATGGGAGCCAAAGCTATTGGTATTAAGAAATAAATATATTTATATACTAAATTGAAAGGTTGTGCTTTCATTTTGGAGTTGGCCGGAAGTTTCTGAAAATATTGTATTATCATGAACCACAATGTCATTAATGTACTCAATTGTAATATGTTTAATTAGGATTTCCTTTAAGCAATTGAATAATTTATGTAGTGTATAATGTTGTTTCATCATTATTTCACTGCAAGATGCATTATATTTGATCAATAATACAACCACATAATTTTTTTTACTGTTATAGGAGTGTTTGGTGGGCTAGATATGCATGGTATAAAAACAACAACATCTTGGACATCTTTATCTCAGTCAGTTTCTGCTGGATCATCTACTATTGTACTCTCGAAAGCAGTAGACTGGAAAGTTGGTCAGTGGAAGAACATAATGAAAAATAAAATACCTATATATTTTCATTACATTCATTTATTTTATTATTTTACTTTTAATATTTGATTGTTAGGTAAGAAAAATAATTTGAAGCAATCATTGATAGACACTGAAAACATGAAAAAAACTAACACATTAATAAATATAAAAAATTCAATTTTTACTACCTTTCAAAGTGAATACAGTATACTACTGCCAAGTCCATGAATTTTTATGACTTGGTTGGGTTGTTGTTTTTTCAACTTGACCATTCTTTGGATAAAAGTGAAATACCATATCATTTCATGCTTGAACTTGTTCTGATGTTGCCAGCCATCATCATGATAATTATAATAAGGATCTTACATAGCAGACAAAACAGATGGCGGCTGAAAATGCTCCAAACTGCTTATGCATACTTATATATTCTGCATTGGAATATTTGGCCAAAATTTGTTTAGTAACAAAATATTATTTAAAATGTTATTTCTTATGTACCAAATATAAAACGTTTGTTTGCTGCCTTCTAATTATTCAAATTTTTCCGTTAATAGGTGATGACATCATGATTACAACTACAAGTTATGATCCATGGGAAACTGAAACATTCAAGATTACTGATATCAGTGTTGATAAAACAACTTTGACATTGAACAGCACTGTGCAGTATGATCATATTGGTGAGAACATTATGCTTTTTTTCATCTTCTAAATTATTTTGATTTAATTTAATGATTATGCCTTTGGAGTGTGCAGTCAAGCCACATTCTTTCTCACCTCAACAAAACCCTGAAATGGCACATTTGTGACCTGGGATTAAATAGTGTAAGACAACTCAACTACTGTTCAATCAACAGTGCTACTATTTTGAAATCTTCAATAGTGCGTAACTTGCTATATTCAATTCAACTTCTTTGTGTCCATTTTAAAGAAATTTTTATTTGAAATACCTAATATTACCATATTTGAATTCAACTCACCAGTGTATATTGATGCCTGTAAACTTAAAACAGCCTATACTGAGGCAAGTATATTTAATAAACTCACATTGTTTGGAGAATTCGAAACTTTTTGATAAAAGTACATTTATTGAAGCATGCTTTTATTATTTCAGCGGAAACTTACACTTATACCAGTAATCCAGATGTTACGATTGCGGCAGAAGTTGGATTATTAACAAGAAATATAAAAGTTATTGGAAATGAATATCCTGGATCAGATGAAGAATCTTTTGGAGGTCGAATAATTGTTGGACAGGTAAATTCTCGCTTGTGTTTTGTTCTTCATATTCAGTTTACTGTGGATATTATTCACCCCAAAATATTGGTAATTATCTCATTTAACATTTCACTCAACTGCTTTATTTTTAAGAGCAGTTAAATATTTTTATGAATGTTATATAATGGATTTTATAGTACTTTCAAGGAGGTATCGAATACAAAGGATATGCCAGAATAGAAGATGTTGAATTTTTGCGCATGGGACAAGAGGGGTATTCTGATAGTGCAGATCCAAGATATTCTCTAGTGTACTGGAAATCAGGTGATAATGCTATCATTTTTAATTGTTCTACCAGACCAATATATCAACGAATTTTAAGCTATATTCAGATCAGGTTTGGTGAAACTAAAATCTTTTGCGATTTCTGGTTTGAAAATATTTTGAGTAAGAATATCTCCCAATCAGTGAAACTTCAACGTAAGAAAAATTCCAAGTGCGACCTGATATGTTCAAGCCTTTTAAAATAGACTGTTAGGAAGGCTTAGGAAATTTGAAGCTGTTTGAGTATTTGTAAAAATTTTGTTTGTTCAATTGAATTATTTAAAATTTGAAATTAGGACTCCCAATTGTAAAGAATTCTGAAATTTAACACCTGACTCCTGAGAATTTGGAAATAAGACTCTCTCTCAGACTCTAGGTGGAAACCTACCAAACTTGACCTCACTGCTCTGATTCAACTAAACAAGTGGTTTTGTCTCGTTGTTATTCGTATACTAAAGTTTATCGTTTTATTAATATGTGGTATTTTTTCATATCTTCAATGATTCTGTAATTTATGTTACCTATAATTCTTCATCTTTTTGTATAATTAAATTCATTCTTTATTTAAGGAACATCCGATCTTATAAAACCATCATATGTGAAACGATGTGCATTCTTTAGAAATTTTAACACTGCAATTGGAGCGTTTCAAGCAAACAACATTGTTTTTGAAGATAATGTCATTCTTCATACTGTTGGATCTGGTGTTATTATTGAAGGATCAGATAACAGGTGATGTATACTTCACTTGTGTTAAAATTAAATTTTTGAAAAATATTTTTAAATTTTTTTATGAACTTTTATGAAAAAGAGGGAATCATCCTTTTTCAATATTTCAAGAATGTGATAGATTTTTGGGTTTTGAAATAAAAAATATCCTTAGTATATATTGATATATTAAATTTCTGAATTTGTATTTCACATACATACTGAGAACTTGCTAAATGCCGTTAATACCCTGTTGTAATTTTTTTTGTCTATATGTTCTATTATTTTGGATTATATTTTTATATTTTTCATGGTAATTAAGTAAAATATTATAAAATGAATTACAGAAAAAGCATTTGTTAGAAATGCATAGGAACCACAACATATCAATATTAATGGTATTATTTATAGTCTATGAACTGATGTATTCTATACCATTTTATATTAATTTCATGCACCTTTATTTATTCATTTTTACCTATTTCAGTTTTACAAACAATATAGTTGCGCTTATGATAAACCCTGGAACATACAGAGACAAAACCAATGCAATATGGTACTGGTTTGGTGCAGTAAAGGTCTGTTAATTTAGTCAAGAATGTTGAATGCTTTTGTTTAGATATTTGTCACATTATAGATATATATTCAAGTTCTGGTGAGTTTAGGAATTTATTTTTGCTCTCCATCTATACAATTTCTGTGAAAATGAAGATGTTCTGCATCTGTTCAAAATGAAATCAGAGTTATTAAGGTTTTCTTTCCTTTTCAACATACTAGACAATATTCAAGTCCTTATTTCATAGTGATGCATTGTCATTGTATCAGTCAAACACGCTTCCATTTTTTCTTTTCAAAATGTAATTTTTTTCATTCAACAGACAAGTGGAGCTACTTCTGTTTATATGAGTGGAAATGTAGTAGCTGGATCTGAGCGTGCAGCGTATTGGATAGGTGGCGAGCCATGCAGTAATCCAACATGGGGTACAAACACTGCAAGAGCCAGCTTGCAAGGAGTTTATTTGAATAAATTTGGTAAAACATTTTATTTAGATTGCTGAATTATGGTATTGTTCATATTCTTTTGAAATCACAACTTATTGACTGATTTTAACTAGAAGGTACATTTTGATATGAGATATTTGTGTATTGAAATCACCATAATAGTAGATGAATTAGAATTACAATTTATCCTCTTTACTTTTTTGTGTGGATTTGTTCTGCTAGTTGTTACCTAAGAAATTATATATCATATAGGACAAGTTGGATGTACTACGATAAGAAATTTCAACATACATCACTCTTATGATTATGGAATATATTTTCAAGACTCAAGTGATGCTGAAATTCATTCATGCACAATCACTGATTCTGCTATAGGAATTATAACTTTGTTCAATGGGTAGGTTTTCTTAACGCTGTTAATCCATTGTTAAATTTAAAAGTTTCTTTGTGTGAGTACGAATAATGTGGTATATTATTTATATTTTGTTAAATGCATAACTAAAAATTACATTGTACATTTAGCAACCAAATTTAAATCCTTTTATGTTTATTGGTAATTTATATTTTTAAATATGCATTATAAGAATAGATAACTACATATCATTACATGCATATGCATGGTAATAATAAAAATCTCTTTTATAATACTGTACATACATACTGATGTCACACAATGCAATATTTTATGACCACAATTGCATATGATTTTAGTAGTTCTATTTTAACGAAATTGTAGTTGTTACTTTTTTCTTTGAACATACTGCAATAGAAAACGTTGATATAAATCTCATTGTGTTATGTGTTTTATAACCTTTCAGACCATCTGCTACGTCCCATGTTTTTGAAGATAAATATGCTCTTATCAAAGATACAACTGTTATTGCTATTACAAAACCAGGTAAGTATTTCTTAGCTGGATATAATCTACTTTGTGTTTGCATTCCTAGTATTATGTTTTACTTGAAAAAATTGAGAATTTGTAATATTATATTTTTCGCTAATTTGAATTTCCAATCATCTGAAACTAATTTCGATTCCAATCATCTGAAACTAATACATCATAATATTTTCTGGAAAATTTCGCACACTTTGGTTGGTCACAATATATCTATCGTAGTTCACAGTTTCATGTTGTTAAATCTTCACATTTTTAATTCTGATGTCGCAAAAAATTAATCAATATTTCAGATATAATTATTTCCAGGAAAACAACTTGTTTTCAGTGACAAAATTTTCGAATTTGCCAGAGTAAAAATTCTATCTTTCTTTGTATAAAATTATATTTATTTTTCTAGGTGTTTGTGCTGCATCGATTTCTCCAGCAATTGATTATCTGGACACCAGTCCCAATTTCAGGCCACCAAGAACTGTTGCTGGTAACAGTGTCAATGTTGGATTGTTTGGTGCATCATTCATGTCTGCCCACAATGCTTGTACAAAGAAACCTTGTGCTGGACTAATGCAATATCCTGCTTTGGGAGGTGAAGTAAAAGTTGAAGGTATGCTGGAATAACTAACTACTAAATGTGATCACAAACAGTGTGTATTCTTTTAAACCTATGATTTGAACGTTTTAGGAATGTGTAAAGAAAACTGGGCCACTTATATATTATATATACATACCGGTATAGGTATTTGAGAATAATAATGACATAAAATATTGTAGATAATATATAATGGTTGTAACATAGCTAGATTGATACTTCATATAACTTTTTTCATTATTGTCACCGAATTGCAAAACGAAACACTAGTTATTAATTGGAAATAATGAATTAAACTTTTATAATAAAATAAAAATTCAATATGAGTTAGTTTTATTGTCGGCATTACTGCAAACACAGTAAAAATATGACAGAATTCATGAAATGTTCTTTCTGTGTAGAAATCCAGTATTTTTCTAATCTAAATTATTTCTATAAAAATGTTCTTTCATAAATCCAGTTCTACTGTGAACCTCGCATTTATGCATTTTTCTCATGTTATCAATGGAAACTAATTTCAAGGATTGCAGTGAAAACAAATGATTATGCTACTTTAAGCTATCTTCCACATAATCAACATCTCAACTTTTCCCAACTAAAAAATGTATTAAACAATATAAAGATTTTTATCTATGTGACATCTATACTCTCTCACCAGTGCATGTTATCTTATTCAGATGTAGCATTTATAAACTTTGATGACGCTTCTTGTGGGATTGACAACATTATCTTTATGCCAAATTCAAAAAATGAAGATTTCCAGCATCCCGTGTTTTTCAGTGGAATTACTTTTGAAGCATCATCTGTTAATACAAAAGTGTTATATCTTCGGCCATCAATTGGGTAAATTCACGTTTTGAGTTTAAATTAGTTTTAATGTTGCATGCACCTGAGAATTCTATTATTATTCAGTTATTTACAAATCTTTGTTAAAATATAGCTCCAGTTGCCCAGTCATTTTGAAATGTAATGCTATTGAAATTTCAGTATGTGACCATCACCAGCTGTAATTATAATGAAGCTTCATGCTTTTAATTGGCTGTAGGTATTTTGAACTGCAGGATTGAATAAAAATATTCAAATATGTCTGCAATATCCATCGCCCCTTTACTATTCAATTTTGACTATTTGACACAATTGATATTTATTAATGAGTATAATGATGTTCATACTCATATTCTTCACATTTTTGTATTCCTCAGTAAAGTGAATCCATCAGATTGTGTAGATATGACATGTGATGGATTGAATAAAATGATCTTGACTGACTTGGATGGTTCTTTTCTTGGATCAGCTGGCACAGTTATTCCTCAGGTTTGTATGATTTGATAACCTTAGGCATTATGTTCGCTGCCTATTGATTCAGAAAGTCAGCTCGTAATAATTTCAAATTTCTTTGTCTTAATAAAAATCTTTACATAATTTTCTATCCGTCTTCCTACTGTAAATATATTGTTTGAGTATTCTTTAATTAAGGAAGTTTTGTAAGACTGTTCCTTAGATGGTTACCACCAAAATATTCAATGAACTTAGTTTTACTAAGTTTCTCATCTGCGCATTATGTTATAAATAATGGGCAATATTCAATACCATCTAGAATGGATCTAGATAAAGATGGGTTAGTATAAAACATTGTTTTATGCCTTTAGGTGTATGTACCAAGGTCACTAGAACCTAGAGTATATAGCCTTGTAACAAGCTAGGAGCTTAATTTATTTTTAAACTGTTCTTTATCATTCTTGAACACTTCTTTAGTGATACCACAAACGAGATAAGCGAACTATCAGCTGTGTTCACAAGATTTATTATCGATTACAAAATAATACAAAAATACCAACATAAAATTGCAGTGATTTTATTTTTATTTAATTTTTTAAAATATTCGACAAATTTATTTGATTTTTTATTAGGCTGAATTTGAATGGGATGGTGATGCTAGAAGAGGATTGGGAGATTACAGAATTCCAAAAACAATGTTGACAAGAACCAATGGAAGTAGAATTCCAGTTGAAGAAATCGCACCACATAAAGGAATTTTGAGGTCAATATCATTTTGAATAATTCTTTAATTATCCGTGACAATATTGTTAATGAATAATGCTTTTAACAGTGTTAAAAACTTTCTAATCAAATTCAATTTGACATAGAAGAAAATTCTCATTATTTTAAAGATTTTTTTATCATGTCAGTTTTAATTCAGGGCCTGTCATTGCTTGTTTGTTATGAAATACTTCTTCAGACTGAAGATGTCATTTTTAATTTTTGTTTTCACGTTTCACTATTGGCCATCTAAAAAGTTTTACTTTGAGAATTCTTCAATATTTTTTTTCCTCTTTTTTATTTCCTCCACTGCTTTTATAAGATCTAAATTTTGCCTTGCGTATACAATACCTGCTTGCATTTTTTAGTTTGTTATCATGACTTCATTTCGGTTGAATTAGTTCAGTACAATTTTATAATATTTTTATGCAATCTAGTAGATTTGTATTCTTTCTGCTCATAGTTTGATTTACTTGTTATGGATGTATAATAATTCAGCAAATATTATGGTTAATATTTCAAACTTTTAACCAGGTCAATTTTTTCATTTTTTTTGTGTCATCATGAAACACACCTCACTCATGATTCTCACTATAATTTGTTTGGTTTTAGGGCTAATGGTGCAGGAAAAAATTGTGTTTATCAAAGTGATTGGCAAGCATATGAATGCCATGGATACAATCATCAATTGTTCATCATCGAAAGTTTGGATTGGGACAGCGAAACTAGAAGAATTTCACCTGTTGCTTTATTATCGGAGGGCTATATTGATCTAATTAATGGTTAGCAATCTAAATTTTATCAAAAACAAGATATCAAATCACTATTGTGTTAGTTTTTAATAACTGTTATTTCATTTGTATTTAACTCTTGACTTAACTTATTCATAGGTCCCCAGGATCATGGATGGTGTGCAGGCTATACTTGCCAATTGAGATTGTCAACATTTTATACAATAACTGCAATTGATCACAAATATGAGATCCATTTTTCAGGTGACAGTCAAGATTGGTAATTAGTACGGATGGGCCGGGATTCGGATCCGGACCCGGATTCGAGTCGAATCCAGGCATTTTTTGGACTCGGATTCGATTTCGAGTCCAGGTCATTTTTACCGAGTCTATAATCTATTCTGTTTTTACTACGGTAATTTACGCCTATATTTACACTCCTAATAAAAATGATGACAGATATCCAGATAATATAACGCAAGTTAAAAACTATTGATAGCTTATAACAATGATGCGCAAGTCGTCTTCAAACTATCTATCCTTTTTATTATACATGTGGTACACAATAAAATATGTGCGCAATATTTCAAGTTTTCGATTCGCGTAAATAAGTATGAAACATGCTCAGGATCAACCCAAGGGGGAATCTCATCAATACCTCGTTTAAATTGAGTTTATTATGTGCAATCTTTCCTCTAAAAAGGGAGCAACGAAAAGCATGGAGCGTTTCGGAACGTTTACATAAACTACTAACTTGCAAGCATTGTTTTGACGACGAGTGGCATCTCTCTACCAATTGCGCACACGATATAGTAAATTTAGGGCTAGAAATATCTGGAATTATGGGGAAGCATTGTAGTCAAAATCTTTTCATTTTTCATATTGACATGTAAGAATTTTTAAATAGCCGCCCAGAATTGACGCAAGGTGGTGGGCTGGAAATCCGGTTCACAGCCAAGGCGCACATTGACCCACGTTTACGTTTGTATTATGGCTGCCAAAAAGGAAAAAAAATATATTTTTAAATTGATTCAACAGCTATCTGCGGAACCATTAGGCGAGAAATATGATCTACGACGTATGTTTGTGAGCGCACGATGCTGTAGTATGGTCAAAAACGTGTTTCTCTACTTTAACATTGTGACGTCACAGACTCGGTGGATTCGACTCGAGTCCCTGGCCTATTACTCGGATTCGTCGAATCTCTGTAATGCCGGACTCGTCCCATCCCTAGTAATTAGTATTATTAGTACAAAATGTGGTGTACTGGTTGGAAAAGTTTATGTCGATGTTGACAATGTGTACAAAGAAAAGTCATGAAGCCAACGATCACCAAACGTTATAATTAGACAGAATTTTAAAAGTGCAAAAAACTGGTCAGATAATTTAAATTCGTAAGTTGAAAATCTTGTTCTAACATGATTTAAAATAATCGCTGATATATTTCGTCAGTAATTGTCGTTTTAGCAAAATCATGTTTTCTTCTAATTTATGCCCATAAAACATTGACTTCTATATATTGTCTCTAAATGCTTTAAATGAATTTGCTTCACAATGTTTACTTCAAGTCTTAATGATTTAGTCATATTGAGCATAAGTCACTATACATTCTCTTGATTATTCTTCCTCAATCATTTTGTTCTTTTAATATTTATAAACAGGATCCAGCCCACAAAAACTCAGGTTAAGATTACCTCATGCTGCCAGCAATGAAGCTATAGTTACTTGTTTATTCTATTCAACATCTAATCGGCTTGATGTATTCTCCAAAGGAGCTTATGTTTTGCCAAAGAATGGATACTATGAAGGAAGTATGTCACACTTCTAAAATTCACATCAAATATAAATAATTTTCATATCTTTATATATCTTATATTTTGAGAATTTTCTGACATACACCATAATTTATTCTAATGAATTCAGGATAGAATTCTCATATTCACAAACTCCGGTCTTTCTACTATATTTTTTCAAGATAGCTTCATGTGATCTACCATTACTACTATTTGATGTATCCAAAGTATTATTTGATACATACACCTCAATCTTGCCAAATTTTTACTGTCCAAAGTTTTTGCATATGTTTCTTAGGTTTCGTAGAATATGCAATAATGTGTGTAACATTCTCATAAACCTTGAATAAAGTGGTTATACAGCTATAGTGAGAACAATGAGAAGTTTTCAACTGAAATGCAAATTATTACAGCAAAAGTATTGACAAGAAAACCACCAGCAAATGATACAGATTTTTATATGCCAACATTCACCGATCCAGTTGGAAGTAATTATTATAGCAGAGAAAGACAAACTATTTGCATAACTGTTCGTGGAAATGACCATGTGGATATTGAGGTATGATGTTATATGCCGATAAATTAGTCTTCAGGCATCTAGTTTTTGCAGTTTGGTTTGCCAAAGACCATAATTGAACAGGCATTCAGATCTCAACTTACTGTGAACAGATTCATGAGGCATGACTCAAATTTTCCCGCATTGTTTTTATTATTTTCCTTTCACACCTTAGAGGGCTAAAATACAATATTATCAAATTTAGGGTTAACTTGGACTCATAGACTGTACTAGTTTTAACTAAGCGTGATATAATGTATTGCAATCTGAAAAATAGAAGATGGTTTAAAGAAATATAGAACATCCTAAAATTTTGCAATTTTGTTATTTTTTTTGTTATTTCTATTCAATTTTCGTATTCAAATATTAATTCAGATATCAAACGCTGTTTATCTTTCATTTGGTGTGCCCTCGGTGACAACAGAAGAATTTTTCGACGACTTAATAACAAACTTGGCTTTATTATTGAATGTGAGTACTGTTCATGCATATACGGTAATAGGAACTACAAACTACAATTTATCTAATAAAATTTATTTGATATTTCCAATGTGAAGATTTATTGTTAATATTGTAATATTATTGTTTCTGTAATAATAATATTGTAATATTATTTCCAATTTCTCTATATACCAACTTGATTTAAATTGTGAAACACAATTAAACCATTTTTTGATATTTCCATCTTATATTTAATATAATTTGGGGGATCACAATTTCTAAGTTATTTGACACTTGAATTATATGTCAGTTACATGTATTAATTTAACTGTTATACACATTGGACTGGCTTTGATAGCAATCTGCAATTGCAGTGGAATTCAATATCATAAATACTGTATATGTATTGATTTACGATAGTCATGAATTCCCAAAAGGTACTCATAACCTACTCTATTTATCTCTTGTCCCTTCGGTTATTTATTATTACAATGAAATGATTTACAAATATATATATATATACTTTTACTTTATTTAAGGTTCCAGAAGATGATATATGGATTGCTGAGATTGTGAGAGAAGAAGCACGTCGCAAAAAACGTGGAGTTGGTATCACAAGAGTCAGAATAGGTATTGGTAAGCCCCCATCGCAGACACCACCAGCAGTCACAGTTGTTCCCCGTTCGGTAAGTGGAAGCTGAATTTTGATATTTGATGCATCGATTATCAGAGAGAGAGAGTTTATTATTTTTGTCAACCAATATATATATTGAAATAATAAATTACACTCTGCTATGAATCAAAGTTTCAGAAACGATGCCTTTTTTCTATGTTTTTGCTGATAACACATGACAACGGTGTAAAGAGGGTCAGTTCAATAATGACTTGGGTAAAAGTAACGTCTCCTCAACATGCCCATATAAGAATGTTAATCTGGAAGTTCAGAAAGACTTTTTTCCATCCATTTTAACTATAAACAATAGACAGACCACTATTATTTAAAAGAAGATAGAAAGCCGTATGAATGTATTACAATGTGTTCAAGCATTTTAGCTAAATGGTGAATAGCCACATGTTGTTAGTTTCCAGTACTTATTCAGTACCATCATATCTATTGATAAGAAAATCATACATTTTTCCTTAACAATAGCTATATTATTGAGTTCTGGATAGAATTTCAAGCACTTTGCACCTGGAATTATGCATGGAAAGAACACAATGCATTGAAGCATGATATTCTTATATAAAAATAAATATCGTATATCTTTTAAAGATATTATAATAATTCATATTTAAAAATGAAAATCGTCATATCATAGATAAACAACAAGTACAACTACTTCTTACTTTGCTATTTTCATGTTCTCAACTGACAGGAGGTTGATGAAAATGGCACCATCATTGATCCGGGCACTATCAGTCAAGAAACATCAGAAGTCATCGCTGAACAAGAAGCAGAAAATGGTTTTCTCAATCAGGTTTATGAAAATTTAATATTTTATGCCTAAAAACTTTTCTTCTTCAATTACTCATACCTTAAGTATTTTCCTATACATTTTTCATTCAGCCTGTATTGTGATTATTTCTGACATGGTTTTATCTAGGAATCAAAATCTATGCATTTGAAATCTTATTGTATTGCAACTTGAATTCAATTTCTATTTTGATAATATTAGCAAGCATTTGTTTCACAAAATCTCATGTTGGGTTGTCTAAAACCACGCGGCGCGGCGGTGTGGCTCAACGGGCTAAGCGTTAGGAATACGCTCGCCACCGCACCTCTAATTACTCTGCGTGGGTTCGCAGGTTCGAATCCCATGCAGGGATGGTTATGTGCGAGAGGATTGCTGGACTCCTCGCCGTCGTTGGGTGGTTCACGTAACCGCTGGTCGGTTACGGCTTCCTCCACCACCAAGTCCATGCTTCCGAAAACAAACAATACAGTAAAAACTAATCCCATACCCGACTTGGAATGGTAACCGGACGAGAGGCTGTGGTTCGCCATATGAATAAGCCGTCTTATCGGCTTTCCTCTCCCCCGGGATAAATATGTAAATTCTATCCTATCCTTCTATCCTATCCTATCTTTGCCATTTCTAACATGTGTTTGTTTTTCCCCTTATAGGTTACTGCAAAGATTGCCAATGCCATACAATTGGGAAACTTATCAGAAGCACTGGGTGCTGAAATGACAGAGACTGCCATATTTGAACCATTGCCCCCACCAACTTCAGAGAAATGGGCTGTGAGAAAAAATATTTATTTATCATAAAAAAGCTTGATGTTTTGTAAATATTGTCTTTCGTGAATAGTGAAAAAAACAGATTAAATACCGTTGCCCCCATAAACTTTATTTATACCTAGCGTAAATAACTAGTTTATGTGTGATGGTGTTTTAATCTCAGGATTTGCTTGTATTCAGCGCATCAAGCTAAGTGTTGGGAACAGCCTTGCCATTACACCCTATGCTGGTTTTCAGATTCAAATCCTATCTGGGATAAATATGTGCAAATGAATGCTAGATGCTGGTTAATTTTTCCCACATTGAAAACGAACTGGTAACCATATGAGAGGCTATGGTTTACTATATTCCCTCAGCTGTTTTGTCGGCCTTCTTTTCTTTGGGATAAATATGAAAATCCTGTCATTTATTTTTGACTATCATAATGAAACATGTTTCTTAATGATTAGTACATTTTCAAACATTTTCAATTTGAATTTTAGAAAACTGAACAAACTGTTCTTACAATTTAAAATCATTAAAATTATTAAAAAGTATATTTTATGTTGTTAGGATATTGTTGAGATTCTTGAAGAAACTGGTGGAACATTGATACCAGTAGAGCCTATTGTCCCAACTGAAATGCAAATAGTAACTCAGCCTGGACCAAATCTGATGAGAGCAGGCGAACCTTTCAGAAATCAGCCTAAGGTGATATAGTGCAAATATTACAAAATGTTGTAAGTGTTGGTGTTCATCGATGCTGTTAAAAAGTAACATTTTTGTAAAATCAAAAATAGTTAATCAAAAATAACGAAGTTCGAACAAAAACAATGCTATAGAGCAGGGCTTCCCAAACTTTTGAGCTCGCGGCCCCTTTTAATATATTAAAATTTTTCGCGGCCCTCGTTCACGTTAATAATGCTAAACAGTAATATGCATTTTTAATATTTTATTGACGCAGCTAATTCTCAACTTTTAGTAGGCCTACTCAATAACAAAAAAAGCACATATTTACTCAGATTAACATTACTCAATTATTCAGTGTAATGGGTGTGAATGCTTTTTGCTGCATAGCAAGTTCAGCCGTGGCTCAATGTTTGTTTATGCAGACCTAAATGATGAATTATGATGTCTGGCCACAGGCCACCGACGGCATGGTTCTTATCTGGAATTGTTACGCACTCTTATTGATCAAATTTAGCATACGGCAGCGGTTTGTGCGACGCCAAATTATCTGGGACAAAACTCGTGGCGCACCTACACGAAAAATACGCTGCCTCCAAATAAAACACAATTTTGTCCTCGTTAATGTGTACTTTATGCCTTTTGAGGTTTATAAACATGTAGGCCTAATGAATAAAGGCAAAAGGTTAACTTTTGTTTCTTATCCCTGCCTGGTTTTCTTTAAAATGCTAAAAAATCACTCATGTTCGATAATCTCGGTTCAGCAAATGAATAAACTGCAGCGTACAAAATGCAGCTCTTTTGTTACACAACAATAGACGGTACGTTATAGAAAGTGAACAACATAGAATGGTAAAATGAATTTGAATCATAAACACATCATTTGCAATGATGAGAAAAAATAATACATTCAGAATAAATAAAATATGTGAAATATGCAATCATATATTAGTTAATATTTAACATAAATATCCTAATTTTCGAGGCGCACTTAGCAAATCTTACGAATAGAATATTCATTGTTATGCAAGCGCGATGATTCAAACGCGTTTCCCCGAAAATTAGACCAAGCCTGAATTCTGAAAAAAGACTTAGGCGATAGCGCAATTTTTTTGACCTAGTCCCGTGGTTCTCATAGCGTGTCATTTCAATTTCGCTAGGGCGTTGCAAAATTTTGTGATTCGTGAACCTTTCAAACAACTCATATCTTCTACTTTTACTGAAAAAAGTAAGATTGAATAATAAAGTTTAAAGTTAATAAAGTTTTGATAAAGATTATAAAGCTTAATTCTGAAAATTCGGGTTTCTGTAGATAAAGATTATTTTTCCTTGGTTCAAAAAGCGTTGCGCACTCCCATCCCCTTCGCGATTTCGTATTTATATGAAGCAGGCTTTTCTACCAGGGCCCATTAAATGTGATTTCACTGACTGTCGGTGAGTTTTGTTTGTTCATAAAGGAAATATAGGAAAATATTATAAATAAGCGAAGATCCGGGAATTTTACAAAGAAATTTTATCTTGAAATACTATTATTGGTTATTGGAATAGTTTATGGATTTCTTTAACCCTTACCGTGCGGTGGGCACGTATACGTACCAACGACAAAAGTCGCTAGATTGCGGCGGGTACGTTGATGTACTCCACTGTTTTATTTAGCAATCGGTCGCAAACTGTTGGTCTAGTTTTTCCAGGTTTTTTATTGATAAGAAGTCTTCTTCGAGATTAACATAAGCGACGGTAAATCTCGCTTTCGTTTACGATGGGAATTTTATTTGCAGCGGAACGAGGGAGTGTTTTTGAAATTTATTCAAATTTCGGTGTTTTTTGGGTGGTAATAGAAGACATATTATCCCTTCCATCTACCAAAGTATTTTGAGTTAGATCACGAAACTGCTACAGAAATATTAAGCTATTGTTTGCCAACCACGAAGCGGTAATAGTAAAGGATTTAGCGAATATTTCTATTTTTTATCACGGTTTGAAGTTTCAACTCCCAAGAAAAAAAATGCCTTTTTTCCATCCGGTATTTCGGATCCTCTGAGGAGCTGAGTTATGCTACCACAAAATTATGTACTTTGTGCCAGAATATCATGTGAGGGTGCGAATGAGGTACTTCATGTGACAAATTTTTTCTTCACAGCTCAAATTCTTGGATGCAAATGGAAATGTAGTGCCACTTTTGGGTACGGAAGTAAATCCATGGATTGTGACAGCTCGATTTTATAGTGGCATTTCCAATGGAGCAAACTTGATTGGTGAAACAACAGCTTCATTTATGGGAAGTTATGCTGAATTTGAAGGTTTATGATTTATTGAACTTTGTATCTACTTTTCCTATTTTTATTCACTGTTTTAATTAACTTGTTGGGAATTTTTATGAACAGCATTTCAATAAAATATGAGGATTCATAGCAATGCTTGTAGTATATTTCAATGGTCTCTACTTGATATTTTAAACTTCGAAAATACTCTGTTCTACTCCCCTTTGATGATCATCTTAAGGGTCAAATAATTGTAATAAGTTTCAATCTTATGCTATATGCTTATGTTATATGCTAGAAAATTAAAAGAAAAAACCTATATGCTTACGGTAAACTCTTTCTTTCTAAGAAAGGAATGCATACTTTATGTAACATATCATGTCTTGTGGTTGTTATAATAATTTCTCTAGCGACAACTCTCAAGATTTTGAAACAATATCAATATCAATTTTGCATGTGCAAATTTTACTTGTATAAAACTATAACCATTAATTAAATTTTTGTTATTGGTATTATTTCCTCTGGTATGTGGAATGAGATAAAGTAAGTCAATTTTGCTGCTGTACCAATATCAACCGAGTGATTCAACAACAAATTTAGAAATTACTTGCGCTATCAAAAGACTATCTTTAATGTGCATGAATGCACAGAATTATTCACAATTATCGCATGTGGTGATAAAGTATCACTAGGATCTTCAGGATTAATATATTGTTGGTTTGACTTTTTTTTTTTTTTTCTGCTTCTTCTCATATTAAATTTGATTGAACTTTGAAATTCGTTTTTAGACCTCGGAATTGATATCGAAGGAAATTATCAACTTGAATTCTTTATCTCGACTCCGGAAACAGATCCGCCTGCTTTTGCTGTGGCCTCAAATTCTATCACAGTAAGTTTCAATTTTCACATGGAACTTTTCACATTTTATGAACAGAAGTGTGGATGTTTATATATGTGTGAATACCTGATCAGAATGGTCTGAATTTTACTGTTTTGAAATACCCTGAACAACTGCATACACCTCACCACCCAATATGTATTTGCATTGATGTAAACTTAGCCTGGCCCTGATTATGACTACTAAGAAACTGCAAAAGTAAAGTAGAAAATTCGGAAAGTATCAAAGATGATTAAAAGTTTTCTTTATTACATTATATTGTGTATGAATCAATATTTTACAATTTTATCTTCAACAGTCAAAATATAGGGTTATATTACATTGAAAATGGGAAAATGCGTGCAACATTTACAATTTTATGTAAAATGATGTATTTTTTAGGAACAAATTTAAAATAAGTCAATTTTTATTCATTTTTCGTTCATCTGTCTATTTTTTATATATGTTGTATAAGTAATTAATTTATTGAAACACCCTCGTATCGAGCATTGCAGTTACATCTGTACTTAGCCTGGTTAAGTATATTCAAAAACGAGGTTTGAGACTTGCAATGCATTTGCCATGCCATCAATAGCATGTGGGTTTACTTAGCTGGAATTAACATTTCGAGTGGTAAAAAGTGGAGAAGAAATTATTTGTTTGATAAAACTATGCATTCTCATATAAACCTCATTTTTTGTCTAAACTACTAGTGATATATAAATTTACAGCTGCGAACTCCTCGCACTGCAACTAATTGCACAGATGAAGAAGGTGAAGATAAGTTTGATAAAGAATATGTTTATGAAGGAAATTGTTCATCATTGTGTTTGTTTAATTGTGAAGGTAATTTAATAATTTCGAGATTTGTCATAGTCATAGAAAAACTACTGATACACATACCAAAAATAACATTAAACCTTGGTAATAAGCTATTACCTCCTATTCAATTATAAAATAAATTGAATATAACTGAATTGTTCATTTATATATTCACACCTTCATTTTGTAGAGAGCACTAAATCATTTAACATGTGTAAAAAAGGTGCTACTGTTTCTTAGTCTATGACAAAGCTATAACCAACATGCATATTTGCATATATCAAGAAATTTATATTCAAAAAATTCAACATCGCCATTATGACAATTTTTCAATTGTTCATTTTGTTTTCCCTTGAAAGAAAAAATGTATATTGTCAGAGCTGTGCTCTAAAATTTATTATTGAATGGATATCAAGAATTCTTTTAAGACGAAAACATTTTATTTAGGTGAAGATGAACAATGTTCAGATCTCATATCTTGTGGTCCGCATTCTGAATGTGTTGCATTTGAGTGCATGTGCAAAGAAAATTTTGGTTTTGATGAAAATGATCCAGATAACTTAGAAGAATTACTCAATCCTGAAATATATTGCATGCCAGGCCATATGGAACTTAGGTTAGTGTGAGAAAAGCAAAATATTTTCTTGGATTATGTATCTAGGGTTTGGGTATGATAATGTCAAAATCTGTGGGTATTGTGCAAACTTTGAATTGATCGGTACAAAGAAAAAATTCCTATTTCACTCGCAAATAACTAATTTCAGATTGGACAAATGTGGTTTGAATTCAATTGGATTCTATCTGAACAATTTATTCATTTTTGGAGATGGTCCCGTTGATCATATCTTTTATCAACCTTCTTCATTCGATAATGAAATCCAACGCCTTGATCTATCACATGATTGCAATACTTGTCGTGGAGAAGTATCAGCAACCACAAATGGCGTTGCATATAGTTTTAGTATTGCTGAAAATTTCACTGATTGTAATGCAGATGTTGTGGTAAGCAAAATTTATCAAGATATATCTTATTTTATATTCTTTTAACGAAAAATTGTTTTGATACATAACCTGTACTTTATCTGTTGTTTGCAATCTGTTTGTGAATAGTATATACAATATATCACCGCTATATTTTCTTACTAAATATTTTATTGATTTTTTTCTCCAAAACTGGCCATAACAAGTTGTTTGAAAAAATTAAGTTGTTATAGTCGCCCTACTCAGTTTGTTTAATCATAGGGAAAAATTTAATAAAGGGTTTCGCTCTGATGGTATATTATATTGTCTTTTTTGATATTCCAATGTAATAATATATGTTGAGAGATGTATTTCACTACTGTAGACTCATTTAAGTCAATGTTTCCCAACCTATGGTCCGCGACTCAAAACTGAGTTGCCCAAAAATTACAAAATTCCTTGAAAATATGGTTGGTCACCACTGATCTAACTGACCAATCATTAGCACCTATCTCGTGCCATGCATCCTGAATGCAACCATATTCAAGAAGATTGTATTTTTTTAAATTTGGGACATAACTAAGTGTATATAAACATTTTTGCAGGAAAATGCAACTCATATTATATATAGAAATATGATTCGTGGATCACGAGCAACAAGTGATGGAATGATAATACGTGATCGTCCTCTTGAAGTTCAATTCACATGTAATTATGTTCGTACATTATGGAAAACACTGGATACTGCTCTTCATCCTTTCATAAAGTATGTATTTGATATTTAAAACATTTTGTCTGAATTTCGAAATAGAACATTTGCTGAATCTTTGTTATATAAGATGTTCATGGCATTTCATTGCTTCATCTTCATCACTTACTACTGTTTGCTCTTTGATGTTGCAAAAATTGGATATTGGAAAACAAATAAACGTCTGGCTATCCTTTCATTTTTTTTTTTCAAGATGATTTCATTAAATGAGTATGTTTTCATTTGATGTTATAAATCTATTATTCAATGATCAAAATCATTTACAAAATTAACATGTTAGCCTCCATTAATGCACTACACATTCATGTTTCAGTAAAATCACATTTGATATTGAATCTGAAGGTAGTTATGAAATAGTGATGGGAATTTGGGAAGATTCTCAATATCTTATGCCTGCTCAAGCACCTATTGAAGTTCATGTGAGTGTTGATTATGTGATTTTTCCGCAACTGGGTCATTTCAAATAAAATTCCACTTGAATCACAATGTAGTTGAGTGTTTTAATATCACTCAAATATAAGTATCCATACATAAATATGTGAGAAATCCGCAAATAACATACCGTACTACTCTTTCATTGATATATAATAACTCTCTAATTTTTGCATGAACGAGTTCCCAAAATCATTCCTCATAGAGCAATTGGGGTACACAAAATAAATTAATTGGTATTACAGGTACCTGATCCTATATATGTTGCTGTGTTGGCAAATGGTGTTAGTGATGTAATCTTATACATGGATAGTTGTTTTGCAACTGCATCAAGTGATCCTGATGATGAAGACCATTATGATCTTATTTCTGGCGGGTATGCAAAAATTTAGATTATTTTGGCATCACACTCTTTCTTTCATTCGATTGTACAACTTTAGGATAGAATAGGATTTACGGTACATATTTATTCCGGGGGAGAGTAATGTCGATTAGATGGCTTATCATATGGCGAACCATGGCCTCTTGTCTGGTTGGCAGCACATGACAGGCATAGAATCAGTCAGCCAATATTTGTTCCAGGTGCATTAATTCAACGGAGGAAGCCATAACCGACCAGTGGTTACGTGAACCACTCTACAGCGACGAGGACTCCAGCCATCCTCTCGCACATAATTCTCCCCTACAGGATTCAAACCAGCAAACCCATGCAGGATAATCAGATGTGCGATGGCGAGCGTATTCCTTACGCTTAGCACGATGCTCCACATTGCTGAGCCTTGCATTATGTAAGTAAACAATCATAGGGATTTAAAATTGTAAATTGAAACCATTGTGCTCAATGTAAAAACGTATATCTGGCATACCTAATGCTAACGCTAAAAGTCATTAATAGATTGAGCTGGCATGTGATTTCTTCTACTTTTCTAGATGCCCTTCTGGTGAGGATGTTACAATGGCAAAGAATGGAATAAACAATGAAGACTTGTATTCTTTTGAATCGTTTGTATTTGCTGATCACCCTGATAACACGACAATGTATCTCCACTGTCAAGTTGTAGTATGTGTTCACGACACTACTGAATGCACACCGGTATGAATAGTATCTTGTTTCAATTCACAGATAGGCTAGTTGGAAATTTGAATTATAAATAATCACTACATATCTTTTTCATTTTTCTTGATTATTTGACACCGCGTGACAAAATGGCATCAATTCATGTTTTTGAAGGTTGACATGTTGTGCTGATGATCTCTGTCTCACCATTTAATATCCTTCATACGGTTCATACTGCGTTTAATATCAATCATGGGTATGATTGTGCACTCAAGAATTACTGCGTTAGGTTTTCTCATTGTTATTTCATAAAAATAATGATATTATCATATACAGAACTGTGAACCTGTGAGGAAGAGGCGAGATAATCACAACAAGTTGAATCATCTGATTTCAATTGGACCTATTTCAGTTATAAAAGATGCTGGCCAAGTTAAAGGAAACACGTATGTAAAATTTTGTTATTTTTATGAAGTCTGGAGTCACATAAGAAAACAATGGGGTGGGTTTATATCTAAATAAGTATAGTGCTGGATGTTTTAATTTCCCCAATTCAATAAACACAAGAGTTAATGTTTGTTTATTATCCAATGTTTAATCTTTTTTTCCCTCATGTTTCTGATTGCAGGATAAGAAGCAGACGTAGCATTGAAGACATGAAATATGCTCGAGCATTCCACAGTGGCTCTGCTATGACTTCACCATTTGTCAGTACTTCTGGAGTCGGTAGTGTCGAGGTTGGGAAGTTTTTGGATGAGTCCAACTAAGTTTTGGAAAGACATTGTTGAAAATAATCACTGCCACATGACCACTGTTGTAAATTTTAGCCACTACTTTTATTGTTCGTATTTTACTAGATGTTCAGTATTTCATTGATTATATCATTCATAATTACGGACTATTGATTTCACTGATCTGGACCTTCTCACTAGTTTTCCCAATATATTTTTCCACTTTTTAATTGTTGTTGCTGCCTAGATGCCTATTTTGTTGTTTTGGAACAGCCTTATTATAACAGTCCCATCGTTGTTTTAGTATAAAATGTCTGATAGTTACATCACAGTTTGGAATTGTGGCTTAACATAATATTACTCAACATTGCATATTCTTTAATTTTATACAGATCAATTGCGCCTTTTTTATTTTAGAAATATTGGCGATATCTTATGAAAATATGTACGCGAGACAATATAACATCATGTACTAAATTATATGGAACAAAACGATTGATTGCGTGATTTGTGATTCTCATTGATTATTATGATTATCATCTGAATAAACTATGTTGAATATCTTTGCTGTTTTACTGTATTCTATATTGAAAGTTGGCATCTATAGTCGAAAAAGGGCATCCCTGAGATTGGAAATTGAAAATATTGGTGTTCATACAGACTGGTAGGAGCGATCGAGTTCTTGAACAATGGCCGAAACGACCTGTATATACTTTGGAATTGAATTATGGCTTCATTCTAATAGCAGACATATCACTGCGATATATATCTACAAGCATTCGGTGGGTACGGTATTAGAGGTAGTATTCGGGATATTGATAATGGTAGCCAGATCTACTCGTCGAACCGTCATAAAGGTCTCGTAGTTCGTTCTCAGTCGCTTTCGTCTCTCCAATCGTATTAGTGTAGACCAGTGTTTTCCAAACTCTTTTCTGTCAGCGCCCCCTCGGATGACATTTTAACTAGTAAACGCCCCCCTGACAAAAAAGTCAAAGCAACTTTATTCTCCATTTATCAGTAGTATATTGTGAAGGTTGAGCCTAGTGAAATGCCGCTAGCTTGATAATATCTGGCTTCATTTCAGTCAAGAACCGTCTTGAGTCTCCTCGTCTGACACTGTCGAGGGAATCTCTCTTGATATGTAAAAGTGCGGTCACTGCACTGAATACACGCTCTACCAAGAATGAGCTGGCAAGAGCAATAAAAAAAGGGTTCCAGCATTACGAGGCGACGCCCCATACATGAAATCAGACGCCTGCTTTCCTGAGAGAAAAGTCAGCAATGACATCCAGTAGGAACCCCAATTATCGGATTGAAACCTCTCAGATTTTGATACGTAGGGTGTTCAAGGGACATTTGTGTCAGGACAATCCTCAAATGAGTAGTGAACTCAAGGCTGCGATTGCAGAAATAAAATAGAGGAATACCCAAAGAAGAGTGATTGACAATGTTGCAAAAATAATGCAATTCTTTCTTCAATATCGACGGGGGCATTTGGAACATATTCTAGGAACAACATAATTTTTGTGCAAAACGTCCTAGATCTTCCGACAATTTTGGGTACAAACATACACAAACACATGTTCAAGTGTAGACAAAAATGAATAATTCACTCCATTTTCGTAGGAGTAATCGAGATTGATGGCTCCGTTTTTTGGAGACCACGATGTATAATACAGTTTTTGATATAAGTCAGTTAAATATGCTGCTTCAGTCACTGTATTCGATATTTTGAAATTAACACACAAATGATAAACCGACATTAAACAATTTCAGACACAACATGATTCAACAATAGGCTATATCTTTGCCGTTTGCCAATTTATGTATTACTTATGTAGCCTTATTATTCAATGATTCAAGAAATATAAATGAATCTGTTAAGTCGCAACATGGAGATGGTTCTATCTGGCGTGCGTCAGTTCAATCAGATGCCCAGATCTCACGTGTTGCTCTTAACAAAACAATAATTATAACATGAAGGATGTTGTACTTACACTGCCGCTTCAGAACACTATAGAACCCGATAGTAAAATGAAGCTGTTATTTAAAACAGTACAACGAAACGTGCAGTGTATGGCGAAGGAAGCGAATGCCGTATGCGCTAGACTAGTATTATTATAAAACAATAGGGATTTTAAAATGTCATAATACCTATTTTACGTTAAGCGAGAAATTTCCGACACCGAAATCACAAGCAAACTACCATTAGTTTGACCCACAACATGGGAGTAAATGACATAAAACATCACTATTCTTGTGAATTTCCGCATTGATGTCAGCGCCCCCCAATCGCCCAGTTCGACAGCCAGCAGCCCCTCCCCCAAATCGCCATCAGCGCCCACCAAGTTATCGCAAACGCCCACACGGAGATGTTTTCGCACACTTTGGGAACCGCTGGTGAGACAGAGAGTAGCCCCACCATGTGATGAGATTATTAATAAAACATATTGTCGCGTTGAGGACTCAGAATCATTGACTGCAAACTATCGGCATACCATTCTTTGCCACCCATACGTAGGTAAAGACCCAGAGGATATTCCAATAGGCTACATACATAATCACAAAATTTAAAAATTTAAACTACTTAATGATGTAAAAGAATAATTATAGGTGCATGGAGGGTCAATTTTATCTCCAGCTATCTATTTTAGGAGACAATCTCGGTGCAGTAGTCTGCCAGCTTATACAACTATTACATTTTGCAGTATTACTTTATACATACAATTGGGTAATGAAAGTAATACACTAGTTTTATTTTATGAGCGTTTAATCTTACAAACGAAAACAGTAAAGAATTCGTAGAAAAAAATAGCTCAAGCATCATAACCTCAAAAAGAGTATTCAGCGTAGGAACTATGTTAAAAATTAACGGTTATGTCTTATAGTATATACAAACAGATTTCCGCTAAAACTCATAACATAATACATATATTTGCACATTTGACAAATGGATAGTTCGGATTACATTAGTATATATATTAGATGCAATACTTTGTATATAGTTGGAAATATTGAAAATTGATTAACGACAAGAAATAGTCTCATTTCCAATAAATGTTAATTCTACAAAATTCAGTAAAACTGATTCCTTCTGCTCGTTTTCAGGGTCGACAAACTAATGTAAATATGCCAAATACTACCGGATTGCATTCGCAGCTGCAGAACTTCTAGCATATGAGAAACATATTAAGTACAGTGTTCCAGAGGAAAATTCTTGTTCCGTTGTATTCAAAGCATAATTTACGTTTGATGAGAAATTACATAACCACACAATTAGAAGAACCTTACGTCAGTAGAAATAAAGCAACTGCGGAAAACACTTCAAGGATTGTCTGCGTCCACGCTTTGTCTACATTACAAACGAGAATTAACAATTGCAATAATGATATAAATATGTACAATAGTAACTATATTCACGTGATGACTTCAAATTATGGTTTTCTATAAAAAGGAAACTAAGTTTGGACCTAGTGGGGACAGTCAACAAACTCATAGAAAACAGTGGCGATTGACCGAAATATAATCTCAAATATAGTCGGTAAAATAAATTTTAAAGTGATGTTATTGTTTCTTCTCTCATGGGTGATATATTGGGACCATCAACAACTTTCGTTGGTGGAATCTTTTCATCTTCCTCAAAACCAGGATTGATGAACTTCTGTGGGATGTCAACTTTGCTTTTGATTTTTTGTTGTTTATCATATAGAATAGCTTTGTTGACAGGTGGACCTGGAGTGTGTTTGTAAAAAAAATAATTCGTTTCAATATTCTTGTTTTCAGCAATATGACAGAGTACAATTTTTAAGTAATTTTGCTAACATATTAGTGCATCGTAACCAAATTAAGGTATAATAAATTTAAGGCTTTCGATTGCGTTTCTACAGGACTAACTATTTCACCCTCTTCTATGATTTTGTAGATCCGTATACATGTAATGCAAGGAGGATGCTGTAGCAAGAGTGAAGATTACTAATCATATACTAATCCTATGATATCTGTATCACTTATGATAAATAAACTTACCAAAATAGCTCAGGAAAACCGGTAAAAATATCAGCCCATGCGCCATGCCCAGTAGTGTAATAATAAGACACATTCGGAAGAAAAATATTTGAATCAGTTGTGCTTTTGCAAAAGCGAGAACTGCAATTCCTGGTAGATTTGTCAGGGCGACACCGGCAAATACCTATTTTGGAAAAAATATAAAATTATTCATCTAAGTACCTTCGCAATGTACATGAATGCCCAAACAGTTATGTCACACTAATCACATATTCTATTTCGTCGTGTTTGGTATCAATGCAATTATTCGAAAGCATCGACAACTTACAGCTGGGCCCATCGTCTTCATTGCATCAATTACCCTTCTTTTTCTACCTTTCTTTGTGCTCAATGAAAACGCCCGAACCACGTGACTCGTAAACTCAATCGATAGACCAATGGCCTGAAAATGAAAAGTGCAATATTGGATACTGCAGTGCAATTTTATTCTTCATTGGAATTTGGAATGGCCATATTATGCAAACAAATAGGACATGATATGTAACGTGATTGTAAATAAAGTTGCAGTTGTCGTATCATTTATATGTCAGTAATCATATTATAAATTATATTGTGTAACTTACCGCTACAAGATTAATAAGAGACACAGCGTTCAAATCTACTCCCCACAATGAACATATTCCAGCTGTATCGACTACAATCATCAAAATAGTGACGGTAGTTATTAATCCAGAATAAAAATCAAATCCCAACAGAACAAAGTTGAATATGAAAGTCGGAATCAGGCACATGCCTAGTTGAAATATTGTGTCTTCAACCATTGTTAAATACTGCTCGTAATATACATAATAAATCCTGGAAATTAAAAAAAGTTCAAAATTAGAATTCGAAAACAGAGTTGGAAAATATTCAATCCAGAAGCAAAAAATCGAGGAACGTTTATCCATCGGAGCGAACAATTTTGAAAAAATTTCAAATTGAAATCGAGTCGACTTTGAACTTTCCGGACTAGATTATTTTATATTTCTTTCGTACTTTTCCAAATCCGCACATGTTTATTTAGAGTTTAGTTTATTTAGAGTACTACAACGGGTTTTTATAATAGAAACTACTTCTGGTATGCAATAATTCCGGTCATACGTTTAATTCACGTAACAATGGTGGTGTGGCAACTGCAACTGACGTGATATCTTTTACATGTTTAGGGCAGCTTTCAAAGAAGCTGGAGTGTATGTGGAATGCATATGAATATTATTTTAGTTTCGAATCAGTTAGATACTATTATAATCTAGCCGCTTCTCATTCCAATCAATTTCCAGATACCACTAATAATTCAGGTGTAAATAATACCTACATTTTTATACTGCGAGCACCTAAATCGTATGGTTACTTCTCTACGATATGAAAATAGCTAACCAGTTAGAGTGCGCAAAATATCTTGCGTGAGACACTTTGTGACTCGGGGAAAAAGGCTCGGGAACCCACTCGTAAACCATATAGACTGGCGAAGGTAACGAAATAAATAAAATGGGAGACTGCTTAATTTTTTAAAATCATGGTATTTATATTTGTCGCAAACTAACCATATATTTATTGATTATAACTCACGCGTAAGGATAAACTTCGAATCCTTCTGGAACATCTTCAGCGTAATACAAGGTTTTTGTTATATTATCTGCTAGCTCCCGAGCTCTTTTCAAATTATCTGTACATTCTGTCGACTTTATACAAATACTGTGATATGTGAAGAAGTAACTTCCCGCAACAACCGAGGCCCCGTCTTCGTTCTCGCCCAGTGAAACTGCATTACCATATGCAGCATGCCCTCTGTAAAAATTAATTGTTTGGAATAAATTTATACAATATGTTACTGTTATTTTGCTACTGGACTTTCATCCGGCAAAATGAATAAAAAAACGAAAAACTACGAGGTTCGGTATGTTGGGTCATGAAAAAACAGCATGTGATAACGTCCAGGAAGGCGGTGAATATTTTGATAATATTTCACCTCTAATAGTAAGTATAAGTATATATATACTTACCATTAAGTATATCATAATATCTGGTATATCATAAATATTGAAAATAACTTTTAGAAACCAATGAAGATGATTCATATAATAACATTGTAATTGCACTGTAATGTAAGCGCATAAAGAACTTGATATTAATAACAACCATTAATCCATTTTTTTTTACATATCCTCACCCTTTATTGCATTCTACTCCCGGATTATCTTTCAGAAACCAAGGCAAATAATTCATAAATTCATCAGACGTTGGCTCGGTGTTTCTCCTCAAACAAGCTTCGCAGTCTATAACTTTCTCGGTGGCAGGACAAAAGTTTGTAGGATCATCTGATTCATACCTGAACACAATTATTATACCCTGAATATTTCTGACAATACCATTTACGAATTCGATCAACAACTAATATTCAGAATATATATTGCACAATAACAAATCAGACAAAGCGGATTTTTTGTTGTTTTTAATTCCACACTATTGGCATTGGAAAATGACGTATGCGCATCAATAAAAAGGATATTAGTAGCAAAGGTAAATCTTTTTCTTACAAATGTTCATGATAAGAGTGGGTGAATATAATTTTATTAGTACGCAATAATATATGTTCACCTGCAACACGATTTTTGTCCGAATCCAGAAACCCAGTCTGAATAATCATCATACCACGAATTAGATGGTGTCTCTATTTTCCAGCTAGAATAAAATTATAAATTTAAGTAAAATTGAGTTCATCTCAATTAAGCAAGTATCAATTTACGGGACTATTTGAAAACTTACTATTCCGGATTTTGTGCTGCAAATGAAATTTGTTGCACTGCCGAATAAGGATAACATCCCGCCGTACTGCAAACATAGTGTCCCGAGTCTGGATTCGAAAAGTTGAATGGCCCTGTATTCAATCATCATATTATTCAAAATTGCATTTTTGGACGAAAATACTGAAGGAGAAGCGCTTATATACGGCCTTATATTGATCCTATGTCTCTAACGAAATATTTCACTTCTACTCATTCGAAAATTATACGTTAGGTTCTTGGAAAGTAGTGCGTAATATTTACATAATACGTGAGCGCAATTAACCTCTTCTGTATTGACATGACTGTCTGCAAGTACGCAGAACTACTTGAATGACGATATGGTGACATCGTTATAATACTAATAAATGATTACATCATTCCATCAACATTATCCAGTTTGTCCCATTTTCACGGCGGGAAATCATAATTCAGGGACGTATACTTACCCCTCGTTACAAAATATACTGGAACACCAACTGAAAGATATTTTTCCATGTAATCAAAATAGTTTAAAATATATGAATCCAGTGGAACTGACAGATCCTGATCAAGTCCGACAGTTATGTTAGATGTAACAAATATGCACCAGAAGAATAGAAGGAAAAATGCCAACATCTAAAGTGAAAAACAGCAGATATCTTGCTAGCGAATTAATTTTGGTAATAGAATAGTATAGATATATACGGTATTGCTTGTTTTCATACCGCTCTACACAAGTCTATACAAAAAAAGCAAAAAATATTTAGCGAGCTTTTATTCTATTGCCTAAAATAATCTCTTTAGTTTGAAATAGGCTACTTAATTTTACTACACACTGGATGAGATAGTTCGAACACAAGATGTTCAACCGGCATCGGCAACATACATACTTCGACTTCAAGTACTAATAACCAAATAAATAATGTTTGTCAAAATTTTGTCTAATCTGGCATAATCGTGTATCAAGACTTACCACAAGTACTCTCACAATATCGAGCATCAAAGTCGGGGTGTAATATTTTTCAAAAACATGTTCAAGTCGTTGTGGTGACGTTGATTCACCTTTCAGTTTTACACAACATAAAACATCTGCTCTGTTACTCTGAAATAAAGATTGTTGATTTATTGGTTACTAATCTTACTACTCAAATAAATATCATGTTATTGCGTTACTAAATCTTTGTTTGCATATATATATTTTGCTCATTCGAATACAGATTAGAAGATGTTACAAGTGGGCCAAACCATTTTTCTATTCGCAAACTCGACGAGTTCATATATCTAAATTGAAATGATTTCAATTTGTTTATGATAAACATTGCTGAATATTAAACCATAACATCAATTTTAAAAATTGATTTGTCTTTGTGTAAGGCTTAGTATTTTACCAAAATCAGGGTAAAATTTATTGTGTTTTGTCTAACATTGCAGTGAAATAGACAATTTAACACAATACCTCTTGTCTTTTTGCATCCAAGGTAAGCACTGCTACAAAAACAGTGACCTGTAGTACAAAGTCGATCAAGATCGCCAATGCAGCACATAATGCAAATTGCTGGACAGCAGGCATGTCAGAAAGAGCTCCAAGAAAAAATGCTACGGATTCTGTTAAGGAACAGAGCAGCATACTCGGTCCTACTTCTCCCAGAACTCTACCGACTTGACTTTCCAGTGTCTCACCAGGTTTTCGTTCATCTCTCTGAAATAGGTATAGTGTTCTATTTAGAGTACAATAAATAAATTATATATTTTAAATCTGACTGAAAATATTCGTAGCTAGGTTTTTTGTTGTAGTATTACGTTGTTATAAAAGAACTTTACTGCACCTGGAATTCCAGTGTTAGAATGAAAACATTGTCCGCTCCAATTGCAAGTACCAAAAATGGAACGACTTCAATTACAATCAAAGACGTTGCAATTCCAATATATCCGTAGAAGCCGACACTCGCAAAAACACTGCTTAAAATTACCAATATACCGGCAAAACCGAGGGTCATTTTTGAGTCGACCTGTAAAAATAATTAAACAGTAATTTAGTTATGCATCATTGATTTCAATACGCCTAGTTTAACGGCCAAGCTAGTAACAGCGATACTTTTGTGTCGTAATGCAGAGAAAAAATTATAATACGCTACGTGGTCTATCTACACACTCGCGATATTTTACCCAACGACTTGCAAAACGTTCGTCGCCTAAACGAGGGCATATATCTTATTTATTAAAATACTGGAAGTAAATATAACAGCTTAACAGAAACAACATCGACGAAATATTACAGTCTATACACTATTACTGCTCACTGTAGAAGACTATATATTACTATTTTTATAAAAATTAAATCAAAAATTTTAATTCCGTTTTTCGCTCTGTCTATAATTCTTTCAGTTCAAGACCTAGTTGCTGTTTAAGAAAGATACTGTAGCATATCGGTCATTTGTATGCAAAAAATCCTCCAGCCAAAAATAAACTACCGGAATTCTGGCTAATGATGAGTAGGTACCAAGTCCAATGGTGATGTACAAGAATATGGCAACGTAACTCCCTGCAAATATTATCAAGTCCGCCTGACTTGATCTGACAAGTTCGTCTTCAATGGATCTCTGAAATTTAGGGAGAAAGTAAGTTACAGTAAGCAGTGGCCGTTCGGGATTGATAAAGTGACAAATAAGATGAATTTGAAGTACAAAAAGAGTTGTGCAATGTCTTTACTAAAACACCAGTTTACCACTTTACCAAAACACCAGACTAATAAATAAGTTGTAAATGGTTTCTAAAATATATATTTGATTCTAGTGGATAATTTTCCATATTGGAGTAACTGATAACTAAGTTTTCAAATAATCATATTTTATTGTATACTTACTTCTGAAAAGTACGCAGTTGTAAAATTTGTATTATTCCAAGTTTGAATAATTTTCAAAAATTCTTTTTCCCATGCCAACGCCATTTTGAATCTAATGGTATCTCGGGGGTAATTATTCACCATAAAAGAAAATATAAGTGCAATTGAAGAGTGATAATCGTCGTTCTGGAAAACATAATGCAAACACAATTTATATTTCGACGCAACAAATTTTTTTTAACACGGAACACCAAAACTAAGATTGATATCACGTAGATCCTTGATAAAGCCTGAGAGAAAATAGTCAAAGATCAAATCTTCGTGACCAAGTCTGCCATTCACCAAATATATTTATTACCTCATATCCTCCCATAGCAACATATGGTAAAATAGGTCCACCAAAATCTCCCATGCAATTTTGCTTCAATTCCGTGGTATCCTGAATTGAATTCGGAGCTCTGAAGAAATAGTGGAGTTTGAGATAAGTATACCCATCCATTTGTTTTTCCGAGCACAAAATCGCACACAGTGGAGGTGACTCAAGAAAAGCAACATTGAATTGTATCGTGTACAATTTCTACTAACTACACTGGTCTAATTTTCAGTTTTACATTGAGAAAGAATATAATGTATTTTATAAAAGTTAGCGAACCTCAATTTCAGGCCATTCCCCGTAGTCTATAAGAGTGAAAAAATACCACAATTTATGCGACTACGTAATATATTGAAAACAACAACACTTTCAGTAAAAAGATACTATAATTGAATACCCACTGTACGCAGTACAGGAAATGGTCGTGAAAATCTATGGTGTAGTTGATATCCCTTAATTCATCATAAAAGTAAGCAATTTTATCCATTTCATTCGGATCATTTTGCCAGTAGTTAAGAATAGACATTATTGTACAGTTATTGTTATCTGGCTCCAAAGGTTTGAAGCAGATGTCCTGAAATACATAACGCATAAGTGAAGTAATCTATCAATTTTAAACAAAGTAATGCTAATAAATGTAGACATTTTTTTATATACATTTTTCTCTCGGTCGCCGTTTTTTTTTAAAATTAAACCAGATAAAATTAACTACATCTACTAACCACCAACTAACTACAAACAATTATTTAAATTGAGTGTCTGTGACGGTGGCTTCACAAAAACTTTAAAAAATGACGTTTACATAAACTATACCTTTAACGTAATGTAATCTCGTCCCAAGTCAACTTCGGCTTCTGGAAATGGAGCTTTTAGATATCGTATCTCATTTTGTAATTTCAAAAGTTCTAGCATTCGTTCCTTTGCTAAAATGGCGGAAAAGTTGTAAGACCTTGATGTATAAGACGTATAAGATTGCGTATCTTTTTCTAATTCTGGCTGTAATTTTAAGATAATTTGCTCCGTGCGATAAAATGCTCCAAAATTTTCGTCAAAGAAGTCTTTTTCGCCACGAATTTTTGATCCTTCGGAGGACCATAATTGGATGGGGTCTGTTGTAAGAATCAACATACTGATACCAACGCTCAGAAGAAGGACAGTAAGCAATGCGATAACTATGGTTGAAATCGGATGTTTTGCAATGAAGTGTCCCCAAAACTGGAAACCTTCCATTATAACGTCTTGACTTCGCTTTCCCCATTTTTCAAACAAACCAATTTGGCCAGGTAGGACTGTAGCATGTCCATCAATTTCTTCGTTTATCTAAAGAAAACGCTGAATTAAGTATACGTGAGTGTACAAAAGATGATAGCGCTAATTTTACCAATATTTGGAATGGTATAAATATATACCAAGCTCTGGATTTAATTCTGTATTAAGGGAATTGATCGTATTTCAAAGTAAATGCTATAACTTCCTACAGTCCTGATAGAAATATTGCTATATTTAATATATTGTCCAGCAGTTGTTATAAAACCGTCCACTTGCTTGGTTGTAACCGACGTTCCCGAAGAATCGCAAGAGAAATTTATCGAGCCTAAAAACGATTCAGTGTACCATGAGAAGCCACTATCTCAATTTTGCTGTGATATGTCTAAATCATATCCACAAATATCGAAACTGGCATTTCTAATACCGCAGCCCCTGGCATAACATACCTTTGTGAAAGCGGATTTTCCACCCTTATACATATCAAAGCTAAGGAAAGAATAGAATGAAAGCAGATGGGGACATGAGGCTGGCTTTGTCCAAATAACACACAACCACAAATTTTAAGGATGGCTGCACAGACGTCACATTGAATATAAACACTAGATTGCGAATAAATGCATATATGACTATGCTATATATTTTGTGCTTTTCTAAATAAAAGTTTAGTGAATATCGCTAAAAGGGTCGCGTTATGTTAGAAAATATTCAAAAGGAGTCGCGACTCGCGAAGCAAAAAAAAGGTAGGGAACCTAGTACCTACCCGATAATAATGGTTATTGTAACGCTTCATTTCTGAATATAGATACCGCTATCAAAATTTCATTTTATGTTTCGTAATATTGAAGCCAATATTTTAACATAGTTAGTATTTGTCAGAAAAATATATATTTATACATGATACTTAACCAAGCCGAATTCCCATTACGCGCGATATTACACGGACTGAAGGAAATATAAAATGACTTTGTCGTCCATTTGAATTTTTCGACCAACCTGATCCGCAATCTGTGCAAGGTTGGGATATGGAATAAGTTGTACAAAATAATGCTGTCGTTACATTTCATAATTCGATACATCCGACTAATTCGTCGAATTCATAGAGGTTTTTTTTTCATTCACGCAATGCAAACAGTGTTCTAGCTCACAATAATACAAATCAGTCAATAGTACAGATGTAGGTAGGAAAGACGGTATAGGGCATAGGCAATCGTGATTTACGTGTTACCTTTGAATATAAGTCGTCGATTTCAGCTTGCTTGAAATCAATTTGTTGAGGCTTGTTTCTTTTTCGGAAATAGCATGTGCATATGAATGCAAAGAATGCTAATGCCAGTATGCTGAATACAATGATGACAATAAATAGCACACCATCCATATCTCCTATCAGGAAAGGCGCGGGGGTGGTTTGGATGGGTGGTGCAACAGGACATGTAGCTGGGCAATCTGTACAACTGCACGGTTCTTCGTCTGGCGGAGCTTCGGTACAGCCATAGGTTTTTGCCTCGTGTGCTTCGAATGGAGAAGGCGCTGTATACGAAAATACATTAGAATTATTATTCATGTTTACACACCTGATTTCAATAAATAAATACTACACCGTGTTTTCGCTTCGGAATGGATATAAAAATGTGTTCGACTATAATAAATAATATTCTTCCTTTTAAATATGATGACCAATGATGCGAATATATAACTTTCACTTCATTATCATTTTTGTACTATATTTCCAACTTAATATTGTCAGGTATTTGCCTAACTAAAAAACCTTTATTATACTTTGTATAAGCATAAAAGAAAATTAAAAACTGCCAGTCAGCGTTTTATTTTTTTGTGAGATATCAATACGAATAACGCCATATTTTTTTAGCAAAAAATTGTAAATATGAGTTTGGAAAAACAAAAATAACAAATTTCCACGTTTTTGATATTAGGAAATAATCATATTTATACTCTCCTACGACCTACGTGTGGGGGGAGTGGTTGTATTGTCATACAACTTGAATATTATATCCATAGGGGCGATTCCGTTGTTAGTCGATCCCATGTAATCCAACCATCTCTGAGTTGTGCATTCGGGACCGCTATATCCATTACACATTAGATCGACTGCTTTTCCTGTAATAATTTGATGTTTAAATTTGCTGTTTTGGAATATTATTATAATCACGTTTAAAATTTAGGTTCACTAATAAATCACATAATAAAGGTGAAGTCGGTCGCAACATCGCCATTCTATCAAAATGGCGTCAGTACAACCAACGTTATGCATCGGCAGTATTTTCGAAATATAAAATCTCATTTGACGTATTACATAACATCGTCGAAAGGGTAAAGTAAATGTTTTTATTATATTGGATAACACACTGGTCGTTGTCATCTACACAAAATCTCTCAGTACTCAAATTTTCAACATTAAATACTCAAAATGAAATAGTTTTTATGAAACATACGGCCAACAAAAATATTCTTCATCCCTATCTGAAAAATTATTTATGTCAAATTGGCAAATCATTTATTTATTTCGTTGCCAGTATATATACATATATATATATTTATTGTATGGAGCAACGTTATTGTTTTACCATTGGTTTGTGGAAAGACGACATCTTTGCAGGAGTTGAAGACCCTATCTGCAAAATCTTTGCTGAGATGTGCTGTGTATTCTAGAGCAATCGGTGTTGGTTGATTATTTTCCATAGAACGAGTAACGTTTACAAACATTGATTGATTAGGTGAGCATGTATTCTAAACGTAAAAAATATGGAGCATATATCCCAGTTCAAATATTATATTTGGACATGGGACATTTTGATTTCAGTGTTATTGAACGTAATTATGTATAAACTTATGAAAGCGCTCGTTTCTAAATCTACAATAGGAATACCTAATGAAAAACTTTTTGATGGTATTATTAAAATTATTTTTGACAATAAATTTGAATTTTGAACCAATGCGGTATAATTTGCTTTGTATCCATGTTACTAATCTTAATTGCCAGTCATTTATTCAACCGTTAAGATTTACATACTTTTCACGTAATCTTCTCATCTAAATAGATATATATGCCAATTTTGAATTCAAATAATTAATTGCTTTTACCTGACAGATAAGATTGTACAAGTTAGCAACGCAACTCGGGCATCTTGCGAAGAGAAGAGCAGAAGCGACAAGTTGTTCTGCAAGTGTATTCAGTTGAGACCATGAACAACAAGCAAACGCTGATTCGCTGTCGGGAGGAGCTAAATCCGGACATGTTCGAGAATAGAGCTCAAAAAATTCAGAACCTTTGTAATGTTCCATTGATATGCTGTTGTTTTTGCAAGGCACACTTCCTGATAAACAAAACAAAAATACATTGAAAAAATAGAACATATATGTCGAAAAAAGAAAATATTCTCTGACAGCATAGACTCAGTTACATACAAATTAGAAAAATACATATTGTAATTGTGGATTGGATTGTGTGTGAATGTAACTCTCCTAAGACATCTAGATATAGAGACAGAATATTTCGATAATAGGCATTCATAATAATAATAGGCATTGAATAAGTGTTAAAGTCTGATCATTTGGTAAAAAGCTCACCGTGTGTATAACGCCTCTGCGCACAACATATAGAAGACGTTTTCTATCCTAGTGCTGAATTTAATTTTTGAGTTCGTTTATTTTTTGAACCATTTTTTTGCTCAATAACGGGCCATTTAGTCTCCTCAACTTCAAAAAATTATTTAATAAAATAAAGTCACGAATTAGCCAATTTAGTATTGCTAGAAGCGTCCAGGACAGGAAACGAACGCCTAAATATTATTTAATACTCTCACTCACCTCTGAATTCAGCGTTTTCAATGGTGGGATTGTATCCACATTCTCCGTATATTGAGCACCAACCAGGTTCAATCGTATCACATTTTGCTCTATTGATCTTTATTACAGTAAGAAATGATTGTTAAAGATAACAAGCACATCGCCATTAAACAAAATGCTTCGAAAAATGTCTTTTGGTCTCGACGCTCGACTTCACAATTATATACGTGTTTAAGTATACTGTATATCAATTTTACATAATTATAGCTTTTCCTATGATAACAAAACTTTATGCTATTTGTTTTGAATGAGTTTAAACTTCATAATCACGTAAAATGAATAACGTAATTATCGTAAAATATATAGTACTTTATTCGGCAATAATATGGCTGTCAATGTATTTTTAATCGTCTGATTTACAATTGTCATCACATCAGATTTTCATGCTAGAAAATAATAAGATCAAATGTATAAAGGTTTCTTACCGCTGAACAAATTAACAAAAATAATATCGCCGAGGTCGCTTTCATGGCTTCCACCAACTCAAAACTTTGTGAAGTTGTTGAAGGATGTCAATATTTTTGATTTAGATTAAGCACTTTACTAGTTCTTAATGAGCTAAAAATATAAATGTAAAAAATTATATCAGTTCACATAACAATCAAATCGATGAGTTCAATTTGTCATTGATTACTTTAAAAATAGGATTTTAGTAACTTTTAAATATGAAATAATATTTTAATCACACACATGAGGAAGTTGAATAATGAATTTTTTTATATAAATTATTAATCTAATCAAAAACCACCCCAAATTTTACACACAACACAGCCTTTCCTAAAATTTCGCTGTAAAATCACGTTCAGAGCGATACAAACCATTGAATTTTTCTCAAATTACTATTGAACAGAAATATCTGCACCATCTTGTAAGATTTTCTGAAACTAATGATCGATATACTTCGCAAATATCGTAACTCATCGCAGAAATAAAATATTTGGACTTTGTATCCTGATGATTGCAGTGTAAACAGATGCTGGGTGGCGTGATGTTGGTGTCATGTTAATTATTTATTAAAATACCGATTTATCCAATGTCGATATATTACACAATATATGACGCAAGAAAAGTTATATTTTTGGTTACATAAACGTAACTTAAACAGGCGCTGTTGTGCCTTTAATAATATTTTCTCGCTTATTTTTTTTCTTCACAGTTCCTAGATAGTTTAAAAATATTAATTTATAAATTTGCACATTTTGATATACAAAGGTTTTATAATATAAAATATAAGTAGGTTACGACAAAATTCCTGACTAAATAAAACTATATATAATTGCCAGCGTACTATACTTTTCCAACTTATGTTTTTTTCAATTGATTTTTCATAGACATTTTCTGGTTTAGAAATGAGTGGTGAATTGCGCTTACAGAAATAACTTGTAAAATACTTTTCATGGTAGCACTCTACCAAAAGAATTGGAAAGACGTAAATAGGAGTGAACAAATATACAAAACAAGTGGACTGCGTTTGGGGCACGTAATTAAAAAATAATTACTGACTACTTTATATTTATCGCATTTATCTTTTAAGGTTCCAATTATTTTAAATAGGTCCTAATAAACTGATATTGATTCGTTCTGGTTTAGCAACGATAAGAAAAATATCCATGCAATGTTATAAAGGCTTTTAGCGTTTATACCAACTTTTCAATGTAATTTTTGTGGAGCTGTTACGCAACTTAATAGCATTTTTTAAATTTGAAAACACACCCTTGAAGAATAAAGCTCGGAATTTGCAGTTTATCTCAGTTTTCATCTATCGTTTAGTCTAGACTCTATAACACAATACAAAAAAATATAGCAAAAATGTGTTGCCCTTCCACGTGACGTTAACTTAATGCTAATGTTCGTTTGCTAGTTTTTGAGGTGCATGCGATTTAAAAAAAAATACTTTTTTAACAAAACCCAACATACTGTCTGTTGGTATGAAAATCAAGCTCTCGAAACTTTCGGGTAGTTAGAAAGTTAGGTTGCCATTAGTGAAGGAGATTTATTATTTTTCCACTAAAATGAAACAGTCATATTGAAAATTAAAAATAAAGCAATAAGAACTTCAGTATAGACATGAAGAAGAGTAACGTTCAGGACGTCATCATTGTCAGCTCTTCTTAAATCCAAACTTATAAGTTCAGAGAAAAAGATGACTATCAGTAAGTGGTTACATTTTCTGGAATTCCGCATTTTCGTGATAACGAAATTTTAAAAGTGATCCTAAACGAATGCATGTTTGGTATTTGTGTACATATGTTGAAGATAAATTATAATATTTGCTGCAGTCAGTCACAGTGATAGATTATACACATTTGAAAAGTCCATAATGAAATGTTATTACAGAGCTCATTGTATATGTAGGCCTACTATTGGATGGAACCAATGTTTCGATCAGATAATAAATATTAAGATTTGCTGAATATCCCTGATCGTATACAGTATTGCGATTGCAGATTAGCACAACAGTAATAAACTACAAAATATAGTATTTATGGGAATAATAAATGTAAATGATGAGTTGAGTTGCATGTAAAAAATTACAAATACTGTAATGAAATCAATATGATAAATGAGCATTAGGCTTGCACGTAACTGACAAAAATCAATTCCGTAACTACGGCCAAATTGATTACGTAATGACCCCGTAATTGCGATATTTTTTCACACAATTAAACCTATCGTAACAACCAATTGAATCCACTTCTTTTCCGAATGGGACATCGAAGTTTGGTTTTCATATTCCTGGCAGTACTGGCCGGCGACAGATGTTAAAGACAAATATCATGGAGTGAATTCAAATTAATTTTATTCTGATTTTTATCTTTTGTGTCAGCTTCGATTTTCTTTTATCACCTTCGCAAATTAACTGTCCCAATTTTATGTGATCAATTTTATTATTACCGACACTGGTATACGGATATTTATGAAACGATAGTTGACTTTTTCAAATTCGTCTTTCGTATTAAATAAAAATTTCAGGTTTCTAATTTATTAATCAACGACGAGCGTATTCTCTCGTTTGAGCAAACTTGCGCTTGCCTCGCGACGAAGACTTGTTATTGCACCGTTTTTTACATTATCCGACTTTACTACCTAGTTAGCATTTTATAATAATTATTTAAATACAGGTAACTATAAAAATAGAATAGGATTCTGGAATCGATTTAAGTAATCTAGAACAGTTGTTCCCAACCGCCGGTCCGCGGGAAATCCCGTCGTTTGGTTGTTTCTCTGCCCTCTCAATCGCTTTACCGATGCCGAAAAGACGAAGTTGCGTTGGTTCATTACGCAATTTCTCCTCCATCGTCATATTGCAGTTTGATAAGCACGACAGTAATTATCACGGCGACGTATTGGCGTATTGGTAATCAATCGCTCTTTTCGCTTTTTCGGTTCCGATTCGTCGCGAAAGCGCTTCGTTAAATTTCGCAAGATGCTTTCCCCACCTGCGTAGCAAGAGAGAGAAAAACGGCTGCGAATACCGCGAATATACGGCTCCTTCTTGAAAAAATAAACTGATATTTGAAGCAGGGAGATTCATGAATGGATTAGCAAAACATAGCACCTGGTTTTGACATACCTATCTACAGATAGAAGATAAATATTTACTGCTTCTTGTTGAAAAAAGTCACAATTGTTTTTCCGGACAGAATGTTTAAAAAAATACCCATTATGAGTTTTGAAAAAAATCCTATCCTCACAACTTTTCAGTAAGATGCCTCATAGGTTATTTATTATTTAGTATAATCTGGAATACGATTTTAAATGTTTGGACCACCAACTTTTAAAAATGTTGTTGCCAGATTTGATTTTTTCCTTGTCCTAACAAAATGAAAAGATTTGCAAGCTGAATGAGTATTATAACTATGGACAATTTTCGAAGTAGTTGTCAAGAGCAATGGGCAGCATACCCAATTTGAACCGAAACATGACTTTGAGTACTTCAAATTTATACGCATCCTCAAGTTCAAGAATGTTCATTTGTTTTTTGTAAATCTTACCTGATTTCAAATAAAGTCAGAATTGCGAACCTGATGCAACATGATGCGCAAAATGTTTACGAATACAGTATTTGTCTTACGAGTTTGATGCCTAATACGGCTCACTATTGGCTGGTAATAAACGTTTATGAAAATAGCCAAACAGCCGATTTAAAACAGTTCAACAAAAATGACGTCATCTTAGCGAGGTCATAGAGTTTCAAATACTCCAGGACTGAAAGATGCTGGAGATACATCATTGCCGGGGTTTACGTCATCGCTTGTCGTCTTCCTCTACTATTGACCTTCATATTGAATGATTAACTGCCAAGTTTCAACCTAGTTCAAATTTCAATCCATCAACCCGGCAAGAAGCGGAAACCAGACAAGGAACCATGATTCTCTACATCAGGGCTTTCCGTACTTCCTGCTCCCTGTTCATGGCCCCGGAGAGATGCTGCCAGTGAATGCAGTTCCAAATCAAATCTAAAATATACATATAGATTGCCCGTTTAACGTAGTGTCGGAAGCTTAGAGAAAGAGATAAGCCACAAAATATACTGTTAGTTATAAAATCTATTTTGACTCGGGAGCCGCCGAGCCGACATGTGACGATAGGGTTGGTAACGTGCCATACATATACTGCCAACAACATACATATAGCGCCAACTAAATATACATATAGCGCCAACTGAATATCCATATACAGCCTATGTTATATCCATATACAGCCAATTAATATCCAAATACAGCCATTTTGGTGATGTACAAATACTGCCAAGTCATATGCATATATAGCCAAATCAATATATAATAAAAAATCAAAATAAGATAGATTTACCTATTGATACCGGGAGAGAAGAAAGCCGATAAGCCGACTTAACCATATGGCGAACCACGGCCGCTCGTTCGGTTACCATTTCATGTCGAGTATGGGATTAGCTAGTTATTTGTTTTCGGAAGTATGAACTTGATGGTAGAGGAAGCTGTAACCGACAAGCGGTTACTTGAACCACCCTACGGCAGCAAGGAGGCCAGAAATTCTTTCGCACATAACCATCCCTGCTTTGGATTCGAAACTGCGAACTCACGCACATTAATCAGAGATGCGGTGGCGAGCGTATTCCTAACGCTTAGTACGATGAGTCACACCGCGTAAACTGCCAGGGTTAATATCATAATATATACCCCACAATAGCTGGTCATTGATTACACAAGAAATGTGCTGGCTGAAAATCGCTCTTCAGTGAACTATTCTTGGTTAATGGCAATAAACTGTTCACCAACTAATCGAATTAACGCTTGGTGGAAAATAAAAAATATAAAACTGCCAATGTGCGTAGTTCTTCTGAAATATCCAATATGCACCAACTCAGTTCTTCAGAAATATCCAATAAGCGCTAAATCTATAATGTCACAATACCCCACACGACAGCTTATCGTTGAAAACACAAGAAATATGCTGCATAAAAATCTATTTTTAGAGAACTATTCTTTGGCTATTGGCAATAAACTGTCCACAAAATAATCAAATAAACGCATGGTAAGTAATATAAACATAATCCGGTGCGCTAGTTCTTCAGAAATATTCAATAAGCGCCAACTTGGTACTTGAGAAATATCCAATAGGCGCCAACTCAGTTCTTCAGAAATATCCAATAGGCGCCAACTTAGTTCTTAAGAAATATCCAATAGGCGCCAACTTAGTTCTCAAGAAATATCCAATAGGCGCCAACTTGATTCTTCAGAAATATCCCATAGGCGCCAACTTAGTTCTTCAGAAATATCCAATAGGCACCAACTTGGTTCATTCAGAAATATCCAATAGGCGCCAACTTAGTTCTTCAGAAATATCCAATAGGCCCCAACTTAGCTCTTCAGAAATATCCAATAGGCGAATCCAATTTTATTGTTGTATATTTTAATTATTGTTGCAATGCTTGTTTTTCTGGTTGACGAATAATAAATCTCTTTGCCCCTCTCTTATCGGCTTCTCTTTCCCCGGGGTAAATTTGTAAACCAAATAATCCTATTTATTTATCCTATCTTCGACTCTGACTACTACTTGTTTTATCTGCCAAACGTGCGCTAGCGCTAGATTAGGAAGCAACATGTGGGTTCTGTAATATATGGGAAGAAGTAAGATAGCAGAGTGCAAAGTGACTATAAACTATACCGTATACCGGTAGTCACTCTGGCAGAGTGCAGCCTCCTGGCCTTGCACGTCAACTGTGACCTATATTTCCTGAGGATTTATTATGAGTGCAATGATCGTAGGCATGGGCCAGGTGTTATCTGAATCTGATAATACTGTAATAAAATAACTTACCTTCATGATTGTAAGCTGTGAAAAATGCACCGGTACTGGTGGTTCATCTAATTCTAACTTACATTACATCATTACACAGCGGTTCATGTCATTGTATCAAGTTCATTCGGTACCTATACAAGAAACAAATAGGCATGGTTGTTACCGGTACCGCCACCGGTACTCATTTCTGGCATTACAGCAGTACAGTGTTATATATATTATTCCTATGAAAGGTTTACCGTATGATTTGCAAATATGTCAGCTTCGTTTAATATTATTCATTTCACCACCCTCCAGACTGTCAGATATTATGGCAGTAGGGTGGCTCGCCCAATTTGCGGCCACGTCCTATTTGCGGCCATCAACTTCGTCGATCTAATCAATGTCGAAAAATTTAACGAACCGCGACGATATTTTCCACGCGTGATCGTCCACTTGTCCCTCATAGCTCTGCGAAATTACACTAAAATGCAGCCACAAACAAAAAAGTTACGACTGAAAACCCGACCGACAGACCGAAGAAAAAAAAACATTATTTTTTCATGACGCCAACTACCCATTGTCCCATTGAAAAAAACTTGAAAATCCATACAAATATAAGAGATGAAACTTGGCAAGGGGGTAGAGTTGTGTTTCTTTTAACCATCTTCAAATTTTCGCGTTTCTACATTTAAAGGAGGGGGAATAGGGGGGTGCGCATTTCCAATACGTCGATAATATCTTTGTAGACCAATTTGCGACCACCGTGTTTTTGTCTGTTTGATTGCTGTGATGCGATGCTTTGTATATAATTTGTCGAGTTTTGTTTGAAATAGTCTAACCGTGTTCCTAAAATATATGACGGTCAGAAATGCAATTAGAAGCCTAATTTTTTCACGCATGGCTGCGTATGCTCTAGTCTCGACGCAGCAGAAACAATGTTTAAGGCTTGAAATCCGTGGTCGCACACTGGTCGTTCGGTCGCAAATACGTCTGCCGAGTGTTGTACTTTGGTGGTTTGTATAGCTTTAACCTCTGGTCGTAGAAAGTTTATTCGAGGTTTAGCGTGTAGAATAAATGCCAATGCACTTACAGTGAAAAAATCTTGTTCTGCCCTATGGCAGAATGGTGAGCAATCGTGAATTTCCCATCATGCAGTCATGCGAAATTAACGATGCGAAAGATTACGATGTTGTGCATTTTCAGATTTTTGCGAGGTCAAGTCCATGCACTTGAACTAATCCCATTTTTATCATATTTTCTCTCTTTTGGGATAAATATGTACCAGTACCACTGAGGTGAATTGTCGTATGATTCAGCTGTCCCTCATCTGAAAAATAAGAACCTCAATTATGAATCTAGTTCTGTCTGTCAGCAGTTAACCATTCCTATTACTGTATAACAAACATCTGGACCTAAGACAAGGATAGGTTACCCAGTACTGCAGTAACTGTAATATATTCCACCATTTGCTATATGATTAAGCCATCTTATTGGACTATCCCCTTGGAATATATATATAGGAAATTCTTACCATATCAAAATAATTCAATAGTGAGTCTGATATTAACAGAACTGAAAGGTTTACTTACAAAATTATCTCTGCTCAATGCAGCAATGTCTGAATGTTTATTTTAATCTTTTCAATCAAGATATTTTGCTGAATATAATTTAGGAGGCCATCAGTATTAATGGTGTGCTCACTTACTTGATAATTCAAAGCAATTCCATTGTGATAACTCACACCATGAAGGTCAAAGATGAAGATTGTGATCCTATTGAAATAAATAACTATTTCAAGTCTGTACTCGACATGATTCCAGCAGAGTCGTATTTTAAACAAAACCAATCTTCAGAAAATGTTGGAGTGAAAAAGAAAAGATCACGCAAAGACAAAAAATCCAGTTAGTTTTATATTAACAAATTATTTATATTGTCAAAACAGCTAATATAAAAAACAATATTTTTTGTATTTGTGCTCTAGATATGGAAAAAGAAGTTGGATTACGTGCACGGAAGATGCTTGCAAAAAGAAGAAAATTTGAGCCTGATCAAATGAAAACAACCAGCCAACGTATAACCAAAGTGTCTGATGATGACTTTGATGGTGAATAATCCTCATTGTTTCCATATTATTTGTTTTGAAAGTGCAGCTTTAAACTTAGTACTTAATCTTTCTAGAATCTCTTTTAGTTTTATGTTGATATATGGTGAAATAACAATCTTCTAGTGATTTGAAACTTATGAAGTTTAAACTACATAGTTTAATGATTGTTATCATTCGAGTTATTGGTAAAATGTGTATTCAATTAAATTACAATTTGATTGTCATTTAAAACTGTTTGCCCTGAGTAATGATTTAAATATTATTCCTCTGTAGAAAGCTCATCAAAAAAACAAAAGCACATGAGTCAAAATGATGATGTAGATGGCCCATCTGTCACTGCTCTGCGGCAAAGGTAACCTGCTTTTTTTATTTAGCAAAGTTTGAGCAGATGTTTGTTGCTAATAAAAACTTAGTATGTGAATCAGTACAAAATTACTATGAAACTATAATAAAATCATATGCTATTCCACGTCAACCTCTTTTCTTGTCGAAACAACTATATGGATTAATAATATGCAAATATCCAGCAGTATTGCATCTGGCAGCAGGGGCGCAGCCAGGGGGGAGGTTACATGGGTCGTAACCCCCCCCCTTTGGAATCTTTTTTTTTTTTAATAGTGTTACGTTTACTTGCAATAATTTTATTCTTTGCGTTATCACTTTCGCCCAGCGTCCTAATTTATTATTTATGTTTACGATTCGTTATCGCTGTTACGCGGCAGTGGATCTAGCTGCCAGCGGGGGGGGGTCACGGAAGTGACAATCTACACTAAACATTTTTTGAATACAATTGTACTACCTATCACTTGACACAGATAGCAACGGACATATCACACTATTGCCGTCAAAACTATTCCACAAGCGCGCTCTCGCCTCGCCACATTCAACGCATCCATACTTTTAATCACATACGTTATCGTTGGTTATCGGCTTATCGCTAATTACGAATTTTAGTTATGTAGTGCATCTTTAACAAGCGATGGCACCAGGATCATAAGCAAATAACAGACAAAATGAATTATTGGAAATGTATGGTTCATTAACAAAGGATTGCCAAATGTGGCAGCATCGAAAAAAGGTGTCATAAAATAATATTCAATCTTCGAAAACAAATCATTGCAAAATAATGTTCAATCTTCGAGTAAAAAGTATCGTAATATAATGTTCAATCTTCGGGAAATTTTTTTTAAAGAATAATGTTCAATCTTCGAGATTTTTGGGTAGCAAACTCGTCCAAGACTCGTTTGGAATCGTCTGTCTGCGAAAAGCAGTTACATGCGTTGTCTTCCAGATCTTTTCAATAAACTGGTAACAATATGTTATTAAATTATAATTAAATTATTATAGTTAAATTATCGCTGAAAGTGAAGAAGCGCTATGCGCAGAATGCAGCTATCACGGGCGCGGGATTTCAAATTCGCGACGATTTCACTTTCAGTAATATAGGTCTCGATGCATTGCAATAAAAATTAGAATTTATTAACAGTTAATTGCAACAAGCAAGAGTTTCACATTGAAAGACGTTCCCAATCAGTACGATACATGAGCTTGTTTTTAAATGATTGTAATCGTTTTATGAAGTTATAAATACGGGAACATCAAATATATTTATTTTGGAAATGGATTGATATTTCGTGACGCACTCAAAAATAGTTTATGAACCATTGGCATTTGGCAAATATCATTAATTTATGCTATTTCTTAATGTTTCATGATTGCTAATATTTCATTCTATTCTTATTTTACATTTTTTGCGGTATTTCAATTAAAATCAGGACGATGGCATTTTATTTAACTGTTGACAATGGGGTAATAATCGGCGATTACTAAAAGGTTGAAATGGGACATGCCAAAACAAAATAAACGAATTGACGCCTGTCAAAGGGGGCAGGGTCTGGAGACAAATAGCCACATGTGTCGGTGTTTCTCTATCATCGGCATTTTCGGCATCACTTTGAAACTCTAAAACGCAAGGACACCCCGCGGAGTGAAGACTTTCTTTCGCATAGGGAAATATTTGAATTACGATTGCTGAATAAGCGAAAAAAACAAATGCTTATTTTCTTGCTTGAAACAACGATAAACCAATTTAACCCTGTTGCCAAAAGTAATAGCATGCATTATTAACAAACTGGTAATAATATGTTGATAAATCGCCGCTAAAAGTAGAGAAGCGTTATGTGCAAATATCACAGGAATTTGAATTTGCGACGAATTCACTTTCAGTAATATAGTTAACGGCGCATTGAAATGAAAAGTTGATTGATTTTTTTTGACCAAAGAGAATGGTCGGCGATTGCTATAAGTAGGACATGCAAAGAAAGGCTAATGAGACACAGCGACGCACATGTTGTTTTGCCACGTCGGAACATCTTTTCAAAGACCTATAAACGCGTTTTTATTTCACCGTAACCCCCCCCCTTGAAAAAATCCTGGCTGCGCCCCTGTCTGGCAGTCTACATAAATAGCGTGATGACTAGTTCTACCTTCAATCTTAATTTCTAAATTTGCCAAACGCAGAAAAAAAAATTCCTCCATAATTTTCCTAACTACTTGTTTGAATCATATTCAGGCTAAAGGATAAAATTGCCGAGATACAGTTGCAGAGAAATCCAAAAAACAGATCTCAAGAAGAAATTGATAAAATCCGATCAAGGAGAAAAAAAGAGAGGGCTAAGTTTAAAATGAAAAAGAAGTTGGTAAGTTTATATCTTTCACAAAAATATTTTCTGAATTTGTTTATGATCCTATATGGGTATTATTAGGCTACATGGAACTATTTCCTTATTAAAAAAAGATGCAACTTCTTATCCAAGGGATTTGTTTTTAATATTTGTACAATGTTTCTATTTCAAAATTTTGAAAATTCCATAATATAATAAAAAAACAAAAATGAACGAACAATAGCAAAATAAAATCGTGCTCTCGGAACCATATGAAAAATTAGCTATGAATCATCAAATCCTGCATTTCCTTATTAAATGTTATAAGTTTCTCGATGTTGCATTGTAATTGACCTCTTTAAAATACTGAAGGCAGTACACATGGTTACCTTACTTGACTGTGCTCGGAGTCAAGTGTTGTACGAATTTGGTTTGTCTTTCGCTGTCTACTTTTTCTTCATGATATAATGTTTGACTTATTTCTCTCTTCTATTAATATTGCTGTTGGACTAATTAACGGGTGTCGCTGCTCGTTAACCAGTTTTGGTTTCTCACGATTCCTTTCGCCCTGACATGCCGTATTCAAGTTCCTTTATTATATTTATTTGCATAAATTTTTTTTTCTGTTTGGTGACAAAATAAGTTACTGATTACATCAAAATTTATAATTGTACGTCAGCATGTTGAGCAACAAGTTTTTCTCACAAAAACATTTTGTACTTTTTTCAGAAAATACAGAGCGTTAACAAGCCAACAGCAGAATTACAAGGTTTACCAGGACAAAAAAATGCGGCTGCATTAAAAACTATTACTAATGGGATACATTCTAGTGTGAATGTTGATGGGAGAGCAGTCTTTAATAAGTTTGAATTTGGTGATACAGGAAACTCTAAAAAGTCAAAGAGAAATGAACATTCAGCTAAAAAGCTAACAACATTACTTGCAAAGGTGGAAAGTAAAAAGGAAAAATTGGAAAATTTAATATCATCAAATCCAGAAGAAGCAGAGACTGTCATGAAGAAGGATACGTGGGATAAAGCTCTTGCAAAAGCTAGTGGAACAAAAGTCAAGGATGACCCTGAACTGTTGAAAAAATCGATTAAAAAAGAAAAATCGATAAAGCGACAGCATGCTAAGAAATGGAAGGAAAGGGATCAGTCTGTCCAAGAAAAAATGCAGAAGAAACAAGATAGAAGGAAAAGAAACATTCAAGCTCGAAAAGATCAGAGTAAAAATAAAAAAGTGTCTAAACGAATGAAAAAGTTCTCAAAATCTGTCCCGGGTTTTTGAACTTGACGAACAACTGGTAGCGTGCTTCATAATGTTGATCATTGGGTGTAATCGTCGGAGCTTGATGAAGTCTCAAAATTATGGAAGGAGTATATATGGCTTGGTATCGAAAATAAAATAATAACTTGTGTTTTTTGGTTCATTTTAGACTGGGTTTGGCCCACTGGTTTCTTAGTAGTGTGGTATATTGTGTCAAGATAAATGAGCCATATAATACAAAAGAACATGGTACACTAAAAAAATTATTCAACATCAGTTGTATTTATTATATAAATCAATTATTGCCCAACTTGGATAAGCATAATTATCTCCAACATCACAACTATTTAAGTCATTAAATCAATTTTGACCTAATTTCATAATTCAGGATAATGGATGTCCAGCATTCAAATAATTAGTTTCTTAGCTGTAATGATTACAGGGCAAAGTGTTAAAAAAACTCCCCATTCTCGATTTCAGAACTGTCAAATAGGATAAAACCTACAATGGTTTCTTTGGCATCTGATGTCGATTGAATTTTTCTCAATGCCATAGGTTTTACACATAGAAATTGAATTAAATCTTTTGTGAAGTTTTGCGTGGAAGCATACCCATCTCAATATAAACAAAAGAGTTGGTCATGTTATAAATATGAGGACTGTCCAACAATATGCCATACAGTTTCAAAATATGCAAACTTCATCCAAATATGTGCCCAGAAAAAAATGACAAGCGAAACATCTTTGAATTTTACACCAATTTTTAGAAGCAGGCGTATAATTACGACAGTACCTTTGTACCCAATGTGCAATCACACATTTGCATCCACGTGCATTTTCACAAGCTTTAATCATCGCCATGACATGCAACAATCGAGAATGTGCCATTACCGGAATACCACTACTCTGTAAAAAGCAGAATTATCAACTACCCTACACACTGACGAGCACCCACATGGTACCATTCAACAAATACCCCATCTTGGAAGTTATTTTTTTAAATTCTAATACTAGAGATTGAATAGGAGTGACTGTCCAACAGAATTGCCGGTGAAAATATTATAAGACAAGCCATTTATATTTCCTTCCCATTAAACATAGAATCCTAATCCAACAGGTTTAAAAAGGCGCTCACGTGGGTAAAAATACATACATGCCTTTTGCGTTTGTGGCGCATAAAATCTTTCGCCGTTTTGTTCCGGTACCATTATATTGCAAGTCTAAATGAAAGTCGCATTCTTTTGTCTTGTCAGCTGACTGATAAACAAACATTGGATAGGAGTGACTGTCCAACAGCATTTCCCGTGAAAATATTCAAGGCAGTGGTTCTCAACCTTCTCCAGTTCGCTGACCGGTAAATTTTCAACAACAAAAAATTTGCGGACCGGTGGACCTTCAAAATTAACCCAAAATGTCATGTACACAAAATATAATCTAAGGAATGCAATTAGGTGGTGTAAAAGAAGATGTTCTAATTTAATGAGATATTTGCTGCTCTTGTTTTGATATTATACGTGTTAAACGCGGTCCTAATGAAGTTTCTGCAAGGCGAAGTGAAGCGTTGACTTCACACGATTTCGTTAGCTTTGCGGGTTTCATTGCTTCGTTCGAAAGAATTTTGGCGCAGACAAGGCACATGGGAAGCGTACTTTTTGCTACTGGGAGCAATAGTGAAACCTAGCTCCAAAAACTTCTTATCACACTGCCTAATAAAGTCTCCCTTTCGTTTTTTGCTTATTTCTGTGTGATCCATATCAACATTGCTGCAACGTCGTTTCGGGGCATGTTGTAAAGTTAAAGTAGCAGTCTCTTCCTCTGTCCAGTCAACACCACTAACTAGGTTTTCACCGCTGGGTTTCTTTTAAAAGAACTGGGTAATAATTTGCTGTTTGTTTGTCTCCATTTTATTATCAAACCTCGATAAGTTATAGGCCTAGTGTCAAATTACGGAACGTGCGAAGTTCTCAATCAGGTACCGTACTATGTGCCATCAAACTCTTCCGTTATGACGTTAGTCGTCGTTATGAGGTTTAAATGGGCATAGGACCTCTCACCAAGTTTGGTTGTTAAACCGTAAATATATGGTTAAACGAATACCGGTGCTACGAATCAATAGGATATAAAAATAACAAAAGTAATGGACATGCCGTCAATACTTTGTATTTTACAATTTGCTTATAATACAATAATATTGGAATATATTTGGCAGACCAGCAGCAAGGTTACCGCGCACCGGCGGTTGAGAACCACTGTTCTAATTACTAATCCAACATGTATAAAAAGGCATGGGTAAAAATACATGCCTTCTTGCTTTTGTCGCTGCATAAAATCTTTCGCCGTTTTGTCCGGTACAAGGCTAAACGATAGTCGCATTCTTTTGTCTTGTCAGCTGACTGATGAACAAAACAAACATTTGACCAGTCAGTCAAGGGTTGCTACAACTTCCGTCAACGCTGATGTTAGCAAACTATCAAGAACTCGACATTTCACATGTCCCACTAAAATGTTAAATCCATTTTGAATTGCGAGTATTTTTCATTGCACAACGCAACCAAAATTGGCACATTTGGATGAGTGAAGAGGCGGGCTAGACCAGTGGTAATATGGTTGCATGGACCGTACCGGCGCGTATCGTTTTTTATTCCCTTTATTAACGTCTCAGTACGATGTGCTATACTTTCTTTAAGTCTTCTTTGTCAGATAAAGTGCCACAGTCTTTATGTTGTGAGATATTTATTAACAGTATAATATTAAGTCACAGTCTTCTCTTGCTCGTTTTCCTTTTCTTGTTTTCTTTTTCAAGCGTCGATTCGCCGACTAATATATTCGACAGCACAGATGGGCCGCCAAAAAGTGTCACATCGTTAACACTCATTTTGTTGTCGCCCCATCTGTTTAGTCGATCTAATCAAGTTTGACACCACAGGCTGGGTGGAGCTACATTGAACGACAATATAGGGTGTCCCACAGATACCAGCATAATTATGCATTTGGTGGACCGTACTGGCGCCTATCGTTTCTTCTTCCTTTTATTAACGTCTCAGTACGGTGTGCTATACTTTCTTTAAGTCTTCTTTGTCAGATAAAGTGCCACAGACCACAGTCTTTGTGTTCTGAGATATTTATTAACAGTAATATATTAAGTCACAGTCCTCTTTTGCTCGTTTTCCTTTTCTTGTTTTCTTTTTCATCAGAGAACCAAAATAAATGATTGATTGGTGATTAAACTTTCCTGCATCGTCGCCGCCTGATTGCAAACCAGTGGACAAATAATCATGTTCCATGGTGTTTATAGCAATATAGAAGAGTGTGCTGTTCAGCAATACCTCCTTGCGTTTGAGTTTTATTGTTTCCTTGATTGATAGATTGAGGCACTGGTTGAATCAACGACTTGTCTCTTACGTGCAATGATGCTTCATGTTTGATATCTCTGGTCCCTTACTTATTCGTTGAAATTTTGTATCCGTCAGGAGGCAGATGTTTCAGGCCGCAGTTGTTTCTCTGCTATCACGAACATAAGCATGTTGTGGATTTGTTTCCAAAAGCTCGACTCCATCTACAAAAAGATTGGGTTTTTACTTCCTGACATATCATTTTAAAAGCCCTGGCCCTAGTGTTGACGTTCAAGATCATATAGAACGTTCAGACATGGAGGGTCTGACGAATTTGAAAATTCGTTCATGATAATTATCATTGGTGTTTGTGCACAATAAAGACCCATGTAATGCAAAACAGTACTCAAAATCCCTTGCCACAATTAAACAGAGAGACGTTTTCATTTCAGCGCCAATTTCACCCATTTCATACCGTGCCATTAAAACGTTCAACCTGCCCATATCCGGCAGGATCATATGGTGCGGTGCGACTTATTGCAATACCTTTGTCATTGAGAAAAGAGCGAAGTTCTTGACTCATAAGACTACAATCTCTGTCTGAATGTATGAATAAAGGCTTGAATATACACGTGGGGGATTTAATGACACTTGCTGTGGAAACATCTGGACATGGTTCACGGAAATGCAAACGGAATTCTCGAAAATTCATCGACTACACACAGAATATATCGATCATTATTATTTGAGCTAGAGCAGTAGTTCCCAAACTGGTGTCCGCTGGCCTTTTGGGGACCGTGAAGCGCTTTCTGAGGGTCCGCAAAAGAAAGCTGTTGTATGGCATAAAGTTTGACAATACAACTACTAAGTGCCTAAATTTCCAAATACACATTTGTCGCCTTCGCAATCACTGCTGGGAACACTGATTTTCCACTTACTCTCTCGAACACGATGCCCCATTGTGACGTCACAGAGCTATGGTCCAGTGATATGACAGAGAGATTTCAATTGATGCCAATACGAGCCAACATACTGCAGAGGTGTAGCTGACGCTGCCTTTTTGCACGTTTGTTGGTAAGAGCAGGTGGGGAAGAGCTAATTTTCACTATATCATACGGCGCACTGATTTTTCGTTGTGATCTTTTAATGTTTCATTTTAGTACACAAGGCCGCGAATCATTAAAAACATTGCAAGGGGTCCGTCATGAATTTTTTTTTTAAAAAGTTTGGGAACCACTGAGCTAGAGGTTCTTTGAAGTCTATATGAAGACGTTCAAATGTGTGTGTAGCTTTGATAAGATGCTAAATGTCCGGTTTATGAAATTGGGGCTTGAATTCACAACAAACAGGACATGTGAAAATGGCTTTCTGAATGTCATCTATCGAATATGGCAAATTCATGACTCGAATAGAGTGATGCATGTTCGTAGTTCCTGGGTGACACACAGCGCCATTTCCTGGTTCTTGTAAAATTTGACACGATATTCCTTAAAGTGCATCAGACGGAATATTTTTTTGCTCTGGACGACAGTGAATGAAACTATAGCAGCAAAGTTCTAGTCGCGGTTGCATGATTTTATCATTTTTGATTTTTGTTCTGTGATTTTGATTGAACATAAATGATTCAGTTTTCTGATTTATTATAAGAGTGAAGAGAAAAGCACTGCATGGATACTTATTGTTTGTAAGCCACTATTGGAGGAACATCTATTTTCATCGAATTCAACATGCTACTCATACAATAGGGTTGAATAACATTAAAATCCATAGTGGCATTCCACATTCGCCACAGTAGTACAGGGTGGTGTAAAAAACGGAACCCATACACCATGTTCTAAATGGACTGAGTTCCGTAAATGCCGAAGAAGATTTTGGTCATATGAAATCGAAGCTTTTCATCCCGTTTATCAGCCAATGTATATAATCTACTTTATACGCTTGGCCTATTACTACGAACGTGCCACATTGTTATAGAAAAAATTGATCCTAGTTTGTTTGCGAGTGCTGTAGCATGTTTAAGAAGATTCGCAAATTCCAATTTTTAAGACAATGTGAGGAACTTTACGAAAACCTCTAATTTGGCATGAAAACTCCAGAATTTGCACGCTGTTTAGTGAATGGCATTTTCATTTTTTTGCGCCCTACTACCACGTTACGTATCGACGAAGGTTTGTAGCTGGCCGCAATTCCATATAAATGGAAAGCTATCAACTTATTTTAATTCTGTGATAGGTGTTCATCAGCGCCGGATTAACCATTAAAAAAATAAGCACGTGCTTAGGACACCAAGCAAAGAGGGGCACCACAGAAATTTTAGAGCATAATTTTATATAGTTTATCGGTGTTTATTAAAATATTACGAGTGCGCCAGACGACTCAAACTTCAAAATATTCGCTTATTTTTCGTCTTCAAGTATCATATTAACCTTCTTTATCAGACATAAACACTGGAACATTTTTTGGACGAGAAATGGGTCTATGAGTCGTTTCCTTAAATTGTTGTTTTTTTTTTTTATTCTAGTACTCTCCTTGTTGCTGCATTTTTGTTTTAAATTTTTTTTTTCTCTTCAACAATTGGAAATACACACCGGGATCCCAACAGTACCGGTATTTCAAATTTGTGTTCAACAGCGACACAATATGCGGAATGGATTTAAATTAAACTTGCACTATCTAGCTAAATTTTTATTTGCTGAAAAAAGCAACTTACTTACGAGAGATGAAATAGAAAACAACTTCCGTACCCCTTCGATCGCGGTGTTTCACGATTTCTCGAGTAGCACGGCGAAGCAACTTCCAGACTTCCTCGGTAGGAGGTCTGATGTTCTGGACCGATAGCATGGATTTGAATCGCAGGCCAACCACTGAAGCTTGAATATGTGGTCTGCTAGATCGGTTCCAGCGGACATGTGATCAGGCCTTATGATTATTTTGTGACCAGAATCTATTTGGTTCAAAGCATTTCATCTGCTGTCTATAGTTAGAAAAGCAAATGTCTAAATATACCCATGATGTCAAGAGGTATTTGTTTGAGATGTTTCTTAGTAAAACACCTTCTCGTACAGTTTTAACTGTTTGGCATGCTTTTGTTAGGTGGGGTAATTCTAAATTGAAGTATACATACAGTTTGATTGTTCTAACTTCTGAAGTTAATTTGTTTCTAATTTATACATCGTTTATTTCTATGCAGGGTTTTGCGTTTATTAATTTTTACAAAAGGGAAGATGCTGCCAAAGCTATTCAAACGACAAAATTGACTGTTGTATATCATACCGCTAACATTGCGATGTTATAGGACAGGGATGGCGAACCACTGACCCGCGGGTCACAAAGTGACCCACGTCGTTTTATCCGTGACCCACCAAGGCACGAATGAAATGAAAAAATGCTAACATATCAGTGCTAAAAATTGATAAAACCGACCTTAAACCTTACTATAAACTATAACTATTATAATGTACCGTCAGTTTGAGCAGTCAAGGCTGCGATCGCTCATATTCGAATTTATATTTCCGGGCCGGTATGATAATTTTCAAAACCCCCAATCTTGGACGCATGTCTGCACTATGGTGGCCCATCGTTGTCACGTGTAAAATTTGAAAAAAAAATGAAAAAATAAAATGAAAAAGCGAAAATAAAAAAATAGTTGTGAAAAAACATAAAAATAATTGAAAAAAAAGAAATAAAAAAAAATTGGAATTAAAAAAAAAAATTGAAAAATAAAACAAACAAAAAAATAAAAAAAATAATTGAAATTAAAAAAAAAATTAAAAAAAAAAAAAAAAATTTGAAAAAAAAAATTGGATAAAAAGAAAATAAAAAGGTTGACAACGATGGTCCGCCTCGTGGCCCATCGTTGTCACGCGTTTTTATTTTTAGAAAATTTGATGCTGCTTGGGACCAACGTTGTCAGACTTAATCCTACACGCACAAATGTGTTTCCTGGGTTTCTAACTCACTACTGATTTTCATGACCAATATCCAATAAATTCAACATGAAAATGTTCTACAAATTCTCCATGCTACAAGTTCAACCACAAGCAATAAATTTATAATAAGGATAAGAGAATATAGAATTGGATACGAAAATTTGTTTTTACGTGTAGAAGGTAATTTAATTGGAAAATGCTGCTTAACTGCTCAGACACTCGTGCGATGCCGGTACGGTATCGTCTGACCGTACCGGTACCCATGCAATCACTCGTGAAAGAATGGAAGATGATGAGTGATTGTATGGCTACCGGTACGGTCAGACGCAAAGCGACTATAACCGACTACCGGTATTTGGTAAGACGGTACGGTACCGGCATCGCGAGTGTCCAGACAACTGAGTAGTTAAGCAGCATTCTCCAAATTACCTTATACACGTAAAAACAAATTTTCCGAATTTTCGTATTCAATTCTATATTCTCTTATCATTATTATAAATATATTACTTCTTGTTGAACTTGTAGCATGGAGAATTTATAGAACATTTTCATATTGAATATTGCTCAAGAAAATCATTAGTGAGTTTGAAACCCAGGGAACACATTTGTGCGCGTAGGATTATGCCTGACAACGTTGGTCCCAAGCAGAAGCAAATTTTCTAAAAATAAAAACGCGTGACAACGATGGGCCACGAGGCGGACCATCGTTGTCAACCTTTTTATTTTCTTTTTATTCAATTTTTTTTTTTTAATTTTTTTTTTTTCGTTTTCATTTATTTATTTATTTTTAATTTTAATTATTTTTATGTTTTTTCACAAATTTTTTTTTATTATCGGTTTTTTATTTTATTTTTATTTTCAATTTTACGCGTGACAACGATGGGCCACCATACTGCACCGCTGTGTACCGATATTCAGCAATTGGCTCTGACATCGTTTATGATATAACAATTCAATAGATCTGGTAATTTTTCGCAACGCCTCGTCTCTTTTGGAAGTGCACCTGCATGCTTTTTTAGGGGTAATACGAGAACTAGATGCTACTTTGCATTTTATTAGTTTCTCATCTACAATGCCGCTGTAAAAACAAAATATTCCAGATTTAAAATAAAAACCTAGAAATCCTAAATACCAATGGGGCAGTGTAAAAGTGCCTTAATGTGGTTGGAAGCAGATCGAAAAATATAACACTATCAGAGTGGAATTCCCTCTAAACTATTTGGTACCGTAAATTAATTTTCCCCATCATCCTAAACGTTTTTGGTAATTAATATGCGTGTTTTTGTACTCTCATTTCATATAATCGAGTGCCATAAAAAGTCCCTAATGGAAATGCTGCATAATCCCAAAACTACACCAACACCAACAGAAGCTTACAAGATTTGATTCAGAAGTTTCTTATAGATACAAACATTGATTAAATATCTGTGACCCACTCTCTTCTGTTCCGCGATAAAAATATAATTTTTGACCCATTCATCGGAAAAGGTTCGCCATCCCTGTTATAGGATTAATGCTTGTCAAGATTTAACAAGTCTGTCTGGTCTTTAATGACAGTATTATGTATGGAAAGTACATATGAAGAGCCTGCTCGAACACTTTCAATTGGCCACTCAGACTGAGATACCACTACAATTTTTACAATATTACGTAAGCTTTCTTTTAAAGTTTGTTTGGTATTTCTGAAAAACCATGGTTTCAGAAATAAGACACAGCAGTACTAATAATATTCTCTATTCCCATAATGTCATCATTCCAAACATATCAACAATGAAATGGATTTAGATTGAAAATTCACCAGTCAATCCAACATGAATAAAGTAAACTAAGAAAAGTATCTGATTGTTTCTTCTTATTTTAAAAAATAAGAACATATTTCCTTTGGATGCAATGTATACATCAATACACTATGGACTGGTTTTAAAATTTCTTTTTCTGTAAGCATCACGATTTATTTCATTTTCAGTCCAACAAAGAACACCCGATTTGTAAAAGTAATATACATATATAATGCTGATCATGGTCCGCCCCCAGCAGCAGGTGTCGAAGGCCTGAAATTTAACAACTATAGTTTAAACAAGTGTAATTGAGAAAACACATATGATTGATATTATTTTCATCTGTAAATTTTTTCACAGTATGTGCATTTGGCTACTACATACACGAAAAAGTTGTAAAAGTGTCCAGGTAATAATTTGTTTATTGGTTTAGTAAAAAAATACCTCGTGGTAAGTTTTCAATGTTCAATTGAAATTTCTTATTTTTTGATATGGATTCACATAAAATTATTCATCAAAAGAAAGATATACAAAGTGGAGATGTTTTATATTTTTACATCAGCATTACCCGATATTTGACAGTGTATCAAACTATATTATTATTTCAAAAATTAATTAACATTCCAGTACTGACAGATTAATTTAAAAAGATTTCAAAAATGTAGGTGATTACTGTTAACTAAATCTTTATTGAATTTCTGGTAACTAGCATTTCCCCAGATGGTTGGGTTGGAGGGACTTTCTGTCGGTGTGTCTTGGGGGTTACTTTGTTTATGTTCATGGGTATTTACTAATTATACGTTTAAACTAAGTTAGCAATTACATTTCAATTTGTTTGTTGAAGTCTTGTTTTGAAATATAGGTTCATAATAAAAATTTACAAACTGTGTTGCACCACTTGCACCATGGATCTTCCAACATTACACAAAGGTATCCACCAAAATTATTTAAGATTACATTGTTGTCAACCAAGATCTATAATTTATTCAAGACTTACTTTGCCCATTCCACATTTAGAATGAGATGATCATAACCAAATCCAGATATTGCTTGAATAGCTTTGGCAGCATCTTCCCTTTTGTAAAAATTAATAAACGCAAAACCCTGCATAAAAATAAACGATGTATAAATTAGAAACAAATCAACTTCAGAAGTTAGAACAATCAAACTGTATGTATACTTCAATTTAGAATTACCCCACCTAACAAAAGCATGCCAAACAGTTAAAACTGTACGAAAAGGTGTAAAGGTGTTTTACTAAGAAACATCTCAAACAAATACCTCTTAACATCATGGGTATATTTAGACATTTGCTTTTCTAACTATAGACAGCAGATGAAATGCTTTGAACCAAATAGATTCTGGTCACGAAATAATCATAAGGCCTGATCACATGTCCGCTGGAACCGATCTAGCAGACCACATATTCACGCTTCAGTGGTTGGCACCGGTACCCTTACTGTACATAGGCCTACCGGCACAAATTCAAAGCTTCAGTGTCGGTAACGTCGCAGTAGTAGGGCGATATTAAATAATGAAAGTGCTTCTGTTTACATATGATGAGCTCACTTCACAAAAAGTGTTTGATTGATAAAATGCAACCGTTTTAATTTGGCTTCCAGTAGACTACTGACTACAGGCCTACTGTAATTTTTTGAATGGGTCGTGTGGCGTAAGGTGCCAGTACTCTGCAACGTTGAACGCTGAATAGTCGGCCAAAATGATCTAACTCGTCTATCTTTTATGCCCCCAATTAGTTTGTCGTTTTGTTTTTAGATTATGGGCAAATTTCAATGAGAAAGCAACCCCTTATCCTATTCTGCAAATAACTTCACAGAACTTCAATCAAGAACGTGCATTTAATTTTGATACTTTATTTAACATTAGTATTGAATTTATTGAAAATAAAATATGTATATGCAGTGTTTGCAAATCATGACTTATTTTCTTTAGTCATAAAACCCTGAAACTGTTCTCAACTTGTTGGTTTGGACATGTAATCGAGGGCGCTGAGTGGTCTCCGAGACTACTTTGACTTTTCTAAACCGAACCGGTTCGCTGGGCTGATTTTGATGGACATGTAATCAGGCCTATAGCTTTCTATATTTTAGGGATTGCTTATCCTAAGCTTGGTACAGAAGTGCGAAACACCATGCAAAATTTAAGAGGCTTCATGGTATGGCCTATTCAAAAATTGAGCTTGGTAATTCCAAATAATGATTTCAAAATAGAACTTCGTTCCTGCAAACATACTTTTGATTGTTGAGTGTGTTTATCTTTAGCCAGATATATTCTCTGTATTGGACCAAACGGTCTGAATAATTCTTGTAAATCAGATTCCTTTGTTTCTTCAGAAAGATTAGTGACCCGTATTGTTGCTTGTTCATCTGGGAAGAAGGCATGAATATAAAAAATTCGCCTATTTTACATCAAGTTGTGTGAAGGGACTGGAACCTATGAGCAGGGGTATATTCACTTGGCTAACACAAACAGTCCCCAAACTTGTGATAGGACTAAAATAAGGAAAAAATTATGGCCTAACCCTGACCTGGTACACATACTACGGGAGTACCAAAATAAGCACAAGGTGGAATTTTCAAGCAGATTTTAGCAATGTAACTTTTTTGTTTTACCAAAATCACTGAATGAATTTTACCAAAAGACGATGATATTGTTGTATTTCAAAAATTTAATAAAAAAAAAATTACTACAGAAATGCCTAAATGTGTGTTTTTGTCATTGCAACATGACAGAACTAGTAACTCAATAGACACTAATGTTTTGACTATTATATTTTCATGAGCATTCAGTTAACAAATCCATAATGCAAACCTCTAGCTCCCCGAGATGGCATAGAAGATCCTCTTGCTGTTGCTCCAGCTCTCAAACTTGGAGGGACATACTTTCCACCAGTTCCACCTCCTGGTCCCGCTTGAGTTGGACTATCGACTTCATCTTTTTTTTCTTCCTCTTCCTTTTCAGCTGAAAAATTAAATACGATTAAATCTCAATGTTGAATTTTTCTTTCAGTGATCACTACAAACCAGACTATAACAAAGCGGAAATATGTGCCACGAATGTATCAGGATATCTTTGAACAATAGATATAACAAAAAAATACAGATAAATTTTTAATAAATATTCGACACAAAACCAAACTTATCCAAGATCATACATGGCCTATTTCCTGTCTTGAAATTCTTGAAAAACATGTAATATTGTAGTTGATTACGAAATTTCGATAACATAGGATCTTCTTGATCATGAATTTCCTCCTGTCTACTGTTAATGAACTGCAAGTTCACATCCTGCATGAAGAACAGAATAGATTAGAAACCCAAATTTCTTATGATGTATTTTCCATTCTATACCTCAAATAATTCCTTTGTAATAATTAACTATATATGAATTTACAGTGTAAAATGACTAACTTCTGAAATAATGGTGGTCGCACGATTTGGACCGGGAGGATCCTCCTTTGATACTCCAAATTTTGGTAAATGTTTTCTTCTGGCAACTGACTTTGATGTTTTCTGGATTTCAATCTTGTAGGTACGAACAATCTGAAATTTCATATGAAAAATTTCAAAACTTGTATCTCAAAGCAAAGTTGCATGGATATATTGGATGGATGAACAAAATTAAAACTGACAAATTAGATAAATCTTTATAATTTGAGGCATTTGGGAAATACATTGATTCATGCGCAATTTTAACCCAGTATTTCGATACTTTTATTGTTGCACTACTATTATATTTATTCAGCATATTTATTACGACTATACCGTAAGTTTATTTTGGCTGCATAACCCTGCATTATTAGCGCAAAAAGGAATGACAAATTTAAAAAAAATTTTAATAAAGAACCAGATAGGCAAATATAACTTGGGAATTAGAATAATACCTCAAGTAACTTGATTTGGAAACAGTTTATAATTTAGGCATAAATTAAGTTCTCAATTAATCAAACATGGATAGTATATAATATATGTTTTCGTGATACACAATATAAAATTCCCATGGTTAGTAATATGCCTTTGGTTTGAGTCTATGTATTTGATAAATATATTTAGCAGAATAATGACAAAAAACCAACCTTAACTTTTTTTCCATCTTCGTTTATTTTGTATTCTGTGATAATTTTTGTGTTTCCATCTTTTTTTTCTGATGAAGGCGGCAGTTGATCATGTCCTAGTTCTTGTACCTCTGCTTCTTCTACTTGATCTGCCCAACTCGATGGTTCGGCAGCATCAGCCCAACTCACTTTACTAAATAATAAAACCAAAGTTTCATATGATTCTGAATGTTTTTTAAATTTATCAATATCATATTTCTAACTATGACCAATCTGATATTGCCAAAGATGACATTTGAAAATATTTTCTAATATGGATATCCCTGAAATATGACATAGCAGAAATAGGGGTAACGGAAGATAAAACTTTTTGAATGAAAAATTCAAGATTTCAAGTGATCCGTTTCTACAGCCAAGACAAAACTACCGGCACCACTGCATCATTGGAACAGGCACCAGATATGTCACGTAATTATACTGGCCATGCTGCATAATTACTATGCATTATTTTATCAAAGAAAACTTTATTCTTACTACAGACAATATTACTTGAGAAAATTATTTTATTACTATTCAATCAAGCTTGTTTAAACTAATTAATTTCCAAAATGATGAAAGACATAATAAACCGGAAAATATCATCATCAAAAAACAAGCAGTATTCACTTGCTACTACTCTGATGAAAGTCAGTTAACAATGCTATAACATTTTTTAAGATTGGAATATGATTTGCTTCAATTATTAATTCCAATAGAGATGGAAATAAAAATGAACTTTTCAACAAATTTACACAATGGAAAAATATCAATTAGGAATTGAAAAAAAACTGCAACAAAAACATCATCATGGCACTGGACAGTGCAAAGTAGATGTTATTTGTTACTTATTAATAACCGATGTCCAGTAATATTTCGGTAATTATTTTATAAATATAAACTCAAAAACATTGACTATATACTGAACTGGGTCATGCATATGCTACGATTACAGAAACCAGAAACTTCATATTTTCCATGGCACATAGGCCATAGACCGAAGTTTGTTTGTTGACTTTGATACCTATGGTTGTTCAAGGTTCATGAGCAAGTCTTAGAAATAGAAGTTCCTTTTACCTGCTATCTTCAGACGGCATGTTCACACTGTGATGCTACTTTTTTCGTTGTTCCCTCTTTCAATTTCCATTTTTTTATATTATGTTTTATGTTAAATAAGTTAACATATTTGAAATAAAAAAAACATGTAAAATTGATATACATTAATGTAAATGATTGCTCCAATCACTTGAGAAGTACACAATACTGCATTTGGAATAAATTGTACTGTAGCATTCAACGCAATATAGGAATCGGCCGTCGTGCCAAACGTCCTCGCTTCAGAGACAAATTGAGTTTGTTTTATTGAACCAAATGTCGCGAATCGATGAACTGTGCCCTGTAACATTATATAACACAGTACGGTACATATCTCAGATGTCGCATAAAACAATACATAAAACAAACACTCAATTTGTCTGAAAAGAGGACGCAGAGAACCCATGCACAGTAGGTAATCAGAGGTCTGGAGGTGCAGTGGCGAGCGTATTCCTAACGCTCGGCACGATGCGCCACACCGCCAAACCGAAGTGAGTAGCACTGACTCGTCCTGACCATCGTTAAGAAAGAATGTGATGACTAGCATCCCAGCTATCCTCTCGCATGACCCAGCAATAGGCCTACCGCGAACCACGCCAGGGCTGCCACTTTTGCCTGACTAAAAACATCTAGATTGACCTCGAAAAACATCATGATTGAAAAATAAAACATCTAGAGAATACATCTAGATTTGAAGTCATTAAATTTGATGAAAATCAACGAAACGAGAGCATTCAAAGTTTATTATATTACAGTATTACATAATATTAGATATCGAAGAAGCTAATATCTATTATACTATTTTCAGGTTGTGCGCCATCTTGGTGCACATACTTCTGGAGGTCCCTTTTTACCGAACCTTAACGCCAACCATATCCATATGGAAAATGTTCTAAATTATGGTACCCAAAATGTGTCACCAGCAGGGGCAGACCTGCCATTACAGCATTACTGGCTACATATGTTGGTTTGTGTTTTTAATTTGCTGCCGTGGTACTCCAACTCAAAACAAGGTGCCCCGAACTCATTGCAAAATTTTTTTCTGCTTCACACTGTTTTGCGCTCTTTCCCCCACTGTTCTGCGCTGTTTCTCTCTGTTTTGCGCTCTTTGTGGTGTTTCGCGCTGTATTCAGTAAGTCTGTAAGTAGTAAGACCGGTTCACAGCACCAAAAAGTAAAGAAAGACAAATTCAATTGCACTAAAATAATTTTATAATTTTAAAATCCTATAGTAACCAACCTGAACTACACAAATTATTCTCACCAATTGGCAACAATACAATACTAAGTACTGAAGTACCGGTACTGACTTATCGTCCTTTCTATTTACAGATTTAATTACCGGTTTTTAAAGTCACATAGGGTGGCTTACCCACTTTGCGGCCATGACCTATCTGCGACCATCAACTTCATCGATCAAATTAATGCCGAAAAAATTAACGAACCGCGACGATATTTCTCACGCGTTATCGTCCACTTATCCCTCGTAGCTCTGCGAAATTACACTAACTAAAATGCGGCCACAAATAAAAAAGTTACGACCGAAAACCTGACCGAAGAAAAAAAACTGACCATTTTACCATGTCGCCAACTACCCATTGTTCCTTTAACAAAGGTTGAAAATCGATACAAATATAAGAGATAAAGAGATGAAACTTGGCAGGTGGGTAGAGTTGTGTTTCTTTTAACCATCTTTAAAGTTTCACGTTTCTACATTTAAAGGAGGGGGAGTAGGGGGGTGCGCATTTCCAATACGTCAATAATATCTTTGTCAACTAATTTGCGACCACTGTGTTTTTGTCTGTTTGATTGCTGTGATGCGGTGCTTTGTTCATAATTTGAAGAATTTTGTTCGAAATAACCGTGTTCTTAAAATATATGACGGTCAGAAATGCAATTAGAAGCCCATTTTTCACTCATGGCTGCGTATGCCCTAGTCTCGACGCAGCAGAAACGATGTTCAAGGCTTGAAATCCGTGATCGCACACTGGTCGTTCGGTCGCAAATACGTCTTCAGAGTGTCGTACTTTGGTGGTTTGTATAGCTTTAACCCCTGGTCGTAGAAATTTCAGCGTGTAGAATAAATGCCAATGCACCTACGGTGAAAAAATTAACGGGTTAGAAATATTGGTTTTTGTTTATAGCGGTTTGAATGAAATCGTCCGCAGACTGGCTACACCACCCTACCGTAACCTAAAAATGCTTAACTCGTTATTCGAATTATCTAATTACATATTATGGTACCCGTAGATTAGATAAATACAATATATTATATATATAAATGAGTTTTATAAATCTGACACTAATAGACTATATTTAACTTACTTCTGAGTAATGAAATAATATTCATTCACATATTACAGTATTATACACATCGCTTTATTCATTTTCCACTGGATAATATAAGGAACGTTGAAAAACATCTAGACTCCAAATTCTACATCTAGATCTAGCTATAAAACATCTGGAGTGGCAGCCCTGAGGAACAGGCAGCAGATATGCAGACATCGACAGGCACAGCGTGCAGATGTTTCGTGGATGTTTCGCTGACCCTTGACCCATGAAAATTTCTTTGTATGCCTTTTTGTACAAAGTGTATAGAGCAGTGGTTCTCAACCGCCGGTCCGCGGCAACCTTGCTGCCGGTCCGCCAAATATTTTTCCAATATTAATATATATATTATAAGCAAATTGCAAAATACAAAGTATTGACGTATTAGTTTTATGATTTTTTTTTAACTCTTATTGATTGATGAGAAGTCCTCTGCCCATTTGAACCATTGAGGTGTGATGATTTGAACACTGAACGGCTGGATGTTCGTAAAGTCTATGACCTCATAACGGCGGCTAACGTCATAACGGAGAAGTTTGATAGCACACAGTTAGGGTTTTGTTTTTTATCAATTCTAAAAAAAACATCCTGTTTCCAAACAAGGGCTTGTTTTAAATCATTTGTTTTTCTTTATTTTTTATTGAAATACCCTTTGCATCGCCGTGGAACTACTCCAGAACATTGCGTTATGAGTAAGAAAATCATGAAACTTATTTAATCAATTCAATCAAAGGCAGCCTTCGGCAAAACAAGGTGCGGTATGAAGAATATACTTACATCGGCGGCAATCTGATTTAAACGATAAGACAGGCTATGCTAATTGTAAGACCCCTCTGATGCACTGATGTCGGAACTAATCTGTTATCACCCCATAATAGGGATTTTGAGTTTCTGTATTAACATTTTTCTCATAAAATAAAGGCATTATTACGGTCAAAACTATTCGGTTAATCTTAATGTATACTTAGCATACTTTGTTCTTAAGGTTAAAGTGATGAGGTTTTTCAAAGTTATACTAACTCATTTATTCGGTTGTATTTCAATTTTCACAGGGTGGTTCTTGTCGTAGAGTCGTCCACGCAATGTCTTATCGGTTGCGTCTTCCTGCGCCAACCACTTTTGCAGACGCATTGAACTAAAGCTTGAGAAGGCGTGTATGGGCGTGTATGGATTGATTACTTTGCACAACAGAAAAATCGGTGCCCCAGAAGTATGCGCACCAAGATGGCGCACAACCTGAACATAGTAGGTGTGTACCGGTTAGGATTCAGGTTGTACACATCTTGGTGCGCATACTTCTGGTTTTAACTTCCCTTCCGTAACTCCAAATAATTACGTAATTCCGTAAATCCGTAAATTACGTGCAAGCCTAGTCAATCCATGACCGATTGGGCATATTCAAAATGTCTTGCTTTATTAATTCACTTGTATTCAATTTAACCTGCGGTTGCGTCGACAAATAAAGTCATCACTACTCTGAAATGCCATGGTAATCCGCGTACATAAAAATGTGTGGTAAACTTTATTATATCTACTTTCGATCCGTATTTTGCGAATTCGACAAATCTGAGCTGTACTTGCAACTTGCAAATTATTTTCAAGATAAAACAGTTAGAAAAATCCCCACGTCTGCTATAAAATCTCAAGGATTTATCTTGGTACAATAAAAATTGATTGAATATACTTTGATTAATTATCTTATATATCACCACGACTCGGGAAAAAGTCGCGTTTCAACCTTGTATATATAATATTAACACGAAAATTGTCGACGGCAATTTAAAGCAATGGATACAAGGTCAATTCCGCGCACAATTGACTGTGTTTCGATTTTAGTGACGTTATGGTTCCCAACGCCGCCGAAACTCATGTGTGCCGTGTGTCGAAACTTATCTTTGCGATTCACAATGCCCAGAGAAGCGTTTCTAATCTGTCGTGGGCCTCCTACAACAAATTGTTTACGTTTTTTTTTATTAGTATTTTATATTTTCGTATTTCAATCAAAAAACTTTGCGTCGCCGATCCACCCGTTTACTTGAATTTAGCATCTCGCCGCCGATGAACGTATAATAACTTTCAGCGAATTTCGTTTCTCCTTGGATCGGGAGTCTTAGGGTAACCAGGTCGTCTCGACTTACTTTGATGTAAACTTGTTTCAACAATTATATATTGTTTGATTTATATAATACTGTTATTTATCTAGACTTAAGTCATGGGTCACGCTGCTCGATAACCAGTCTTGGTGTCTCGCGGCTCACTTCACCCTGATGTACCATTTTACTTCTTATTTTGTATTGTTTACTTTAGTATGGTGGAAAAATAAATTACTGATTACAATTCTGCGCAAAAAGAAAGTAGTTATTATCGTTGTTGTGAAATAATTTTTGTGGTTCAGGGAGAATAAACACGAACTTAAAAGTGTTTACGGCCTAAATAACACGTCACGCTGGCAAAAACAATCGGCGATTTCAGCTAAAAGCAATTGCACGCGTTATTATCGACTTTTTCAGTTTTCCAAAAACTTGGGGTGATCGACTGCAACGCACATGGTTATCTACACCTATTTCGGCATCTCGATTGCAGTTAAATATTGCATGTTTTTTTCCACTGAGTTTGTCAAATTGATATTTTTTTGTTCAAATGTAGAAAGTTTGTCGAACTACAAAAATAAATATCCGAATCTGCCTCAAATCGCTTGGCGTGCCATGAGAAATCCTCACGCGTGCCACAATTTGCACGCGCGCCAGGGGTTGCCGACCACTGGTGTATACAATACAACAATACAATTCATTTCGGCATTCTGAAAACACAAAACTTAATGAAATGAACGAAATATCTAACAGAAATGCCCGGAAAACGAGCAAAACTTAAGAATTAGGTTTATAAAGCGCAATTCACGTGCTCGTTTACGAAAAGTAACACAGAAGAGAGGAAAGTCTCCTACCCAACGACTAGCGTACTGAATTACCAGTTGATGGCGGGGGTGGGTTTTGTTTAGCCAGTTATTTGTTCCAGATGCATGGACTTGGTGATGGAGGAAGCCGTGACCGACCAGCGGTTACTTGAACCACCAGCAATCCTCTCGCACCTGATTATCCCTCACCGGATTCGAACCTGCGAACCCACAAAAATCGCCTTTCGATTTGTTTTGTGCAGATCAATCAAGTTTATTTTTTTCCAACCAGTAAAAAATAATTAAATAACAGAGGCACAAATTATAAGAAAATAAAGTACACAGTTTTACTCGGGAAGGGAAGTCGCGGAGAACCAAAAAATGGTTGTCGAGCAGCGACACCCGAAGTACCGCTGTTATTATTGGATGAACAAAAAAATAAGGTGAACACTAAGTGAGTGAGTACAAGTGAGTTTTCTTTAATATTGGACGGAATTTTTCCCCAAATTAGAATGCATTATGTTTTGAGCGTTTTTTTTTGTTAATGAAAATGAACATCGAGGCATGAAATAAGTCCTTTTTGTAACAATCCTTGTGGCTATGGATGGTTAAAATTTTTGTAAAATAATTATGAAATATAGGGGGAAGTACATGATTTTCGAAACGATACATAAATTTGACAATTTCAGAAAGATATATATCTTTCAGTCGTAATACTTCACACCGCTTGTATAAGCGTGAGTTATGAACATGCTGTGATTCTGCAGATAGCATGCAGCGAATTGCTTGTTATGCAGAATTACTAGTGGTTTTAGCGTAGTTCTATTAGTTCCTCCCCAACTTATAATGCCATATTTCAGATGAGAGTATATAAAACTATAGTATACAATTTTTAATGCATTTGTAGCGTACCGGCAGTCTATGAAATAATCATCAAAGTTCAGAATATCTTTAGCCAATGAAGTACACGTTTTGACGTTGTAGATGTAGTTTGATGTTGTAGACACAGAATACAGAAGATTGTTAAGACATGACGACATCGAGAAACGAGACGACACTTATCAAGAAGATTCGACTCCTAATACAAGACCTCTCAATACATGACTTCTTCAATACCTTACCCCCAAATATCCAATTGAAACCTTTTTATACGTATGTGCGTATGGTGATATCGATTCCATTAGGGTTATCGATTCGGGTTTGGAATACTAATTACCATATGTCATCGATCCAATTATATTTTTGGTTGTCATCTGTTTGTCTAATTACAACGGGAACTATATCGATCCAATTCATGAATTTGGAGAAATTAGCAATTTCCAGTCTTTTTAATGAATTTTACCTGAAATGACGAATTTATCCCTAAATATATCTACGCCTAACATACGTAAATTAAAAAAAAACACATTGAAAATGACAAAAAAACACAATTGAAAGATATACATAATAAAATTCAAAATTATGGGACGAGAAGATTTAATAATGAGAGGGAAGTAGGATGACAGTGAGAGTGTAGATTAGAAAAGAAAAGGCGATTTATTGTTTTTTAAATTTGATTTCGACAGATAAAACTGATCTAAAACTGATCGAATATATTTCGTCACACTGAAATACCGATTGCTCATGTTTTTGAAAAAATAGCGCTTTGTAAGTTCGCTTGTTGCGATTTGTTGATAATGCCAGCTTCGGGCTTTGAAAAAAAAATAACGCTTTGTTTGTTCGTTAATAAAAAAAAATCATATACTCGTTTTGACGAATATATTGATGAGCTCATTTATGCACCGTTCTTATGACGATGTTATAAACGCTAAAAAGAGTGACTCGTTTGAATCATCTTTTAAAAATAGTTCAGTGTTGATGAAATCCATCTAATCGAAATAGTTTACATCCGTCAATTTTCAATTATTATAAATCACATGAATTTTGAAATTGAATATTCACCTTGCTTGCATAATCAATTGGCCATAAGATTAATTGCAATTTGAGTAAACACTCAAAGTCTGTTTTCAAGCAATTCATAGAAATTAAGATCCTAATTAATATCGCCAAAGAAGTTAAAGAAAGGACTATACATTGAGAAAAGAAGTAGTATGATAAATGTCCCAGTAAAAAAAAATCGTAAGTATATATAAGAAAGTAAAACAAATTGTTGAATAATATTTTCATTCTATTGTCTTGCTCGATCATTTTTTGCTGTGATCTTTAAAAATATCTACAAGCGTGCGATTCCTTCGTACTTTTTTAAAAGTTATCGTTCGTTGTATACCATCAGTTTAATTTAGCCTGATACAATTTTTCACCTTGTATTTTTGAATTTAAACAAAAGTTCATTGTGTGGACTTGGTCCTTATCCTTCGTCTTCGTATCCTTCGTCGTCTAATTCTTTTCCGATTCCGTACCTTTATTCTCTCGTGCGGTGATACCTTTATTGCTGTACCATCTTTACTGTTGTTGTTGTTTTGTTGGGTCACCTTTAGCGATTTCGACTCCACATCAGAAGGCTTGCAATTCTATGTTCGGGGTCACCATTTTAGCCAATGAATTACACGCTTTGATGTGATCATAATAAATTTTGGTTAGGGCCAAATGAGCATTATAAATTTTGCCTGTAGTTGTTGTTGGTCACTTATAGACATATTCTACATCATTATCTGTGGACCAAGTATTTGCTGATGTAGATTTTAATTTACCTATGTTTTCTGCTTTGAATGTATGTACCCAATCTTGACAGTATAATGCGGTCGGAGGGTCGGCCATGTAGGATTTGGATTTATCATAAATAGAGCCGAAAAAGAATTTAGTTGATTGCCATTCTGTGACAGATTTTTGACAAACATATGCCGTGATGTTAGTGTAGGCCGAGGATAATTTGTGAACCGTGGCATTGCAATAATCTACTCGAGTGATCGGTTGTTTTTTACATTTCGGTGGTTCCGGTATGGAGTACTCTGCGACAGGTCTATCAGGATTACAAAAATTCACCGATCCTGTTGGGCTTGATGGGTTAAAAGCAAAAGAGGTAGCATATAGACAAAACAAGAAATTAATAATAGGTGAAATCATTTTGTCTATTCTGGTGGGATGTTCTGCCGGAACGCGTTGTTGAGTGCGGTTCTGGTCTGTTTAAAAATAATAATGGGGTTTCAATATTCGGTTGAGTATCAAGTTGAATATCGATTTCGGTATGGGCTGGTTTTAGTCTATCGATACTAACATTTTGTAAATTACCCTTATAATCTATTTTAAAATATTTTGCGTGTTTCTCTATAACTTTAAATGGGCCATTATAAGGAGGTATGAGGGGTTTTCTAACTGCATCGACACGTAGAAAAACGTGGGTGCAATCATTCAACTCCTTGGAAATGAAAGTTTTTCTATTTTGAGGTATTTTATTATCAATCTTAATACAACCAAATACTCCAATGAAACGGAAAGCATACAATAAAAATAACAAATACCAGGCAGTACAATGTAAGAAAACTATATACACAATTAAAACACTGACGGCCCTGAAATCGAAGACAACTTTCGAATAAGCAATATGACCCCTAAAATCCGGTAGGCCTACACTAAACTAGCTTCTTACAATTTGCAAAACAGGCTGAAAATAACTTATGACAGGTATTTTAAATGACCACAATCAATTCTATTTGTGCCTAACAGTACCGATGATAGCTAATTCCTTGATAAAACTAAAAATACAACACCAAAATAACTGTAATTGCAATGTACTCAAACAATAATATCATCCTACTGTCTAGCATAAAAATATCTAACAAATCCCAATCTAATAATCATAAAACCAAGAGTAAACATCAGCGCCCTCAGTGTCTTCAATGTTAAAAATACAAGATATAGCAATAATATTACACGACATCATTCAAAAGATAAAATAAGGGTCGTCACATTACCCCCCTCTTCTAGATGGAACATTATGAAGGAATGTTTTCATATTCATTAGAAAAGTTTAAACAACGAAAGTAGTCGAAACAAAACAAAAATATTTACACAAAGTCTTTAAAATATTCAGGTTGTCTACGCTCACGCTTAGACATCCGTAAAGTTTGTCCTTCTGGATTGGACAACTCGTACCAAGGTATTATTTCCTCACAAGGCTGAAGATCAGCCTCTTCCGGTGTGTGTTCCCCAGAATCCGCCCCTTTCGGGCTATCATTTAAGCAAGCACGTGGTTCCTGGGTCTCTTCATGAATAAAAGTTCGCAAATTATCCACATGAACCACACGCGTCTTGTCGCCTGGATTCCGTGGTATCTCATAAGTGTGATTTGAGAGACATCTCCCAAATGCGAAAGAACCCTGCCATGGAGAATTCAGCCTCTTCTTCTTTGGTGGGTAATAGTACCATACAAGGTCTCCCTCTTCAAACTGCTGTGGTTTCACATGAACATCAAAATTTCTTTTCTGTCGCAAGGCAGCTTGATTCAAATGATTTCTTGCACATACAAAAGATTCCTCAGTGACATCTTTAAACCATTTCACATATTCGGTATAACAAGGATGCAGAGGTGTTTGACGTCCATGCATGACGTCGATGGGAAGGTCAATCTCTCGGCCAAGCATAAGACGATTGGGTGTAAACTGCGTACTTTCATGCACTGTAGCTCTGTAAGCCATGCACATATATGGAACATGGTTATCCCAATCGTCTAGATCAGGTCTGGGCAATTATTTTTGGTATCGGGCCACATTGAATATTCAAAATGAAGTGGCGGGCCGGACTAAGTAAAGTCAATCGTGCTTTTTTAATATTTTTTTTACACATTTAAATAAAACAAGTACTACATCTATTGTACTTTTGTTAGAATTTTTATTCAAAGCACAATTAATAAAACTAGTTTAAAACATAAATTTCGAGTCAATACATAGGATCAGAGAAACGGCACCCTGACCCTTGCATAACAATGCCGAATTTTATCATTAATGCTGAAGAGTAGGTAACAATGCGAAATTAGGACCATGTCTTCGGTGCCAAAACATTGTGATTCATATAACTTTGCCGTCATCATAGCATTTTTAACGTGAAAATTATATCGCATTGGAAAGCGTTGTGAGCTTAAAAGTTCGGGATGCACTGTTCTAAAATACCACGACTATATGCGGATATAAAAGGTCAGATAAACTGCCGGAATATACTTAGTTTCGAAACCTATTTTCGATACGGGTATAATTAAAATGTATTGATATGGGTACATTTAAAATGTCTTGCTTCATTGTTTTCAACCTAACCCGCGGTTGACTTGACAAAACTTGACTTGGCATTACCCCTCTGAAATACCATCGCATTCCGCGAATATAAAAATGTGAGGCAAAGTGCCAGATTATTTTTATTCGATTTCGTGAATTCGACAAATCTGAGCTGTTCTTGCAACACTGACTTAGCTCTGTTTTAAAGATTTTAACATTTTAAAAATCCCCACGTCTGCGATAAAACCACACAGAGTATAAACTTCATTTTAGTACCACGCAAATCGATTGAATTTACTCCACATTAATTAAATATCTTATGTATCAGGTGCCGTCGGTAGTTTTGGAATTGTTCAAAAAATACATCGCGCACACGAAAGCCACTCAATTAAAATGTGTGCCGTGGACACCGGAAATTTTTCAGTTTCCAAATTTTACAACAGCGTTTCTAACCTGTCAGGGACCTTCTAAATCAAAACTTGTTTCTGTTCAATTTTTAGTATTTTATATTGGCGCTTTTAATCTAGATTTAAGGTGCTTGTCGATTCACTCCTTTATTTATCTTTAGCATCTCGTCGCCAATGATAATATAATAACTCGTTTTTCTCAATGGTTCGGCATTTCCGTATACAAGACATATATATGTTAAGGAAAATTTGGGATTTGAGGAGTCACCTCGAGCTGACGAAAACAATCGGCAATTTAAAAAAAATAGTCGAACGTTATTACCGACTTTTTCATTATCATAAAAATTCCGTTTGTTCACAGTTAAAGTATATTTTATATGTAAATAAAGAAGAAAGTGTCTAAATCTAAAAGCCTGCTCGCGGACCGGATGAAAAGTTGCAGCGGGCCGGATGTGGCCCGCGGGCCGCAACTTGCCCAGACCTCGTCTAGATCAAGGGTTCTCAAACTTTTGATGTTGCGGAGCCCTTGAAAGGTTGAATATTATTCGCGGAGCCCCAAAATAAATGTTAAAATTGTTACTTTCAGATTAATATTCCTGAGCAAGTTAAAAGTACTTTACTTATTTTAAATGCTGAACCTTTTTTAATAGAGTTAACACAAGTCCTAAATAAATCTAAATTTTATACTAAAGCTGTAAATTTGACACTTGACGAAGATATTAATAAATTAGGGGTCGAATCTTTTCAACTTTCGGGCCGTTTTTAGGGCCCTTCCCGTGGCCCGATCTTTCTGAAAAATTTTCTTTATTGGGCCGTTAATAACGTACGCGATTTCATTTTGTTACAATCGCCGATTTCTTTCGTCAGCATGGCGTGTTTTAAACATCTTTACGCCGGTGTTTATTCTCCTTAAATCAAAAATTTCCCTCGGCATATACATGTATTGTTACACAATGACGACGTTAATTGCTTTTTTGTTCTCGCGGGGAATTATGAGTTCAATGTGAAAAACATGTTATCATATTATAGTCATCGGCGACGAAATGATAAAAATAATAATCAATAAAGAGGTAAATGGACAACTCAAATATGTTGATTGAAGAACGGCATTCTAAAATATTAAAACTGAAACTTAAAAAGGAAGATCACACGTTTGGTTTCAGCAGACTCACCTCAGATTGAAAACGCTTTTATAGACATTGTAAATCACAAAATTTGGTGTTATGTTAGGTTTACATAATTGCAAATAATATAAATTGTCACATCGCACTACTTGTTTTTTTGTCGTGCAGGTAGCTCCTTATTCAATTGAACGGAATCCTTCTAAATACATAGTGACAAAGCTTACTTAAAAAGAAAGAATGGACAATATTGTCAGAGGCTTTTGAAATATTGCAATAGCATGTTGCTTGCCTTCAAACGCCTTGGTTGGTTTATGTACTAAAACATTAGCAGCCATGGCAGTGGAGTGTTGCTTGTGGAATATTATCGCCTTTAAAATAATTTGGCATCATGCTATACAACAATTTTGGAAAACGACGGACTAATAAGCCATTATTTTAGAAAATGCCAAATCTAACCATGGTCGTCAACTGTGGTGCACAGTACCCATTTTCCGCAATCACCAAACGTCTAAAACAAAATACAAGAACAGATTCGCTGATTATCACGACATTTCAAGAATAGGTTCGCGCAGACCAACTGCTTAAATCAGGGGTCGGCAACCTACGCCCGCGGGCCGGATCCGGAGTAATATAATCCGGCCCGCGACGCTTCCCTGAATTATAGTAACGAAACAGCTGTTTTGACGATTATATTCTTTACGTGACAGAATTTATTGTGAGACACGTGTAGACTAAATGTTATTATAACCTAACAAGTATATAATTCACAATTACTTCTATTCAAGAGATGTATCTCTGCTGGATTTCTATTCTAAAAAGTATCTGGTTCGTAGAAAACTCCAAATTTGACAAATCATGCGAAAAAAATTCACATCAATGTTTTGAAGTACATATGCATGCGAACAATTATTTTCGAAGATGAACATTAAAAAGAACAAGCTCAGAACTCGGGCTTAATGATTCCCATTTATAAAATGTTTTAATCTTGGCTTCATCCGCTTCAAAGCGTGATGCAATAAAAAGCGTCACATCAAATGTCATTTTTTACCTTATTTCCTTAAGTAAGAGGACCGAGTTAAGTTCCTACAGTCATCGCGCGCTGCTTCTTCTGATCTGTGTGAAATAAATGTGATTCATTGGCCATCCGTTCGGTTTCTTTCTACAAATATGTGCGCCCCGCCAATGACTTGCAACCCTTAATTTTGGCCCGCGACCGACAAAAGGTTGCCGACCCCTGGCTAAAATCATATTGGCTTCACTGACCCCAACTTTATTCTTGCGGATATTTCTCATGAAACTTTGACGGTTTTCCTGTATTTACATCGTCTGGCCAACAAACTTTTAGGTGCCTACCTATATACTGATTACGCTGCCCCGCATCTCCAGTTTAAACTCTGTAGTAAAGGGCTATCCATGCTCAGAAGAATTGCTGAAGTCTTGGATCACACTTTCGATGAGATGAATATAACGTTTTAACATGTCTACTTTCCTATTCATTGAAAGCTTTAAGGCAGCCAAAGTTCTCCCTGTTTTTAAAAGGGGTAATATTTCTGATTATGGAAACTATAGGCCTATCAGTCTTCTTCCATCGTTTTTAAAATCCTTGAAAAAATAATGTATAGTAGGATGTCAAATTATCTTGAAAGCACTAATATTCTGTATTCGCATCAGTTTGGTTACCTCAAGCAACACTCCACTGCTATAGCTGCTAATGTCTTGGTACATAAATTAACAAAGGCGTTTGAAAGAAAGCAACATGCTATTGGAATATTGCTTGATATTTTTAAAGCTTTTGACGCCATTGACCATTCTATCCTTCTAACTTCTAAGTAAGCTCTATCACAATGAAATAAGAGGGACCCCACTCAATTGGATCCGGAGCTACCTGCATGACAGAAAGCAAGTCGTACAATATGACAATTCATTCTCTACTAATATTCTTGTCATGAAGCACGGAGTTCCCCAAGGATCCTTACTTGGCCGATTATTTTTTCTAGCCTATATAAACGACATGCCTAGGTGTCTGGATTTATCTGAGTCAATCATGTTTGCTGACGAGACGACACAGACTTGATTCTCTGTGGGAAAAATCTGGAAGATCTATTCGCAGTTGCGAACCGAGAACTAGCCAACATTCACAGTTGGATGCTGGTTAATAAACTATCTCTTAATGCCAACAAGACTAAATTTGTACTATTCCATCTTATAAGCATAAAAATTTGAATTGAATTGCTCAAATCTTTATCACTCAATGGCAAAGAAATTAAAAGAGTGAGTGAAATAAAATTCTTGGGAGTTATCCTTGATGAAAATCTATCTTGGAAATCACAAATTACACATGTTAATGGTGAAACAAAAAGAAATTTGGCAATTGCTGTCAAGGTTTCCCAGTGTGTCAATCAATCGGCTTTACTAGCAATGTTTCAATCATTATTACTCAGTCACATCCGATACTGTAGCTCAGTTTGGCTCCATGGAAACAAAACACTAGTCTCAAAATTGCAAAGTATTTTTTAAGAATTTAGAGAAAAAAAGATATGAAAGTGTAGACAATTACTTCAAATCACTAAATATACTTAAGGTTGGAGATATGATGAAATTTGAAGTATTGTCATTAGCTTATGACTTTCATAATAACGCACTACCAAACTGCTTCGACGAAATACTTATTAAAAATACCTCCAACCGAAGAAGTAGCTCCGATTCGTTCCTACCCTTCATGAGTAAATCTGTGAGTCAGCATTCCCTGTGTTTTAATGGACCAATTCCTTACTGACAATTGCATGGTAATGCAATGACGATCTTTCTGACAATTGCATGGTAATGCTTCTTTTCGTGGTGTGGGATCATTCTTATTACACGTGTATGGCTTTTGTTTTCTTCATGAGTGGTGATATATCCTGATGAGGGTTGTAGACAGCATGCTATAGTTCCTGCAGGATACCAAGTATTGTAACTGGTCGAGCAGTCGAGCTATATTGGATTCTCCCCTTTAATAAACTCCTAATTTTGTGTTGATGATTTTAATTTGATGTGGTTTTCTAACTCTTAATGTAAGCATGCACTTTATGTTCAGGTAAACTATTGCTGTGGAGTTGACTTGTTGACCAAAGTTTAGATAGTGTGATATGATCAAAGTTGAGTGTTTTTGCATGGTGTGACAATTGTGTGACCATTGCTTTTGGATCCTCTAAACACCAATATAAAGTGATAAGAATTTAATGGTCAATACCTCCTGAAATCAATTTAACAATTTCATTTATCTCCTAATAATTAATAGGTCAACATATATCCATATATGCAATCTTTTAAACACCTACTCGCAGATCGTTTTTCAGACTACGTCACAATCATCGAATGACGTGAAATATGTGAACAAGTTTCCAAAGACTGACTCTGATGAATCTTCCGTATTAATCTCAAAGGATCCTATGAAAAAAACATCTTCCATTTCTTTATCCTTGTTCCCACCCTTCATAACCAATAAATTACAATACCCACCTCAGTATCCATCCCCTAATCTAATTATATTATACTTAAACTGTTACCAGTAGCATTTAATAATTGCTGTAAACTGGACTACAATTTGGCAATATTTTGGCATGTCTTTGGTGAATGAAAAGGTTTAGCCCACCTCTTCATGCACCCAACTTTGGTTGGGCAACTTGGCATTTGACTCCAATTATAATCAGCATGGCGAAATCATTTTTTGTCCGTATATTAAATACTGTTCACTCTTGTTTGGGAATTTTTATAAAATTATTAAAATGGTGTGGCAAACAATTCTTATTATTTTTTACATTTCATCTTTTTATTCTAATTCCTTTTTTACGTGTTTATTTATTTTTGGTTACCATAAAATTTATCTAAAGCTTCTCTCTTTTTTCTAATTTTATTAACGCCCTAAGGTTGTGTGCGAGTGTGAATGATTTGATTCAATTGTTTTGGGTGAGTGAACACGTACCGCTTCTTTTTGGCAATACCATCCATCTTACATCTTGTACGTTTTAAACCTTGTCCAAGGTTTTGTTTACTCTCCTGATTTCATAATCAGTTTTATTTAATTAGTGTTTCTCAACCATTTTATCGCCTTTTTGCTGATTATGGAGTCAAAATAAACTTATCTTATAAGTAGACAAAACGCTAATGGCATACCTCGCCTTTCCTGTCAAACATGAAATTCGTTTGGGTAATCAATGCCAGATGATTATGTGTGCTTCTAGTAATAAGTTTGATAAACTAACAGATGACTATATTTTGATAAGTCTCACTTCAATGTTTTTATATATACTGACAAGTGGTAGTAGTATACCGGTATCACAAGCTTGCAGTGTGGAATGTTTTAGCAATTTGTGGCATCCATACATCCAAATTAAACCCATTGGACTGCGCAAATTAATAGTGCAGTCTGCAGTCCATCCCCAGTCATCTAAAGTTTGTCTTATGATCTTCTGGTATTCAAAATCACAATCATCATTATAAATTCAGTCTTGACGAATTATTACACCCCTTCCCCATGAATATGCAACCCTGTTCAGTTGAGCGAGATTAATACAATTGACACATCGTTTTTCAAGACACCCAAGTCTATCTATCAGCCCAGGAACATTGAAAAACACCAGAAAGTCATATGCATTATTTATTTCGAGTTACACCGATACTTAATTTCCGAAAATGGCATTTGATACATGATTTAATATGTGTCATAGAAAAAGAAGAGTGGTGTTTCTTTAACACACTCATGAGAATTATATCACTCATCTCCATCCTCTGGACGCAATTCTGAAAATTAGAAAATATATTATGTGTATTAAACATGCTACATAATTATCTAATCAATTACTTTTTGCAAAAACACACTTTTCTATATTTAAAGATAAATATTCAGTTATCAAATATATCAGTTACATATTAATGCTACTTACTGATATAGATACAAACTATACCACTGATGAAATTAGCAAGTTGACTCAGCAAGTACTCTAACGTTTATTTAGAAGAAATCATGTAATTTGTTATATGTTACGAAGTAGATTTTTTCCTTAAAATAATGATTAAAGAAATCCATATAATAAAATACAGAGTAAGATGGTTTTGTGAAGTGAGCAGATTCTGAATTTAAAAAGTAGTTTTCAAATTAACATTAATACAAGCATAACTCACCAGGAATATATTCATATAAGAATTGCAACAGTACTGTCTGTGCATCAGCAAAATCATTAGTGAAATGCATATCAATGCTATCCAACTTGTCAGCAAAACCCTAAATAATAAAAGAATATAGTTATTCTCCAAGATAACGTTTGAGTTGATAATCATCAAATCTAACTGAACATTTTATGCAATTTTACTTCTATGTTCAAGAGTACACAAAACTGTATTCCAAAATTCAACATATAATTTGGGGAAATACCTAAAGTGTACTTTTTCTATTTCATCACCTACAATACCATTATTGAATAAAATCTCACCTACTTCGAGAAAACATATAAAAAATACATACCCTAAATTTTGCAGCATTAACTTTTGAAAGCGGAAGACCACTAATGTACAAAGGTATTTTCGCTGATGTCAATGCATTCACAGCCTTGCTTTCATATTTTTCATCCGCAGCACTGGAGAAAAGTTGAAAAAAGGGTATCAGATATTTTTGAAACTGTGAAATAATACTGAAGGGCATTTAGAAGTAGTGATGTAAATATGAGTTACAAGCTGGTATATTCCCGTATTGAGAGATTACAAAAATCATTGAATTGCTTAGCGAATACAAATCACATCACAACTTTATGCTAACAGTGACATATTACAAAATAAATACTTACGATCCAGTAGTAAAAAGTACAATAAGTTTTTTTGTACATTCGTCAGAATAGCGAGGTGATGACATCAACTTCATTGTGGCATCTTCAATGTTGTGATATATTGCCCTTCTTTTTGACATTTGTGATAAAGTTCTTTTATTTTCCTTAAATAAATTAAATTCACCATATACAATGAAAACTTTTTCAGCAGGACTAATTTCAATAAGGGAAATTTGATAATAACAAAACTATAGAAGAGGAAATAAAACTCACAACACTAATTTGTACTCGGTAGAAAATCAAAAACTTGGGAAAACTTTATTTTTTTGTAATGAATAGTAAAAAGTTACCATGAAATGTTGGAGTCTGTCTACATCACCCATTGGAAGCTTAACATAGTCATGAGAGTCATACATAGTTTCACTCCTGAAATAATATTTTACATAATAAAATTAGTGAATACATGTGTGTTAAAGTGGTAAGTGCAATCAATTTAATCCCAGAACAAAGTAACAATAGATATTTAGAAAAAGTTTGTTAATGGAACACATCAATACTGAAACCGCATGGTCATTTGCCATTTTCTATGTGAAAATTATTTATTGATTTTATGTCAGAAACAATACCAGTAATAAAGTAATCTCAATGATTTTGCTGAAATATGCTTGGAAACAATGAGAAAGCATGTACTCATCGACAACCACAATAGCTTATCAGTCATACTTGGTGTTTAAAACATATCACCTATTACATCTATTCAAGCGCATTTCTGCAGAATATCCATCAAAAATTGCTAATCAATCTGTACGGTAATAGTATATTGTATGCTGTTCTTACGAGGGCCAAATTTCTGAGAAATAGGAGAAAACAAAAATAGGACCTCCTGAAGTATGCGCACCAAGATGGCGCTCAACCTGAACTCAGGTTGTTTACCAGGTTAGGGTTCAGGTTTTGCGACCACTTGGTGCGCATACTTCAGGAGTACCCGAAAATCAGTATGTTTTTACTTCCCAAATTTTAATATAATCCTGCTTAAATTAAGAGATTAATAAAATACACAACTACTTTCTGATTAGTTTCTTTATTAAAATTTTCCCTACACGATTACATTTCATATTTATTCTTCATAAACTAAAAAGAGTGGGTACAGGTAACTTTTTCACAAAGCAAAAATGTGTTGCTTGTATTCATAATTTAGTCACTCATTCAAGCTCTTATCATATGCAAACTAATTCGTATGTCACCTTTGAGCAAATTGAATCACAGATACATTTGTTACATTTCCCAATTTAATGGCAGATACAATGTTATCCACAAATTCATTCAGTCTTGTGTAATATCTAGATTTTCTGAATGCTCTTGGTCTTGATACATCCAATAACAAAACAAGATCAAGATTCATAGTTAAACATCCCGCAGAAGTTGTCACTGAAATATGATCAAAGAACATTACAGCTGACAAAAAGTTCTCGAACTTTCTTTTTATCATTAGAATATTATTCAATGGATTTTTTTTATTTATTGTTTAGATTTATCACTGATTTAGAGTTTATCAGATCTGTTTTGTTTAATCAAGTTTACAGTATTCAACTTTTCCATACCAACAGGGAATTTTTTTTAAATTAGACAAGCATATAACACATCAGAAAAATGGGAAAAGTGTTACATATAGGCTTGAACTTTGGGCTCTCTGAGTTGAATGATTGCACCACAAATTGAAAAAGATATCGCGTATGGATCAGTATTACTGTCTATTTGAATAAATTAATTTGTTAAGTACTGTGACCAATAGCAATAATAGTAACAGGTTCTTGAATATATATAAAATATTATGTGCAGTTACATGATCAAATGCTAAATGTGTAAGAAATATGTTCTAATTGAAGTACAGTGTTACTTACCAGCTGCAGATGTTTCACTCTCAGTAATCAACAAAGGTTTAGTGTTAGCAGCAGTGGTAGTAGGAGATTCTTAAATATAAGATTGAAGAATAACAAGATACTGCAATAAAATGATAAAGGTGTGAAAAATACGTTCTAATCAAAGTACAATGTTACTTACCAACTGCAGATGTTTCAGTCTCAGTAATCAACAAAGGTGCAGTGGTAGTAGGAGATTCTTAAATATAAGATTGAAGAATAACAAGATACTGCATCAAACTGGTAAATGTGTGAGAAAGACGTTCTAATCAAAGTACAGTGTTACTTACCAACTGCAGATGTTTCAGTCTCAGTAATCAACAAAGGTTTAGTCGTAGTAGGAGTTTCTTAAATAAAAAATTGAGAAAATTACAAGATAATGCATCAAAATGCTATAACGTTGCCAAATTGAAAAAGTATTGATATTAAGTTAGATTTTGCATATTCGTATGAGCTTCAACTCTGTCTATCAACATGAGGATATATAAAACAATAAAAATAGAGGGTGAATGCATACAACAAACATGCCATGACTATGTACCTTCTGCTCCACATTCTGGAACAGGACAATACTCCCATCTGACATTTATATCAGTTGTGTAGCACCATGGTCTTAAGTCATTATCTGGATTTCGACAATAATTATTTTCTAAGCCAGCAGAAGAAAACCTTTCAGGTGTTCTGTGGTATAAACAAGATTATATAAAACAATGTCCACAATGAAAAATATCCTATTTTTCTATTCATAGCGACAGAGAGATTTATCATTTTGTCAACCAAAAAATACAGTCATCAATAAAATAGCAACAGCAATAAAAGTGTTTTGGTATGGGCAGAAGGGAGCGATGGTCATCGAGGTCAGCTCCCACCAAGTACAAATCCTATCGCATCATAATTATATAAGAATCAAATGAACGTCACACCAAATATTAAATTGATAACTCTCATTTATCAAGTTGATTATAAACAAATTCACTATCATGTCTGCAGGCATGATGAGGTGCCATCTCATTCATTGTAGGAATTATTTCCGATAAATTTTAGCGCTAACAGTTAGCTGAAGCAGCATAGACTATTGCGGTACTTGTGTGAAAGCTTCTATCAGGTGATTACATAATTTTTATTTTGAAGATTCCGAAATATTCTATAAGTAGTTACAATCATTTTTCTTCACAAAAACCAACTGGAAGCAAAATATGTTACCTGGTATGTTCATGAGGAGATTGTGCATCCCATCTTTGACATTTCCTGCCACTATCGGTTGTGGAAACAAAACCTCGATACCGAACTCCATCATCCAGAAAATTATAACAGTCTCCTAGGAAAGAGCAGTTAGTTTGATTATTAATAATAAAAACATAATATAGCAAATAGAAGAAAAAAGTTCTTAATGCCTTGCTAAAATGAAGTTGATACTTTGTTTAATTAATTAAATTAACAAAACTGATGAAAAATTTCAATGGTAATAGTTGCTATTAATTTTTATTAACTAATGCAAATGAGGCTCACCTGGCTTTATTGTCCCAAGTACAACTGCTGCAGTTGTTGGAACTCCTGGAAATTCAAAAAAAGACTTTTAAACATCAAATTGAGTACTAGATGATTTGAAATGTATAATGTGATCACTAAATTTGAACTCTTCCACTGTCACAGACAACAAATGTTGCTCCACACAAGGTTGCTTGCATTCAGGGTTTTTATAGGCAGAGTCCTCAGTCTCATAGAAACAGCTTAACTACTGTTTCACAGGAAGTTTTATGTGAATTTCTCTTGATGTAATGGGGAATTTTTCAACTTTGTTTGAACTGACTTGTCATGCACAGAATAAAACAGTGAAATTAAATTGGTAGCAATGGTTAACTGAAGAAAGGATGGTGAGACCGTCAGGTTCAAGGTACACTCGCATTTGATCATATTCTGTACATTATTTTTGCCATGACCAATGTTCATAAATTATCGCTGATCAATCTGGCAGTACCTATGTCAGAGAAACTATATACTATAAATATAACTGGAATTGATCTTATTTTAGGTGGCCATCTGATATTATATACCTGAGCATTGTTCAATTGCACAATATTCCCATCGCTTGTTTCGATCTGTTGTATAGCACCATGGCTTTTCATCAACATCCGGGTTTCGACAATAATTTTCATCTAAACCCGATAGGGGATATCTAGACGGAACTCTGTAAAATGAACAGGAGTATGAAATGTGAGATTTTTTTTATCACATACTATCAGAACGAAGTAAAAAATCTCAGAATGAATACAGATGAACATCTCTTCACCCAACGCATTGTCTAACTAACTACCTTGTATGTTCATGGGGTGTTTGTAGATCCCATCTCTGACATGTTCGACCACCGATAGTAGTAGATGTTGTGCCTCGATAACTTGTTCCTTTGTCCAATCCATAGTAGCAATCTTTATGATGATAAAAATGAATTTCCATGAAAAATACTATATTAGACTTTGAAAGAATATTTTTGAGTATACTTTGATGGTGTGAATGTGTGATAACGCCCAAAAAACAACGTTTTTGCTAATAAATTCAAATTTGAAAATAAACAGAATATGGAATTCAACAGTTATCATATTTTCCATATTCTGGTATATAATAGTTTATTGTTAAAAACAACTGCAAACAGAAAACATATGTTGTAGATTAATTTCAAGTTGATAGCAGTTTTGCGCTAATGAAAATAATAAAACTGTCACAGATTTCAAATGAATATTCTGAGCAGTTACAATATCATACTTGATAAATGATCTTCTGTTATATCCTCTGTTCTCATGGTTGCCCCTAAAAGTGTTGTGGGTTTATTCATTATAAATTTTCTATTATGTAAGATTCTGTTTTGAACTACCGGTATGTAAATATATCTTACTAGATAAATGATCTTCTGTTGTTTTTTCTGGCCCCATAGTTGTCTCTAGAAAAAGTGTGGTCGATTTAGGAAGAAAACTATTGATGCAACAAATATAATGCAGATATTGAATAGTCTTAGCCAATAGTGTGTACTTTGATTTTTACACTTTTATACAGTTATTTTGAAAATATTTTAAATTTAATTTGTTCATTTCAGCTACTGCATATTTTCAAAATAGAAAAGTCACAAAGCAGAAATATACAGAAAGAAGTCAAGGTGGCATAGCGCATCGTGCTAAGCATTAGGAATACGCTTGCCACCACACCTCTGATTACCCTGCGTCAGTTTGCGTCTATTCAATTTGCAACAAGTTAAATATACTTTTGAATAAAAAGTGTTCAATTTGGTGACAGGTGAATATCATTTATGTAACAAAAATTATACACAAACTATTGCTATATTGTATCTTTGAAAGCATGGCAGCATGAAGTTTTGTGAATAACTGGAATAATATTAAACACAAGGGCATGATTGTGAAGATACAAATATAGGCTGAACTCAGATTGAAGCTAGACCAGGTAAATTTCTGCTGTTCTGATTGTTTTACCACTCTAATGTAATTATTGTGCAATTACTACCATTGCTCAGTAATTATTATTTGTTTACATATTTGTATGAGGGTACACATGACATATTACAGTTTGCAACAAGCTGACAGAGTGAGCTGTAGATATATATCTGTTTTGAGATAGGTACACTTTTCATGTTAGCAAAGGATGGTATATTGTGTACATTTTCCTTGTTTGAACTCAATTTGAAGTACATGAATCTTAAAATTGGTCGTGAATATGAATAAAGCCTCCTGCTAAATGATATATATCATTTTTTTCAACAACATTTAAACATGAGGTTATTATACTGATGTTATATGTGACAAACACATATCAATAATACCTGTTTGTGTAGAAAACCCATGTGTTACATCTTCAGTTACTATCGCATGACCAGAAGTAGTTGAAACATGAACTGGAAAAATTTAGCACTAAGATAATATTTTTGAAATTGAAATATTCACAATTCCAAAAAAATTCTGATTGTAAAATTCATGCGCAATAAAAACTGAAACTTCTATTATAAAAAGATAATAAATTTCAGTCACAAATTAGTTCATCTAGTGATGACTGAAAAGTGCTTCAAGTATCATATAAAAAATATTACTTACTCAAATCTAATACCGATTAATGTATACTTTAAAATTAATAATACATCACATATCTAACAGTGAATCATTAGAATTTTTTTTAGATGGCTTCTGTTGCTTTTGACTATTATCATACCTGCTTTTGTATTAGTTCCTTCAGTTACTGTTGTTTGAATAGTAGTAGCTCGATCATCAGCTGATAAAATTTAAATGACATTTTTACTGTGAGAAGTAAACACCAGTGATAGTTGCACAATATAGAACTATCTTAAGTATGCTGCTGAGGTGATCTCAATTTTTATATACAGATATTGACACTATGATACACTAGCTGGCAAATTTTATTAATACTTCACCGCTTGCTATCATTATACAAATAGGAAAATGACAACACCAGATATAAACTTTCAATAAAAAAATATAGTCATGCTAAATTTAAATAATGTTCACAAGTTGTCGGTGACACAATTGATTTACAATATTAATAACAGTGATTTGTTTCTTTATGAAAGGTATAAAATGTAGGAGAGTAAACTTTATAACACAAAACTGCACAAATAAACATTCAATTTAATCATTTCTTACTGGAACATTTAGGTATTGGACAATATTCCCATCTGCTGTCTATATCAGTAGTATAACACCATGGAGCTTCTTCACCATCAGGATTTCTACAATAATTACTTTCTAAGCCAGACAAAGGATAATTGTCTTCGGTTCTAAAAATGAATTGAATGAATAATAATTCATACTCAATGTACATACAATATGCATGCATTTATATATATATTTTATGAAAATTGGCAATAAATACATATTCGATTCATAAAAAGCAACATACAAAATTTGACTAAAATGTTTAAAAACTGAATAAAAAAGGTTTATTCTTAGGTTGAGTTCAAATTTAGGTAGAAAAGAAAACTGAAGAATATAATATTACAACTGAAATATATGAACTGAAAAATAAAATATAACGAAATAATAATTTTGATCATAATAACAAGGAATACCTTGAATGTTCATGAGGCCACTGGAAATCCCACTGTTGACATGTCTTGCCGCTTTTAGTAACAGAAACCAAACCTCTATAGCTTGCTCCTGCATCACTGGTTGTATAGCAGATATCTAAAAGTTACCAAAGACAACGTACTTGCTATGATCTTTATGTCATGCCACAATTGGTTGATGAAAGGTTGGGAAGGAGAATCATATTTACTGGCCTATTTGTTAATCTGTTAAAATTTATCTTATAATGAAATACAAAGCTTCGGAGAAGGTCAAACACCATACTGCAGTTGTAAATAATGTCATAATTTGATGAACAAAAATATACAATACAGTCCTCAATCTGCAAGATATGCTGAAATTGTCATATTTAACCATATATTATGATTAAATATTCTTTGGTACGGTAATTTCCTTTGAGTATCTACTAGCAAACACCAAAAATTTAGTTTTACTATGGTGCATTGATACTTATTCACTTATTTGTAAAATTGAGTAATATATATATATATATATATATATTGTCTGTAAGTAAATATAAAGCAAGGCAGGATATCAGAATATCAAACTATACTTATCTTATTATCAAAACTCCAGATACATTTTAAAATAGGCTCATTACTGGCAAGTGACTACGATAAAAATTACCACCTGAAGTAACTGCGGTTGACTCAAATGCAATGCTTGTGGCTGTTGTTTGGGGTTGTGATGTTGTTTCAACTAAAATTGCATTGGAGAGCGAGTTGTTTGTGATAAAGTACCGTAATTATTATTATTATAAATTATTAATCAATTTCAATAATTATAATTAAAAAGAGCTGATAAAAGAGCTGGCAAATTATATTGATACTCCAAAACTAGCTATCATTATACAAATAAAAAAAAGACATCACCAGGTATGAAACTTTCAATAAAAAATATAGTCATGCTAAATTTAAAATATGTTTACATTAACTGATTTGGAATAATAACAACAGCTTTTTCTCTCTGTACAAAAAAGATAAAATGTAGGGGAGTAAACCTTGTAACACAAAACTGCACAAATATAAATACCGGTATCAAGGCAATTTAACCATTTCTTACTGGAACATTTAGGAATTGGACAATATTCCCATCTGCTGTCTATATCAGTAGTATAACACCATGGAGCTTCTTCGCCATCAGGATTTCTACAATAATTACTTTCTAAGCCAGATAAAGGATAATTGTCTTTGGTTCTGAAAATAAATTAAATGAATAAATGAAACTGTACTACACACAATGTATCCACAGTATATATACATTTATGTACCGGGATATATTTTATGTAAATTGGTAATAAATGTATATTCGATTCATAAAAAGCAACATACAAAAAATCATTGTTGAAAACTGAGATAAATGTTTATTCTTAGGTTGAGTTCAAATTTAGGAAAGCAAGAAAACTGAAGAATATAATATTGCAAGCAGAACTGAAAAATAGAATGTAAGGATATAATAATTTTAATCATAATAACAAGGAATACCTTGAATGTTCATGAGGCCACTGGAAATCCCACTGTTGACATGTCTTGCCGCTTTTAGTAACAGCAACCAAACCCCTATAGCTTGCTCCTGCATCACTGGTTGTATAGCAGATATCTAAAAGTTACCAAAGACAACTTACTTGTCATGATCTTTATGTCATACCACAATTGATTAATAAAAGGTTGGGAAGGAGAATCATATTTACTGGCCTATTTGTTTATCTGTAAAAATTCATCTTATAATGAAATACAAAGCTTCGGAGAAGGTCAAACATCTTACTGCAATTGTGAGTAATGTCATAATTTGATGAACAAAAATATACAATACAGTCCTCAATCTGCAAGGTATGCTGAAATTGTTATATTCAACCATATAGTATGATTAAATATTCTTTAGTAATTTCGTTTGAGCATCTACTAGCAAACACCAAAAATTTAGTTTTACTATGGTGCATTGATACTTATTCACTTATTTGTAAAATTGAGTAAAATATATATATATATATATAAATTGCCTGTAAGTAAATAGAAACCAAATGTGATTGCAAGACAGGATCTCAGAATATCAAACTATACTTATCTTATTATCAAAACTCCAGATACATTTTAAAATAGACTTATTACTGGCAAGTGACTACGATAAAAATTACCACCTGAAGTAACTGCAGTTGACTCAAATGCAATGCTTGTGGCTGTTGTTTGGGGTTGTGATGTTGTTACAACTAAAATTGCATTGAAGAGAGTGAGTTATCAGTATTATATTATTAACCCATTTCAATATATATAATTAAAAAGGAAAAGTATCTACCTGAATAAGTTGTAGTTGAATACTTGAATATTGCATTTGTAGCTGTTGTGCGTGGTTGTGTTGTTGTTTGAACTGAAATTGCATTGTGCGGTGTAAATTAATTAATAAGGTACAGGTTACAGATAATTTCAAAAAAAGATAATATAAATTCTTGATCTTTTTAATTTATCTGAATATATAGCAAGTTTAAAAATTATAATCAGAGTTTTTCAAAGCATAAAAATTATTGCCATTCATTTTTATGTAACTCCTAACTATTTTTTAAACAAGTTAGAAAAATTGGGCCTTAGATAGATAGATATTTATCTGTTTATCTTTATCCGTTATACCTTGAATATATAATGTGAAATTAAAAGAACTTCTTCACTTTAATCAGTTTATTGATTGATGAAGTTTGTTAAAAAGATCATGTGAAGTGTCATAATAGGATAGGAACTTGGATAAAGTAAACAAAAAATCAAACTGCTTATAAAAGTCAAACTGTTGAACAAACCTTGGCAAACTCGAATTGAACAATATTCCCATCTTTGATCAGCGTCGATTGTGTAACACCAAGGTGCATCTGAATCATCAGGATTTCTACAATAATTGCTTTCCAATCCTGCACTAGGGTACCTAGATGATGACCTGAAAGAAAATAAAAACAAGATTGCATACAATATATTAATGCATTACTGGAAAAAGTAGCAAAGCATGAAATAAAACCTTGTATGTTCATGAGGTGTTTGTGAATCCCATCTTTGACATGTTAGACCCATTAGTGTAGTGGATGCATTACCTCGATAACTCGATCCCCCATCATCAGCATTATAACATTCTCCTGTGTTAAATAACAGAGATGATGAATGCACAAAAATATAACTGGCTAATGTAAAATTAAACCACAATATATGTGGATTAAGATGAATTAGGAGCAACCTCCTTTTCCATATTTTCAACGCAATATTAGTACATTTATTTCATCAGTATATCTCTTTACATATTGATCTTTACAAAAAAAATTTCATTGTTCTCCGACTACTTTGAGTGTAATACCAAAGAATTTTTCATGTGAATATCATGCTTCCCATTTCTAAATACAGTTAACATAATTAATACTTGGATCCATACCAGAAACAGGTGTCGTGGTAGCCGTGGTGACCAGAGGTTGAGTTGGTAACACCGTTTTTGGATCATTACATAAGTCAGTATCACAACAAGTTACATCGCATGAAGTTAAATTCAATCCACTTGAAAAATCTTGAGTTGTCGAGAGAATTGGTAAACATCGTTCATGAGAGCAATATTCTGATGAGGGCAGGCAGTCCCCATATATCATCATAACTTAAATAAATATATAGCATTAAAGCAGAGCAAGTCTAGGCAATAAATATATTCAAGACTATTCCAGCTTACAAATAGGACAAAATTAAAGTAATAATATTTAGCAAAGTTTAGACTCTTGAGTCTTGACTCTAATCTTTATTCATAACTTGCGAGGTAATTGAGGTATATTATTCAGCGAGCAGGCCTACCAACAATAATTAAACAAAATAAAAGATTTACTTTCAGAATTTTCTGATTTTTCTAATAGTGAAGGTGCGTATGCGTCAGCTGTAATTAGCATACAGACAAATCCTTGACCACATGTCTTGATTTTTTTTTCACTTAATAATTGTACACCATCTGCTCTGGTTTCAAGAAGTCCATGGAAACAAGAAATTGCTAAAAATAAAATTCACAATAGCTCAACTAGTGAAAAGGTGGTAATATTTGCACACCAAATTGTTGCAAGCAAAGGCCAATTTGAGACAGAACATTTTAAAAAATAATTTAATTTGTTGTTATCGTTTATATAGTTGATAATTAAAATTTTGCATAATGTTTTTCTTAATTTGCAGTATCACAGTATAGCTGCATTCTTCAATTTAGTTATATAGATTTTTCACACATAATAATAATGACATTTATAAATGATTAAATGACAACAAAATCAACAACTGGGGCAAAGTCATTCAAATTCAAGTCTAGTAACTGTTCTAAAACAAATTGAGTAAAATTCTCTTTCATTCCTTTAATTGTTTGAGTGTCAAGTAATCTTTATTTTTCTATTTGTATACTCAAATAAATCCCCTTTTATTGAACTACACTGACATAAATTGAATCTACAAAATTTAAAATTATGCAGTCATTCAAAATATATTACGTTACAATTGTTCGAATGCTTGACAGTTTTAAATACAGAGAAATTATAAACCTTGAGATTCTTCTGGTGTTGTTGTTACGTAATTAGAAGCAGTTGACTCTTGTTCTGTTGCAGTGGTGGTAAATGGAGTTGTGGGTACTAAAGTAGTCAATGCAATAGAAAGATAATTTTATCCAATATGAAATAAATCTTGAATCATCTTTCCAAAAGGTAAAATCCACTATGGGATGAATATATTGTAAAGAATTGCTGAAGGCTTTGTAATCAGAATGGTTCTATGTAAACACAAGCTGGCTGGCAAAAAATAATAAAAAAATTGACATCTCACATGTGTCGGAGCATTTTGATACTGGACAATATTCCCATCTTTGACCACGATCAGTTGTATAACACCAAGGTCTAGTTCCTTCTTGATCAGGATTTCGACAATAATTGTTGTTGATTATTCCTTTGTAGGGAAACCTTTCAGGAGTTCTGAATCAACCAAAAAAAAAAAACATAATGTGTATCAGTGTATGTTTTATATTTGAAAATATTTGTTTTGCCCGAACCATAATAAAATCTCATTGAGAATTCAAATATTTAATCATGATTTAATCAAGAAAAAGTTTCACAAAAAGTATATTAAAAATGGCCGAAACTACCGGTATATGCCAAACAATACATAAAACATAGATACATCTTATTATTATTTCCACAAACTAGTGTTTGTGACAATCTACTAAGGGATTATACGAGAAAAAATTACTCATGTCATAGGCCATTATGTACCGTAATCCAAAAACGAAAATGTGTCATATTGCTAACTATTTCCAACATTATGGTAGAGATGGGATTGAGGAAATTACATAGAAACAGTGATTTTAGATTCTAGTTTCAATACCTTATATGTTCATGAGGTGTTTGCAAGTCCCATCTTTGACATGTTCTACCAGTGACAGTCACAGAAACAGCACCACGATAATCAACTCCAATACCAGTGTAGCAATCTTTAAAAAAATACAGAGATGTCTCGATAGGCGAATGACTCAAACTGGAACAATTTGGTAGTCGACCAAAAAATTCCAGTCAAAAATGCTGCGGTAAATGAAAGGAAATTCGGAGCTCGAGCGTGCGACCGAATGAGATGATGCCACCCAGAATTATCCGAAGCGTGCAATTTGGCTGCCTCTCGACCATTCAACAAGCATCAGTTCAAGTCAACGCTTTCTTGCCTTTTTGCCATTGATCATAACTCAAGAGAAAAGTAGTGATAAAGGGAAGAAGAGGAAACAGTGGGAATGACTATAGAATTGAAAAAAGAAATTATTGTGAAATACGAGAATGGTGTTTGAACTCGCCTTACAGCATGGCCTGGTGAATTTTACCATTTCTACGTTTTTTAAATATGAGGAAATGATAATGGAAGCTGATGTTGTTCAGGGAGTGACAGCAATTGTTGTTGCTTTGGTACACGTTTTAATAATAGATTTGGAATGCGTAAGACTGTATTAAAATAATTAACATTGCTTCTTGTGGCAAAAAAAATTACTTGAACAAATTGGTAGTTGAACAGTAATCCCGAACAAATTATGTTCGACTACCACTGTATATAAAGTATTCTGCAGTAAAATTGGCCACACAGACTAGGCTTCTTTATACTCATCAGATTAACAGTGAGCCTGTGTTGCTGTGCATTGAGCAAAGTTTCATAAAAAACATGCTCTGATCACATGAATCGTTACATATAAACAGAATAAAATTGAGGCTTCTTACTAAGTAAAACAACATATAATATCAAAAATGTTTGAGTAAAATAAGTTGTGATTGAAACATACAATTGTTTGTTGGTTATTATTCTCATTGTATTAGCAAATGTGTATTTATTTATCTATAGCCTGAGTGAAAAATAACTCTTCTATTTATTTGATAAAATTTGTCATTCCAAGGACAAATGTACATAAATGTTATCTTATCACACCTTTAATGAATTGAAAGAATAGACCATTCTTCCTTGATGTGTATGAGCACTCAATAAATATAAATTCATACCAGTATAAGGGATAGTAACAAGTGTTGAAGCAACAGTTCCCGTAGTCGAAACTTTCATTGGCTCATTACATAAGTTTGTATCACAACAAGTTATATCGCATGATGTTATATTTGCTTCACTTGAGAAATCTTGAGTTCCAGATAAAATGGGTAAACAACTTTCCGGAGAGCAATTTGTTGATATTGGCAAGCAGTCTCCATATGTGACTACAACTTAAATAAATACAACAATTATTTAAAATATTAGTAAGTATTGCATTAAATTCACAAACGGAAAAAAGTAAACTTTGATGAGATTAAATACTTTCTACAACTAATAGAAATAAATGATAACTATGAGACAGATGTTACTATTATAAAGGGATTGTATGTATAACCGGAACGAAGTTGTTATGGTGCACAATAAAGCCAAGTATAAATTTTTGCAAAAAAGAACATAAAACATTTACTTTTAGAAACTCCAGACCCTGTCAATACTGTAGGCGAGTATGCAATGACCTGTATTAACATGCACTTGAATCCTTGTCCGCATTGCTTGGTATCTTTGTCAGGTGCTATATGAATATCATCAACCATTGTCTCAAGCGTCCCAAAGAAACATGATATTTCTAAAAATGTGAGAAATAAAAAACAGCTTTAGGAATTAAAGAAGAAACTATCAGTATATAATGACAATATTCAATGCCAATATATTACAATTTGAACATTTAAAATTGAACCATTTTCCAACAGCAAAAATTTGTGATCCCTTGAAATAAAACTTACTTTTATTTTTCTAATTTTCGAATAAATTTCAAATGTACAAAATATATGATTTTTCTCTTGCCTATTTAATGAAAAAAATAATGTGAAGTAAATGTGACAAACTATTTATCAACCTTTAACATCTTTTGTTGTAGTTGGCAGAATATCAGTTGTAGCAAATTCACCTTCGGTCACAATAGTTGGAACAGGATTTGTCCGTACTAAAGTAAATAAAATAAATTTCGCTATAAAAAAAGTTCTGGCCAATTAAATAACTCTAAATCATAACTTACAATCTAAGGCAGAAAACAATAAATATATTTATAGACAAAACATATCACTTGAGAATTCAGTAAAAATGACATCCAATTAATGCTATACCGTTAAAACCTTAAAACACAAAAAATGGTAATATCTCACAAGGATCTGAACATTGTTGTACTGGACAATATTCCCATCTTAGACCACTATCAGTTGTATAACACCAAGGTCTAGTTCCTTCTTGATCAGGATTCCGACAATAATTGTTGCTGATTATTCCTTTGTAGGGAAATCTTTCAGGAGTTCTGAATTTAACAAAAAAAAATGAATGAAGTTGCACCATTGATGCATTTAAGTAATTTTAGCATAAACTTAGAAATCATGGCAGTCAAAATACTCATGTCAGAGACAAATCTGTAATCCACAATGTGAAATTGACTCAGATTACTAACCCATTTCAACAAACACTAATGGCAGATGTTGTAAATGGATAAAGACAAAATATGAAGTTAGTGTTTCTTGTGAGCAAAAACATTTTTCTAATAAAAGTAAATTGTATTATTTTGATACCTGACATGTTCATGCGGACTTTGTGAATCCCATCTTTGACATGATCTTCCGCTGACAGTTTCAGAAACAAAACCACGATAATCAACTCCAATACCAGTGTAGCAATCTTCAAAATGAAGTTTATAAATTATACTGTGGTGAAATTGCCATAATAATAATAAAAATGAAAAATCAAAATAATTGTATCTATTGTATCATTCAGTATAACAGTAATCTCATGTTGCTGTGCACAGAGTACCGTAAATGTTTTACGTATTTTTCCAACTTCATTAATACAGCAATAAATATTTGAGTAAAATGAGCTTGCTTAATTATTATTATTAATTAAAATCTAGTAGACAGGTATAAGGTAAGAAATTATTTGTGTATTCCGATGTAAGTATATGTATGATTATTTATTCATTATCTGTGCTGAAGAAATATTTTGTGACAGACTAGCAATTTCAATCTCTATTAAATTTCTAAAGATTTCCCTGGCTTGTATTTTCAAGATTCAAATCATGACTTTAAAACTAATTTCTTATTTACCTGTATCAAAGATATCAGGCGAAGTATATGAAGGAGCAAATGTGGATGCTGTATACTTCAAACCATGTGTAGATGTTGTATTCAACAAACCATCTTCTCGGTAATTACATAAACTATCAGAACAGCATGTTGCTTTACAACCAGTAACTTCAAAATTCAATCCTTGCAATGAACTAGGCAGCACATTATTAAGATATTCACAATTATTTAGTTCACACATCGCAGTTGGTGTACAACTTCCAACGGTTACTTTCACTGAAAATATATAGTAAAAAGCAAGCTATAACATGACAGATATAGGCAATATGAAAAGTAATGATTATTAAAGTTAAAAAGGCACCGATGTGAATTAAATAAACTCTGAGATTTAACATTACCTCCTTCTGTTTGAATATAGTTTTGAAAATGTTTTTAATAGGAATTCTCCTATCATTGAATACATATTAAGCCAATCATGCTGGTTAAGCATAACACATATTCAATGTCCAACTTTGTTTGTGTTACTATTTTTTATTAAGGTAAATTTACAAATGCATTCATGTTATAGTATCCAATATATGGACAAGGTGTATACAATTACAATTAAAAGATATGAATAACTGAAAATAAAATAACTTTCAGCATATTAAAACTAATTGTGATATGAACTGAATCAAAATATCTGTTCCTCCGTACTCGATGTGTTCATATATCCAGATATGATTCTCAAATCTGCAACCATTGTTTGGCAACTAGATCCAAGAGCACAGTTTATAGTTGACAATTCATTCTTTTTGACATCAGAGTAATCAGAATCAACATGCTGCATATGATAGCATTGGAGTGTAGTAGAAGGTTCTGAACATAAAAAATTAAACATAATGAAAGGTAATTTAAGAACCTTGTCTAGAGAAAAGTATTTTTGGATATAGTCCAAGTAGAAATTCAAACATGTTATGAAATACTAAATTCCTATTTAATAATATCTTTTTCATAATTGTGTAAAGATTTAAAACAAAAAAGTGCTCTCTATGATTTACATGCAATTATTGGGTAAGTGTAAATGATATTTAGATGGATTTTCACAAAAAGTAGTTCACAATAAAATCAGGAGAATAAAAATAACTATCAAACCTATTGATATTTTTGAATTGAGAGTTTTATGTTTATTACACAAAGATCTAATTTCCTTCAATGAAATTATTCATTTAAATTGAAAAAAATTTAGTTTGACATTAGCAAAACATTGTAATATACTAAATATAAATGAGGTTCATTCACATCATTTTACAAAAATGAAGAATAAATTATAAAATAAATTACTTGTTTGGTTAACTAATTTTGTATGATCATTGCATAAATCCTCTTCACAGAATGACAAACTACACTTTTCAACTTTCATATTTGAGGATGACCCCAATGCTGGAACTTGACTCATCATTCGTTCACATGTTGTATACAATTTTGCAAGTTTTGGATAACATGATCCATATATTGTGGAAACTAAAAAATTGATGATACAAATAAAACAACAATGAGTTGGCACCACAAGTTGACAAGACAATTGTTCAATTTCTGATTAAAGAACCCCCCAAATTTCAATATTTCATATCATTCCAATGAAATAATTAACAATTTAATTCTGGATAAATTATTGATAATGTTCACCTTTTGTTTCAATCCCTAGAATGCTGACCATAGATTGTACATTTAACAACATGCAAATTGAGTCTTCATCACAATCAACCTCTTTCTGTTGGTTAAGAGCTTGAATTCCAGAAGTTTTGCTGATCAAAGTCTCATAGCATCTCGATACTCTAACTGACTTGCCTTAAAATCAATAATAAAATAACTTTAATCCAAGCATTATCATTGACATTATATTCAACTGAGTTGTATTTTCCACATGATTTGTCATGAAAGGAATCCTCATTGTACAACAATAAAATTATTATAGATAATAAAATTACTAATCAATAATAAATGATAATACCAGGCACAGTATATGAAGGAGCAGTTGTAGCTGTTGTATACTTCAAACCATCTTCTCCAAAATTGCATAAATTATCGGAACAACATTTAGTTTTGCAACCAGTAACTTCACCATTTAATCCTTGCAACGAATCAGGCATCAGATTATTTAGATATTTGCAATTGCTTAGTTCACACATTGAAGTTTCTACACAGTTCCCAACAGTTACCTTCACTAGAAAAATATAATAAAGAGCAATATATTTTTATGAGCAATGTTAAATATTCAGTTAGTTGTACAGTAGCTAAGGCAAATAAATATTTAAAAAAAGATATATTAGATGGACTGTTTCAAGTTGATAAAGCGATATAAAATACAACAGAGAAAACCACTTGTTTGGGATCAGGAAAGGCATTACAAAGCTTATATGTATGCATGTAAACTACAAAAGACACAAATTTCACTAGACCTATATGTCAAACTGTGGTATGCAACAGTTTATAGGTGATACAAAAACTGCTCACAGGGAATGGCAAGAGTGTAATTTCTTTATACATTTTTTTCAAATACTTCCAATGTGTATTATTATTTCATGATTGCAACGCTCATGTTTTGATAACTGTAGCAAAAATATTCAATAGTCAAATATCCAAATTATGTATTATAGTTTATTATTATTTTTGGACCTCCTAAATAGCGAAAAATCGCAGCTGAAAATATATAAAATGATGATGAAATGTTCAAATTTTTTACTTTGGTCTAGAATAAATCTAATGATTGTTCTGGCAACCCAGACTGATAACAGATTTGGCTGTTTGGATTGGGAAATGGGAAGAACTAATAGATTTGAATTTGCAAATACATATATTTTTATATGCTTAAAGTCAATTATAAGTTATTAACTAGTAATAATATATACTCATCTACATACTTGTTATGTTCATGAATCCTGAGTGTATCTTCATATCTGCAGTCATAGTTTGACAAATTAATCCAACCGCACAAGTTGATATTGATGATTCATCCCTTGCAATCCCAGGAAAATCTGATTCAACTTTTTGTCTTACATAACATTGAATAGGGGTATCAGGTTCTGGTAATAAAAAAAAGTAATTTTTGGTTAAGGGTGGTTATGTAAATCTATGGATGGTATAGTTAACTCTTAAAATAAAAATGGACAAGTATATTATAGTTTATCTACAGACCAATTGCAATGCAACAGCTGCATTCTTAAGCCTGCAATTTATATCTCAACATTTCACCCTACCACAACATATTCTTATATGATTTCAAACTACAAAATCAAAGATTGTTTGGCAAATTGTGATTTGTTACTATTTTAAAAACAGGGCACCACACCATATATAATATTTTGACAACGACTGTTGGCTACATGTGATTGTGATATAATACATTCATCAAGGTATACCTGTTGCATTTTTTGATATCAAGAATTCAGAATGATCATTACATAAATTCTTCTCACAAAATGACAAATCACAATTTTCAACTTTTAAATTTATTGATTCTGCAGTTCCAAGTTTACTTATGATTTGATCACATGTTGCATAATCTTTCGCAGCCTTTGGATAGCACATTCCATATATTGTAAAAACTGTAACAAATGGGAAATTTTCAAATTAAATGAAAGTACCGTACATAATTTTGTACAGTAATAAGTGATCATTTTATGTTGGATAAAAATATAACTGAGTTCAGTGCAGTGAGTGCTCAATATGGCATGGACAGAAATGAGAAATCCTTGTATTTGAGACCGAATAACTATTGTATATAACCTATTTTAAAATTAATTTTTGAAAAAATCATATATTATACAATAGCAAAAGTTGGCAGATAGAGATATAGGGCCTACTGAAAATGTACTTTGTAAAAATAAACAACTACAAAAAATTGCAAAAAAAAATAATTTTAATTTTTTCTTTTTTCATATATCGTATTACAGAAAACACAGACAAACACATATCAATTGATGAGCAATAATAAGATAATAAGATAAGATAATAAGATAAATATTTCACCTTCTGATTTTATTCCCAATACAGTGACATATAAATGTACATTTACCAACATGCATAAAGAGTCTTCATCACAATCTACTTCTTCCTGTTGATCAAGAGACCGATATCCAGACGATTCACTGATCAGAGTATTGTAACATTTAAGTTTCGAATCTAAAATGAAAAAAATGTAAAATAAATTATACAAATATTTTAACTGTCCGAATAACATACCGTACTTCTTACAGGCAGTAGAACAAAATTGAAGAATGTATTAAAAGATTGATTCTGTAAAAAGTTGATATTATGCAAACCTGCAGTAGGTACAGAATATGTAGGTGATGGTGTATCCGTAGGTTCCTCATCAACATTTTTTTGAGTGAGAGCATTGCATAAATTTTCAGAACAACATGACAATTTGCATTGCAGAATTCTTTCTGTCATTCCCACGTTTTCAGGTAACAGATCAGGAAGGTCTTCGCAGTTAATATCTCTACACCACGCAGTATTAACACAATTTCCAGAAACAAGTGTCACTAAGTGTCAAAAAAAAAGTAATATTACTAAAAAATGAATACTGATAATGCTAAAAAGATCTATGAATATTCACTGCAGGCATACATATAATTGGGATATGGATAAAATTAAGAAACAAATAAAGAATGAATAAGTTTACAGTAAACCAAATTATCAGAAACATCATTTACAAAAGTCAATGTTAGTATATAACTATATATAGACATTGCATTATTAGCACAGTTGTATAAAAGTAGTTATAAAATGAAGTTATAACAATTTGGATATAGACTCAATATTTTTGAATTAATAATAACTATCCAATCATATTATCAATTTCAGCAATAATTGATATTTTTACTTACAATTAGTCGAGTGCCCAGTATATTCAGAAGTTACTTCTATGCGAGATTCAAGTAAACTACAACTTGATCCCGGAAGACAAGTTGTTTTCCTTGTATAATGATCTACAGTTAGATCTCCGGACACAAAATTATTGATGACATAGCACTCAAGTAATTCTGTTGGAACTTAAAAAAAAACAAATATTATACTTGATGTAAGCAAGGTGGTATAGGGAAGTGGTTCTCTAATTGCTTGCCATGAGAAATTTCCATGTCACAGACCTTTTTCAATTATTAAGAAATCAATTATATTCAGTCTAATTAAATTTAACACCAATCATTTATGTTTAGATAATTATTTTTTGCTGCTCAATTTTAAACTAGCTCTACTTGAATTTAGTTGTGAAAGTTTCAATTGAGATATATCGGCAATTTGCTCATATATTTTGCTTGCCTATATGTGATGATCCGCATCTCATTGCTCTGCAATTATGGATTTTCTGCTCTCACAGAAATTAAAATGAAGAATGCGAAGGGCAAAATTTGAGTACTCTTGGCAAATAGGGAACCTCATTTCAATCCTATTTACTCTTCGAAAGAGGCACAGCCATCACATAAGTCACTGGTTAATGGCTGGAAGACTTAATTATAAGTAAAGGTATTTTTACATTTTTTGGTAATGCTCTATTATTCTTAGTTGGGATCTATAAAGTGATTGATAGAATAGAAAACCGTATGCCTAAAACGTAGAACAAACAATAAAGCAATATAAAAAACATTAGTTTAAGTTTAATACCTGTTACTTTAGTGGAAGGAACATGTATGGAAAGAGGTGGCCCAGTTTCATCATTACATAAGTTTGTTTCACAGAAAGATAAATTGCAACTGTGTATTGTCAATTGGTCTAAATTTGCTGAAGATCCACTTGCACCTTTGATTTCTCTCATCATAAATTCGCAAGTTGCACTGTCACGTGCTAGTTTCGGAACACAAGACCCATATATAACTGAGCCTAAAAATATATAACATCTTTGTTGTTGATGAATGTATTTAGAAATGTAGTAGCATTCTTTAAAGTATAATGTAAAGCAAATGTGAAAGATAAAAACAGATATGGATTTCTGCTAAATCAATAATTTGCATATTCATAACCTGTGGTATTAGTATTTCTATACAGTGTAAATATTATATAAACAATGTACTCTTGATTACCCTAGATCTGTCGTACTGCATACCTTACTGTTTGCGTGTTAAGTTTTGGAAGTGGTGTTCTTATGTTTAATAAAGCCTAGGTATCCTGCTATTTTCCATAACATTACCATTCGATGCAGATCCAGGAAGAGTGACAGTACCATAAATGCTTATCAGCATGCAGAGAGATTCTTCACCACACCAAGATTCCCTTTTTTCAATGACAGATCTAACTCCGTCTGAGGAAGCAATAAGTGTCTGATAACATATGAATGCACCAGAACTTGGACCTAAAATTGAACAGTTTGAATATATTAAAGTAATAATATTGCCAATGAATAATTTGCTTTCTCTTCTAATATGCCTCTTTTGCTGCATACCATTTCTAAAAGGTTAGACCACTTTGTTTTAAATAAACCAAATAAATCAAAAAAAAATAATTTCACAAATTGATATCATTGAAATATTGTATACAAGGCCTGCACAACTCAAATAAATGAAAGGGCTGCAAAAAAACAAAATAACTGTTTATGTGTCGCTAGTTATCATTATTACAGTATAAAATATATCATATCATATTCCACGGAATATAGTGTATAAACAGCGTAACACAACAAGCCTTAAATGAGGTACGTTGCATCTTTTGCCAGCGACATGCTCCTTATAATTGGGCACGATCATTAAAGTTGATTTTTTCAAAATAATTTGCAAGTTCAGAGAGCACAGATCGCTGCTTGTTTTTGTTGATATTTGAAGTCAAAAGGTTTGCCCGCATATGTAGAAGTTCTTTTGATCAAGCTGAAAATTTGCTTCGATACAACCGATATGTTTTTAAACTTTGCTTTTTGTGCAGTAAAACTGACGCGACGCGTGCGCAAGACAGAGTATGCTCCCATACATTTGTTCCTCCATTGCACAGCTCATATTATGATAAAACAAAGAATCATAGTGCCAACATTATTCATAAAAGTATTAAAAGTACCTAGATATTATAAGAAAGATGAATTTATCTAGAATTACCTTATATAGCATTAATTGCATACATTTTGTATGTATAAATAAACACTTTAAATTGCCTCGCTGGCTGCATAAAAAGCTTCCATGGGCCATATGCGGCCATACATTGCGAAGGCCTGTTGTATATAAACGCATCTACCCCACCACAAAAATCACTGATAATGAAGATACAAGAAAATGATACTACTGGACCAAACAGTTAAAATTGCTTCTTGAAAATAATGTCCTTCAGTTGATGTGGTAATGAACCTTCAAAAAAATCAAAGAAACTTAAATGCTATGTTCCAGAAATAATAAAATCTGCAAACCTGTTGGGTCTGAATACCATGTAGATGCAATTGGTATATTTGTTGACTCATCAACATCATCCTCAGTTTTAACAGCATTACATAGATCACCCTCACAACATGAAGCTGTACAGTTTATAATTTCGAAACTTATGCCATCAAGATTGGTTGGCATCAAATCTTTAAGTTGATGACAGTTGGCAAACTCGCACATTGGTGTTGGAATACAATTCCCATTGGTAATTTTGGCTAAAAAATATTTTTATTACACGAATACAAAATAATAAAGAACAAAAGTCTTAATTTGTCTAGAAAGTGATATAATTTTATTCAGAATTTTATCAGCATTATAAAAGAACTTGGAATGTCTGTTAACAAAATAAAATGAGATGATGAACAACTTGAAAACTTGTGAAAATAATTCACATTTACGCAACATATTATATTAGTTTGAAGCATGAAATATACTTTCATTATATATACTTTTGAATATCAATATGTATATCCAATTCATATTACATCTTGTGATAAAATGTTGTTAAAGAGGTTGTGCAATCAACTATTGTATAGTAAATATATACAAAAATTATTCATGACAAAAAATATAAGTATAATATATATATTATAAACTAAAAAAAAATAGAAACTAACATATAAAGAGACGAAAACTGGATATGTTAAAATGATGTTACATAAAACCTAAGAAATTTCTCTTATGTAATTTACCGTTTACATTAAATCCAACCAACTGAGAGGAGAATGACATATGAGCTTCAACCAACTGACAGCTTTGTCCGATCGAACACTGTGTTCTTGTGTGTGATTTTCTGTTTAAGGCGGTTAAGGAAGACTCCACATATTGTATGACATGGCATTCAACAGCTTTTCCTTTAATAATGTAAATGGATTTATATGATGAACAACAGGCTATTTTATCTTGAGAGCACAGCTGTTCTGATTTAATGTTGTCAAATTTATTACAAATTCCTCCAATTTAAGCTGCAGGTTTACCTATTTTAAAAGTAATGTAATGTTCATCAGATACATTTTTATCGATTATCTCTTCTGCCAATATAGACAAAAACCAATATTTTTTAATTAAATTAAATATAAAAGATGTTTGAAATGTTGAAACTGCTATTGACATGAAATTTATGATTATGGGTATATATCTACACAACATACTGATATTAAAAAATTGTACCACTTTGATGTTTTGGTAATATATAAATCAAATGAAAAAACTAAGATAATCTTTCTACCATATTGTTCTCTAGAAATGATCATTCAAATTTCTTAGTGTTCTAGTTCAGACAGACAATACGTAATATATGCGAAATGGTGACAAAAAGTTAATTGCTGAGAATGTTTTTCAAGAATTTTGTTCATTTAAATTAAAAATTATTTGAAATGTTAAATAAAATTCAAATATTATTCAAATAAATTTGAATCAAATTTAGTACCTGTAATATTTACTGTGGGAACATGAGTAGGCAAAGGAGGTCCAGTATGATCATTACATAAGTTTGTCTCACAAAATGACAAACGACAACTTTCAATTGTTATATTGTCTGTCGATGCTGACATTCCAGACTGTTCTTGTACATCATTGAACATCAACTCACATCCAGTATAATCTCGTGCAGAAATCGGAAAACATGATCCATATATTGTCAAAACTAAATTTGAATAAAATGGCACAAATTAAATAATATCATATTTCAATTGAACAGTCAGTGTTCAACAAACTTTATGTACTAGTGGGCCAAATTTACACATTTCCGATGGCCGACATAAATTTCCACCTATAAACAACCGCTCCATTAGACTTTAAATTATGGCATACTCGCAACTTCGATTGGGTTTACACAGGCTATTCCTGTGTTAAAGCATGTCAAAATGACCAAGGAACATTAGGGAACATCTGCCCATCACAACATTGCCTTTATTTACTAATCATCAATGTGAAGTATGATGTTGTTTCTGTGTGATGTCGAAGCGTTGAAATCCACTAGCAACTTTGTGCCCCGTAGTATGTCGTTCAAATGATGATCTGACAAGTGAGTACAAAGTATTTACTTACCGGTATTCCTAGTGTAATCCATTTTGGATTAAGCTATCCACAGCAATATGTGCTTCCGGATGTGCACATTACACGTTTTGCATTGTCGTACAGGGGAGGAGGAATGGTTTTCTGCATTTGGCCCAAAGGCCGCAGTTTGACCACCAATGTGGTAATGATTGACTTCAGTTTTTAATGTATTAGCCGTAACACATACCGTATATTCATGCATATATGCCGTCGCATATAAGTCGACTCCCTAAAATGGTCTAAAAACGGCGATTTTATAAAAATTCGCATATAAGCCAATCCTGTGAATCGTAACATGCGGTACGCACCTATCACAGTAAAGGATATCAAAGTATTCGAATACTTTTTTGGCTGATCTTAGAATAATAGCCACTTTTTGCCCTCATCCCGGTGTTTCGTTGTCAAGAGAAATATTCAAACGAATTTTAGTGCTTTCCCACATATTATAGTGACGAAAATAAATAAAATCAGCACTTTGATTGCTTATCTTCTATGCGAACCTGCGCATCATGTTGTTGCGCCACATTTGCATGGTTGCGTGGTGGACATTGCCGCCATTTTCTTGCAAGGCTTGTTATTTTACATTTATTTCCATTACGTCGCAAAATTGAAATTTATATTGTTAAAAGTTGTATCTGTGTCCCGTAGAATGCAATAAGCCATTAGATATTATCAGTAATAACATTTAAAGTGAGCTTTTTGAAGTTTACGTGAGAAGAAAACGCTAGTTCCCATAAATAGAATAGAGTTGTATTTCTGTCCGGTAAAATGTAATAAGCCATTTCATGTGTGGTCATGACTGAAAAGATATTATCGGTAATAACATTTAAAGTGAGGTTTTTGAAGTTTACACGAAGAAAACACGCTAGTTCTATGAATAGAATCGCTGTGTATCTCTGTCTGGTAGAATGTAATAAGCCATTTCATGAATGGTCATGACTGAAAAGTTATTATCGCTAATGTAAATATTTCAATCATTACGGAGATAAGAGTTCTTATCAACGCCACTAAAAAAGATAACATATCGTAAAGATGATTAAAAGTCGGGGGCGTTATTCGCATTACAGCGATAGTACAATCACAATTGTACAAGCGATCACATGTCATTTGATTTTGTAGTGTGATCTGAGTTATGTGCATATAAGCCTTCCCTTTAGTTTGGCAACTCTTTTTTGAAGTTTATATGCGAGAATATACGATAATTGACATTTATTAATATATAAATTACTATCATACTGATAATGCATTAACTTAAGTATGTAATCTTTGATATATATACTTTAGTTTTATACTTCTAATTGCAGTTGTTGATCTGATTTCTAATACCTATTCATTATTGGTTGAGAAGTAAACACATCATAATTTTAAATTAATTCAATCAAAATACCGTATTTATCTCTGTATAATACGCACTTTCATGGTCAAATTTAGTCTCACGGATATGAGGATGTGTATTATACATTGGTCTAGAAATTTTTTTTTATATATATTAATTCTCATTTTATGCTTCAACTGGCAAATAATTGTCACATTTATTAAGCCTAAGTACTTAATTTTATGTGGCAAAGTCTGTTAGAATCAGATCATGTTTGATTCGGTAGAAGCATACCCAGTTTAACAACATATAAATGTTGAAAAAGGCGCAGAAAAAATGGGGAAATAAAAGTGGTAAAAACACGCTGTACATCTGTTAACTGCTGTCAAGTCTGGTCTGTTTCTCTCGTTTTGCCAATCGGCAAAACTTGACCATAATAAATCACCATATGAGTGACCTATGGCTTCTCTTTGAAGTGCAACGTCTGAAAAATCCGGCCTTGTCAATTTTTAAAGGGGAGGGACAAATAACTTTACAAGATACTTTAATGTCAAATAACATCACATCATGATTGGCAGATGTTTCACAGGCAAATGCATAAAAAATATTACCAGATATAATAGTTAACAAAAGGCAAGCATACAGAATGCCTGAAACGCCCGGAAAAACACCTACAAGGCAAGAGAGGACGGAATTTTAATATGGGTATTATGCATGAAGTTTGAAAAATTGTACTAAAACACGGGTGCACAGAGAAATATAGTACCTTCAGATCCATAGTCATAGTCAGACAGCACAGAACTCTCCACCTGCAACAACACACATACTGCATCTTTACCACAATCTGTTTCAGTTTGTTCGTTGATAAGCTTGTATTCCGAAATTTCAGTAATTAGTGTGGTGTAACATGATAAACCTTCATTGAAATCCGTAGAAAAAATATTAATCAGAAATAAAAACTAAGATTATGTGTCATCACTCATCAGTATATAATACACAACTTGAAAACTCAGCCACTCTCACCTCATGTGACTCTATTCAATTTGATCTTATATGATTTAAATTCAAACAGGTAAACAATAAAATTTAACCTTCCAACATGAAGACTTGAGTAAGTGTTTTGATTCCTAGAATAGTCAGAAGTGATTGAACAAACCTGTAGTAATAACAGACTGTGTTGTATACTCTCCAGGTTTATATGTAGTGTCTTCCTCCACATCAACACCATTGCACAGATTACTGTCACAACATGAAGTTTTACAACTATTCAGTGTAAAACTAACTCCTGCAACATTACTTGGCAACAAGTTTTTCATTTGTTCACAGTTACTGAATTCACACATTGCTGTCAGAATGCAATTTCCTGTCACAACTTTCACTAAAATTATATAGAAAGTTTCAAGTTTACAAAAAAGTTTATTATTTATAAAATGATATAAATCATCACATAACTGAAAGCTTACTACTAGATCCAAATCCACCAAATCTGGAAAATGACATGTCGGCCTCAACTAGTTGACAGCTAGATCCAGCAGGGCATTGTCTTATTGTTTGTGATTTACTATTGACTACACTCAATGGAGAGTCAACATTTTGAATAACATAACATTCGATTGGCTCTCCTGAATCTTTGATGAGAAAGATATTTTTCAAAAAAAATGATAAGAAATTTCAAAAACTGGCAATCCAACAAAAAAGACATATCAAAGCGAAATTATAAAAACACTATGTAACAATTGTAAATTAAATAGATGAATGACGCCAAAGATAATTATGTGCTGCTATTTTCTCTGTTGAGGGTATTTTATGTAACTGTTGGTTTTATATGGCATCTTCCAAATCCAAGTAATTGTAACAGACCAATTTCATATTGTTTACTAGGACTGTTACCTAAATGAGAAGCTTGCAATATGATTGAGCCTTTTTATTGATTTTTTGGTACTCCTGAAGTATGCGAACCACGATGTCACACAACCTTAACCCTAACCTGGTACACAACCTGAGTTCAGGTTGTGCGCCATCTTGGTGCACATACGTCATGAGGTCCGATTTTTTTTCATAACTTCCCAAATCATGATCAATCATCAGACCAACATAAGTCAGTAAAATAAAGTGTACCTGTGATAACAACTGAAGGAACATGAGTAGGCAAAGGAGTTCCAGTATGATCATTACATAAGTTTGTCTCACAAAATGACAAACGACAACTTTCAATTGTTACTTCTTCTATTGATGCTGACATTCCAGATTGTTTTTGTACATCATTTAACATCAACTCACATCCAGTATAATCTCGTGCAGAAATCGGAAAACATGATCCGTATGTAATTGTAACTGAATTTAAGTAGAATGGTGAAAATTTAAACATTATTCTTTAACAGAATATTATAACTAACTGACAACCGGTGTCAATCTATTGGTCTGTAATGAAAGACAATAATTTTAATATATGCTGATATTTTGAATGCCTATCCAATTTTTATCATCACACTGAAACTTTGGTGTTCAGTTTTTCAAAGTAAAACTGATATTATTATTTAGTCAAGTCAGTCAGTCAATCGTTTATTTTTCATCACAAATAATGAATAAGTGTGCAGAAATTCATGCATCAAATAAATAAACTAATAATATCATTGGTGTGATCAGCACTAGACACTTGATTTCAGCAAAAACTATTAGTCAGGCTAATATTCTGAAATTCGACTCCTTACACCCTATCTCGCCTGACTTATTCGACATTACCGGTAGTCTACAAACGAGGCTATGAAAATAGAACTGCGATTGATAACTATTGAAAGCGAGGTAGTTACTGATATATTTCTTTCAGGTCTCTTTTTGAAACAGGTATAGGCTAAATTTATTTTTATATTGATTCCATTCAACAAAATGATGAAGAAAAGCCGCAATGTGTTGTTTGCAGCAATATTTTGGCCAGTGAAAGCATGTAACCTGATAAGCGTAAACAGCATTTAGTAACATTGCATCTCCAGTTGCAACAAAAACCCCTGAGCTTTTTTACCTGAAACTTGAACAATCCAAAGAACTAGTAGATTTCATCATAATAGCGACTTTTCTTTTTAGACTTTTTTTGTTCAGTATCATTTTTACGCTTGTACATTTTTCCAGTCAATTTTATATTTAGACTTTTTCTATGCACCGCAAAACAGGTACAATTCCGCAAAAGAAAAAAGTTTTGCGATGCCCTAGCAAAATTGAAAAACGCGACGCCCACTTTGAGAACCACGGGGCTAGGCATTTAATGTTGCTAGGTAAAGCATTCCACAACCTTACACCCATGTATTTGATGGATTTTCTGTGTTCGGCTGGATGAGTATCTTGGGATAAGAAATGAAACTGACATAGCTGATCTAGTGGAGTATGAATAGATAATAATCTGCTCTGTAAAAAAGTCAGCAAATACCATGGGAGTTTGTTATCAATGTACTGGTGCACAACGTTCCCTCTAAGAGCTTGCTTAGTTGCGCGGAATAGAAGGCTATAAAAGCTCCAAAAAAAGGTCTGCGTGGAAAAATAGAAAAGAACACAACATTTTTAACGAATATAGAATTTATTTATAAACTCCAGTGCGTGGCAGAACGAAAGTACTGTGCGGGGATTCTCGGCCAGCTTAGAGGGAACTTTGCTGGTGCATATATTTCAATATCTCCAATATCAGAATATAACCAAGTTTATTTATGCCACATCTCTGGTGCGAAGAATCAAGTCTAGACCGAAGTGGCATGTCACATATGATTCAAACTGCATTGTTTTGTAAAACTTTTAACGTTTGAATGAAAGATGTTGCTACCCTACCCCATGTTGTGATACCATACTGCAGATATGACTGTGAGAGAAAATCGACAAATCGAAAAACTGGAAAGTGGAAAGGTAAAAAATTTTTGGAGTTTGCATAATATTCTTGTTGCACTGGCCTGCTTTCAAGCCTTGTACCGTAGTTAATATGTGTAGTCTATTTTATTGGATCATCAATTTGGATTCCTAGGTATTTGAATGAGTTAACGCTCTCAAGTAGAACTGGTGCCGGTCATCCAAGCTGCAATGTTACTCATTTTAGAGATGATAAGCAATACCAAATCACTTGAAGAAGCTGAACAGCTGAACAAACCATCTCATCAGCAAAGAGTTAGACAAACATTTGAGAGACACGAGGAAGATCATTGAAAAATAGTACAAACATTATTAAGCCCTGAGGGATTCCTCACTGTACTGTTGCAAGGTTAGAATAATTTGATCTGACTTTAACATATTGCTGACGTGACTTCAGATAATTCTGGAAAACTGTTAACGCGTGACTGGGAATAGCATAATGGCTCATCCTTTTGCTTAGTATGCTTTGGTCAGCAGTGTCAATTGCCTTTTTAAGGGTAAAAAAAATACAGCACTAATGTATTGTCTTCTTGTCATAAAAATAAGTTATTTCATCAAGTACTGCGTGATGAGTGCCTTTTTTGAAATCCAAATTAGGATTTATTTATAACAATATGGCAATCAATGAACTGAGTCAAGCTAATATGCAATAGCTATTCAAATATTATAGCCATGGTAGAACTGATTTAGGAACTAAACTGAATGGAGATTGCAAACGAAACAATACAACCATGAAGCCCTATTTGCAATAGTAGCACAAAAATAGCTTTTTTAACTTGGAATATTAAACTAGAAAGAGACAATATAGAAACAAAAATTGGATGAGAAGACAACTACATGGAATAAATAAAGCCTAATACACATGTTCTTCAATCAATATGCAAACCAATATTGTGACAAAATTTACTTTGATAATTTAAAAACTTTAGATGCAAAATGCTTCCAAGTGCACTTTTCAAAATTCTCCATATACAATTGAAGTTTAACGTATTTTAACATTGACCAATGAAACAAGTATATACTGTATGTATAATAATACTTAAAACTTGATTCTTTATCAAATTATTTTCACAGTGGTGGTAATTCATGATTCTGCTAATATTGGTCAAGTATTCAGAAGTGAATATTAAATGCCCTTATTGAATACACAAATTCAGTCCACTAAAATACCTTTGGATGTTCCATAGTCAGACAACACAGATGTTTCCACCTGCAACAACACACATACTGCATCTTCACCACAATCCATTTCAGTTTGTTGATTGATTGCTTTGTATCCAGAAGTTTCAGTAATTAGTGTGGTGTAACATGACAATCCTTCGTTAAAATTAAAGGAGAATAAAAATAAGTTTTAAAACCTAAAATCCCTTTGTTCAATTTTATATATGTTGCATTTGTTTTACATTAGTTTTAAAACTCTCTCCCTTCCAACTCTAGAATCTTCATTCAACTTGATCTAAATTAACTTACCATATATCCAAACTAATGAACAATATGATTTTATCCATGCCAAATGAATGATAGAATTTTCAGACTCCTAGAATAGTCAGAAGTGACTGAACAAACCTGCATTAGGAACAGGTTGTGTTGTAGGCTCTTCAGGTTTATATGTAGTGCTTCCTTCCATATCAACATCATTGCACAGATTACTGTCACAACATGAAGTTTTGCAACTATTCAGTGTAAAACTAACTCCTGCAACATTACTTGGCAACAAGTTTTTCATTTGTTCACAGTTACTGAATTTACACATTGCTGTCAGAATGCAATTTCCTGTCACAACTTTTACTGAAACAATATATTAGGAATTTTCATATTAAGAAGAATAAAGTTTTCTATAAAATGATATAAAAGGTCACATAAATGAAATCTTACTACTAGATCCAAATCCACCGAATCCCGAAGAGAATGACATGTTGGCCTCAACTAATTGACAGCTGGATCCAGCAGGACATTGCCTTATTGTTTGTGATTTACTGTTGACTACACTCATTGGAGACTCAATATTTTGAATAACATAACATTTAACCGGCTCTCCTGAATCTTTGATGAGAAAATAATTCACCATAAAAAAATAAAAAATGGAAATCCGACAAAAAATGACAGGCACATCAAAACAAAATTATAAAAAACACAATGCAATAATTGCAAATTAAATAAGGTAGATGAAATATGTCAAAGAAAATTATGTGCTGCTATCCTCTCTGTTAAGGATATTTTACGTAACTGTTGGTTTTTATGGTTCTTCTGCATTCACATCCAAGTATTTGAAACAGACCACTTTTATATTGTTGACTAGGACTGTTATCCAAATGAGAACCTTACAATATGACTGAACCTTTTTATTAATTTTCCTATTTATGACTTTCCAAATCACAATCAATTATCAGATCAAAACAAGTCAGTAGTGCACCTGTGATAACAACTGAGGGAACATGAGTTGGCAAAGGAGGTCCAGTATGATCATTGCATAAGTTTGTCTCACAAAATGACAAACGACAACTTTCAATCGTTACTTCTTCTATCGATGCCGACATTCCAGACTGCTTTTGTACATCATTTAACATCATTTCACATCCGGTATAATCTTGAGCAGAAACCGGAAAACATGATCCATATGTAACTGTAACTGAATTTAAGGAGAATAGTGAAAATTTAAACATTATTTTTTGACAGAATAATATATTTAACTGACGAACAGTGTCAATCTATTGGTCCTAATAAATGCAATAATTTTCATATATGCTGATATTTTGCGACGTCCACTTTGAGAACCAAGAGGCTAGGCATTTAGTGTTGTTAGGTAAAGCATTCCACAACTTCACACCCATGTATTTGATGGATTTTCTGTGTTCGGCTGGATGAGTATCTTGGGATAAGAAATGAACCTGATGAAGCTGATCTAGTGGAGTATGAATGGCTATAATATGCTTCGTTAAAAAAGTCAGCAAATAGCATGGAAGTTTGTTATCAAAGCACTGGTGCATATATTTCAACATATCGAAGTTATGAATATAACCAAGTTTAATTATTTCACATTTCTAGTGTGAAGGATCAAGTCTAGACCAAGGTGGCATGTCCCATATGACTCAAACTGCTTCGATTTGTAAAACTTCTAGCGTTCGAATGAGAGTTGTTGCTACGCTACCCCAAGTAATGATACAATACTGCAGATATGACTGTAAGAAAGAAAATAGAACAATAGAAAAGCTGGGAAGGTAAAAAATTTTTTGAGTTCATATAATATCCGTTGCCCTGGCCAACTTTCAAGCAATGCAGTTAATATGTGTAGTCTATTTTATTGGATCATCAATTTGGATTCCTAGGGGTTTGAATGAGTTAACGCTCCCAAGTAGAACTGGTGCTGATCATACAAGCTGCAATGTTACTCATTTTAGAGTTTATGAGAAATACCAAATCACTTGAAGAATCTGAACTCCTGAATAAACCAGTCTCATCAGCAAAGAGTTAGGCAAGCAATTGAGTGGCATGAGATCATTGACAAATAGTATAAGTAATATTAATCTCTGAGGGATTCCTCACTGTACTGTTGCAAGGTTAGAACAATTTGATCTGACTTTAACATATTGCTGACGTGACTTCAGATAATTCTGGAAAAATGTTAAAAGTGTGACCGGGAATAGCATAATGGCTCATTTTTCTGCTTAGTACAGCTTTGGTCAACAGTGTCGATTGCCTTTTTAAGAGTATAAAATTACAGCACTAGTGTATTGTCTTCCATCTCACTTTTCATAAAAATAAGTTATCATATCAAATACTGCATAATTGGTTAGTGCTTTTTTTGTAATCCAAATTAGGATTTATTTATATCGATAGGTCATTCAATAAACTGAGTCAGTCTAGTATGCAATAGCTTTTCAAATATTATTGTCATGGTAGAACTGATTTTAGAACTGAACTGAATGGAAATTGCAAACGAGACAACACAACCATGAAGCCCTATTTTCAATAGTAGACCAAAAACACCTTTTTCTACTTGAATACTAAACTAGAAAGAGACAATATAAAACCAAAAATTGGTTGAGAAGACCAAAACATGGAATAACTAAAGCCTAATACAGGGGCTTTTAATTCAATATATAAACCAATATTGTGAGAAAATTTACTATAATAATTTAAATACTTTAGATGCAAAATGCTTCCACTTGCACTTTTTAAAATTCTTCATATACAATTCAAGTTTATTGTATTTTAACGTTGATCAATGAAAGAAGTATGCACTGTATGTATTATAATACTTAAAACTTGATTCTTTATCAAATTATTTTTCCAGTGATGGTTATCCAGGATTCTGTAAATATTGGTCAAATATTCAGAAGTAAATATCAAACGCCTTTATTGAACGCACAAATTCAATCCACTAAAATACCTTTGGATGTTCCATAGTCAGACAACACAGATGTTTCCACCTGCAACAACACACATACTGCATCTTCACCACAATCTATTTCAGTTTGTTGATCGATTGCTTTGTATCCAGAAGTTTCAGTAATTAGTGTGGTGTAACATGACAATCCTTCGTTGAAATAAAAGGAAAATATAAATAAGTTTTAAAACCTAAATTGTTCAATATTATATATGTTGCATTTGTTTTACATCAGTTTAAAAACTCTCTCACTTCCAACTATAGAATCTTCATTCAACTTGATCAAAATTAACTTACCATATATCTAAACTAATGAACAATTTGATTTTATCCATGTCAAATGAATGATGGAATTTTCAGACTCCTAGAATAGTCAGAAGTGACTGAACAAACCTGTATTAGGAACAGGCTGTGTTGTAGGCTCTTCAGGTTTATATGTAGTGTTTCCTTCCACATCAACATCATTGCACAGATTACTGTCACAACATGAAGTTTTGCAACTATTTAGTGTAAAACTAACCCCTGCAACATTACTTGGCAACAAGTTTTTCATTTGCTCACAGTTACTGAATTTACACATTGCTGTCAGAATGCAATTTCCTGTCACAACTTTCACTAAAACAATATATTGGGAATTTTCATTAAATTTTCTATAAAATGATATAAAAGGTCACATAAATGAAATCTTACTACTAGATCCAAATCCACCGAATCCCGAAGAGAATGACATGCCTGCCTCAACTAATTGACAGCTGGATCCAGCAGGACATTGCCTTATTGTTTGTGATTTACTGTTGACTACACTCATTGGAGACTCAATATTTTGAATAACATAACATTCAATCGGCTCTGCTGAATCTTTGATGAGAAAATAATTTACCATAAAAAAATTGAAAAAATGGAAATCCGACAAAAAATGACAGGCACATCAAAACAAAAATATAAAAACACTATGCAAATGCAATAATTGAAAATTAAATAGATGAATTATGTCAAAGATAATTATGTGCTGCTATCCTCTCTGTTAAGCGTATTTTATGTAACTGTTGGTTTTTTATGGTTCTTCTGCATCCACGTCCAAGTAATTGAAACAGACCACTTTTATATTGTTGACTAGGACTGTTATCCAAATGAGAAGCTTACAATATGACTGAACCTTTTTATTAATTTTCCTATTTATGACTTTCCAAATCACAATCAATCATCAGACCAAAATAAGTCTGTAAAATGAAGTGCACCTGTGATAACAATTGAGGGAACATGAGTTGGCAAAGGAGGTCCAGTATGAACATTACATAAGTTTGTCTCACAAAATGACAAACGACAACTTTCAATCGTTACTTCTTCTATCGATGCTGACATTCCAGACTGCTTTTGTACATCATTTAACATCATTTCACATCCGGTATAATCTCGAGCAGAAACCGGAAAACATGATCCGTATGTAACTGTAACTGAATTTAAGGAGAATAGTGAAAATTTAAACAATATTTTTCAACAAAATAATATATTTAACTGACAACCAGTGTTAATCTATTGGTCCTAATGAAAGACAATAATTTTCATATATGCTGATATTTTGCGACGCCCACTTTGAGAACCAAAAGGCTAGGCATTTAGTGTTGTTAGGTAAAAAATTCCACAACTTTACACCCATGTATTTGATGGATTTTCTGTGTTCGGCTGGATGAGTATCTTGGGGTAAGAAATGAACCTGACAAAGCTGATCTAGGGAGTATGAATGGCTAATAATATGCTTCGTAAAAAAAGTCAGCAAATACCATGGAAGTTTGTAATCAAAGCACTGGTTCCTATATTTCAACATATCAAAGTTATGAATATAACCAAGTTTAATTATTCCACATTTCTGGTGTGAAGGATCAAGTCTAGACCAAAGTGGCATGTCACATATGATTCAAACTGCTTCGATTTGTAAAACTTCTTGTTGTTTCTACGCTACCCCATGTTATGATACCATACTGCAGATATGACTGTAAGAGAGAAAATAGACCAATTGAAAAGCTGGGAAGGTAAGAAAGTTTCTGAGTTTAAATAATATCCCTGTTGCCCTGGCCAGCTTTTAAGCAATGCAGTTAATATGTGTAGTCTATTTTATTGAATTATCAATTTGGATTCCTAGGTATTAGAATGAGTTAACGCTATCAAGTAGAACTGGTGCTGGTCATACAAGCTGCAATGTTACTCATTTTAGAGTTGATGAGCAATACCAAATCACTTGAAAGGCTGAACTCCTGAATAAACCAGTCTCATCAGCAAAGAGTTAGGTAAGCAATTGAGTGGCATGAGGAAGATCATTGACAAATAGTATGAACATTATTAAGCCCTGAGGAATTCCTCACTGTACTGTTGCAAGGTTAGAACAATTTGATCTGACTTTAACATACACTAAACTAAAAAGAGACAATATAGAACCAAAAATTGGTTGAGAAGACCAAAACATAGAATAAATAAAGCCTAATACAAGGGTTCTTCAATCAATATATAAACCAATATTGTGATAAAATTTACTTCGATAATTTAAATACTTTAGATGCAAAATGCTTCCACTTGCACTTTTTAAAATTCTTCATATACAATTCAAGTTTATCGTATTTTAACGTTGATCAATGAAAAAAGGGTACTCCTGAAGTATGTGAGCCAAGATGGCGGACACCGGAACGTAGTATGTGTCCAGGTTAGGGTTAGGCCATAATTTTATTCCAATGTTCCCTATTTTAGTTCTATTACGAGTTCGGGGACTAGCCAAGTGACTCTCGTAGTATTTGTAATGGTAATTATGTCCCAACCCTAGCCTGGTATTACGTTCCGGTGTACGCCATCTTGGTTCACATACTTCGGGAGTACCGAAAAAAGTATGCACTGTATGTATAATAATACTTGAAACTTGATTCTTTATCAAATAACTTTCACAGTGAGGGTTATCCATGATTCTGTAAATATTGGTCAAATATTCAGAAGTAAATATTAAATGCCTTTACTGAATGCACAAATTCAATCCGCTGAAATACCTTTGGATGTTCCATAGTCAGACAACACAGATGTTTCCACCTGCAACAACACACATACTGCATCTTCACCACAATCCATTTCAGTTTGTTGATCGATTGCTTTGTATCCAGAAGTTTCAGAAATTAGTGTGGTGTAACATGACAATCCTTCGTTGTAATTAAAGGAAAATATAAATAAGTTTTAAAACCTAAAATCCCTTTGTTCAATATTATATATGTTGCATTTGTTTTACATCAATTTAAAAACTCTCTCACTTCCAACTCTATAATCTTCATTCAACTTCATCTAAATCAACTTACCATATATCCAAACTAATGAACAATATGATTTTATCCATGCCAAATGAATGATAGAATTGTCAGACTCCTAGAATAGTCAGAAGTGACTGAACAAACCTGTATTAGGAACAGGCTGTGTTGTAGGCTCTTCAGGTTTATATGTAGTGTTTCCTTCCACATCAACATCATTGCACAGATTACTGTCACAACATGAAGTTTTGCAACTATTTAGTGTAAAACTAACCCCTGCAACATTACTTGGCAACAAGTTTTTCATTTGCTCACAGTTACTGAATTTACACATTGCTGTCAGAATGCAATTTCCTGTCACAACTTTCACTAAAACAATATATAAGGGATTTTCATGTTGAGAAGAATAAAGTTTTCTATAAAATGATATAAAAGGTCACATAAATGAAATCTTACTACTAGATCCAAATCCACCGAATCCTGAAGAGAATGACATGTTGGCCTCAACTAATTGACAGCTTGATCCAGCAGGGCATTGCCTTATTGTTTGTGATTTACTGTTGACCTGACTTATTGGAGACTCAATATTTTGAATAACATAACATTCAATTGGGTCTCCTGCATCTATGGAAAAAAATAAAACTAACAAAAACATAGAAACAAATTCAGTCAAGAGCATGAGCAACCAGGAATAAGGACTGGAAATCAAACAAAAAATTCAAGGTCAATTATTTGGTCAGCTTTTCTAAAGCAAACTTGGACTGATATCCAAATGTGAAGCTGAGAAACAATGTCTTAAACTTTCAATGTCACAATCAATCATTACGCTTAAATACATAAGTAAAATGAAGTGTACCTGTGATAACAACTGATGGAACATGAGTAGGCAAAGGAGGTCCAGTATGATCATTACATAAGTTTGTCTCACAAAATGACAAACGACAACTTTCAATTGTTACATTTTCTATCGATGTTGATATTCCAGACTGTTTTTGTACATCATTCAACATCAACTCACATCCAGTATAATCTCGAGCAGAAATAGGAAAACATGATCCGTATGTTGTCCCAACTGAATTTAAGTACAGTACAAATTAGAATATTATTTTTTAACTGAATATCATAGGTAATTGACTACAAATGCCAATCTATTTTTTGATACTATGATTAATTACTGATAGAAAACAATTTTCTATATGTTGATATTCTGATTGCTCATCCATTTCCTCTGGTGTTCATTTTTTTGTAAGTAAATCTGACATTTACATTTAGCCAATGTAGATTGCACAGAAGGCAATACAGAGCATTTTGCCATATTTCCAATAGTAGGACAAAGACAACTTTTTCAACTTGAAAATGCTAAATCTAAAGAAGACATTAAAGAACTAAAAATTGGATAAGATGAGGAAAACCATGGAACAGATAAAGGCTACACATATGTTTTTTAATCTATATGCAAAATAATATTGTGATGAAGTTTAATTTGACAATTAAATTCTTTATACTTAGCATACTTATTAAAATAAATACGATAAAAAATGATTAAACTTGAGCATTTTGAAATCCCTTTATTAATTTTAAGATTATCCTTTATTAGATTGAGCAAAGTAGAACATTTTTGCTGTATGTATATTAATACCATAAAACTTGATTTCTTGAACAATCTATATTTACAGCGGTCGTTATTCATGTCTCTAGCACTTATTGACCTAGTATTCAGAAATAATCTTCTATGCCTTGAATAAATGCACAGACATAATCCACTAAAATACCTTTAGATGTCCCATAGTTAGACAGCACAGAACTCTCCACCTGCAACAACACACATACTGCATCTTCACCACAATCTGTTTCAGTTTGTTGGTTGATTGCTTTGTATCCAGAAGTTTCAGTAATCAGTGTGGTGTAACATGACAATCCTTAATAATAATTCATGCAAAACAGAAATCAATTTCAAACAAAAAATCCTCTGTTCAATTTTACATATGACGCATTTGTTATTGATAAATTTTAAAACTGTTTCATCTCAAACTATATAATCTTCTTTCCACTTGATCCAATATAATTAAACACCAAACTAAGGAACAAAATGACTTTATTGTTGCAAAATGAATGATAGAATTTTTGGACTCCTGGAATAGTCAAAACTGACTGAACAAACCTGAAGTGAGAACAGACTGTGTTGTATACTCTCCAGGTTTATATGTAGTGTTTTCTTCCACATCAACATCATTGCACAGATTACTGTCACAACATGACGTTTTACAACTATTCAGTGTAAAACTAACTCCTGCAACATTACTTGGCAACAAGTTTTTCATTTGTTCACAGTTACTGAATTTACACATTGCTGTCAGAATGCAATTTCCTGTCACAATTTTCACTAGAACAAGACATTAAGAATTTTCAGTAGAAGAATAAAGTTTTCTATAAATCATCACATAAATGGAAGCTTACTACTAGATCCAAATCCACCAAATCCAGAGAATGACATGTCGGCCTCAACTAATTGACAGCTGGATCCAGCAGGACATTGCCTTATTGTTTGGGATTTACTGTTAACTACACTCACTGGAGACTCAATATTTTGAATAACATAACATTCAATTGGCTCTCCTGCATCTATGAAAAAAAATAAAAAATAACAAAAACATAAAAACAAATTCAGTCAAGAGCATGAGCGGCCAGGAATAAGAACTGAGAATCGAACAAAAAATTCAATTATTTGGTCAGATCTTCTATAGCAAACTTAGACTGATATCAAAATGAGAAGCTCAGAAAATGTCTTAAACTCTCAATGTCACAATCAATCATTACGTTCAAATACATCAATAAAATAAAGTGTACCTGTGATAACAACTGAGGGAACATGAGTAGGCAAAGGAGGTCCATTATGATCATTACATAGGTTTGTCTCACAAAATGACAAACGACAATTTTCAATCGTTACTTCTTTTATCGATGCTGACATTGCAGACTCTTTTTGTACATCATTTAACATCAACTCACATCCAGTATAATCTCGTGCAGAAATCGAAAAACATGATCCGTATGTTGTCGTAACTGAATTTGAGTAGAAAAGCCCAAATTCAAATCGTATATTCCAATCAAATATTGAGAGTGATTAACATTAGATCTCAATCTATTTGTTCGAATAGTGATATACATTTACTGATACAAAAATAAAAAAATATTTTCCGTATTCTGATATTCAGAAACACATAAATGTTTGCTGTTTTAACCAAATTATGTTTGCTGTAGTTGTTAATTATGCTTCTGATATTTATTGGCAAGTGTAAATAAATAAAACATATTATGCCTTTTTTATATTTAAATGCACAACTTCAAAGCACTAAAATACCTTTGGATGTTCCATAGTCAGACAGCACAGAACTCTCCACCTGCAACAACACACATACTGCATCTTCACCACAATCTGTCTCAGTTTGTTGGTTGATTGCTTTGTATCCAGAAGTATCAGTAATTAATGTGGTGTAACACAATAAACCTTCATTGAAATCCATTGGAAAATACAATAAGTCAATTATAACGATGAAGAACTTCATTTTAATTCATTCAGTTACACAGTCATATTACATTGATTACAATTACAAAAGATGAACAAAAAGGTTTGAATAGTAACACAACTACCTACTTATAAAATTTGAGAGTTCATTTCAATAACTTTAAACAGAAAACTTGTTATTGAATTCTATCTTGTTAAAATTTTTCAGTGATTCAATTATTATCGTAGAATAAAAAAAAAGATGCTATGCCTGGCCTATTTTTACTGTTATTTTTTCATACCTATTTAGTTATATAAACTAATGGTATCTATAATCCTGTCTTAATTTAAACCTGCAATTTGGATATATAATGCATTAAATTTAGTTATGGGTTTCATTGGAAATAGTTTCGAATGCTACCAAACTTTGAAAAACTGAATTCATCAGTCTTTATGTCAATACTAATTTTATCACTATTAAAATATCAGAAACCAATCAATTCGGGGAATTCTCGCTTTACTAAGCTATTTCTCTAGAATGATTAGATTTGAGCTCTTTTGTTTGTCTGAAAGTAATTCTCGTGAAAGCAAAGGTTTGTGATATCCAATAAAATTTATATGCTGAAGATTTTCAAAAAAAATTATTTTGTGGAAATTCCTCCTGTCTGGATGTTTCTATGACATTGTTTCTAGTGACTTAAATTACCAAGTTTTGGATCTATTCTTATGCCTTGTATCTACTTACATCCATGGTTGCAGAGAAAATCTATATCTAGCTCTAAGCATGCCTGTTATTGCCTGCAACCCTGACAATATTTTTTATCATTTCATTTTAGGGCTCGTTAAATATTGATGTGAGTGGAAAAAACATGAAATAATATTTTCTTTTATAAAAATCACCCTTTGTAATTCCAGGTGGTTTTGTAACCACAGTAGTTTCTTGTGATGTCATTGTTGTAAGAACCGGAATTTCATCAATATCATTACACAGATCTTCAGAGCAACAGCTTGATTTGCAATCAATGATGTCATAACTTACTTCAGAAATTTCACTGGGAAGAAAATCCCTGAACTGTTTGCAATCGCTATATTCACAGAATGCTGATGCAATGCATCTCCCATTTGTAATTGTCACTTAAAAAAACATATGAACAACCAAGAATTAATCACAAAATAATGACTGTTCAGGACATTTTCTAAGTTGTACAAAACAAAGTAGGCCAAAATGAATGTATCCACATAAATTTATAGTGCTTTTCTTGTGGTAAATCAGCTGTGGCCCTAGAAATAATTTACAACCAAGCTGCTCTTGAACTCATTTTTATCATTTCAAATGAATTAATAATAAATTCATATAAAATAAAGTTCAATGTAATAATAAATTCACAAAACACTGAACTTAGCCACAAATTAATATAAACATACCTATCATATACCATTACTCATAAGATGTAAGCATTACCATTTGTAGAAAATAAATTCGTCCTCATATGAACATCAGCTTTAATTAGATGACAGCTAGACCCAGCAGGGCACATAGTTATTGATTTTGTATCTTGATTCAACATATCAAACTTAGACTCGACATTATTTATAACATAACACTGAATTGATGGACCAACTAAAAAAAAATAACAATATGGGAGGTTGAATATGAGCTCTACTCAACAGCACAAACTAACTATAAATTTAACATGTTTCAAAAAATATTTCAATCTTGATTCAATTCTATTTTTAATGGAGGTTGCGACATTGCTAGAAAATTTTTTAACAATATAGTTGATTGCCAAAATCCTATAAACTATACCAATATATGAATTTTAAATTGGAATGCAAGGTTACCCAAAAAATTTTATTTCAATTAAAACCATATACAAAATGTTTCATAAATAAAATATAAAAATTTTACCAATATAACCCCCATGAACAATTGAATTATACTATAAGTCAAATTTTGAACTGGGATGTGTGATAATGTGTTAATGTGCAATATGATAAGATATTAGGTATATAACAAACCAATGGGTCAAATTTAAAACAACCATCAGTCAGGTATTAATATTTGATATTCAATAAAGATATGACTTCAGAAAAATGAGTAAAATAATGCTGAAACCGAATATAAGGTTGAGCCTATTGTATAGAAACCAAAACTGCAAAAAAGGGTAAAAATTTAGCAATAAAGCAACATCAACTACCAGTACATATTACAGAGATCAAAAATTTCAACAACCTGGTTCCTTAATATCTGGGATATGAGGTACAAGAGATGCTTCAGGATTGTTGCAGAAATCTTCATGACAGAAGGATAAAATACATTTGTCAAAAGTTACATTTCCATTTGTGTAAGTAGATGCAATATCTATGTTGCTTAACAATTGTTCACAAGATGTAGAAGAACGAGAAGATGCAGGAAAGCAGGATCCAAAAACCATTGTTGCTGAAACTTTGATGTAAAGGGATATTTTCAAGTTTGAAATAAATACAAATAACTACAAATTAATATTAAATTTAAAAGTGGGAATCTTTCAAAAATATTGAATCTGTAGTATGTGAACTATTTCCTCGGGATCTATAAGCCACAATTTCAATCAGATTTGCTTTTGTCTAAGAAATAAACAAAAAATAAATAAAATGCAACAGTTATAAAATAAAGACTATTAGAAATTACAAGATTCTGAATCCGATGTATAAACTGTGCTATCAACTGTCACAAGCATGCAAACAGAATTATTTCCACAATCATCTTTAGCTTGTTGATTGATGGTTTGTCCAGCAGGTAAATCTGCTATAAGAGTGTTGTAGCACATGAGTCCTTTTGATGATTTTTCTAAAGTTTAAAAAAGTTTCTGAAAATATGTACATTACTGTAACACCACATGTTAAATTTCACAGGCAAAACTCACCACTGATAAATGCTACTATGTACTACTATCTGCTCTAAATGTACTACCTGAATGTCAAACTTTATATCAGTGGTAGCACCACACTTATATTCTCGTTTCAGAAACAAATCTGAAAGTGGGTGAGAACCCATGTGAGAAATGTGGAAGGATCAATAACCTCTTTCTGTCTTATTTCTATGATGACTCATTAAGACTCAATTCATGTATGAAAGGCTGTGTTACCCTGTTATCAGTTTTCTACTCATAAAATGTAATGAAATAATCTTTAATAATTTAGGATAAATCCTGAAAAACATATGAAGGCTGTATATACTATATACATTGGATAGGTTTTTACAATTTTTTTTTTAGGAGAAAAGGAAAGCCGATACGATGGCTCAATCATATGGCAAACCTCACCCTCTTGTTCGGTTACCAATCCATGTTGGGTATGGGTATAGCTAGCCAGTTATTTGCTTCGGATGCATGGACTTGATGGTTGAGGAAGACGTAGCCAACCAGCAGTTACGTGAATGTGGCAGCAATAAGTTTAAGCATCCTCTCGCACATAATTATCCTCCACATGATTCGAAACTGCCAACCAGTGCAGGATAATCAAAGATGCAATAGAAAGCATATTCCTAAAACTTTGTACAATGTGCCAACTGCCGTGCCATTGTAAAAACTCATTGTATTGTATGAGCATAAAATAAAATAAAATTTCCAACTTCAATATTTCATCCGAGGAAAAGATCTGTACAATATGAGCAGCAAAATGATGAATATAATAGAAGCATTACTATTTTTCAAAACACTTTACACTCAATTTTACACTTTCTTCACACCCACCAATTGCGCTATGTGTCGCATTCATATCTGTAATAGATTGCTGTGTTGTTTGAGTTACAATTTTTTTATCAGCATTACAAAGATCTTCAGAACAACAATAAGAAGTACAACTTTGAACATCAACATTCACACCAGAAGAACCTTGAATTACTCTACTCAAATCTGAGCAATCATCTTGACACGAATCTCGACAATTTGCAGAAGTCATTTTTACTAAAAAAAAATTTTTTTTTATCATAGTGTTTATTACTTATATCAAATACAAAAATCATATGGATTGAGAATAACAGGGACAAAACATTTTTATGGTTATATATACAACTGGAATTTATTTACTAATAATTTCTATATGAAATCTGAAACAAATGTCATTGCAAAATAATGGCAACAAATAGCATTAAAACTTTTGATAAAAATTACCTTTGGTGCGAACATTCCCAACAGATATATAGTATTCAGATGTAAGAAAATAGCAAACTGATCCTGATGAACAAGTCAATACATTGTTTACATCTGCGTTAAGATAATTCAAACTTGATTCAATTTTTTGTATGGAGTAACACTGCAGAGTATTAGGATCTGTATCTGAAAACATGAACAAAACAAAAGAGTTTGAAAGCAGCTTGAGTATTACTGGTAACTGATTTTCATTTATTATAAAAGGTGTATAATAATAGTATATAGACACCTGGTGTTGTCAAAATTGGTGTCGACACAGTTTGTAACATGAATGTTGAAACTGTGTGTATTGTTGTTGATTCAACAATTGCAGTTGATATTCTTTCATTGCATAAATTTTGTTCACAACACCGGGCAGTGCATCTCTTCAAATTGTAATCCATGCTCAAGTCCGGTAAAATCGTTGCAATCTGATTGCAAGGATCATTGTCACACAATGCATTCGGCACACATGTTCCATAAATTACTTGTACTGTAGATGAAACAAACCTTGTTAATAAATTTCAAATTATGAACAATAATTCAACAATTGATATTTTGTCCTATAGAATCATATACAGTATTAAAGCTCAGGTTTGATTTAAGCCCAATTAGATATATAAAAGTTTATCAAACATATGGCATGGTTGTGCGTTTTTGTATCCAGTGAAAGTCGAACATAACAACTATCATGATATTAAAAATTTCGAAAGTTTATAGAAATAAGGGTATGATTTATCTTTAAATAAATAAATAGTTTTGACAATAAACCAAATTTTGGTAATTAAAACAAATATGAATTCAAATTTTGTATATAAAGCGCTTGCAAAAAATTTCAATGTTACAAGCATACAATGTATACATATCTATAAATATGAAGTCTATAATTTGAATTCATCTTACGAAAAATTCCATCAGATTCCATCTCGGCCTCTGCATAAACACATTTCCACCCAAGATCACATGACGTTGTATTTTTCACATCGTGAACAGGTGGTTTTCCAGTTAGGGAAACTTGCAACATGTCAAAACAATCGATTCCAGTTGTGGAACTACCTAAAATTGAGAATTAAAAATGTCTTTGGCAAAATTTAGAGAAAAAGTAATTAATAGAAGCTATTTTGTTCATCTATTGCTAAAATATATTAACAATTAAAATTCAGACCTAATTTCACTAAAAATAGATGTAGCAAAAGAATGTTTTTCAGATTACAGCATTTTTACATATTAAAATCAAATTTAACATCAAGCAGCTTGGTTTTAAATTTAAACCAAGGTTCCGTGCCACCTTAGGGTTCCCCCACTAGAATCTAGGGCAGTGGTTATCAAACTGTGGTCTCAAACGAAGGAATATCAGGGCCTTTAGTTATTGCCTTATGGGCTAACGTTGTCATTTTGAATTTTCTTATTAACCACTTCATCTCCACTTACTTATGTGGACATGGATGAGGAATGGCAGCTAATTTAAATGTTGTCCAAATAGCTCTATGCTATATTCTTCTATTGTGTTTTTGGTTCGAAAATTGTGGAGGTCCGCGGTTACTTCAGAAAAGCATAGGGGGTCCACAGGCACAGAAAGTTTGAGAACCACTGATTTAGGGGTTCCGCAAGTCCCATTCAAAACCGACGGTTTATATTACTAAATATATTTTGTTTAAATATAATTAAATACTAATTACGTTTGTTACTATTATTAAACTTGCTACACTTCAAAGTTCCTTTTATTGTGCCCATTTCATGTTTGCTTCTATATATATTTTATATATATAGTTTATACAATTCATGCTATAAAAGACAATTAGCTTAGTTCACAGCAGTACCTCGAGTCTCTGGAATATTTCATAGGGGTCCGATCCACCAAAAAGGTTGAAAATCACTGGCATACAACTATTATCAGAATGCAATGCAAAAACACTTTCCAGAAATTTTATTATCATATTCGAAAATGTATGATAATATTTTGCACCTGTTGAGGTTATAGATGGAGCAGTTGTCTGTTCAACAGCTTTTTCAGTCGTTGTTTCTTCATTGTCAATATTTGGAATAATTATCTCAACACTTTGGGGAGAATTGCATAGATCAGTGTCGCAAAAGTATACCCCGCAGCTAATAACAGACATTGCTATTCCAGGATTCAAACTATTCATTGATGAAAAAATTTGTTCGCATCCATAAGTCTCTTTTAATGCTTTAGGAAAGCAATTTCCAAAACTTGTCACACCTGAAGTCAAAGAAACAATTAACTGCTTATGTGTATAGTTATATATATTACAAAACATGCTCATAAGAAATATGGCAATATACAAAATACACTGCATTTAACTGACTCAGGTACATTATCAATGAAAAATGTTGAAATAAATAGGCCATAAAAATTTAGGGGTACGAAAAGCAGTCTCGAATACGAAATTTATTGCAATTTTATAGAACATGCAATATTTCAAATGTAGTAAATAAAGGGCACAATTATAGGTAAATATCTTATAAATAAATGTATGGGGTTATTTACAGAAATTGGCCAGAATAAATAGAAATATGTGTATGTTTAGATTGAATGAGGACTACATAATTCATTTCTAAATTCCCACAGACACCATTTTTGCTCTCAATTGTATATATAAATAAAATTTTATCGGTTAAGGGAACAATGTTGAGATAAAATAAAAAGCATATCACATGTCACCAACTAGTTTACGGTATATGAAATAATATTTTATACTTAAAATAAAGCAATACTAATTTAATACTTGAGACTTTGCTAGACGTTTCTCCTATGGTCATTGATGCTAGGACTTTGACATACAAGCAAGTTGATCCAGCTGCACATTCTTGAACATTCATCTGAGTTAGTTGAGAAGTTTTTCCAACGGCAGACGTTTCAACAATGCTGTAACATTTCAACTGAGGGGCAGCAGTAACTTCTATAACGATAAAAGAATTAAAAAAGGTTGGTTAGATATTTTGTACCACAGTATTCTTCATCATTCATGTCCATGCAAGAGGCATTGTGTTAATTCTTGACTAATAAATTGAATTTACAAAATCCTGTGTTTCACAATATTATGTACCTGTTTTTAATCGCTTTTCCTTTCACATATAGTAATATGAAAATCTTATTGATGTATATAAACAATATAAGAAAAATGTACTTGTCAAAACAGCTTATACAAATATTTTACAATGATTTGCCTTGTTTAAGTTGTTAGAAGCCTCCATATGGATGAATGTTGGAATGCAATGCTCTTTATTAAATGAAGAAGAGCAATATCTATCTACTGATGGTGATTCCATTAGTAAAAAGATGAACAAATCAACCATGCAAAAATGACATTTTATTGACATGACAAAGGTAAAAATATATACCGTACACAATAAAATGAAAGTTAAACATGCTTGAGGTATCTTGGGTTGCTGGTTAGTCAGTAAAATTAAAATGCATAAATATAAAAACTATATTATTTAATTCAGAATTACTTGATGTAGAAAAGTTAAAATATTTTAAAATTCATTAACATACAATGAAAGTATCAGCGTCAATCAGTATAGCACAGGGGGTTAGATTGTTTCAAGTCAGAAGAGTTTAAAAAGATTTTAACTATTATAATCAATTGTTTCAAAATTATACCATGCTAATAAATGTAAGTCAAGTTTACCTATTCTATTAAATTTCATTCAGAATGAGCTAGTACAAACCGAATAATTTGTATGAATTTCTCAAGTTATCATTGCTCATTTTCGAAATATTTATTAAGATTGTACTAGCCATTGTCTGCACAAACACCAGTAGAAATAATATGAAACATATTTCGTTATAAACAAAATAAACGATAGTATATTGTTTCACAGCTATGTGCATGCAACACATAAGGTTCTTCAATGGATGAGGAATTCAACAGCTGCACCCTATTACGGTAAAAGAGTGGACCCTATTTTGATACCTTGAATACAATAAAGTTTACCACAGTGACGCTTCAATACTGCTAACATGCAGTGTAAATGGATTTAATCATTATGCAAATTATCTGAAGTCATTTCTTGCCTGGCTCTGGCATTTTGTAGTCATTGCAGAAGTCTTCATCACAACAGTATGAAGTGCAATTGCTTCCCAACATAGGGAATACTTCAGATATTTCACGACACGTATCTTGTAAACATATGCTTTCAGGAACACATGATCCATAAACGCTCTCAACTAAAAAATAAAGGGATGATTATCGAGAAATATTCCAAGAAATATTTACTTGCAGAACTAAAAAAGCATGAATTGTATATCCTTCACATGAATAGCTATGAATAGGAAGATGGCAAAATCATTAAAACAAAATTGGTTAAAATCTGTTATTGGTTTTGAAGCATACATTTTATAGTAAGTTTTGTTTAACCAGTGGTTATGGAATGTTGACCTGAAGTTTATTTGTAGATGCTGCCTGTCAAATACTCCAATCAGTAAGAATAAAATAAGAAAAGATTTCCTGACTTCGAAATATATATTTTTCAAATTTCTATCTGTGTTATTTTTGGATATTGGCAAATTGTGCCACATTTAAAACTTAAAACTCAGAATACTAGACTCAGAGTACACATGAATAATTGGCTTGGCTAAATTGTTATTGTTAGGAAAAAGTCACTCATATTCTAAACTTATGTATAAATTTTAAATGTTTGGTACTTGAAGATGGCAGAAACTGCCAAAATCGAATATATTTTTCAAAATTTCCTCCGATTCCTATGGGGCTCAATATTTCATTTATAATTTTGCTACTTTTATGAATATTGCACAACCATGTGGTATTACACAAGACCAGTCTGTCTGAATAGCCTGATTTAGACAAGGAGATATGACATCATAATATTGATTCCTCTAAAATGTATAATGATGTCATAAATATATTTTCAAAATTTGAGGACAATTTGAAACTATAGTAACAGGTAACATATGTGTACTAAGTATGAAAGTATATTGGATAATATTCTGAATCTAAAACAATTTAAGAAGCTCATGTCTGTAATAAAACACCATGGCCCCGAAAACTTTACTTTTAAGAAATTTTTAAGGTAAATTTTGGAACACAACTTTAAAATTCAAATACAGATTAAAAATCAATGACAGTTGAAAATTGAATGTCAATACCCGATGGACTTGAGGCGTTGATTGGCCTGTATATTCTGTAGGTGTTTCTGTATCAAGCTCAGTTGCAGTTTTACTGGCAGTTATATAGTTATATAAATTATTACAGCAGTGGGACTTGCTTAGTTATTTTGACACATAGTAGAATTATTAATAATGAACACATAGTAGATTTTATGCAAGTCACATGGGCTACTAATAGAGTAAGTTAATTTCAGATTTGATTTGTAAAATATTATGTGATGAATATTTAACATTACAAAAAAACGTAACTTTGTTAAATATTATTGAGTAATAAAAGAACTTACTAGTTGTTTCGGTAAGTGGAACTCGCAGTTGAGATTTTACCAAAACACATTTATGTCCAGGTAAACATTGCGCAGCATTTTTCATGTTATTTGGATTTCCAGGAACTCCCGAAATCAATATTTCATAACATTTTATGGCAGGAATTGGACCTTAATCCAAATCACAAAATTAAATAGGCAGTCATTTAAATAAAACAATTCCAGTTTAAAATAGGAAACAAATTTGTTTATTGAGCTTACTGAAAAAAATGACAATGCAGACACGCGAAAAACAAGGCTATATTAAATGTAAATTAAATGGTCACAAAAATTACAAATTTTATTTTACTGTGATACACTCGTGAAAAAAATTAAATAAAAAAATCAAACAGAAAAGATCTAAAAAATTTATGTATGTCGTCTAATGAAAAAATTTAGAAAATTCCATATTCAAAATCTTATTCACCATTTATTTCAATATTTATTTTGTTGGTTTCATTTATCATAAATCATTACTTTTAAAAATGTATTTTCATGGTCTATTCAAGCACTACACTCTCAATTATATCATACTGAGTCTAGTAAAGTCAAGTTCATTTATCAAGTTCATTTATCGAGTCTAGTAAAGTCAAGTATCGAGCAGCGACACCCAACGATCTAATACCAAATTGGAAGGTCGAGAAATTTAGTTTTTGTCGAGAGTATGTCTTTTATACTCTATAGAAAATTAATTATCTAATATATCTAATTAATTATTTAACCTGTTGTTGAAGACACTTCAGTAAATACATCTGTCAATAGTTGAGCTGAAACCGAAAAAAATAAATAAAAATAAAGATCTACGCATCTGTAATGTTTCATCTGGCAAAAGTCATACTAACTTCAAAATCGAGTTTGTGCAGTTAAAATTTAATGTTGTTGTTATCTGGAACACATTAGATAAATAAAATAAAATAAATGAGATATTTGATTTGAAATTTTTTTTGCTGAATCTTTCTATACAACAAAAAGAATGCCACATTTAATGTATCTGAATGCATTGTCATGAATAAGTCATAATTAACAAAAAAAACTATAATCGTGTCATTGTATACTTATTTGATTACCTAAATTCCATTTCTTAAATTTTAAACTGTATAAATGTGTGGAAACCATTTATCTAAATGGGCCCAAAGATAAATAAATCTTGATAAATGTATATACATGAAATTTACTATTATTGCAAAATAACTTGGAATTATTCTTTCCCCCAAAACATGCTGAAATAAAGATGAAATCATACTATTAAATTTACGTAATTCAAGAGGAACGATTTACCTGCAGCTGTAGTTGCACTCGGTGACATTGCAATCGATATTGCCGCTGTCAGATAAATCAGAAAATACATTTTGTCAAATTTCATCAATTATAAAAATCTGTTTCCGTGGAACAGCCTTTTTTTCTATGGTAGACTATGAATAACTTTGAGGTGGTATAGTAATTTTTTTAACAGATTTCTAGTCATTATCTAATAACTGTTTGTTCTTGATAACATTTTTGCTGATATTAAATGTATCAAATATATCAAAATCGCACAACATATAACAATAGAATTTTATACACAACATATTTTGTATTTAGAAGTGATGTTGCTTGCTCAATTCAAGAGATTTGAATTGAGCCCTTGGTATGGTATAACAAATACGGTATTTATAAAAAAAAAAGTTGTGAGATATCGACACTTGCACTGAAGAGACGAATAAAATGTTTTTATGCTAGATTATGGTAAATATTACAAAAGAATAATTACCAGTGGAGTATGTTGGAGCATTTATATCAGATGAAAGTGTTGAGTTATTTACATATGTGTCTGATGAAGGTGTTGTTGGCTTATCTGCATCTGTATCAGATGAAAAAAAATGTTCTGAGTTCAACTTTGAACACTGAAGAGACCACTAAAAGGTTTTATGCTAGATTATGGTAAATATTAAAAAAGAATATTTACCAGTGGAGTCTGTTGAAGCATCTGTATCAGATGAAAGTGTTGAGTTATTTACATATGTGTCCAATGAAGGTGTTGTGGGCTTATCTCCATCTGTAGCAGATGAAAATGTTCTGAGTTTAACTTTGATAAAAATGAAATTTATCATGGGTACCAGTTTTATTTGTACAAGGTGGGAATATTAGCACTTTAGGAACATGACAAACTACACCTGACCAGTTTCAAATCCATTTGAAAACTATACTACTGTTACAATTTACAACCACTTAATGCTGAGTGGCTTTTAATAAATATAAAAAGCAACAGCCACACCCAACTTATTCAACTTTTTTAATTCGTAAAAGTGGGTTCATAATATATGTCATTGAAAATCTATTGATCTCTTCTCCAGTATTTATTAATAGAACAAACCACACAGGCATTCTATACCTCTTATTATAAAGAAACATTGTACAACAATATTTGCAACAAAACTTCCATACTATAACAAGGTTAGACAAAAAATCTTGACAAAAGCAGCAGTAGTACATTCCAATATATTGGATAAAAACCAACTACAAAATGTCATATTAATCCTTCAACAATAAAAATGAGTTTAATAATGAATTAAAAAAGCATCCAATTTTGACAATCCCCAGCGAAAAAAATGAACAGAATATAAATACACATATTTTCTCATAAATGACATATCTGTTTATTCATGGTTATATATGTGCACCAGATAGTTGCAACAGAAAATAAATCATAAAATAACCTGTGTTTAAGAGCATCTTAGTTGCAACATCTGTCATTAGTTGAACTGAAATAATATAAAAAATATAAATACATAAAGATACCTTCCATCTCTCCAAGGTCAGACTTCATCATACAAGTATAAAAATTTAATTTGTGTATACATGATAAAAAAAACTTTTAAGCTGCCCAGTACAGATGAATGCAGTTTGATAAATGCGTGATATGAAATACAACAAGTATGGAAAAGCTTTCCTAGCAAATGTTTTTATATACCAGTAAGACAAAATAAAAATAATATATATTCTAACATGTTTCATTTGATCTTTAAATTTCCTTTCAAACTATTATCAAAATATGTTGTATAAAAATATCAAAACAATGGAATACATACAATGAAATACTGAGTAAAATTATAGGAAAAAAACTTACTTTATTGGAAAAGATACTATTGGATTTGAGGTAATTTAAAAACATTTTTACAATTTACCTGTTGCAGTAGTTGCACTTGCTGATATTGCAACAGATATTCCCACTGAAAAATAAATCAAATTCAGCATAACCAGCCTTAGCCTTAGTATTTTTTTTATTTGGATTCACAGCAGCACATGAACAAAAATGTTACAAAGATATTTAATATAAACTAATCTCAAAGTTAAATAATAAAGAGGTTCACTGTTTGTTCATGGTAATATTCTTGCTGTCATAAAATTGTTTAGTTTTGTCAGGACTCTAATAGGATCTGGGCACTTTTATTTAGGTAAAAAACTTTGATGCTGAACGTTTCAAAACATTATTACCAGTACTATATCCTGGTGCATCTGTAGCAAATGAAGGTGTTGCTGGTGGACCTGTAATTGAAACAGAACTGAACCAATTCTAGTAAGTTTGATTTGTGGAAAAAAATAACAGGATATGTTTCTTTTGGATTGCATAGACCAAGCAAGACTGTCCAAGTGGATTAAAAACTTAGCAAAAACAGATAACTTTTTTCTACTACTTTAAATTGATTGCCGCAATTTATTTGTTTTATTCAAGTTGTGACAATGCATGTAATTGGTATTTTAGTGTATATTGAAAAATTGAAAAATTAAAATATATTAAAAAATACTATTTTCAGGAGGCTGTAATGCAGGAGTGGGCCATTATTTTATCTTACAGGCCATATCGTGGCTACAAAAGTTAGTCGAGGGCCACACATTAAATGAGCTTGTGGATATGGTATGATAAGAGAACAATATAGATTAGATAGGGTCTTCTCGCTAAACATTTCTTTCATTCCTGTATCAAAAAGGTCAATAATGTTTGTGGATAATAAAACTCTTTTTTTTTTTATTTCAGATGGATAGAAAACTATTGCCAATGATTGCTATCGTGGGCCGCACAAAAAATCGTCTCTGGCCATATGCGGCCCGTGAGTTGTGTTTTGCCCACCCCTGCTGTAATGCATGCAGCACATGCAGCATGCTTTGCACATACAGCCAGGTTTAGACCAAATAATTTGAATGTACAATACTAAAACAACTTTGGGATTTCAAAACATTTGATAACCTGCTGTTTTTGCAGCTCACTATTCTGTTTTTGATTTAATTCTAAATTGAAATATTTAAAATATTTTCAACTTTTTCAGTATATTTCTATATTTCATATAGATTATTTAGTTATTTTAAATAAGATTTTTTGGAAATATTTTTTATCAAAAATTATAAAGATTAGATTTTTTCAGTAATCCATGTATCCTATTACTGACATTTTAGCAAACATCAACACAGAACTGAATCACAATAGTTTATATATTGTATCAGACATGTACCATAACATACTGCAAAATTACCTGTTGTTGACAACATATTTGTAACTTCTGTCAGCAATTGTACTGAAATGCAAACCAATATAATAAGTTGAAAATATTAAATAAATTTGATTCTCCTACCTACACACAATGTCACAAATGTAATATGTACTTTAATACAGAGTACAAATCCAATTAACTATACAGAATTTTAATAATTTGCGAAATTATTTGGTATTTCAAAACACGACCCTACCTCCCATCTTCTCCCACTGGCTTCATCCTCGCCCCCCATATCCTCCCCTAACGAGCATGCTAAAAATGTCCTGGTGAGATGACGCATGTGAACAGTTCAATATTTCAAATTCTCTATTTATAATACATTCCAACTTTTTTATATTCACTTTTCACATTACACACAACAAATTTACCTGCAGTTGCTGTTGCAGTTGGCGTGTTTACAACCGATGGTCTCGCTGAAAGATATGCAGACAACATACAAATAATTTACTTGAATACTAAAAACATCTCCAGAAATAAATATAAGAGAAAGATAATTTTAGGATTCAAGAAATCGCATTTTAGAAATCAAGAAAATATCGCAATACTGATGAAACTCATTTAATATACTATTTTATGATATAACACTTGAAGGAAATTTTTAATTTGGATATTTTAGGCCATGTTTGCGATAAGTGTTAGAGGTAGCATATTATCTAGTTAAAACATGAACTTATAATCCCAATATTTATTTATGAGTGTATTAAATTGACAATGACTTACAAATCTTTCCAAGAAAGTTTCAAATTCAAGTTGTAACAAAATTTATAAAAAAATTATAAACCCAAAGGCTTATCAAAAATCTTTATAAACATGAGTTATATGATTGAATGAAAAACTTGTCTTTAAACATTTCATTTATTTCCAAAAAATAGTTTTAGACACCAAAGAACATATATGACATTCATTTGACTTAGATTAGATCAAAATATTAAATATAAATGATCTAAAGAATTACCAGCACGGAATGTTGTTCCTTCAGCAGTGGTTGGTGATGCTGTCGTTGGTAGATCTATAATGAACAATAATTTCTCAAAATATCTATTAGATTTCATCTGAATATGTTTTCAATTTAGTTTCACAGACATATAAACCTTGAAATTCTAATTTTCATCATTATTTCATTTTTGCAACGTATCACAGTTACAAGTATTTATTGCTCAACAAAGAAACAAGATTTAAATATTGTTTCAGACATGTACCATAACATACTGCAAAATTACCTGTTGTTGACAACATATTTGTTGACACTTCTGTCAGCAGTTGTACTGAAATACAAACTAATATAATAAGATGAAAATATTAAATAAAATTGATTCTCCTACCCACACGATGTCACAAATGGAATATGTATCCTAATACAGAGTACACATCAAATTAAATATACAGAATATTAATAATTTGTGTTAATATTTGGTATTTCAAAACACAGGCCCGAACAAGGAAGCAGCGAGCAAATTTTAGTAGGGTTGGAATACTGAAATAAAAGGAGTGCACCAAAAGCGCAACTTGTGACCAGATGAGGCAACCTCGCTTTTATAGAGCTAAAAATTGGATTTTTTTTGCTTGGCTCCCTTTGCCAGATAGCATTGGGAGTTTTATTTTGCATGTCCTCTTTCCCTCCATATTGCATTGTTTGCTTTTCATTTCTCATAAATAAGCTAGCTATTGGGTAGCTGTCGGAATGAAATGAATGCAATAGCATTCTCTAAGAAAAAATATCAAACAAAGGGTAGAACACTCAAGAGTAAACAAAAATTTAAGGGGGGTCACAACTCTATATGCCACCTTCTCCCGCTGGCTGAATCCTCGCCCTCCCATATCCCCCCCCCCCCCCTCCCATGCCCTGCGAGCATGCTGGAAATGTCTTAGTGAGATGACTCATGTGAACAGTTCAATATTTCAAATTCTTTATTAATAATAAATACATTCCAACTTTTTTATATTCGCTTTTCACATTACACACAACAAATTTACCTGCAGTTGCTGTTGCAGTTGGCGTGTTTACAACCGATGGTCTCACTGAAAGATATGCAGACAACATACAAATAATTTACATGAATACTAAAAACATCTACAGAAATATTGCATTATTGATGAAACTAATTTCACATACTATCCTCTGATATAACACTTGATTGAAATTTTTAATTTGGATATATTAGGCCATGTTTGCGAGAAGAGTTAGAGGTAGCATATTATCTAGTTAAAACATAAACTTATAATCCCAATATTTATTTATGAGTGTATTAAATTGACATAACTTACAAATCTTTCCAAGTACCGATAAGTTTTAGATTCAAGTTGTAACGAAATTTTCAAGAAATTATAAACCTTGAATATTGAAAGCTGTTCTAAATATTTTAGCAGTTTTTTGATTTTTTCAACATTTATGCTATCTTCAGAAATGAATATATATAGAGAGAAAGAGAATTTTACGATTCAAACAAGAAAATATTGTATTACTGATAAAACTAATTTTACAAACGGTACTATAATGTAACATAACACTTGATTGACATTTATAATTGGGATATTTTAGACCACGTTTATGAGAAGAGTTAGAGGTAGCATATTATCTAGTTGAAACGTGAACTTATAATCCCAATATTTATATATGAGTGTAATAAATTGATAATACCTTAGAAATCTTTCCAAGTAAGTTTTTAATTCCAGTTGTAACAAAATTAATAAAAAATCATGAGCCTACAGGCTCTCAAAAATCTTTATAAACTTGAGTTATATGATTGAATAAAAAACTTGTCTTATAACATTTCATTTTTTCCAAAAAATAATTTTAGACACCAAAGAACATATATGACATTCATTTGACTTAGGTTAGATCAAAATATTAAGTGTTTAAACGATGTAAAGAATTACCAGCACGGAATGTTGTTTTTTCAGCAGTGGTTGGTGATGCTGTCGTTGGTAGATCTATAATGAACAATAATTTCACAAAATATCTATTGGATTTCACCTGAATATGTTTTCAATTTAGTTTCACAGACACATAGTCCTTGAAATTCCAATTTTCATAATTTCCTTTTTGCAATGTATAACAGTAAAAAGTATTCATTGCTCAACAAAGAAACGAGAATATCGGTTGGAAACCGAATACTTATCGATCGATAGTTAGGGGATCCCCCAAAACAGAAACTGCAGTTTCGATTCATCCGCTCGTGTAACTTGCGCACTGCGCATCGCACACACACACTCGGCGGGTCTCAAAATTCTCTCGCTTTACAAAAATATAGATCACTTAATCAATAATTGATTGATAACTCGCTAATTATACGACATAATTCGCCCAAAATCAATAGGAATCTGGTCCGAGATAAGATGAATGCACATGCAAAATCTGGAGCAGATTCAATCTCGCTTTCGTGAGATATCGCGTGCATCTAACAGACACACAGACAGACAGACAGACAGACATACATACAAATACCTATCAATATACTTACCGATCTTAAGATCGATAAGTAACAAGGAGAATATATTTATAGTTTGTAATGGTTTTTAAAGCAAATAAAAAGGCTAGATTTCAAACATAAATTATTAAAACATTATAGGTGTCATTTACTGTTCTAATTGGGCTGTCATAAACAATTATTGATCACTGAGTTCTTGGTTATTTCTACATTCATTTACCGTAAGTGCCGTTAATAATGCCTGTGTTTTTTCATTTTTTAGCATACCTATTTTGTATACACCATGAAAACCTTTCAAATCATCATGTTCCATTCCTTCATATATAATTTGTAATTTTCCTTTGGTAGAAGTGTAAAAAGTTGGTGCAAGCAAACTATCTTGAATATTAGCAAGTAATTTCGAACCATCATAAATCTAATGAGCAAATTACAATATGGAATTATCCACTATACATAGAATTGTTCATTACATAACAGTAATATATCAATAACAATAATATAACTCGGATAAAGATTGAATGTGATAATTTCAACAAGTTTTCACCTTATATTGTTAGCAGAAAAATCATTAAAAATTGTAACAATTTATGTTAAACATTTTCTTTATTTATACAAAAAAGTCTATCTGCTGAAACAAAGTATTTATAAGTATGTACACAGCATTAGTAAAGAAATATATACAAATATATATAAAACTGTATACAAACAAATTCTGCAAAGTAGCAAATATGCTAGTAACCAAATGCAGTTGGTAAACTTGATCAGAGTTGGCAAAAATAATTTTATGATGAATAGTGGCAATATTCATTGAACTTTGTGGTATCTGAAATTCGGAACGCCAACTTTAAATGTCTTACCATCAAACTGTCTCCTTCACTGGGTGCATAAAACTCAAGCAAGGCAAATGAAACTTCTTTTCTTTTAACAGCACTCTCTATTGTCCAATTACATTTAATATGTCCCTTGAAGGGACGTTTGGGCCATCCTGGACTTTTCATAAATCTATCCTTTTCAGTAGCTCTAGCAGTGTAGCCGCATTCCCCTTAAAACAAAGAAAAATTCTAATTTGGAACTCGAAAACCTAATCACAAAATATATCTTATTATACAAAATGAAAGTACTCAGCTTATAAATACTATACAAAGTTTCAACATGAAATGAATGCAATAATGCATTCAGTAAACATATATTTATATTTGTTTTGCATAAACATGTATTGTGATACAAACTAAAAAATGTCACAAAATATAAAGTGTTCGTTAAGTGCTTGTTGACTGACTCTTGACAAGCCATACAAATACAATTTCACACTCACAATCATAAAAAAGTTGATGTAGCAATTAGCAAAGTTAGTGCATGTAATGTAGCTGTAATAAACCTCAATGTTACTACATTAAAATGCTATTTTATCATTGAAGTGCAAAATTTTAGATATTAACTAAAGAATCCAAACTAAACCATTTTCCTTTGCATACTGATAAAGAATTTATTCAAAACATAAAAGATCAATAAACCGGCAGTTCAGAACTACTTGTTTATTCTAGAATTATTAATGCCCGTAATTTACATGGTATAGGGAAAATATTTGAATATTTCCAATACCTTTAATTCCATTTCAAAGTTAGAAACAATCTGTTTCTCACACTTATTTCAAATATCATCCTATCATTTAGCTTATTTTTCTGTTGAAATAAACTGTACATGCGTAGCGTAAGTAAGTACAATTAGTAAAAAATAAATCTCCTATTAATTGATATGAGAAGTGTCTATTTAGTACAGGGGTGGCCAACCTTTCACATACCATGCGCCACGTTTTAAACATAATGTCTCAGATGCGCCGTAAATCTCTTCATTCTCTTGTATTCCCACGCCTAATGTCCACTTCTTGTTGAAATTATATAAATTTATAATACACACACATATATACACACATATATGTAGTTTTTACAACTTCACATGAATAGAAATTAGGCAAGGAAGTATAATAAAACGCAAACGCAAAAATTCGAGCAATTTAGGATAAACAGATTACGATTGATTACGAAACAGGGAACCATTGTGACGCCATGCTTCAAGTAAAAACTACAGCCTTCTTGAAAGTAGGAGAAAAACGCATTCTGTCTTATGAGCATTACGCAATAAAGCTGTTTTTAACAACGAAGAGAAAAAGGTACGATTAAGAAGCTTTTTGGCCTAGCGTCGCATGATTTTACTCCAGGCTTCTTCGAGATTAGTACTTGCGTCACAGCAAGCGATTTTACGATTCGCTTTTGTTGACAACGGTCATTTGAAGTTTGGATGAAAAAGGTGGTAATTAGGGGTCATTTTCAGCATGTTGTGGGTTGATTTATAATAAATTTTTTAGGCTTGGGCAATTCAACTGGTTGTTCAATGGTTATTGGGAGATATTTGGGGAGTCTGGGCAATGGAAAATCCATGTTTCAAGCTGATAAATGACGATTTTCTATTTTTCCAGAAGTTCTGAACTTTTTACTTCAGTAGGGAAAAAATTGTAAATTTTACTAACTTTTGCTAAAAGTTTTAGGTACAATCAAAAGTCACCATGTAAATCGCAAAAAAACGGCTTGGCGTGGAGAAGCCAAGTGCAATTAAAAATTTTGGCATGAAAAGGGTTAAAGATGCAATGCGCCACCTCTAATCATGCAATGCGCCACGTTTGGCGCATGCGCCATAGGTTGGCCACCCCTGATTTAGTAGGAAAAAAAGGAATAATTTTCGACAATTGTCATAAGTAAGTCTAACATTAGTGAATTTTTTATAATAAACTCTATGATGCAATTTTAAAAACTCAACAAAGACATTTCATTAAAAACATAACTCTCAATGTGTTAAAAATACAAATTTCGGACTGATACATACCAATAGGCAAGAAAGATTCATATACAAGTACAAATCCTGGTTGTCGAGCAATGATATTATATTTTACAGCTGTTAGATAATAATCAACTTCAACAACAAATCCATCTCTTTTCCCATTTATTATCTGTAGAGCCTTGGCTTTGTCCCAATTAACTTTAAATTTAGGTGCATCGAGTATCTGATTGTAAAAAACATTGAATAGACATGAATAGACAAAATACCAAAGATTAAATGAATTGCAATCTGAAAATGATCATCAAATTCTGACTTGAGTTATTACAATGGCCAAATACTAAAATGTGGGCAAAAATATACACATTGTTACCACATTATTTAAAGCTGATCTTGTATTCAACTATTCTAGGTTTGATAAAATTTGAATCAGTTTGCCCTAAATTTAGATCAATTATAAATATTCGAAAAGTTGTTGAGCTTAAAAATATATAAGTATTAGAAAAATACTTTAGATATATATTTCAAGTATAGAATAATTGACAAATAATTTATTAAGCCCATAACATAGACTTACAGTAAAGTTTCCATACTGAGGTTGAATATCAAATTCAATAAATCTGAATCTTATGCTAAGACCTCGGGCAGCACGAAATCTCCATCTGCAATTCGAGCTGTCTCGATCAGGTGATTGTAAAACATAAACTCTCCCTATATCCATCTTTCTGAGTGTTCGTTCACATGATTTGGGTCGCACTGTAAAAATAGTTGACAAACTATGTAATTTCTACAAATCGAAAATCCATTTTTTAATCCAAGATTTTTATTACCAACTGTTTGATAAACAGAGTATATTGATAAACATGTTAATTCAGGCTCCAATGTTTAATCTCGGCACATCAACTAAAAATTTAATGAGACTAGTGTTAGTCAGATTCAGTTAATTGCAAGGCATTGTAACATTGCAGTTATGTACTGCCTAAAACCAAAAATTGCCAAAATCCGAACATATTAATCCAAAAAAAAAACTATTTTGACTGCGAAACTGATCTGTGATTGCACAATGCTTTCATTTATTGCTTATTTTTATTGTTAATAATTCAAAATCATATGCTTTAATCATTATTAGTAAATTTGAAGAAGCTTGTAATAAATTTGCATAATCAATCACATATTTTTGACTAAACTATTGTTAGTACAACCAATTGCAGATGTGAACATACATAGTAAAGAGTCAATTTGGAGGAACATAATCAAATATGGACATGGCAAAAAACACCATAATTCAATACGAAAACTTAGTCCTAAAAAAGCGTAGATTCAACTCGAATTCCATGCCTTTGAATTCTATCCCATCCCTAACACCAACTAGGTAACTCATGTGCCTTTCAATCACTTTGGTACACATTTGCAACAATTTACCTCTGTATACCTGATTTGTGGATTTACAATTAAGTATTACTTACATGATGGTATTGAAAGTGCACTTGTTGTTTTGCCTATGGGAGTAGTTGTGAATTCTGAAACTGAAAATTACAAAATTAGCAAAACTTTTATGGTCTCAACTTTAAAATTGTTCTATTACCATTTACTCATTCCCATAAAAATAAACAAATCAAATCTGCACAATGATAAAATATTTAAACGTAATTTAATATTATAGTTGTAAACCACTGTAAAAATGGAAATGCTGATAGAGACTAAATTTGTTTATTTTTAATACAAATCACTTTATTTCCAAAGTTGGATGCAACTAATCACAAAATCTGTTTTTCATCAATCGATATTGTCTAATTAAATTGGATTGATAAGATCATTTTATTCATTTTATTCACAAATTTATCGAAAATTATATTAAATTGAACTAAAAACTTGAAATAGATATTAAGAAAACATTCAAGAATAACAATTAATAATGTCTAGAAGAAATTCACAACCAAAATGTCAGTTTTGCTATGTAATTTGATGCCTCCTCAGAACACACACAAAATAGAACACAATAAAATTGAGCCCATCTAATCTTCAGAAAATTATATATTCAGAACATGTCTACATTTTCTTTACTATTCTCAGCGAGCAGGGTCAGCCTGTATATTGAACAAATTATTTTATGAAAAAATTCATAAATCTACTGTATATATAAACAACTTACTGATTGCAGTAGTTTCGACCACAGTTGTTGGTTCTGCAAAATAAAAAAAGTTAGATTTGGTTTCAAAATATTTTGACCAAATTAAGCATAAATTGATTATACTGATGCACTTTTAATAAACAGCTAATGAGTTGAAGTACTTATCATAATAAATCTTAACTGAATGACAATGCTTAGTTACTCAGCTAAATAATAGGAAAGTGATCCAATTTCAAGATCTCAATTCCAATAATGTGAGAGCAACCAAAAATTCTGTACTTTGTTTTATATCAATCAAAGTGATAATATAAACCAGGAATAGCAAATCTTTTGCAATGAATGGATAAAAAATTATATTCTCATTTTAGAAATGAATGTGTCATAGATTTTAAACAACGTCTTAATCAACGGGCAACATGTCATTGCATGTTTTTCTCAAGTCTTATAATCCTTCGTTAGTAATATGTAGTTTTTAGTAATTTGTGTAGCTGTAGTATCAGGACTAGACTAGTCAACTTAACCATATTAAATTTACAGCCATCCAGCTCCATTGTTATTTTAGATTTCTGTAGTTGTTCATTCAAGTCTATAAAATTTTATTTTCGAAGCCCTATTGTATACTTGAAAATAATTTACTGCATGCATGTAGCATCTAGTTCTTGTATGCTCAAGTCAGAAACTTTGCAACAACATTGTTATCATAAAAGTTTACTTATTTTTTAGATAAAATTAGGGTAGGTTTATTATCACTTCTAATCAAATATAATGTCGTTATGATATTTGCATTGATTCGAGTCACAAAAAAACATGATGGGTCATTTTGTGACCACTGGTCGGTCAGTGGTTCGGCATCCCTGTTATGAACCAAAGTAACAACACATTAGTTTTTGTCATAAAGATTATATAATCTTATTATATTTAAAGAATTTATTATATTACCTTCACTTGTGGATATCATCATTGTGATGCCTTCTGGCAATCCTGGAAAATGAACTTAACTTGTGACAAACCATAGAATATGCTTTTATGGATTTTTTTAAAAGCAATAAATGACATAAGTGTCATTCCACCATGTTATAGCATCATAGGAAAATTATTAGGTCACAAAGCAAGACTTTGACCAGTTCCATGCTGAATCCTATTATGCCATAACAGACAATTACCTAAACATTTTCCTAACTAAACTAAACTAAATAATTTCATTGGAACTTCAAACTGCACAGTATTGAATGAACTCAATTTTACACATTTTGCCCATAGTTAACATATGCATAAAAATGCAAGATATGGCAAAGTTCATTAGTGGAGCAAATTATAAATATACAACAACATCAGAATACTTGATGGATATAAAAATTTGATACCAATTAGGTTTTTGCAATGTTATCTTAATTGTTCATAGTTTTTACTGGCAGACGTAGCTGATCACTTTTATAAATGATTCAAGAGTCTTGCTATATACTAACACAAATGTAGATCTGTAACATTTGTGTAGAGAGGAATCACAATACGCAAATGATTTACCGTAGATTCATATGAAATTAATTTCAAAGATCCGAAAGCAATTATTTGACAATCTTCAATGTTTATTTTTGAAGTCTTAAAAACTACATTTGAATAAAAATTTATAAAGAATTATAAACATACTTGTATAATATGTAGCTCTGAAGCCTCCAGTAGGCATTAATCCAAATGTGTTGTATGTAACCTTAATTACTCCTCCCACAGGTACAACATAGCTTACTCCAGGCAAAGAAGTGAAGTGATGAAATTGAATACCCTCGTCAGCACCATCTTTTACTAAAACCTACAAAACACAAATTTTATTGATTTTAAACCAAGTTATAGACAAGATAATATAACTAGCTGATAAAAAGAAATATTATCTTTTCACACTTTTGAATTTGGTAAATAACGAATAAAAAGTCAAATAAATATAAAATAAGAAAGTAGTTTTTCAAGTTGTGATAGCAGTATCATCAAATCATATAAAATATATTCATGATATTCTCAATTATTTACAAGGTATGAATAAGAAGTTTTTCTGATGCCAGAGGTTGTGTTGAAATTTGTACTTCCTATAGCCTGCTCTCAATGTGTTCCCTACTATTTAAAAAAAAGCTATGTCATCAAAGCACTTTTTGAGAACCAGTGTATCCTCAAAGAAGATTACAAGATATGTTATTACATTTTATGACTTAATACGATGGAGTAATAAACTGAACTTTTTTATTAATATTTATTTTGTGTAACACAAAATATAATCAAAAATAATAATCACCTCAATAAAATCACAACACTCGTTCACATCAATGTAAGAAAACTCAAGTTCTATTTCGAGACCCTCTGGTGCTCTGATGCTCCAGACGCACAGAATTCCACCACTAAATGTGCTTCGCCATAGAGGAAATTGCAACCTATTGGCACTGTCAGATGCTGTGAGACTTGTTTCACCACATTCTAAAAAAGATTTATTTGATACATAAAATTTAATGAAGTTGGAGTAAATATGAACGCTATGTTAGACTGCAATGCAATAGTTGGCATTAGAAATAACTTCCAAACTTTATCAACTACATGAACATCTTTGTTGCTTACCTTTTTGAGTCAATTTCTTTATATCATTCTTTGCATATAATTTAGTCATAATTTAGTATATTAGAGATTTATTATGAAACTTCAGCATATTACAAAAATACAACAAAATTTAGAATATGAAAGTACTTTTGAAATACTATCTGATTTATGACCATTTTACAAGGTTCAGTTCAGAGTAAAAATTCTTTTCCACAAACTTAAAATTCTTTACTTACCTGGTGATTGTGTTGTCGTTTGAACAGGCAAAGTGGTCGTCTCTGTATGCAAGTAACAGATAATAAGGACATAAAACAGTGATCAGGATTTTATTGATATTTGTCAGATTTTACTTTGTTATCAAAATGTCCGATGAGTTTTAGTATAGCTGCAGTAATGAAAAATTTGTCTTGAAAAGGCTGATGAAATTAAGGTAATATTAACTATCAGCACTTTTGAACAGCAGGTGGTTAAATGTTTGCGAAAGCACTTTCGAAATAAATATCACACATTTTTTAATTGTGAGGTACCATATAGAAAAACAATTTATCAGGTATCAGTAAAATGAACAATAGATACACACTTATGGTGGTTGTCTGTTCCTCTGCCATAGAAATAGTACTGGCAACACCTAAAAAAATTGAAGTAATTCAGAATATATACAGAGAATCGGAAATGGCACAAAATCATATTTTGAAAAATGAAAATGTGGAAATTCATTAGTTGAACATGACCTAATTTAAAATGTATACAATATTCCATATTTGAAAACATTTTTTAAGAATGCATTTGGAGTAGGTAAATATCAAAAGTGTTTAAGAAATCTAGGCTTTTTCAGAGGTATGTATGTATGTATATAAGAAACTGAAACAAATATTATTTTTGGGGACTCACTTTGAATAGTAGATAAAATAGAAGACACAGGTATTGTACCTGTTACAACTGATGGTACATCTAAAAAAAATATAAACATTAATCTGTTGGAAATATATTCCGATAAATGCTATATTTTAAGTGACTGGCTTATGAGGCAACATAAAACATCAATTTTGACTGGTTTTGTGTAGATAAGCAAAAAGTGCAGCAATCTACATTTTTAAAACACCTACACAACTGTTTTCAATATTTCTATGGAATATCTCAGAAATGATCAGAACTGATGTGTCAATGTATATATGATATTGAAAGTGAGACTTGTGATTTCAACCCATATAAAACATGTTCTTGATCTAATTATTTCGGAACAGCAAAAATAGAATACCTGTCGTTCCAATAAATGTTGCATTGCTTGGAGAAATTGGGGGAATTTTAGAACCGATTTCTGCAAAACAGAAATAATAAAATAAGATTAAATAGAAACAAGGGTAAATTCTTTAAAAATGATGTTTCCTCTCAACAGCAAATGCAGACCAAAAAATTGAAGAAACAACAACTCAGCGTAATTCAAATTAAACAATGGTCAGAATGAATTCAGACTTGCCCAAAATGAAATATGCAGAAAACCCTTTCATCTCATTTTCATTATCAGAATGGAAATGGATTCGAACTGTATTCCCAGTCGATGTGAAACTGTATACTGGAGCAGTATAATAAGTGCCACGTAATTTTTTTTGCAGATCATTTCCATCGTAGACCTACAAATTCAAACTGCTGTGACAGTGTTGTGAAACTGAAAGTATTACTGTATTCAGATACCAATATGTAAAGTTATTTTTATATTATCTATAATCTTACGCCATGATTCATGATGAACAAAATATAGTATGTACATATTTGTGGTCAATGAGACTTTTGTAACCTCTACATCACGCAGTAATACATAATGAGTAATATTTGCAATAAACTCTGCCTGAGCATATTATTGGTTTGCATATGTCTTCAATATATTTCTCTTTCATTGTAACAATATATATTTATGTAAGATTCTAATTACTCACAGGTGGTTATTCAGAAAATTTGGTATTTACCATTTCTAATTAATCAAAATAAAGAATACAGAAGAAACAAAGAATGCATGCAATATTTATCATCAAAAATAATGAACGGTACCTCAACAAAATCGCAGCAATTTTCGGTTTCTACAGTTTCAAATTCTATTGATATTCGATGATCATCATTTTCAGTTGCCAATCTCCACCAACAATCAAGGCCCCCTCGATATTTCATAGGGTATCCAGGTGAATTAATCTTTCCATCCCCTCTGACAATGATTTCGCCTCCACAGTCTATAAAATTTCATAAAAGTGAATGGTATAAAAACAAATTAGAGTATTCTACTTCAACTACTTTTGCAGTAGCCAACAATATTTGCATTTATTAAAAATTCCAGCAAAATGGGTGATTTTAAATGTATCAAATATCATGGAATTCAAGTCTTCCATGTCAAAATATTAACGTCATGTTAAACATTTAAAGCGGTGGTTCCCAACCTTTCATGGCTCGTGGCCCCTTTCCAGAGGCTTTTAGCGCTTATTGTTACATCGTGAATAGCGATAGCATTCACTTGATTTTTGTATTGACTTAAACCTTGCATTTGTTTAACTTGCTAGTAATTTATTTGGTATTGTTGATGCCGTAATTTCCCTTGATTGACAGTGTGCTTCTACACACTTTGTTACGAAACAATTGAAAGAGAATTCGTGGCAATTGCTCGCCCAGACATGTCTTGCTCAGACAAGGATAGTTTCGGTAAGTTGAAATTGATTTAGCGGCCTTGACATTTTGTTTTGACATTAGGACGATTAAATAATGTAGATTACGGCTGTTCTACATAGCCCAGTTTTAAGGATATTTTATGAACATTGGATTGCCTTTGTGATTATTTTTAGTTATAGTTTAGTTAAGTGATTTGATTTGGATTTCATTGACGAATGATTTCATGTTCAACTTATGATAATTTAAGCCTGGAATAGCAGAAAAATTCGGTATGTTATACTTTGTAATTCTTTCTGATTTGAAGGCTGCAAGTTATTTAATAGTAATTTGATTCGACTTGCAAATTAACTATGTTTGATAATTGTGTTCATAAATTTGAGAAGGCTTTCTAAAGGCCGAATTGTGTATGATTATATATTTATTGCAAATATTCTGTATTTATTTGTTTTTAAGTTTGTATTAGGATAACCGTATACTTTCCATCAACTGTATGTATTCAACTGTATACTTCAAGTAGTGTGATTTTCTGGATTGAGGATACAAACTTGGGGCTTGAAAGACCGCGTTATTGAGCTGTTAATAAATATCTAGTGTGCAGTCGGTGTCGTCCAGGTCACAAATAACGGCTTTTACACTTATGGCTCCCCTGTTTTTTATTTCTGTGGTATTTAGAGTGTTTTTATGATTGATAGATTCCAAATCACATGATGTCCGAACAATTCATGCTCAACAAAATGAAAAACCCTGTGACATAGCCTTATCAAGCAATGAAACAAGGAAGAACGAGTTCCTATTTAAATGGAAATGTAAAATCAGTACTGCGCCTAGCATTGTGGGTGTCACGAGCCCCCGATCGGGAACCACATATCCAAAGAATGGTGTGAACGGGTGACAAATGCAGCAATTACCATCAAATGGAGCATCAGTTCTTGGATCTGTTGGAGTTGTTTTGACTAAACAAGAAAGTTTGTGTAATATTCAATAAAAAGCATGGCATGAATGTAGTAGATGTAAATTTATTTTATGTATCTAACTTCAAATTGCAGTTTTCCAATTTATTACACAGTCTGTGAATTGTGAACTTACAATTCTACCATACACAATTATAGGCGCCTTGAAAGTATTCATACCAAGATGTCGCACAACAACCCTAACCTGGTACACATACTATGTTCAGGTTGTGCGCCATCTTGGTAGGAATACTTCGGGAGCACCCAATTGTATATATGAGTGAAGGCAAGTATTTGTGCTTGTTGCAAAAACTTATTGAATATAAGATTCAATAAGAGATAAGGAAAATCTGACATACATCCGGCATTATATCTGAATTGATTACGAAATGTTGGTTTAATCTGTTTTACAGACAGAAATTTACAGATAAGTCATTTACATAAAAACAGCAGAATTATAATAAACTTAAATATGAAACAGCATCTCACCATCAAAAACTGAATATATTGATCAACGAATGATTGTTCATGAAAAAAGGACAATGCATAAATGATCAGAATAATGTTTAAAGTTAATCAAATGGAGCATCAAAAACAGAAACTATTTTAATGTATGCTAAAATTTTTGCTTATAAATATATTTAGCCTAAGATAAATGAAAAATTGCAAGCACCATTCACTTTTCCAGCATCTGTCATTAAATATCCAATACTCAATTGATGATGTCAAGTTGAAGAAATAAGGGAAATCATAATAGAGTGTAAAAGGGTTATATTACATATATTAGCAGTCTCAGAAATGCAACATCACTTCAAGTTGAAGAATTTCAATTATTTTATGGGATTATTCACTAATTTTTGTAAAAGATATGAAACAAAAATCATCACTTACATGCTTTATATGAAGCATTGAAACCACGGTTTATAATGTCACCATCAGTTTTAAAAAATACTGTTAGGTAATAATCCTTTGATCGAATAATTTCCCCAGTGTGATTACCCTTCAACACCAAAGGTTCTGGTTCTCCTGTTCCCTGAATCTGTTTGAAAGATTTTGAATTGGCTATAAACCTTTTACATAGATCAATAATTGCAACTTAAACGAACAAAGAGCTTTTTTGACTGACTCTCAAAGCAGTAGTGTGTATTAATTTCTATCAATAAACATTCAACACATTAAACTTTATGGTACACCCACAGCTCCTGTTCCAGTGGTTAACGCCTGTCTCAATGAGATGTGTATATGGTCGCTTCTCGTTCATTATTAAAAATTTACCTTGCTTTTATTTACTTATCATCAATGTGAAAAATGATGTTGTTTCTGTGTAGAGCTAAGATCTGAAGCCCGAGCCTGACACAAAATTCGGGCCGGGTCGGGCCTGAAACATCAATCATTACGTTCGGGTCGGGTTGGGTCGGGCTTCTCTATCGCTGGCTTTTTTTTAAATGAGGCGTTTCGGCCGTCTTTTGGCCACGCATATTGTACTAAACTTTTGCAATGATAATTCAATGAACTTCTAAAAAAAATGTGAAATTTTGGGTTTGTTCGGGCTCGGGCCTGCAAATCCAGTTAATTAGTCAGGCTGGGGTCAAGCCAAGTTTAATAACCACGGGCCTGGGTCGGGTTGGAATTTTTTGGCCCGATCTTATCTCTAATTCTGTGTGATGGCCAATTGTTAAAATCAAGTGGCAACCTCGTTGCTGATATCTGCAGTACATAACTGCGATGTCGACTGGGCTTATCAAACAGATATGTTTTGAATAATGCTCTACAAAAAAATATTCTAGTGCGCTTTGAAATGTTCGACTGTCATCACAAACTTTTCTAAGTTTCCCAGCTATTTTATTACCAAATTTTAAACATCAAACTATTCTGATAATTACAAAAAACAGTGGGCAAGTTTGGCAAGTAGGCAACACATCACTAACGCATGCTTTCGTTTACCATACTCACTACAAACCAAACGCCGTACAACATCCATTGTAACAACGTAAATTTGTGTGCAGGTAATAATAAATGGATGAGCAATTTTTGTTTTCAGGCATTAAAAATGAGGTCGTTTTACGGCCACAAAAAATTTGTTTTCCGTACTGTTTGCTGACCCCTAACACAGGAGTAAGTGTAACTTGACAGGCAAGTGTGACTATAATTGTCCAAAATCAGGAAAACATAAGGTGAAAAAAATCTTAATTAATGAAGACTAAACAACTGTTTAAGCGTTGTAGATATTCCAACAAAGTATTACCATGATTAATTATGATACCAATAAATGACTAACCATCACATAATCACAACAAGATTCTGTTTCAAAATCTTCAAATTTGAGTTCAATGTTACTTCCGATATTTGATACAATAACCCATACACAGTATTGAGAATTGATATAAGGTTCCGGATAGTTGATGCTTGTGAAGTACTTTGTTGAATCGTCAATCACAAAATATTGTGTAACACACCCTGAAAGAAGGAATTTCTTACATTTCTTAATAAAAAATGTGATATAATGTACAAGAGAGTATTGGGATTCCTCTAATTTAGATAACATGCAGGATAAATGTCAGAAAAGCCAGACCCCAAGAAAAACCAAGTCATAGTTTAAACCTTTTTTCCAAAATTACAAAACATAAAAATGCTTCTGTCAGGTAAAACTAAATTATACTTATCATAGGTAATGTTTTTGGTAACCAAGAAAAGGAAGAAACATTAAATAAAATATAAAGTATGTGGAATAGTATACGATTTATTTTCCTTCGATAAGTTGGGTATTATAAGTATGGTATTAAGTGTGTGTTGGTGTCTTGTATAACGAGAAATCACACGTTTTAGCTTCCCATCCACCGCGAAAGCGTTTCATTAATTCTGATAATTCTAGTGGTATTATATAGTTTCTAAGCCAGCGATTCTTATTCGAGGGCCCGGCGGTCACCAAGCGGACCACAGAGCAGTTGAAATGGGGTTAATAGAATTCCTAGCTTACAAGCCAACCATGGTTCCTATGCATACAGAATTGAAATCATGACATATCAATGTTGCTGTTAATCAGATCCACAGTGAAAGCGTAACGTAATCCATGATTAGACATTTAAGAAATATGCCATATATGTCTTTTCAATATGCCAAAATAAAAAAACTTTAAAAAATATGTGAGATTCTTCCAAATTCATGAAAATATGCCAATCAAAATTTGCATTCAAAATAAGCCAAAGTTCTGATATATTCCAGTTAGCACTATTGGTTCAGTCTGTGTCAAGAACTTTTCCTCCATATTTCCTCCAAAAATATTTTAATTGTCATATTAGCTCCATTCTGATGTATTGTAGAGGTTCCTTCCCCCTTGTCAACAAGATATGTGTGCTATGCTGAAAACTACTTTCTTATTACTATTTCAACTTTCGGATAAAGTTTGTGACCTTGTTCTGAGCAAACTTGCAATAGCATGCACCACACTGCCACAGCAATCTTACAGATTATCTTTTAAATCTATTTTATCTAATTAAAACTATCTCAGCATAATCATCATTGTGATGACAATTGCAATTGTACTTTCTGCTTTTGTTTTTATCCCGTTTCGTGTTCCTTTTTAGTTTATATTTTGTATTTATTTTTTTGATGTGTTATTATTAGCGGCGAACACAAAACTTACATGGCCAATTTTCGTCACCGATAGCTGGTGGAGGCATGATTTCAACACCAGGTTTCTCTAAAATAAAAATTCAATCATTATCTGTGATATATATTTGAATAAGTTCCATTCCATTGTCACTCATTTACCATAACATTTTTTGACACTGTTTCTTGAGAGATAATCGCATAACAAAACCATCAGCAGAAAACAAAAGTGTACATTTCAGATTCAACTAATTCTAAAAATTCACAAACTGTGTATATTATTAGGCTAGAATATTTTTTTTATTTTGCACCTTATGAAAATTTAATTCAAGATTGGTATTTATTTTGATTTTGATCACCCATTATATCGCATATTGTGAAGTAAAAGTATAAATATAGCTTTATATAGAGTATCAGTATTATGGTACATTTTGAAGTTAAAGAAGATTTTCATCAGAGAATAGGAAAAAAATTATTGAGATTGCAAAAATAGGATATAATAATTATAATAATAGAATTGCACAACAAGATTATGAAAGCACAACTAAACATTTTGACAAAAGTATATATATATACCAGCAACATATACTGCTCGAAATCCAGTTTTCTTGTCAGAAGTTACAAAGCTTTCAAATACTACATTCAAACTTCCTCCAAGGTAAGAATAATATGAATTTTCAGGCATGAAGGCAATTGTATCCATTTTCTCCAGATCTGCTTGAGAAACCTTGAAAACAAATAAATAATTTCTAATCCCAACATAGGCTAAATGAAACTGCTGAATGAGAATGAGTTGCTTACATAATTTTAAATGGAATTCAGTAACAGCTTGTTATTTAGCATCTCACCGCAGAATAAGAAACATTTTAGGGGGAAGGGGAATTCTGCGTAATGAGTAATGCCATTTTTTCAATATTCTAATGGAATTCAATATAGGCCAAAAAACTTACCGTACATCAAATTTGCATATGACCCAAAATGAACAAAAACTAAGATGATAAATTTTTTGCATAAATATCAAATATTTCCTGAAATATATTGCAAATAAAATGCTTAACTGGCATAGCTATGAAATCTCATGGTGGGTCATGTTTAACGCACTATCATACACTTTTATTCGAAACTTGGTATTTCTTTCCATTGTTTTTTTACAAATCTAATTAAGTGATTCTATCCATATATATATTTCTGAGATACTTCAAATAAATCACTTAAAATCAAAATCAATGTTTACTATTTCACTCTTGAACTTATAACTCTGTAACTAGGCATTGACATAAAGTAGTTGAATAGTGTAATTAACTTACTCTGAGATATTCATTTGGCACATGCTTGCTGGTGGGCAAATTGAAAACAATATTCCAATAAAATATACCAACATATTCTTTGGAGTTGACATCATAAATTTTTATCTTATCACAATACAATCTTCTACATGCATCCCTACTGCATTATACTTTCATTATACCAAAAATAACCAGTTATACATTGTGGCGAATCAATGTAAAGGGACACAAACTATTATTGAAACCATAAAAACTTACTGTTATGTTATCACAGCACTGGTTAAGGTCAATATTCTGGAACTGCAATTTAACGAATCGATCAGCTGGTGCTTGAATTGTCCAGTTACAAAATGTTGTAGTTTCATAATAAGATGGTGGTGAAGAGATAACTTCTTGCGTATCTGAAGCAAGAAGGAAGCCACCGCATTCAGGTTCTAAAAACAGAGGCCAAAATATAAATATAGACCTAGTTCACCTGCATTTTTATGGACCAATGGGTAATAAAAAAATTTGAAATCGTGATTTGTAAAATTAGAACTCCGGTTAGAGAGGTAGTATTCTACTTATGATTGATTGTCTGCATTAAAGTAAGGTACACTCTACTGTGAATGTGAGTAGTGCATATAGCATAATAGTAAATGGTGTGCGTTTTTGTATGAGTGATGAGTACTTTCATATACAAGTTAATATTGCAAAATGAAATAAAGTCAAAAATCTTTTGCATTAGAACGCGTTTCAGCGTTATAATATGTAAACACTTGTTCGCCGCTTTATATCATTACCATATAAAGTCGCGAATTTCGCATTTACCTCGAGATGCTCAGCTATATTTTATTCAATTTTACTCGAGAGGAATGATTCAAATTTGACATCAATTACTCGGAACTGAACGTGTCAGGCGAGGCCCACGTTTGCCGAAGGTCATAATCGTTCGGTTGGGATTTCCCGATTTCATGAAGTATAATCGTGTCACTCACATACGCCCACGCATGCCTTATGATTTATATCATATGACGCATTGCGCAATTTTAAAAATGTTGCACTTCGATATGGAGGTCAAGTTTTCTGAAATATTGCACCATCCAGCGACCTTTTCTAAATTGCTGACTGATACATGGAAATTCCTAGAGACGACTTGAGCGTAATACCGATTCTGGGCAAGGTACACAAAATTTCAATTTATTTTACGTGATGGTTGTTTAAAAATGCACGTGGCCACGAGCACAACACAATAACTTATCGCGGGAAATTAAAAGGTTAAAAGTTTACTATTCTACAGATTTTATTTCCGATTAGGGAAAAGGTCGCTCTGGGCCGTATTGAATATATGCACTCACCGAGGGTTTGGTCGAGTCCAACAACTTCCGACTTCCTGAACAACGCCGGGAGGAAAAGTCCCCAAAGCAGCAAATGTACCACTCGGAGCATTGTTGCTAAAACCTGCAAGTTTTTCAATTGTAACAAATAAAATATGATAGAATATTATTCACTAGTCTCTTAACCATTCGTTTAATTAAATTTGGTGGATATATTGTGAGTTTCCAGATAATTTTATTCAGGTAGTTGCGAAATATGTTGCATTGGCTTTTGGATATTTTATTTGATAAACTTCGTCCACTACGTTTTTTTCCGACGACCAACTAAGTGAAAAAAGGGAAATTTTATATCAGGATGTTCGTCATTTTATTCAACGGTCTAGACTCGACTAGTCAATATGGTAGGCCTAGTTAGTATTAGAGTCGATTTGCAACTCCACAAGAACATTTAAATCTGATCTGAGAACAAACTTATTCTGACTTTTCAATATAAAAGAAATTTATCACTACAGCTCTTTTCTACATTTGCCACACAAAAGATCACATATCGTGCAATTCCAGAATATCCAGTTATGAAAATAAATATATATTGACTGATATCCGAATTACAATTGTGGCACACTTATTTTATAGTAAAATACCTGCTATGTCGCATAATAGTATATATATATAGGCTAAAATACGTCCTAATAACCAAATTCATTATTAAACGGCGTTCGAAATTTCTATCGTTTTATGGATTTTCAAATATCAGAATCGTGCGCATTTTTCATAGTTGCCCAGTATAGAATTGGCGATTTTATGTAACATCATGTTCTTGCTACCACTCGCAAAGAGATTCAAATATACAAATGGAATCATATTTCACTAGAATAAATTTGGCATATATTCAGAATCACAAACAAACTGAATTAGAATTTCCAATGACAGGGCTATTTACTACCAAGATATTTATCGTTTTTAGCGACTAACGAGTGAAATTTAGATTCTGAATTTATGAACAGATTTTCACGTTCCATTAAATATAAGATTCGAAAAAAGCTTAGTTTACTTTTGCTGCATTTATACAAAAGTATAGAATAGTATATTTCCCATGCAAATGCGCACCAAGATTATTCAGTGTGCAAATAACGAAATGAGAACTCGGGTTACAATGCAATGCTTCCGATATATATATATATGTATTGCCGGATAGGTTAAGTACCAAACACAAAAGAGAAACTTTGATTTTTGCAAATATTTCGCATATATATAGAAGATTTTTTTCTCAACTATCCTTTATTTTGTCAATGTCCCCTGACAAAATATAGTATATCTTCATTTTTCGCATAACTCCTTTATTGTAACTACCCTTTTTTCAATAAAATACGTTCTTGCCACACTAATTCACTATACTACACATTCAATACTTAATCTCGAATCCAGTGGTAATGTTACCTGACTCAGATAGGATGCAATTAGATCGCGATAGCGTGTATTTGCTTACATCTAACTTGACATACATAAATCTTACTCGCGACCTCATAGGAACTTTACAGCCTTCTCTGCATCTGGATGGATGAATAAACTGACGACGCAATTTTTACAATTCCTATTCGATGAACCTAATTTAGGATATTGCTGATGTTATCGTTTCGCCAACCCCAAAGTATTCTTTCGTGAAAGTGGTAACCTATAACAGAACATGCCAACACAGGAGGAATTTTGAACCCGACGGCGCGGTATTTTCTTACGTTGCTGGTGTCACTAATGTGGTAAATTAACTGTGTTGATGTTATTTGAAGGGTACAATATCATACTTGGCCGTTTGAAATCCTTCTAGCTCTTTAATGTAAGTACCATACGTGAATCAAGAAATGGAAGCTTTGGCACACATTGGATAGCATGTGCGATTAATTGAATATGATAGGCCAGTACGACAAAAATTTACAGCATTATTGAAACGCGATAGACTCCTTTATGTATTAATTTACAATATCATCTTCATAACTTTTGGCTTACTACCTTTATCATGTGTCAATTAAAAATACGCTTATAATGTTTCCTTGTGTTGCCTCCGGACATGAACGGCCTGGTATGTAAACTAAAAGTTGCTAGGCAAGGTTTAGAAATTGCAAAATTGTTTTAAGGATTTTAGGACGATACATTGCATAAAGAATGTAAGAAAAAGTCGTTGTTCTTAACTAAACCCCCAAAATGAGGGCCCACCAAACCCTCCAACGAACAAATTTTGACCGATTACTTTTATTATCCCATGCGACAAAGTGAATTTTATTTCTACGTTGCACGTGGATTTCAAAGCTAGTTCTTAGTAAATATATATTTTAAAACGAAGTTTTCGCATATTTATTTCTCTATATAAATGGAAACCTTTCCGGCGAATAAAAAGTACAACACCTAACAATTGAAAATAGCACACGAGTTTTGCAGCCGTGAAAAAATATTGATCTGTACGCGACACCGGTATCATGTTCGGTTTTTCACGTAGCCATCATGTTAGGTCAGATAATTTACAACGTACTGCTAATCACGACGTGTTTGGACATGATCACGATGAAAAATTTAGATGAAAACGAATTTCATGAACTTTCCACTAACGTGCACTATAAAAGCTGTTACCTAATATTGCTTAAACTTAAATAGATAAGGAGTCCCAAATTTCCAAGCAATATTGGCATGTAACTGATTCCATAACGTTGTGGATATTCGATTTCGGCGTGTTCGAAGCAATTCACAACGAAAGGGGGGTTCCCAAGCTGCCTATTACCGCCCTGTGACGTTTCAAAGTCCTGGCTCGATTTCCGCCTTAATGACCATTTTGCTAACGCGAACACAATGCGCTGCATACATTTTTTTTTGCACTGCAAACCTGAGGCCGGAGTAAAGAAATCTTCTTGTTGATTACTTCAAAATATAGATGACAATAAACATAATAATAAATGGTTAGTTTGATTCTCTAATATGCATACAAAGTAATAAAATGACAAAAATAAGTAGACAAAAACGAGATAAAATGTAATATAGCCCACGGCTTATACACGCCTAATACTTTTGTTCATGGGTTTTGATTTTGATCTTGTGCTATACTGTGTAGCTAGCATATTGCTTTTGTTTAGTTGATAATTCATTTTTCACAACGTGCCATCGACATAAGTTTATTTTTTAATTCTATCATGATATATGTTCGTGATTTTTGTAAAGGTGTATTTCCGCGTCAAGCAAGGAAATAGCTCACATGCTTGTTAGTTCTTCTGTGCATTTATCGTTGGCGATTAAAAAAAAATTATTTTAGAGAATACATTTTGCGGCGACACTAAAATATAAATAATCTTTAATACACATTGTCCGTAAATTTTCAATATTCTGCTACGTCCTTATTTTTTTAAACGTTATGCTCCATTCTATCGTTTAACATTGTTTAGTTGATATGTGTTTTTTCAGTTTTTTCAGTTTTCAGTTTTTCAGTTTTACGTTTTTTCAGTTTTTCAGTTTTTCAGTTTTTTCAGTTTTTTCAGTTTTTTCAGTTTTTCAGTTTTTTCAGTTTTTCAGTTTTTCAGTTTTTCAGTTTTTTCAGTTTTTTCAGTTTTCAGTTTTTCAGTTTTACGTAGATCAGCCATAGCCATGAAATAAACAGTAATCTATTTAACTGCGATCCAATCAAATCATATAGGAATGAGTGATCCTCATTCCTTGGTTCATTTGTACTTGGCATGGTCTCGTCATTAAAATTGTTTGCTTTACTTAAGAGCCAGGAGATCCCATACATTTCAGTTTGATATTCAATATAAATATTTCTACTTCTAATTTGGGATATTGTAGAAAATCGCAACTGAATTGTCTAGAAACGCCCTTTTCACGTTTTTCGCGTATCGATACTGTTTGCCCTATTATCATTTGAATTAATATGGATGCGCATTTTATACATTCCAATAATAAGTAAATGTACATAAATGTGAAATAAAAATATTTATATTCATAACATGGGATATTCCAAATTGCAACTACATTGCTTAGATCAGGGTGGTCCAAGGTTGCGAAGTTGGAAAGCCGCAAAAACTTTTGAGCATCTCTCGCGGGTCGCAGTCGGAGAAAACCCAAAAGTAATCAAAACACAGCTAGTTTACTTACTTTGAATATATTCAAGAATGAGAGTTTTCCGTTCTAATCAGTTTTTTAAGCCTTTAGGTATTTTAAAATTGCTTCCCAAGAAATACCGCAGTATTATTTTTGGTATCTTTTCTCGTGTTTGATTTTGTGATGTCGCTTAACATTATATTCTTTCGTGTCAGATATTACTTGAAAACACACCAGTCACGACACTGTGGTTTAACGTAGTTGTGGGTAGGGAAATACATTTCCTCCCAGTTTACCTCGGGAATCTTTTTTACACTCATTGTATGATAAATTGTTATACTTGAATAATTTTATTACTTGTAGCGTGAGAAAGCTTAGCGCCATCGTCAAATAACGACCAAGTCCGTCTAAGTTGGGACTCTGGACCTAGCTAATAAAAACTGGATCGCTCGCGCTAAGTCAACTCTGCGGTTCGTCACTGCTGTCACGTGGCCAAAGCTTGAAAATAGAAGAGAGTTTTTACCAAAATGAAGACACACTTTATTGCCATATCGGCACCTTCTCGACGTTTATAGATACAACATTGAAAATTCCGTGACTTCAACAAACATCAATCCCGACATCAGGATATAGGTAAAGGCCTATTCCCAGTTGGAACAGTTTAAAAATAACTCGAAATTGTTCTGCGGGCCGCACGGAATGTGTCCGCGGGACGCAGTTTGGACTACCCTGACTTAGATGATTATAACTTCATATCCCTCCTCTATGCCAAGAGTTGGTGACCTTTTGTCGATCGCGGGTCAAAATTAAGGGTTGCAAGTCGTGGCGGCCGGTCATATATTTAGATTTTAGAATGTTAAAACCGAACGGATGGCCGATAAAACACAATTTTTTTCAAACAGATCAGAAGCTTAAACAGCGGGCGAAGACTGCGACAACTCGTGAACTCAAGTCAACATCATTAATCTGAGTTCTCAGATTGTTCTTTGTAATGTTCATTTTCGAAAATAATTCCCACGTATACTGTATGTCAGTGGCGGCGCGTGGTCATTTTGACAACCGGGGCAAGCTACTGCGGGACCAAATCACCCCCATCTACGGGGACAGGATGAGCGCTGTAAGTTCTCCCATCATTTTATGAGTATAAAAACCATTCCATCGGTAACAACCAATCGGCAAAAGCGACAATTTTTACCGATAAGAAAGTGTCTTTAAAACTGGTCCAAGTCAAGGGATTAATAAATATAGACATAGTTTATTTTGAAACCTCTTTCAAAAGGAAAGGCAATATTTACCCAGATAAATACAATGACATATTAACAGAAACTTCGGGAAAGCAGACAAAACCTAAAATAAGGTTTAAAACGTTACTATGAAGAAGGGAAAGTTAATGCAAAGATAAGGACATGCGTCGCTCACTCATATATATATATGCTGCTAGACTTCTACTGCTTGAACATATATGCAACACGCCGCGGTTTCTTGGAAGCAAAATGCTCAATAACGCGCTGATTAAAGTCATGCATCCCAGAAATAACGTCTCTGTGAATGGATAAAACAGCCAAGGAATTTAATCTATCTTGCTTCATTGTGTTTCTGAGATACGTTTTAATACGCTTCAGCGTGCTGAATGTTCGCTCTGCGTCGGTGGAAGAAATAGGCGTCGTCAAAATGATGTCCAGAAATTTTGCAGACGCCGCAAAGGTAGTTACTAGAGTGTTATAAATGAGGAACCCATAGAGCGCGCAAGTTGATGTGGTGTTCAAAAAAGTTTGATTGGTGTATATACATCGCAATTCATTTTCCAATTTACCCACGTTTATCATGGGGTAAAATTTGGAGACAGTAGCCAACAAATGGATGGGAAATTGACGTGCAAATTTTGAAAAAATTTTGGGGTTCATCAAAGAGAACGCGGCAAGGTGTTCAGTGCACAGACGATCGCCTATTTGATTCACCAGAATGTCACAGCATTCCTTTGCAGACAAAATCAAACGCTGCGTTGTTTGCCCGCGGCGTAAAGAAGCACGCCATGTGTCGTCGTATTTTATTGTTTCCCGGATACGAGATACAGCATCGCAGAAGTCTGAAATACACGACTGCACAGACGCTCCATCCATTAGCCTTGACTGCAATGCGCCGTATAATACATCCACGTGATAGAATATTGTGGAGAAAAAAGCGACAAAAAATTAAAACTCACCATCTTCTGCTAGCAGACGCTTTAGACCTGCCGCCTCCCTCACAAAGCGTTTGTCCCAAACCGGAGAGCTCTGAATGCCATTGAAACACTCAATGAGCTCAGACCTAATTTCGGACACGCCCTGCACCACGCGTGATTGGAAGTTCCAACGTGTTGGTGCACAAGCTGGGAGACGGCGGCTACATATCTGGCGAAGGATGTCAGAGCGCGTCGGCGAAACGGAAAAAAATGAAGAAAACCCCGAAACATTTGCAAAAAATATACGGACGAGAGGGGTATCAAGTCACATATTTTTAATAACGAGGTTAAATTGGTGTGCATAACAATGTAAAAAATGCGCATGAGGAAAATCTTCTTTTATATAAACTTGAACACCATGTTTCGACCAACTCATGACTGCCGCGCCGTCATAAGTTTGAGCTATTAATTTTGACTTCGCGTTGTAAGGCTGTAACACTTCTTTCAGTACAGCCGATATCCCGCAAGCCGTGCAATCAACGATTGGTACAAAGCTGTGAAATCTCTCGGTAGGTTTACCATCTTTCACAAACCGAAAAATCACAGCCAGTTGGGAAACGCACGTGATGTCAGTTGTCTCGTCAGACTGACTCGAAAGGAACTGGCAATTCTCAATTTCCAGAGCCAAATGTTGTAAATAAATTTTATACATTGAGTCGAGCAAATCATTTTGGATATCCTTAGATGTCCCTTTCGAAACAGTTGCGGCATCAAGATGATCTCTCAATACTGTATCTAGGGATGCGGTGTATCCCACCATATCTAAAAATACCCCTCTATTAGAAGAGCCAGCCCGTTCACCGTGCCCACGGAGGGACAGCTCGTGACAACCAATGAACTTCAAAACATCTATCAATCGACCGAGAACATGGCGGTTTTTCTCGACGTTTTGGTTGTGCCGACGAATAGAAACAGCGCGTCCTTCATCCAACTGTGCTGCAATATTAACATTTCCGAATGTTCGGTATTTTACTGCATTGTCCAGATGCTCCATAGAAGATTGATGATCCCTGGCACGCTCGGAAAGATGTTTAATTAAGATCTCTAAAACCAAATTTACACCAACGTGAGTCACGGGCGGTATCAAAAAGTAGGCAATAAAAACAAAAAAGTGCATTTTTGTCCTCGCTGTAACACAACCATTCGTTTTTTTTTATACCAAGTTTCTGCGCAGAAAGTACGCCGACGCTTTCCTCCGTCATGGGATTGTTCCAGTGAACAATTTTTTGGTTGATAAGGCCCAAGACGTTGTACCTCTAATAATTTTCTGCGAAAACGGAGTGCGAAGTAGTGCATCAACCTTATTCATTATGAGGTCTAAGGCTAAGAAATGCGAAACCGGAAAGAAGTGAGGAGCTCAAAAGGAATGTGGAAAATCGAAAGCAGCGCACTAACAAAAATCTATTTCCGTAACGTTTCGTTTGACCAAAGTCAAGACTTCCTTAGACAAGAAGTTTACAACAATGACAAGAAATTAACCATTCCAATCTTTTTCAGACTTGTTGTATAAAGACCTTAATATAAGTACCTCTACTGATCTTGTGTAAAAGGGGGGACCGTACATGTAGGACACTTACTTTTAGGGGCGAATCATGTCATTTTATTATAAGTTGACGATTAGGCCAAGTGTAAACATGAATGAATATATCTCCTCCCATATACAATCTTTTTCAAACTCGTTGTATAAACATCGTAATATATTCCCTTGTACTGGTCTTGTGCAAATGGGGGGGATCTTGTCATTTTTTTTTTATTGACGACCGGGGCCGGTTTATACGTGAAGATGTATGGGAAAGTGGGGAAGGTTGGGACACTTTTTTTCTTTTGCATATTTTGAGCCGTTAATTCTGCATATTCTCTTAAGTTTGCGGGACTAATGCATAGAGGGGTAAATGTAGTTTTTATTCAGCAACAAAGAAATTCCCTTGCGACACACATCTTACTACCAAAATGTTTTGAAAAACGTCTGTCAAGTGTCCCACTGTACCCCACTTGTGGGGCACAATCGGACAGACCCTGGGGCACAAGTCTGTCAAAATTCAACGAAGTATGCCCTTAAAAATAAGCAATTAATCAGCATAATCGTCTAAAGTACGGGGAGACTTCGAATTTGAAGATTTAATATTTTTAAAATCAATGTTCAACTGAAATAGTTCAGATATTTTGACAAAACATTTTGCAAAAAAATTTGATTATTTCCTTCCTCGAATCTAAATCTGGAAATATTATTGATTCTCGAATATATTCCATATTGGCCCATGGGTCGAAAGAAACCATTATGTTACACAAAATATAACGCATCTCTAAGTCTCTAAGCACTTATTGTAACAAACACTGTCGAATTGTGCCCTGTAGAGCATGTCCCACTGAACCCCGGTCCATTGTTCCCCATAGGAAACAAATATTTTCAGACCACCCCACGGCAAAATTCGGAAGGCACAGCCACTCGCTAACGTTAGGAATATTTTACAGTGGATTGACGCTAAAGAATATCAGACGATGGTTTGTCTCGTTGGAAAGGCTAAACTAAAAAAAAGAAAAAACTGGAACGGTGAAATTTTTTTTTCAACCTCCCAAAACCAATTTCACCCCATAGCTTGCGCCAATCTACCCGTCCGTTGTCCGTTCGCGGGGACGTTGTAACTCACCGAAGGGCGGATTGGAACATCGAGCCGCGGACAGGATTGCGGATATAGTAGGCCGCGAGCCGAGGCCCTGAAAAACGCCTAGAAAGTGAGTTTCGTAGCGCACATCAGGTAACTATCTGAAAATGATTTTAAAATGTTCCTTAAAAATTTAGTAACAAATATTGCCTTGTTCCCACTTCCAAAAGTTGCACGTTTTACGGAAAAGATGCTTTTACTACAGGAAATATGTGCTACGATCTGTCCTATATTCTCTACATTTTCGGCAAGGAACAATGACTTCTGCATGACGTAACAATTGAATTAAACCAGCTGTTAGCGAGCGGATGAATATTAGTTATTACTGCTCGACCTTGCGCTGAGTTGGGCAGGCTTTCCATAGCCCTGTTTAGTTATTATTGGTTAAGTTATGCTAAGACGTTGTTGAAAAATGTATAAGTAAATTATTAAACACTTGTAGATCCTTACCACGGATATGGGCCGTGAGACGAAACCATGAAAACGCCCAGAAAATGAGTTTCGTAGCGCACATCTGGTAACTAAATAAATTCTTCAGTTTTGTGTGAAAACGAGCATAATGAACGCATTACAGCTTGTTCCAAAATCCTGGTGCGAAATTGAATATAAGAGGTTCCCGGAAATTCAATAACCATAAGTTTACAACACATACATAAGAACTATACAATTCGAGAGCCCTACAGCACACTAACACAAATGTATTCCTGTAATGTTTTGCCTGACCAAAATCGGACTTCCTCAGTCAATCATAATTTATTAGGTAGATTACGAAAAATATGGCATACATGTAACCAACAACAAAATATACTTAAATTGTGTGACAGGAGTCGGGAGTGACCTCGAAAGCAGCGACACCAACAACGCTGATTCACATTTGCGAATAAATTTTATGTAATAACCACAAGCAGTTTACAACAAGAACAGCATAAAAAGCTACATCCATTTTATAGAAGCTATCAAACGTATTTATTTTTAAGCAATGAAGTCACAAATTAACATCGTGAGCACGAAAACACAAATAAATCAGTTATTTCTCACTTAGAAATTTACCACAAAAGTCAAGAAAATTAAATGAATGTACAATATGTACATAACATAGTGAACAGAAATATTACAATTTACAATTAATCTTTTTTTAGTTTATGTGGTTATGTATTTGAACAAAGGCAATAATATTTCTAGAAACAGGACTACGACACTAACAAATGTCCGAAAAAAAAAACAAATGTATGATACTTATTAAATCAACTGTAATATCTAATTCACTTTCTTCTGAATTGTTTTCGAAATCCACTATCTCAAAAATCGACTTTTCCTCTATAGGTGTAATGTGATTTAAGTTGATTTTGGCACACTTTCATAAATTATTTTGACTATTTTTCTTTCAGTTTGCCAACTCAAGAACTGATTTGAGGGCCACATGCTTCTTCAGTGAATCATTGTTGGGTGGAGAGTATAATCCTTATGTTTGACAGTGTTAAATAGACGTGCCCTGGTATCATTTGCATTCTTCATATCCTCTTCAAATTCCTCAGCTTTATTTATTAATGCCTCGTTAACCTCAAAAGATCTTCATAGTCGAGGGAAAAAAATGAATTGAAAATCTCAATGAAGTCTCCAACATGAATTTGATGGGCAGTTCCAATTGCAGAAAAGTGCTAAAGTATTTCAATATGAATAGCCCATCTAAGCTGTTTGCAACTATTATGAATCTCATATACCTTTAAGCTTCAAGACTTCTTGTTTAATCCATTTTATAGCACTGATAGCAGCAGGGATCAGAGCCTGCGTTAGGTCGGATTGGTGGAACAGTGCCGTTTTCTTTTGTAGTACAGTATCTAAAATAAGGAAGAAAATAATATTTGGAGCAGCATGATTTTAAAAATACCCCTAAATACTAACTAATACCTTGAATACATAATGCATTTTATCTGATGTACTAAATGAGCGTATATATGCTCATTGCATGTAAGACAGTCCAGCAGTGTTTGCATACCATTACTAGACTAGGCCTATATCTACACTAAATTTTGATATATCACAGTCTGAAATGTCCTATGACAGTACCGTATGAGTATGGACTATATTTTGAAACATCAACTGTGTGTCTACAACTTGATTTCTCACCTCTCAATCGTTTCCAATGCTACCTTTCTTTCCACTCCGGCATAACTTATCATTGCTTCCCAGGTTCTTGTCGACTCTATGAATTTAGATTTAGACCAACCGACATTAGTAAAATTGATTAATTTCTTCTGTTCCACACAACCGTGCATTACAGAAACAGCCATTCATTTCTATTTCCAAATATGCTGTGGCCTATATAGTAGTATAAGTCTGCTGAATAGTCAAGAAGAGTCATTAAATTAATCATAAACATTTCATGCAAGCCAGAAAATATCGTTGTTTGTGACATATTATTCTAGGTCTAGCCTTCCTTGGAGTTACCGCACCGTACCTATTTAACAACGTCTTATGAGCTAGTGCTCAACTAAAATTGCTATTTATGGTAAGGATATACAAGTGTTTAATATCTTACCTATACTTTTCAGCACCTCCTTAGAATAACTGAACTAATATCACCGGTAACTGAAAAAAACTATGGAAAGGCTACTCAACGCAAAAGCGAGCAGTTGTAGTACATCTGATATTCATCCGACCACTGGGGATCCACCTACAGCTGACTAACTTGACTGTTACGTCGTACAGAAGTCTGCGTTCATTGGCCCATGATACCGGAAAAGCAGAGAAAATAGGACAGATGGTAACACATATTTATTGTAGTAAAAGCGTCTTTTCTGTAAAACGTGCAACTTTTGGAAGTGGGAACAAGGCAATATTTGTTACTAAATTTCTAAGGAACATTTTAAAATCATTTTCAGGTAGTTACCTGATGTGCGCTACGAAACTGAAAGATAAATGGCCTCGGCTCGCGGCCTATAGTCTCAGTGTGATAGCTGATTTTCCACTGTGCCCCCTGTCCCAACGTACACCACCTTCCCCTACATCTTCCACCCATACAATCTTTGTCAAACTCGTTATGTTTACTTCTTGTTTTGGGCACCCATACTTATTTTTTTTATAGAGGTGGACATATTTGTAAGACACAAATAGTTAGAATGCATATTAACTTTTTGCTTAGGTCTGCGGAGTTCACTCAAACAGTCGAATGGCTTTAGCAGTTTCACTTTTTAGTTTATCGCTTGCTCCACACAATGCTGCAATGTTACCGGTCCCAATTTGACATACCGTGTTCGTGCCTACATCTTGCCACACAATAATTCCACCGCGAAGGCATACCGTAGTCCGATGATACGGTAGTCTACCGTTACCATATTGAATAAAAGTCCAAGTCTGGTACGGTACCGTACTGTCCTTGTAATTACCACCAAAACAACTGCCAGAGTAGCCTAATTTGGACCAGAAGAATGTTAAATCTCTTATTTTCTGTCTACTGCCATTCTCTACGCTGCCCATGCCGTCAGGGACTAGATTAACATTGGCAGATTAATGCTGTAAGCCTGTAATGGGCCACATACCGGTACTCACTACGGTACGTACCGGTAGGTGGTACCTATTACCGTACCGGTATCCTGGCATATGCAGATACATTCAGGCTACATGCTAAACTTAGGAACCTTAAAATGTTCGTACGGTACCGGTACCGATGTACGGTACCGGTACCGATGTACGGTACGGTACGGTAACACTGACACCATGCCCTTCACTTTCTCAAACGTCGCCATTCCTAATCTGCCACCACAATTCGACCGCATTTTGCCATCCCTAATCTGCCACTACGCTTCGACCGCATGTTGCCATCCCTAATCTGCCACGCTTCGACCGCATTTCGCCATCCCCAATTTGACTTTTCGACCCTATTTTGCCATCCCTAATCTGCCACCTTTCGACCGTATTTTGCCATCCCCAATATGACTTTTATGCTACCACCACTATAGGCTTTGGTCACTTCCAGCGATTGTAGTGTAGGGATACTTTGGCAAGCCCTATGACGTTATAGGATAGGATAGGATTTACATATTTATCCCGGGGGAGAGGAAAGCCGATAAGACGGCTTATCCATATGGCGAACCACGGCCTCTCGTCCGGTTACCGGTACCATTCCAAGTCGGGTATGGGATTAGTTTTACTGTATTGTTTGTTTTCGGAAGCATGGGCTTGGTGGTGGAGGAAGCCGTAACCGACCAGCGGTTACGTGAACCACCCAACGACGGCGAGGAGTCCAGCAATCCTCTCGCACATAACCATTCCTGCATGGGATTCGAACCTGCGAACCCACGCAGAGGAGTTAGAGGTGCGGTGGCGAGCGTATTCCTAACGCTTAGCCCGTTGAGCCACACCGCCGCGCGCCGCCGTGACGTCGTAGTGACGTAATTTTTGGATGGCGCAGTCAGGTTGGGATTGGGGACTGACATGTGCAAAAATCGTTATGCTACCCCCACTAGACTGCTAGAAGTACCGTAGTCTACTTGAGGTACGAAACTACACAAGACCCAGAAATTGTAAAAGCATTGCTGAATGCCTGCATTGAGTTATAAATATTTTGCTTTTGTTACAGAACTACATTTACAGATTTAGGAACTGCTTGCATGTATAGAATCAAACTTTTCAAATGAGTTATCTTTCTCTGGGTGATAACAATGATGAAGAAGGAGATTTTTTTGGATCTCCTGCTGGAGGGTAGGTTTATCTAATTTCACTAATACTATTACTGTAATAATGAATGTCTGATGCTGTATCTATCTTAAATAATAATATCTGGATAAATGCTGAAATGTAACATTCAGACATTATTGTTAATGGCTTCATCATTTCAGCGTTTTCAATATCGCTAAAAATACAGTAAAATTAAGTTGCGCAATGAACTACAAAGAAGCGCAATCTAAAAACGTCATCATTGAATTTCTCGGAAAATAATCCAAATTATCAAATGAAAAAAATTTCTACCGTGACATTCGAGCATTCCTCTGAAAAATAATCAGATTTATCAAAGGAAAAAAATTGCTACTGTGGCATTTGAGAGTTTTTAGCAAAAAACAGAAATTTTTATCACGTGATGGCCGTGATTCACATGGAGTGTTTGTTTTATTGAACCAAATGAAGGGACATTCTTGGAATTTGGATAGTGTTTTGTACTGCCAATGGTTGTTTTAATTTGATCACTGTGTCTTTTTCTCATTAAACATTTGAAAGATTATAGATACCAGAAATAGGATGATTGCTGAGTTAGTTCACTTTAAATTACTAACATCGTTTCTCGGGATGAAATTTTTTAATATTATTCCTGTATTCCTAGAATTTATTGAGATATGTTACATTGCTTTGTCTATTTGTGTAATGTTATTATATTTGTGACTACAGTCAATCCCAATCAAAACTTGGATCTCTGTTTGGAATGAATGCACGGATGGATAAAAATCCTTCCAGCAATCAGAGTTTGACATATACAGCACCAAAACCTCCCAAGCCTGAAAAACAAGCTACTGATGCAGGTTAGCTTGTTCACTTATAAAAATTTCCATTCAAATTATTTAGTCTTTTATATCTTGATACAAGGTAAAGAGAAAAATGTTTTGTATTTAATCATTGTAAGGAGTTGTCATTATAAGGATGTTTATTTTTTTTCTAACTTTTATTCATCATTGCTTGTTGTGATTTTTTTCAAAAATAATGTTAAATATGAAATATCTTCCATGTTCTGCTGCCAAATGTATCATGGAGCAATTTCTATTCTCATACTCATGATTGATTTTTTTTTGTTATTTACAATATGTTTAATGAAAGTATATAAATTGTGTATACAGGAAAGAAGAATTCACAAGCTCAACCATCATCTGGGGTCGCTGTGGCAGTGGCGGTTACAGCTTACAAATAGTTAGTTTATTCCTACCAATTTGATTTCTGTATATAATATGACTATTAGTGGCACCAGCAATTTTCTTGCATAAAATTATATGACAATTAGCACATAAAATCTTGTTATCTGTCTCATCAAGCAATTCAACATAGCTACTGCTAACCTCGCACTGCTACGAATACGATACAATACAATTGACTACGTTGTAGGATAATAACAATGCAAACAACTACGTATTGAATGTTTCCATTTTTGATCGCCGGGAAATTCTTCCCATATACTCTTCGTGTGCAAAATTATTGGTTCTTATTTCAAGGGTGGTTTTGCGAGTTAGCGCCTATAAACCGATTTTTATGTTTTAAACCATCATTTGAAATAAAGACATTCAACAACCTCCCATTCAAATATACCGGTAGAAAACTTTAGTCTAGTCTATCAAAGCTATTTCTAGACTAATTTTTGATTACTGCAATTAAAATAAAACTGCTACGAAGACAATGAATATTGAGTTAATTGATAAAGACTACGTTTATTGTTAGGTCAAATTTTGCAGTTATGTGAATTGGCTGATGTTTCGGCAGCAAATAAGGAGGTCAATGTCCGGAGAAACAACTATATATCTAGTTAGAGATTTATAAAGTTGTAGTACGTAAATTGAAATTGTTTTGCAACCCAGTGTGGAAGGTTTGGGTCGTGACCCTGTTTTTGCGAACCCCTGATCTGACCTATCATCATTTAGAAGGTTAAGTTAATAACCCAAAATTTGGACTTATTCGTTCTTTATTCCATCAACAGTAGATGTCACTAAGCCTATAAAAGCAGTGAATTTTTACTCGATTCAGGCAATAACGTATGCATGATTTGTTGAATTGATGGAAAAACATGGGAAATGAATAATGTAAAAAATAATTTTTGTCGAAACATGTCTTGTGTTTTTTTCTCAGTGTCAGCAATCAATATCAAAAGCAAGGAAAACTTGGTGCAGCATTGTTAACTAATTTTGCAGACAGAGATGTGAGCTAACTTTGTAAATCTATGACTAGACCTATATTGATCATTATTAAATCGTGTTGCGACTACAGATATTTATGATTTTTCACTATATGAAAATTATGCTAGACAATAGACACCGATCACTACTGTGCGGTTTCGTATGAATGACTACAGATATCTGACCCAAATGCTTGTATCGCCCTTTTTTAATATATCGGTAACACTTGGAAATACTGAAATTTTCAATGGACTACCGAGGTATCTCTGTATTTAATTTGATAGGGTGATGTCAATGATACCACTGCCAGTAAATGGGCTAATATATTTCATTTAATTTTTAGTACAAAATTTTAATGTACGTCAGCAAACAACAGCCTGTTACAACAGCAAAGATATCTTCAGAGTTTCAGTTTAATGTATGTTCATTATATACATATTTTGTGTTAACTTCTTTGATGCAGATTTTTGAGCACTTACTTAAAACTGCAAAAATTAAGTACAATATTTTATTATTTGTATATTTAAATCAGGGTTCCATTGATCATTGCTTTTTTTACCATGGGTGAGAAATAGCTTTTTGATTTTGATGTACAGAATAAATTGAAAAATTTTTTTGTATCAACCTTTGATGCTAGTTTTCATTCACTCAGGTCCTACCAAACAACTATGCATCCTTTTATGATGACCAACGACAAATGTGGTCAGTGCTGTTTGATAAAAGTGACCAGTTGGTTAATTTTGCGAAGCAGGTGAGTTATGTTTTTGGCGTTTTGATTGGACTTTATTTTGTGAGGACACCACAAGTTTCGTGGTTAATAAATGTTTTTGCTATTCGCTCGAGGCCATATTGGAATTTTCCACTTTATTTTCCGCCTTCAAACACACAAGCATCGTGTTTCTACTTTTTGATTCATGAAGTATTATTCTTTTAAAAGACATGAGCGCATCATTTATTTTCAATTCACTGAACACTTTTTGTGTAATCAAATTTATTTGTCCACCAGGAAATCCAAATTTACTTCCATTTCAATTTTTCATCAAAATCCATGCTTTTCTCTCAAAAGCTATTTTGGTATCTTGCATTTGAACAGGGTAATTATCAAATTAATAATTTACAGGTTTGTCTTGCAAAATACAATAGTGCACAGAATTCCAATGTTGTTGTTGTTCAAGAATTGCAACTTGGTGAACAAGATACTTCACCATTGAAATCAGGGGATTCTGTGGAAGCCAAATATACTGGATGGCTTGTGCAACCTCAGAATGGTACTTTGGGATCTGTATTCGACTCTAATCATAAAACAGAAAAAACTTTCCGGTTTAAAACAGGCAAAGGAAAAGTTATTAAGGTGAATTGATCGAATTCTGAATGCATATGCCGTACAAGTGGTTTGAATCTGAGACTTCAAATTTATATACCAAATTAAGCCAATCATGTAGTGTACACAATATTGGGTAAAATGGGTATGCATTAACAGAAAAATTTGATTATTATTCACAACAGATGGTAACACCAATTTAACTGTGTAACCATTGGGTTGACATACTAAATGCAAGTTTACGATTTCTATATTTACTTTGGTGAAAGAAGAGAGATATTGTAAAAGACCCGATGTATGTCAATTTGGCCATATATTAGAAAAGTAAAAACTAATAATTTGAAATATTTATATCGGTTATGTCAATTTTATCACTTCATACAGGGCTGGGAAGAAGGAATGCTTGGTTTGAAAAGAGGTGGAAAACGATTTTTAGTGATACCTCCTGCTCTTGCATATGGATCAAAGGGAGCTGGGAATAAAGTTCCTCCTAATTCAACACTTGCTTTTGAAGTTGATATTTTGAGAGTATGTTTTAAACGAACTTGATTTTCGATATTGTTTTGCTTCTATTAGCTCAAGTCAACCCTAATAAACAGGTTTTTATGGAAAGAAAATGAATCGTTTTGTTAAATTTTTGTTGTCATTGTTGTGATACGCAAGTAACAGACCAACCTATTTCAAATCTAAATAAGTTTTCACATTTTAGTTCAGCCAGTTTTATGGAGCCGACAATTCACTTCAAATTCTTTGTTTTTTACAATTCTTTGGCACACGTTCATATGACAGGTTATACCAGTGGTTCTTAAACTTTTTGAGCCGCGCCCCCCTTTGAAAAATTTTATGAACTTCGCGTCCCCCCTTTTTTGCTTTGGAAAAATACTTTTGTAATGGGATAGGTTGCTTTATAATAAGATGGCGCTGTAAGACTGCTGGTATCATAGCGTCATTGCTCAGATTTCTTAGGCATTAAACGAATCGGGGTACAATTTCGCCTTTTACTGTCGTATGTATAAAGCCATACACAAATACTGGTCATCATACATTCTCTTTTTTCCGCTCATTTTGCAATACCTGGTGAAGTCAACTTAAGTTTTACGTAAAATTAAACACGCAATAAACGTATGCTCTTTGCGCTTTAAGGTATTTTCTGCATATACGTTTACGACACGTAAAATTTCAATCGTTTACTTCACTATTGAGCAATGCAAAATAATTACTGTGTGTTAAAAATACACAACAATTACAGACTTCTTGCTTGCCTAACGTCTCTAAAATTCACTACCAATACCTTTGGACAACCACCAGGTCAAAAATACAGATTACACAATGGAGTAGTGCAAATGAATTTATGTAAATTTGTAGCATAAAAAAGCCGTTCAATTGTTAATAGTAATTATGCATGTGGACTTTTCCCCGGCCCTTGAGCGCTGAAAAATAAAGTCCCTAATGACGTTTGCGATTGCATTTGGTTTAAATCACAGATTGTTTTCGCCAGCGTGACGTGTTATTTAAGCCGTAGAAATTTTTATTTTAAATCGGAATTTCTCTCAACAAATATTTTGTGCCGCGAAGACATGATAATTACTTTTTGCGTTCTCGCATGGAACCATGGCACCTGTGGGGAAAAACGAGTTAGTTTTTATTATATAATCATATCAGCGACGAGACGCTAAAGATAGAAAAAGAAGTGAATCCGCAACCAAAAATTTCATTGTGGAAAAAGTGTCATTATAAAATACTAAAACGGAAAACACCAACAGGTTTTGTTATGGGATGGAACGTTACGGTTCAAAAACACTTTCTTAGACATCGCAAATCTCGTATATTCCTCGTTCTCGCGGCACCCCTGTAGTGTGGATAAAGCAACCATTTCAAAAATTTATATCGATCATGGATTGAATGTTTTATTCAACAGGAAAACCAATACATAACCGTTGAAAAAGTCGGCTATTTTAACGAGTGGTGTAATCTCAACAACTGACCCAGGAGCCGTAACGCGGGTGTTATGGGGCGATGAATATGTATTTCTGATTTACTAATATACTTTATATGTACCGTAATTTCATTGTACTAAATTGAATATATATACTTTCTAAGATTTTGAACCAGATCTTTCTAACGACAATAACGAATTTGCATGAGCGCAATATATATCAAAACTAAATATTGTCAGGCAGTTGAATTCACATCCTTATGTCCAGGGATTGATGTTGTATTTTAGATCTGTAATGAGTTTATTTTGTCATGAGTCCCCGCGACCGCGAGCTACCTTGAACACAAATGGAGTAAAATAGAGAGACATTTCGACATTTCTTGTAGTTGTCATAGATTGAATATTGCGGGACAAAAAAGGGGTATTATACCGTGAAAAAGCAGGCATTTTTACTGAACCGAAGACCGTTTCGAGAGACGTTGCATGGAAATTTTCGATTCCATCTTGTGACCTCTCGCACCCCCTACCCCCCCTCTAAAAGCATCTCGCACCCCCCAGTTTAAGAACCACTGGTCAATACTAACTAATCAACCATATTTATTTTATTTAATTATAATATATTCAAGCACTGGATTCTATGTTATCAATCTTAATTTCTGTGCAATGACTACTGTAGGCCCATCATCTCTTAAATAAAAATTTAGTAAGGAATAAGCTAAAAAATGAAAAGCAGGATATTGTTCAGGTAACATTTAACATATAATAAAGTGATAAAGTATAATCCAATAAATACAATTTTTATCTTTATCACAGATCAAGCATCAGGGTACTGATAATTCAGTCCAACAGTCCAACTCTGTTGAGTCTGTTCCTCAATCACTGGCTCAAGCATCTGAAAGAGGTTAGATTATAGTTTGTAATATAACTGTCCTAATTACTTAAAGTATAACTGCAGTATATTTGAAATATCAGGATTTAGGATAAAATGTTGTCATATTCGAATCATACTGATAAGTCATAGCTCAAGGATATCTCATATATTTTAAAAATATATGAGTATTTTTTATATTTATTTATTAGTAGACCCGGAACTGTTTCTATGTGCATTTAAAATGTGGAGACATTGAGCTTTGCATAGTAAGCTAGCGATGACACATCTACAATCGGTCGCTGTTATATATTAATTTTTTTTATAAAAGTATAAAAAAAATATAAATTGAATCGACTACATAGGACAATGTCATTGAATTTGCACTGGTTGTACTTATTATCAATATTTTACAAATCTTTTCACATTCAGGATTAAAGTTCCAACTTCAAAGTATTGGGATTATCAATTTAGTGAAACCACACAGGATATATTTGTTGGCCTGGGTTGAGTTTACCCTTATTAATATGATGTATTAACAAATGAATATTGTTTTGTTTATTATAAACTCTATTTTTCTAGAACCAAGTTTTGGACAAAATTTAGAAGTTCCTTTCGGTGGAATGCCAACAACTGGGTGAGCTTCTTTTCAAATAATTAGAATAAATCAAATAGTAAATTTAATTTTATTTAAAGAACAAAGTTTCCCAACTGGGAGGACATATGAAAATGTTCTAGGGGAGGAAATATCACTTTGCATTTGGTGTAGTTCAACAAATATTGTTCAACAATGATAAAACATAGATAACAACATCTATCTTGCAGGAATAGTTAGTATGGTCAATCAAATCTCAATTCCTTTTCCTTTATTGCCCTCTCTCAAATTAACAGTTTCATTAATTCCCAGAGAGGAAACAGTCAAAGGAAGAACAGCTTCTTTTAATGAACAACTGGCTCATGTAAGCGTTTCAACTTTTATTTATTTTAATTGTAATGCATTATTTAAGCTAGATTTTTCGACTATGAATTAATAGCCAATTTACAAAATAGGCCTTGTAGCTTCATTGTAATTATATCCTCTGTTTAACAGCAACAAGTCGATAGTAGTAAGGCCAAATTACTATCAAGAATGGCTAAAGTTGGTCAACCAATGTTACCACCTAAACCATCAGCAGTGGCACATTCACAGGAACCTGATACTGGACCAACTCAACCAATGGCAGTTTCTTCTCAAGTTCATGCTCAAGCTCCCTCTCAGTCCCAGACCCATCAAGCTGTTGCTCCAGTTGCCCATACCCCACCTCAACAACCTCAAATGCAGATGACAAGAGAAATTTCTCAGGTAAAAATTCTCTATAGGCCATGGAATTTTAGGATTTCTGGTTATGCTCAATCATGCCATGTGCCTCCTTTATGCTTAATAATATGAAAGAATTCAGGTTGGAATAATTTTGCATAATTTAAATTAAGTGGTATGATGTGATCCTTCCAATTATCAGCAATTGGTCAACTTTGTACCATTCATTTATTAGTTTGGTATATTATTTCAATGTTGGTTCAATATGCGGCCAAATGCATCACGCAAAATTAATCAATACATAATTTTTGCCTCCCCTTCTTGCATCTTTTATATTGAGACTTCTTTCAAACTAGTGTGTCTGTCACATCTTTATACTTTAAAATTGCAATAATGATTTCAACTTTCAGAGTCCTGCATATCCAGCAATAAGTCCAGTTGCAATAGATCAGACTTATATGCATAATCCTCACGCTACATTCCAACATTCAGGACATTCCATCTCTGTAAGTAGAAATGACCATTAGTCTAGAAATCAAGAAAGTTTTACTGTTCCTTATTACGAATAGGTTTGCTGTATCAAAATCGTTTTCTTCTTTCTGGATTTAGCTTTGCTCTTCATTGTGATTACAACAAAATTGTCTTTTATATCTTTTGATAATATTTGAGGGCCTACCCTTCTTGCAACAAATAATATTTAATTTTATTTATCGAGGCTTTTAATAAATATAAAGAAGTTCGACTTCCAGCCTCATCTCAGCAGTACTTTGCAGTTTACTCGCAAATTATATGAATATCAAAGTTCTTAAGACGTTATATGCATTCAAGATAATCAATATTCCATTGTATCATTTCCCAACTTATCTTGTTCATGAGCCTTTGGGGTGAGAGAGTAACTTTGCTCATAAAGCCAGAGTTCAATTTGGAGTTGGATTTTCATATTTATACAAGGGGAGACTGAAAGATTGCGCAGGGTAGGGATTCAGAGATGCGATGGCAACACGTAGCACATTGCGCCAATTGTCAAGTCAAATAAGTTGACATGATGAGGTTCTTTATTTTGTCTCAATGTCTTGGTAAAACACCAACTTATTAAAATTATTGAGGAAAATTATTTTTCGGTTTATTTTATTTCTTTTATTGTAGCCTCACTCAACCTTTGGAATGATGCAAAGCAATCCGGTACTCAGTCATTTTCAGCAATCCTCTGGTATAATGCCTTACGCCGGAATTCAACCTTCAACATTTAATCATTTACAGGCATATTCAAACCAAACAGGTAATAATTCCAGTTTAAGTATTTGTATAAACATATTTGTATTACTGGAATTTTAAGTGTTTGTATATGTGAATAATTTGCTATTTGTTGAATTAACTTATTATTATTTATATAATACCAAATTATAATATTTTATAGAATATCGACTAATAGATCACATTGATTTTATTTTTCAGGAGCTGATTTTTTACCAGCAATTTTGTCTGAGTCCCAGAAACAGAGTTCTGACATGAAGGTTTTGTTGGACAAAATGGAAAAGGTTCGTGTAATGTGTAATCTTGAAATTAGAATAATGGCTGGTTTGATGGATTGGTTAAGCAAAACCTGTAAAATTGAAATGTGACTCAACAATTATGAAAAAGTTTGATATACAGTATGTGAGTTCAGTTATTTAGAAATTTCAAAAGTTATTGAGTATTGACTTTGAATTTCAAGAGGAAATGGAAATCCGTATTAATAGTTTTTATGCATTGTTGTCCTCTTTTACAATTAAATAAGATAAATACTAAATAGGAAATAGGGACAAATAAGTTATACGAATATCAATATCTGAATTGTTTGCTATTATAGTGTTGTATATTGTGATTTCGACTGATTTAGAATATTGAAATTGAATTTGCTTGCTCAGGTTTCTGATAAAGTTTCAGCGATGATGAAAGTTTCTGAATCCCAGCAATTGAATATATCTTCTGCTGACAATATGGATGCTGCATTGTTATCTCATAATATTCAAAGAATAGTTCAGGTCATTTTATTTACCTTCTTTGGACTTTAACTTGTTTTTATTCAATCTACTACCAAAAACCAGACCCTTTACCCATCGCATACCAACTTATAAGTATATGGAGGATGCTTTCTGTAAGAAATTTGAACTCCAATTTTAAGTCAAACTCCTGTCTCTGGAAAATTAACTGACTGACTTTAATATCAATAAAAAATTGCCTAAGTCCCCCCCCTGCTGGACTTGACAAACTATTCATCTTATTATTTGCTCCTCGCTGTGGATCTCATGTATAGTGGTAGAAGCAAAGCCTTAAACATAATATTATGGAAATACAGGAGAATGAAAAGATGAAGAAAAAAGTTTTGGAGAAAAACAAGCAAATTGAAACACAAAGTGACAAGATTGCAGACTTGTTGCAGCAAAATCAAAAGTTTGTTATCCAGATTTAATATTCACTTTAAGAAACAATAAGTATTGAAAATAAATGCAAATGAAAGTTCATGCTTTGTATACGGCTGTACCATAATAACAGCTATGCCTTAAATTTTTCAACATTTTCATTCAGATTAGTTGAGGAGAGTCATGCTCAAATGGAGAAGAGAAATACTTCATTTAAAGAAACTTTTGGACAAACTCAGGAACGAACTCTCCAACTTGAAAAGGAAAAAGTGGAACTGACAAGTAAATTGAGGTAATGCTATTATACGTCTACTAAAGCATTCTCTAATTTCAATTTAATCGACATCTGTATCAGTGCATAAATGAATCAATGCTACATCACTTCAATATTCACTTTTCAAGAATTTATTCCAATTTTATTCGTTATTATAAATGGCATCATGCAGCCTGCCATTTGATGCATCGTGCTAAAACGAGGAACATGCATGCAAAAATACCTCTGATTACCCTGCACGGATTCGGATCCAGTGAAAAATAATTATGTGCCAAAAAATTGCTGGGATTCTCATTGTTGTACATAACTGTTGGTCAGATGCGCTTCGCTGTGGTATCGTTCTGCTACTAGAAAATACTGACTCCCCATTTCTGAGGATTTGTCCAAGCTGTTTTTTTGAGAGCTACTGATCATTTTCCCAACAAGTAAAAAGATATTATTTGTTCTCTATCCCTTTATTATAAGTTTGTCTGGTATAAATGATCGTTATTCGTTAGTATGTTAAACAAATATACATTTGAGTGATTATAGAAGCTATTCACTAAAATGTACCGAGTGACTGAAATATTTCAGAATTGCAAAACTATTAGGTTATGTAATTTTATCCTTGAATCATTTCTGCTCCCTGTTAAAATATAGTTTGCTTGGGTTGTTTCAACTTAACATACATAAAATATATTTTCTATAGGAAAATTACAAACAGGCAAACGGTTGTAGAAATAAAATATTTGTTATTTTGTTTATTGAGTTTCACTTTGAACATGTGTCTTCTTTTCATTCTAATTTTACTTTTCTTCAGTGACGCAACATCAAAAATATGTGAATTACAATTGAATGTAGTTAATATGACAGATCGAGCTAATTCATTGGAAAAACTAGTCAAAGTATCATCTACAGAAGCTGAATCTAAACAAACTGCTGATCAATTTAAATATCAAGGTTTGTTTGATTTTAAATCAGTTCCCAAACTTTTCAAATTCATACCACTTTTTTTCGTAATATAAATCATTACGCTTCGCTTCGGAGAGAACATCTACTTTTATTACCATGAAATTGCAATAAAATTTTATATTATCTTTGCGCATTTAATCAATACAATTCATGAGTTTGTTTTCAATCACATAAACCACTTAGCACAACTTAATGTCTGAGTCATACTTTTCTCTCAATGTTAATTTTAACAGATTTTATCATTTGTGTCAAGTTTCAACATGAGCAGATTGAAATGAATTTAAGAAAATGGCTTTATATTGTGTAGTTGATATTGTACATGGTTTGGAACCCCTGTTATAAATGTTTATTGCTGTAATTAACAATTACTGCAATTATTAAAAAAAATAGTGATTTTTGATTTTTCTGATATTGGAAATTTCAGGCTTGCTTTATGCAAAATTTTCAGAAAAAAATTTCTTTGGTAATACTGTATTTTGGAGTTTTCTACGTTATAAATCTAATCTTCTATACATTTCCTTTCCAGAGATGGAGAACCAACTTTCTCAGGCTTCTAAACAATTGGAAATACTGAGATCTGATAAAATGAAACTTGAAAAATTATATCAAGATAAATCATCTTCTGCCAATGAGGAAGCAAGTCAGGTTAGTCTCGAATTTCCCTCAAAAATTTCAATCACTATGCGATTTTCTGCATTTATGGTAAATAATGATGAAATGTGATATATTCAAACAATTTCAAAAACTATATAATAAGATGAGAAAGTCCTGTTTTTTCTGATGTTAGAATTTGGTGCAGATTTAATATAATACCATAAATTCACTCGGCATTGAATATTTTAGATTACAACCAAATAAATCATGATATTTTCATAGATTAGTTGATTAGAGCAATGTACAACACCTTATCCACGGATGCAAAATGTTGATCAAGTAAATTGGATATGCTTATCACAGTTGCTGCTGTGGCTTTCACAATCTTTATCCCATAATTTTATTTGACAACAAATTCTTATAAATAATATTCAGTATCTAACATTCAACCAATAACTCAATCATCCTTTCTCTAGTGATTTATATTTCTTTGCCATTTATATATCGACTCATTTATTTATTAGATCATATCTTTTTAATAACATTACTATAGTATTGGTATTTTCCATCATGCTTGCATTTGGATGGTTTCACTGGAGCTCAGAGTATGGTAGGCATTTTTGCATAATGAATATTATATTGAAAACGTAAAATGATAACCAAAAAGTATGCACTTACTGATAACTTCTTCTTACACAACCAGGGGCGTAGCCAGAATTTTCAAGGGGTGGAAGTAGGGATCGAAATTGTGAAATCCCATGCAACGACTTTTAAAGAAGTCACCACAATTATGTCATCTGTTTTTTCATTGCTTTCAGAAATTAGGAGCTGCACAACTAGCATTTGAGGAAGAAAAGACAAGTCTTTTACAACAAATAGAGAAATTGAAAGAAAGTCATAGTGCAGAAATGCAAAGCCTACAAGAAAAATATCAATCGGAGTCTAGTGGTGTGAGTTATTTCAATTTTTCATGAATTCTATTGAACATGTTTCGAGATTGTTATAACGTTCTGTTTGTCATTCATTGTGCATTGGTTTTTGACTTTGTCATATCATTGACGGATAATCGCTTAGATTTTAGTGATACTGTTGATTACAAAACCACCGCAACAATTATCCACCATAACGAGTGATGCCTCGTCTTCTCCTTTGCAAAGTTTTATATAGCCAACCAGTACCTCCATTTTAAACAGGCCGTTGGTATTAAAAATGAATTAGAAGCAAGATGGAGAGAAAAGTGCAAGGAAGCAGTCACCACGGTAACAAAAGCAGCAGAAGCTAAGTTGAATGAAGTAAATGAGGAAAAAGATGAACTTGAACAGAAAATTGAAGCTTATCAGAAAAAGGTAAGAAAAAAATTAAATAATTTGAATTATCATGTCTAGGATAATGTTGTGATTCTGTAAGAAAACCGAAGATTATTTGCAATAAAATTCGTTGTTCTTTTGTTTTTTATATTTTTCTTAATATTGTTCATTCATGTCTAGTTCCTGCAGTTGCGGAAAATGTATGAAGAAAAACTGAAGTCAGAAGAAGAATTGACGGAGAAAGTAGAAGAATTAGAAAGCATCCAAGAAAGAGTGAGAGGAATATGTTATTTGGTTTTCAATTTCAGAATGTCAGCAGATACAAAAAGTTTCATATCCAACAAACAGTTTTGTTTTTAATTTGCTGTCCAATGTTCAGAAAAATGTGGACATCGCAGCCTAAAATTACCTGTGCTTCAGTGTTGAACATGAAAATTAAAGTGGGTACGTTTTAAAATTGAAAGAGTTTGTGGTTCAAACAGTTTTTCTAGTCCTGGACAACAGCTGCAGTGGTTGGAAAGATTTATACTATACCTATTTCTCCTATGTCTCTAATGGCTCGGTAGTGCTGACCTTGAAATTTGTCGTAGCTTGAGTTGTGATATTTAATTTAATGATAAACTGAAAAATGTCCTAAAAGATTTTAAATATGTACTTCATTAAATAGACTCCCGATGTTTTGCTGACAAGAAAGAGACATAATTCTTGAAATCATAAAATTGCAAGCAGTGGGATCCAGATTTTATGCCAATTTGGACTATGCATTAAGGCTTCTTTGGTAAAGAAGTTGCAGGAAACACCAAAGACACTGCATAAAAAAAACTTTTTGGCTTCATTTGACATTGCAATTTGAAATCCGTATTCAAACACTTCAAGTCTGCTTTTCAATAAGCTTCAAATTTTAATACTCTGATCTGCTTTGTGGGGTTATTATGAGATTCTTTCTGTGTAAAAAAATTGACAAATATTACAACAGCATTTTTTATATAACAGGTGTTTCAAGTAATGTTCAAACTAAATGCTTTCGAGATCATTAGGTGTGCAAGATTTAGAATTATTCTTTTGTGAAATTTGTTCATTTATTTGACACAGTATGGTAAACTGAGGAATCAAGCTGTTGCAATGAAAGAAAAGTATGAAGAGACCATTGCCGAACTGAGGGAAAGTTCACAGGAAAGTCAGAAAACAGATGTTGATATTACTGATCAGGTTAGTGTAGATTGTTAATCTGTTTACTTTTTCCTGATTTATGGTCTTCACAGAAACAATTTATATTTTAATATTGATGTAGGCATTGAATGCATGTGAGGGACACCATTAAGATCTAATTTTTTTCTAAATTTGTTAATATTTTCACCTTGCTACCTTTAGAAAAAAGAAACCTTGTCTTATGTATTGCTTATTCCAAATTGTGCAGTAATATATTAACGATTAGGAATTGTATAAATACTTTTATTTTTGAAACGATGGTCATTATTGTTCTCAGATCAAGTCTGTAATGAATGATGTTTTTCGTCAAATTAATTCCAACATATCGTCTGATGAAGAATATGAGGGTAGTGAAGTGATGGGAGTCGTGCTCAATGTTATTAAGGTATTGTATTCTTCAGTAAAGCAAATTTTGATGATAATTGATTCCATTCGAATATTTTTGGCGCCATTAAACCCTTTGCACTTAGCATCAACTTTTCTGCGTTTTGTTGCCATTTGTCTAATTATAATTAAATTATAGGTTCATTAAACGAATAATTGTGAATTTTATACTTGTTAGATTATAATATAATTTAGTCTACACGTGTCTCACAATAAATTCTGATACGTAAAGAATATAATCGTCAAAACAGCTGCTTTGCTACTATAATTGAGTGAAGTGTCGCCGATTATATTACTTCAAGGGCCGTAGTTTGCCGACCCCTGATCTACGGTGTATTATTCTCTGAGTTCAATGTATAACAACTATTATAACAGTCAACTACTTTGAAAATACTGCAACCTGCATCCAACCTGACTGAACAGAGTGAGAATGAGAGTGAGGGAGAAGAGGAGATGAATGGGGAGGCGGAGAAAACTGAAAATGTAAATGAGAAGATAATAGTTGATTCTGAAAAAACTGCTGAAAATGAAACGAGTGAAATCGAAAATTATACGGAAAAAAATGTGGAAGATGATGTGGTGAATTCTGGTAAGTGAAAATTGTATTAACTGCATGGAACTAAGTGAATGATGCCATCCTGTGATCCACAAAACTAATCTGTGGGCTCCATTCGCTAAACTTTGTTACCATTTAACGTGTTAGTAAAGCACCAACTTTCCTGTAAAACAAGAAATTGACATTCACTAAATATCCTATATATCAGAGAGAAAATTTTCAGAGAATATGTTTTGTCAAATAGGACGTCTTGTAAAGTGCCTCATTTTCTCAAGTAATTGGCCTTCACCAACTGTCTTAACACTCTGGAGCAGAGGGTCAAAATTTTTCTTATTAGCAATTTGGCCTGTTCTTAACAGGGATTCTGGTTAAAATTGTCTTTCTTTAGTTTTTATATTCTTTCTGAAAATTCAATATGTATGGAGACTACACAATCCACAAAACTGCAACGGTAATAATCACAGAAGTCATTTATGCCTATTTTGATGGGACTAGTAACTGTTTCACTAGAAGACAGCTGTCGGTGTACATACGGGCTGGTACCGATAATAAACTACAGTCCCAATTAATCTGTTGATAACGATACTATAACAATTCGTCCATTCCATTGTCTGTTACACTACTGTTGATAACGGTACTATAACAATTCGTCCATTCCATTGTATGTTACACTGGTAGTGTATGTAATATGAGCATTCCATGTATCCATGGACTACTGTTACACGGTCCAAACATCTAGGTTTAGGCTGTTGATGGGCGCTAGATGCTTCCAGTCACTTCTTTGCTCCTGTTTTTTATTGGCCTTTGTGCTTACTACCTCTTGAGTGAAGAGGTGAAAGTACTTCTTATACTGGGCTAGTCTAAGCTCAGACACAAAATAGTTGGAGCCAATATACTTGAAATTAAATTCTAGTTGTGCATGTGGTTTTTTGTTGCAGTGACAGACACAGCAGCACCAGTTGTTGAAGACCAGGATTCTAATGTTTCTGATGAAGCGAAGGAATCAGATGACCAAAGAAATGAAGTTGACGAGATTTCAACAGATGTTAAAGATGAAAAAGAGGTCAAAGAAATTGTGGAACAGCAAACTTCAGAAGAACAAATAGAAATCATCCATCAGTTGGATCAAACGGAAGAAGAAAAAGCTGTTGTTAGTCAAGTTCAATTAGTGACAAACGACCCTGATGTAAAAGCAGAGGAAAAAATTTCTTCTGAGCAGAATGAATCCGAAAAGTTAGTATATACTCCTACTTGAACAAGTAGAGAAACCATAAAAGTTTTACAAGTTCAGTGTCATGGTCAACCAGAATTTATGATATATATCAGGGATGGCGAACCACTGACCCGCGGGTCACAAGGTGACCCAGCGCGTTTTATTCGTGACCCGCCAAGGCACGAAAAATGCTAACATATCAGTGATAAAAATTGATAAAACCGGCCTTAAATTAATCTAACTATAGCTAAACTATTATAATGTACCGTCACTTGGTCAGTCAGGGCTGCGATCGCTCATATCCAAATTGTTAGTTTTCGAGCCGGTATGGTAATTGTCAAAACCCCTAATCTGGGACGCATGTTGGAACCGCTGTGTACTGTTGTTACTTATCGATCTCGATCGGTAAGTATGTTGATAGGTATTTGTCTGTCTGTTAGATGCACGCGATATCTCACGAAAGCGAATGTGAATCTGTTCCAAATTTTGCATGTTCATTCATCATATCTCGGACCAGGAGCCTATTGATTTTGGATGAATTATGTCGTATAATTGGAGAGTAATTAATTAATTAGTGATGGGACACGCAGTGTCCCTATAGAGTCATGAATCGAAACCGCAGTTTCGATCGATAAGTCTTCGGTCTCCGACCGATATTCTCGTTCAGTTATTGGCTCTGACATCGTTTATGACATAACAATGCAATTGATCTGTTCATTGCTTGCAAAATCTTGTCTCTTCCGATCTGCAGACTGTTTTAGGGGTTATACGAAAACTAGATGCTACTTTGCATTTTATTAGTTTCTCGCCTACAATGCCGTTGAAAAATTTTTTTTTCAGAATTTACATAAAAACCTAGAAATCTGACATATCAATGGGCAGTGTAAAATGCCGTAATGTGGTTGTATAGGGAGAGAGAGAGATGATGATGGGTCTTAGGGATAAAGACTACCAACCCTATATATTTAAGTTCGATTCCCGCGTTATTGTTTTGAAACGCGTTATGGAATGTGACTCCAATCTGGATTCCTTCAGACGATAATAAGCGCACAGTGTTGATGCTAATCGTTGTTGTATAGTATTGAAAGATGCACAATCCAAAATTCCAAATACAGATAAAATTCAAACACACTCAACTCTCAACACAGTAAATCAGAAGTGAATCAACAGATTAAATTTAAACACACTTAACTCTTAACACAGTAAATCAGAAGTAAATCAAAACACGATATTATGCAGCCACCTCGGCAAGCCGGAATGATACGTCATCAAATTGATCAATACGAGAAAGGCAGTACATTTAATCAGTAATCAGTGTTGCGACAATAAAATGACCTATTGTTTGAAATATAACACACTATTAAAATAAAAGGGTTAAATACATTATAATCCATAGTTACACAATGCACATTTGCTACAGTTGAAGGCTGATCAAAAAATATGACACTATCAGAGTGGAGTTCTTTCCAAACTCTTTGGAACCGTAAAATAATTTGCCGCATCATCCTAAACGTAATTCATATGCGTATTTTCGTACTCTAATTTCATAAACTCGAGTGCCCTAAAAATTCCCTGATAGAAATACTGCAGAAGTATATCGCCGGATGAGAACAGAACAGGCCTAAGTCACAATTTTGAGTTTTGAGAAAAACGCAAAAAACAATTTGGAATTTTTTTATTTTCGAATTTCTAGATATTCACACTTAGTAAAGTCCTGAGCTCTGGTTATTTTAATGTGGATGAGAATATCTTTGTAGTCAATATTTTTTGACACTTAAGCTTCAATTCCTTCCTGCTTTTTTACCCCCATAAGAAACTTTGGCCCATTCTGTTCTCAACAACTTCTGAAATTTTCTGTATGGGATGCAAGGTAAAACAAGGTGACTTAGGCGGCCTAAGTTGCACTGAACAAATTTTTAGGGGTGTAAGTTTCGGACATTTCATTTCTGATGTTCATGCCCATCATATTGGAACTTAGGACTATCTTTTTCCAATATTTTGGGGTTTTGGGCCACGCTCTACAAGGTGGTGGTCTTGAAATCCTGAATTTCTCAATAATAAAAATTTTAGCTGGACTTAGGCCCATTCTGTTCTTAAATATTTTAGGCCTAAGTCCAGTTAAAATTTTTATTATTGAGAAATTCAGGATTTCAAGACCACCACCTTGTAGAGCATGGCTCAAAACCCCAAAATATTGAAAAAAGTCAATTTTCCAAAAATGTGACTTAGGCCCCTTCTGTTCTCATCCGGCGATATATATCTAAAACTACACCAACACCAGCAGAAGCTTATAAGATTTGTTTCAGAACAAACATTGATTAAAAATATCTGTGACCCACTCTCTTCTGTTCCGCGATAAAAATATAATTTTTGACCCATTCATTGAAAAAGGTTCGCAATCCCTGATATATAATATAGATGCAACACATGTGTTCACATTACAATCAAAATCTAGAGTTATGTTATAAAGTGTCATTCGTTACATTGACTTTTTTGTATGCCTATTTATGCTGAAAAACTTGGCATATGAAGCCTTCTTATTCATTATTCAACAGAGACGAAGTTGATAACAAAACAGAACCTGTGGATAACAAATTGGATGAGGATGAAGAAAGATCACAGTCACCAGATATTATTGCCAAACCTTCACCTCCCCCTTTGTTTGATGATGACGAAGAAGATGAAGATGATGATTTGAATTGGTTAAAATAATCTAACAATTTTTTTGAATTTAACAAAATCTGTCAAAATCAAGTTGAAACTTATATTTACATCACCACTCACTTAGTAGGACATTTATGCAATTTTTTTAAGGTATAGCGAAATAGATAAATAATTTCTCTGGAATATGAGTTGAAAATAAAGTACGCATAATACAGTGAAAATACACACACGATTTAACTTCGGGCTACAATATAGAATAATATTGATGGAAATTTCCAGCCTTAAACTTTTTTAACAAAATAAATTTGCTATCAATGTATTCATGATTGAACCTGATTTGAATGATTCGCTAATACATATAAAGCCACTTATAAATGTTTCATGTCCTAAAACTTTTGCTGGAATGGGCATTACAATAACAGGTGTTTGTTAATTTGCTTTTTGAACTCTGATAGGAGATATATCAATAAATATTTGTAAAATTACTATGTACTATGTATTCTATCGTGATTTTTATTAACAATATCCTGCAATAATGCATGATTGCCACCAGGTAAACTCATGTTGATAATAAATAAAGCTGAACCGGTGTTAGCAAAACGATGTAATTTGCCGACGTTTTGAACATGATGAAGTTTTTCTGTATAGAAATTCGAAACGTCTGCAAATTACATCGTTTTGCTAACACCGGTTGTGCTTTATTTATCATCAATATCCTGTAATGATTTGGATTTGTTGCATAAGAATCAGTATGGACTATTAGTGCTAAAATGTTTTCAATACGAGCTGTGAAGTATTTTATATAAGTAGTTAATTGCATAGATAATTGCTTGAAATCCCACTAAATTGATTATTTGCTGTTGTTACTTGTAGCTGTTATCCAATGTTTCAAAATTTCTTTTGCTTCTGAATTGTGCAATACTTTTTTGTTGATTTAAATTACTTGATCAGTCATTCTGATTTCTGAATTATTTAAAGAAGTTGTGTATTGCAGTCTACCCGGTGAATCTTTTTTCGCGCGGCGGTGTGGCTCAACGGGCTAAGCGTTAGGAATACGCTCGCCATCGCACCTCTAATTACTCTGCGTGGGTTTGTGGAGTAGAGCTAGCTCACAAAGAGATTTGAAACGAATATAGTAAGTAATAGCCTAGAGCAGTGGTCGGCAACCTTTTTTAAGTGACGGACCGGTGAAGCCTGACGAAAATTTTGGCGGACCACCTTTAAAAAAACGAACTAATCTTATGCGATAAATTATACGCGTTAGGAAATTTATGTTGACAGTATACTAAAAAACGAAAGTGATTCTACTTATTGCGAGATTTGTTAACTGTCATTTTTGGCTGTTGCGTGGCTCTGACGTCATGGCCACAAACCTTTCTTGTGAAAGGCTGAGATTCAGATTCAGATAATTTATTTCTATCATGCAAGAATTAACACAAAATTTAAAGCACGAAAAATTGACAAACGTGTATAATGACAATCGTAAAAAATTAAATATACACATCAGAATTCATACAAGTGAGAGATTCATAGCAATAGATAAGGAGTCGCGAAAGACTGTGACAGTCATCGAGTCAGCGACACCTGTGGGCTGGAGATTTAGAGGGAATGACAAAAAAAAAAATTATACAAATTTAATCAATCATAATTGACAGAGAAACAAAATCACAAAATTCCACCAGAGTAATAATACACGCGACAGCGCCCTCGTGGGGTTCAACTGTGCGTTCATGGACCGTAACAAGAAATGAATGAAGCTCGTTGCTAGCAGCGATCAAAAGCTGGTTTTTGTAGCCTACTGAGGCATATTGGATACGAAAGGTGGGGACCATTTTATTAGTGGAGTAGGATCACACAAAAAATAACTGGATATGGTAACAGCAAGAATTCAAGTAACTCGGAATTTGTACGGAACAATATCCCATCACAGTACCGGTAACAGGGCGAGGCATCAAGACCGGAAGGGTGCCGTACGTTACGGAGACTATATGAACGTATATACTGGTACTGATATATACAATACGCCAGGAAAGGTCATAATATAATTTGAAAAGCTGACGGATCAAGTATATAGCCGCCTAGGTATACCTTTTTCAATGCTTGTTTGTATGCATCGTAATTCATGTTTCGAATACTATCAGCCAAAGAGTTCCATAATTTAACACCTAAATATTTTATTGAATTTTGTGTTAGTTTGGAGGTGAAACGATGCACATAGTAAGAACCATGGGTAGAAGACCGTGTACTATGTGAATGAATATTACTTTGCTTATAGAAATAATGAGTAAATGTGACAGGGAGTTTATTGTTATGATGTTGATGCATCAGTTTCAGTACCTCTATTTTATGAATATCTGTCAGTTTTATAATTTGAAGTTCATGGTAGATTGGATTGAGTTGTTCGCGACGTCCACTACCAGAAAGAGCACGGATGGCTCTATTTTGGATAATCTCGATTTGATGTAATAGAGTTCTATTGGCTGAACCCCATGCAATAATGCCATATTGAATGTGGGTTTGGAATAGAGAATGGTAAATCATACGGAGAGTTGTTACAGGTACAAAGTGCCTAAGTTTGTACAGTATTCCAACCGATCTAGATAGTTTAGCAGCCAAGTTCATTATGTGAATATCCCATTTCAATTGGCTATCCAAAAATATGCCCAAATATTTGTAAGAACTTACATTTTCTAATCTAGTGTTGCCAATATCAATCGAAAATTTGGTTTGAGTTTTATGTTTATTTGGTGAAATAAGCATAGTTTTGGATTTGTCGACGTTTATAGATAATTTATTAGCCTTCATCCAATTAGCTACTTTTACTATTTCAGAGTTCACTCTTGAATGAAGAGCAGGGAGAGATTTGTCGCTATCGAGGAGATTGGTGTCATCCGCGAATAATTTTGAGAGGAATGATGAACAATGGGCGAGATCGTTGATGTTGAGTCTGGAAAATGTTGGCGCTCGTTTGTGGGTAATAGATAGGATTGAACGGGAGCCTTGATAACCTCACCCAAGCCGTACATATGCATCATTTCTGAGGAAAATCCATCCGTTCGAGCTGGATGTACCAAATCCGAATACTTTGACGTCACAACTCGATTATCATTCATTTCATTAACTTTGTTATTACTGACAACTGGATAATAATTGTATCAAATATTTTTAAGTTGACACGAGAGAATTGAGAACGGGAGTGTTCAATATACAGCCGCCAGGTGACGCAACGCGAAAGTGTTATTTTTAGCACTGCCTCCCTCCCCCCGAGTTCGTTGATATACATAGAAAATAGCCTAAGGGTATATAAAATGCCCTTCGCAAAATATGTACAGGTAGGTTTGGGTGGGTATTCTACGCCGTTCCGGTAATTTAGCGGCCGTTTCGGTAATTAAAGGAACCGCATTAACTGTTCCCATATTGGAGATATGGTCGACACGGACACACGTAACGTGTTTCTTACATCCAGCCTACTTCGATATTTCTTTTTTGTAGTTATCAATATTGAAAACCAGGCCTCACATTAATAAGATGTTGGGAAAGGTAACAAAAACTAACAATGCCTGTAAACCTTCTGTCTTTAGTCTGGGTATCTCTATTGATGTTTGTTTTGCCATGACTAATTTTTTACCCGATGTGCTAACTTTATGATTATCCTGATTCTAAATTATAGAGTTAGCGCTGACTATGCATGACCGGTTAGCTACGAGCCAGTAGTGGGGAGTAGTCACGTTCTTAGCGAGAATCATTTTGTTCGACGGATCTTATTCGGACTGATGTGGGACTTTCTTATAATAGCTTAGAGCCGTGGTTCTTAAACTTTTTGAGCCGCGCCCCCCTTTGAAAAATTTTATGAACTTCGCGACCCCCATATTTTGCTTTGGAAAAATGATTTTGTAATGGGCAGGTTGCTTTATAATAAGATGGCGCTGTAAGAGTGTTGGTCTCACAGAGTCATTGCTCCGGCATAAAACACATCGGGATACAATTTCGCCTTTCACTGTTGTATGTATAAAGCCATACACAAATATTGTTCATCATACATTCTCTTTTTTTTGCTCAGTTTGCAATACCTGGTGAAGTCAACTTAAGTTTTACGTAAAATTAAGGTCAAAAATACAGTTTACACAATAGAGAAGTGCAAATGAATTTTCGTAGATTTGTAGCATAAAAAAGCCGTTCAATTGTTAATAGTACTTATGCATGTGGACTTTTCCCGGCCCTTGAGCGCTGAAAAATGCTCCCTAATGACGTTTGCGATTGCATTTTGTTTAAATCTCCGATTGTTTTCGCCCGCGTGACGTGTTATTTAAGCCGTAAAAAATCTTTATTTCGGTGTTCATCTCCCTGAATCGGAAATTTCTCTCAACAAATATTTTGTGCCGCGAAGACATGATAATTACTTTTTGCGTTCTCGCATGAAACCATGACACCTGTGGGGAAAACGAGTTTTTATTATATAATCATCAGCCACGAGATGCTAAAGATAGAATAAAGAAGTGAATCCGCAACCAAAAATTTCTTGGTGAAAAAAGCGGTAATATAAAACACTAAAACTAAAACGGAAAACACCAACGGGTTTTGTTATGGAATGGAAGGCGACAGTTCAAAAACACTTTCTTAGACATCATAATCTCGCATATTCCTTGTTCCTGCGGCACACCTGTAGTGTGGATAAAGCAACCATTTCAAATATTTATATCGATCATGGGCCGTTGAAAAAGTCGGCTATTTTAACGAGTGGTGTGATCTCAACAACTGACCCAGGAGCCGTACCGCGGGTGTTATGGGGCGAGGAATATGTCTTTCTGATTTACGAATATACTTTATATGTAATTTCATTGTACTAAATCGAATATATATACTTTCTGAGATTTTATACCAGATCTTTCTAACGACAATAACGAATTTGCATGAGCGCAATATATATCATAACTAAATATTGTCGGGCAGTTGATCTCACATCCTTATGTCCAGGGATTGATGTGGTATTTTAGATCTGTAATGAGTTTATTTTGTCCGGAGTCGCCGCAACCGCGAGCTACCTTGAACACAAACGAATTTTATTAGGGCCTTGTCCGTTTTAGTGTCACCTCTATGCGGACCGGTAGTAACCTTCCCGCAGACCGGGCCGACCACTGGTATTGATAAAGAAAAACGGTGTAATGTAGCAGTTCCCAATGGGTTCTCGTGGCAAGTTTCCAAATGCGCCGCGAAAACGAACATAATTATGTTAAACCGTAAATATATACTACTACTAGATGTCCAACTCCGCTCGCCGTATAATAAACAAACGAAGGCGATGTTGCACCTCCAAGTGGCGGGCGTCACGGTCGGTTTAGTTCTGACAAGTTGCTTAACGACGACGACGCTCCAGCATCACAGCTCGCAAACTCGTCCTGTTCATTGATGACTGATCGAAATATTTGCTGAAGGACGTGGAGAATTTGATAAAAATAAACAAATAATTGTGAAAATGAAGACACAGTCTGTCCTGCAAATGGCCAGGATGATGTGACAACTTCTTTGTCGAAAGAAAGCAAGGCATCAAAAATGCGATGCATTGCAAAAAATTTCAGTCAGATGTAGGTGAAGTGTTGACGAAAATGAATACTTTGCACTTTATATTGAAAAAAACGCGTAGTAGCACAGCCTTTTGGTCTCACTCCATCTCAAGTATTGTAGCTTTTACAGAAGTTTTTTCCCCACTTGACCTATATTCGGGGCTGCCATAACGTCCTTATTTTTAGAATTTGTCCTCATTTTGAAGGTCTTTGTTTTAGGAAATATTTTTGTCCTTATTTTTAGGAAACATCTTTATTTTGACGGGTGTCCTTATTTTTAACCTTATGAATGAATATACCAGTAAATTAAACTTTGAATTTAGTTTAGATCTGGAACTTCATAAGAGATAAAAATGAGTAAACGTAAAAAATTAGCCGTGATGATTATGAGGAAGAATTCAACGGCGTCAAACGAAACGAAGGGCCAGTGATTTGCGCACTGCAGCTTTTGTGAATGCGACAACAATCTGGAATCCATAGGTAGAGCAGCAATTTCTGTTAACAATGCAACCCAGAAACACAAGGCTCTGCTCAAGAAATTAATCAAACCAATCTATAAATAACTTTTTTAAGAGTCAATGATTATACAAAGGCTATCTCAACACATGCAAGCAGCTGAAATTTATTTCCATCATCACATCATTGAACATCCAACACTTGATATAAAAGAAAAATATTTTCAAATCATTCATGAGCAAATATCTATTAAACAATGTAACTGAATGTCAAGATGTAACAACACTACTTGAGAAAGTATTCAAAAAATTTGAGCAAATGTATACGCAAAGTACTGCAGCCAAAATAATAACAACAAGATGGACAATAGAACTCATGGAATACGAGAACAATTGAAGAAACACAGCAGCTAGAACAAAGATTAAGATATATGTGATTACAGTCAAGTTTTCGTACTCCTGAAGTATGCGTACCAAGAAATGAGGACACCGGAACGTAGTACGTGTACCACGTTATGATTGGGCCAAAAATTTTTTTCCTTATTCTAGTTCTATTACGAGTTCAGAGACTAACCAAGTGAGTTTTGTAGTATTTGTACCTGGAAGTATGGCCTAACCTGGTACACATACTATGTTCCAGTGGCGGCGCGTGGTCATTTTGACAACCGGGGCAAGCTACTGCGGGACCAAGTCACCCCCATCTACGTAAACAGGATGAGCGCTGTAAGTTCTCCCATCATTTTATGAGTATAAAAACCATTCCATCGGTAACAACCAATCGGCAAAAGCGACAATTTTTAACGATAAGAAAGTGTCTTTAAAACCGGTCCAAGTCAAGGGATTAATAAATATAGGCATAGTTTATTTTGAAACCTCTTTCAAAAGGAAAGGCAATATTTACCTAGATAAATACAATGACATATTAACAGAAACTTCGGGAAAGCAGACAAAACCTAAAATAAGGTTTAAAACGTTACTATGAAGAAAGGAAATATAATGCAGAGATAAGGACATGCGTCGCTCACTCATAGATATATATGCTGCTAGACTTCTACTGCTTGAACATATATGCAACACGCCGCGGTTTCTTGGAAGCAAAATGCTCAATAACGCGCTGATTAAAGTCATGCATCCCAGAAATAACGTCTCTGTGAATGGATAAAACAGCCAAGGAATTTAATCTATCTTGCTTCATTGTGTTTCTGAGATACGTTTTAATACGCTTCAGCGTGCTGAATGTTCGCTCTGCGTCGGCGGAAGAAATAGGCGTCGTCAAAATGATGTCCAGAAATTTTGCAGACGCCGCAAAGGTAGTTACTAGAGTGTTATCTATGAGGAACCCATAGAGCGCGCAAGTTGATGTGATGTTCAAAAAAGTTTGATTGGTGTATATACATCGCAATTCATTTTCCAATTTACCCACGTTTATCATGGGGTAAAATTTGGAGACAGTAGCCAACAAATGGATGGGAAATTGACGTGCAAATTTTGAAAAATTTTTGGGGTTCATCAAAGAGAACGCGGCAAGGTGTTCAGTGCGCAGACGATCGCCTATTTGATTCACCAGAATGTCACAGCATTCCTTTGCAGACAAAATCAAACGCTGCGTTGTTTGCCCGCGGCGTAAAGAAGCACTCCATGTGTCGTCGTATTTTATTGTTTCCCGGACACGAGATACAGCATCGCAGAAGTCTGAAATACACGACTGCACAGACGCTCCATCCATTAGCCTTGACTGCAATGCGCCGTATAATACATCCACGTGATAGAATATTGTGGAGAAAAAATGAAAACTCACCATCTTCTAGCAGACGCTTTAGACCTGCCGCCGCCCTCATAGAGCGTTTGTCCCAAACCGGAGAGCTCTGAATGCCATTGAAACACTCAATGAGCTCAGACCTAATTTCGGACACGCCCTGCACCACGCGTGATTGGAAGTTCCAACGTGTTGGTGCACAAGCTGGGAGACGGCGGCTACATATCTGGCGAAGGAGGTCAGAGCGCTTCGGCGAAACGGAAAAAAATGAAGAAAACCCCGAAAAATTTGCAAAAAATATACGGACGAGAGGGGTATCAAGACACATATTTTTAATAACGAGGTTAAATTGGCGTGCATAACAATGTAAAAAATGCGCATGAGGAAAATCTTCTTTTATATAAACTTGAACACCATGTTTCGACCCACTCATGACTGCCGCGCCGTCATAAGTTTGAGCTATCAATTTTGACTTCGCGTTGTAAGGCTGTAACACTTCTTTCAGTATAGCCGATATCCCGCAAGCCGTGCGATCAACGATTGGTACAAAGCTGTGAAATCTCTCGGTAGGTTTACCATCTTTCACAAACCGAAAAATCACAGCCAGTTGGGAAACGCACGTGATGTCAGTTGTCTCGTCAGACTGACTCGAAAGGAACTGGCAATTCTCAATTTCCAGAGCCAAATGTTGTAAATAAATTTTATACATTGAGTCGAGCAAATCATTTTGGATATCCTTAGATGTCCCTTTCGAAACAGTTGCGGCATCAAGATGATCTCTCAATACTGTATCTAGGGATGCGGTGTATCCCACCATATCTAAAAATACCCCTCTATTAGAAGAGCCAGCCCGTTCACCGTGCACACGGAGGGACAGCTCGTGACGACCAATGAACTTCAAAACATCTATCAATCGACCGAGAACGTGGCGGTTTTTCTCGACGTTTTGGTTGTGCCGACGAATAGAAACCGCGCGTCCTTCATCCAACTGTGCTGCAATATTAACATTTCCGAATGTTCGGTATTTTACTGCATTGTCCAGATGCTCCATAGAAGATTGATGATCCCTGGCACGCTCGGAAAGATGTTTAAGATCTCTAAAACCAAATTTACACCAACGTGAGTCACGGGCGGTAGCAAAAAGTAGGCAATTAAAACAAAAAAGTGCATTTTTGTCCTCGCTGTAACACAACCATTCGTGTTTTTTATACCAAGTTTCTGCGCAGAATGTACGCCGACGCTTTCCTCCGTCATGGGATTGTTCCAGTGAACAATTTTTTGGTTGATAAGGCCCAAGACGTTGTACCTCTAATTTTTGTTCCAGCGACAGCTGCGAAAACGGAGTGCGAAGTAGTGCATCAACCTTATTCATTATGAGGTCTAAGGCTAAGGAATGCGAAGCCGGAAAGAAGTGAGGAGCTCAAAAGAAATGTGGAAAATCGAAAGCAAATGGACTAAAGGTCTCTAACTGATTCAAATAGCGAAACAAGCGACAAAAACGAAGGCGAGGAAACTATCAACTCTTCAAGTAACCAACGAACGAGAAGGAATGGGTGATATGTCAACACGTTGTTGTAAGAAACGTCGGCATTGTGTCGTCATAATTTCGGGGCTAGCCCCGATCGGCCCCGATGATTTAGTAAAAGAAACAGAAAACAAACTATACAAACGCGGCGAGTGGAAGACAAAAGAGAGAATACGATATACAATGAGCAACCGGGGCAAAATTGGCGTCGCCCCGTCGACGTTCGGCGAAGCCTTTGCGAGCGAAAAATGAACCATGTCGGGAGAATATGGCTAGTGTAGACAGTCTGTGCAACCGATATTGAGGTATTTTTCGAATATTTTTTATTATACCGAAAAAACAACCGGGGCATTGCCCCGGTTGGCCCTATTGACGCGCCGCCACTGCTATGTTCCGTTGTCCGTCATCTTGGTACACGTATTTCTGGAGTACCCAAGTTTTTTTCTCAAAAATCCATAGAAACACAAATTATTATTTTAATTACTAATGTGATTGAACACTGAATATCGAGTTATATTAATAGAAATATTGATGTTTTTTAAGGCTTTGGGAGTGGTTCTTACCTGGAGTAAAAGGCAATTTAGGTTCTATCACGTGGACATTACTACATATTTCTTTTTCTTTGCTGCTTTTCAATCAACTGGAGCACCGATGGATTCCAAGCCCCGCGACGTGCAAAATATGCATCTTTTAAACTGAAAATCTTTTGGTGATTCATTCAATATTTAGGGTGAAGCCCAGCGGGCATAGCTGAAGATTTTGAAAGGGGGAGGGGGGGTCTGAAATTTTCAATTAACCAGTTAGACCAAAACACCGAGCAGGTCTGATCGCAAATGTTAGTTTATAATAGTCCCGATGGTCTAACTCAGTGGTTTTTAAACTGGGGGGAGGGGGGGGGGGGGGCGTTCGTTAAAAATACCGGCTTTTTCGTGGTATAATAATTTTTTCTGTCTCGTAATAACTACAAGAATTCAAATTGTCTCTCTATTTAAATTCATTTGTGTTCAAGGTAACTCGCGGTTGCGGCGACTCATGTCAAAATAAACTCATTACCGTGTGATCAACTGCCCGATTATATTTAGTTTTGATATATATTGCGCTCATGCGAATTCGTTGTCTTCATTAGAGAGATCTGGTATGTTATCCCAGAAAGCATATTCAATTTAGTACAATTAAAATACCTATTCATCGACTCGAAATCCCCACGGTACGGGTCCTGAGTCAGTCCTCGAGATTACGCCAGTCGTTATAAGAGCCGACTTTGTCAACGGATATGTAATGGTTTTCCTGTTGAATGAAATATTCAATCCATGACCGATATACTTATTAAATTAAAATGGTTGCTTTATTTATTTAATTGTGATAAATTAAATCTGCGACTGCGTCGATAAAATAAAAGCACCATCAATTTTTTTAAATATTCATAAGCTCCCTCATTTCAATGGAAAGCAGATGACAGACTACTGTTATTGGTAGGCCTAGGCCTACTTGCAGACTTGACTTGTGTAAGGAATTTATCATCAATTGCCATAAGGTATTGTTTCCCTAGTTAGCAGGTAATCTATTACTAAGTGTGAAAGGTTGAATAGATAACTAAAGTTTACCACCCGTGGTCATGCAAAAAATAACCAGAATTCAATTGAATTCGTCATCTAGGAATACGCTCGCCACCGCATATCTGATCACGCTGGTAGTTTCACAGGTTCCAATCCCATGCGGGGATAGTTATGTAATCAAACGATGTTGCACCTTGCAATCTTCATTAATGGTCAGAAGGTGTTGTCTGATTGTTTCGTTAGTTAACAAGTAATCTATTACTGATCTGATACACCAACTTGGCACTGTCAAATGATGATTAGTGTTTAATTCCTTTTCAGGAAAAAGGAGAGAGAACCACATTATCAGCTGCTTATAAAAGCCAGCAATATTTGAATTTTCGCCATCTCCAGAGAGGAAAAGAATAGTTAGAAAAAGAGGGATTTTAAAGGAGTAATATTAATGCATTCAATAAATGTGGTGGATTTTGCAGTAGCAAAAAAGTTATTGCTATTGATCACAAATCAATAATTTAAAAACACTCGACAAAATAATTCAAAACTTTTTGGCACATCTAAAATTATAAATATATAATCGTTTGGCATACATCACAATAAAAACCTATACTTGCAATTATAACGCTAAAATGCATATAGAAACCCCCCTAATTTTATAGTAAAAAGGGGGCGCTTGGGTAGAATGAGCACCAAGATGGCTCACAACCGAAACATAGTATGTGTACCAGGTTAGGGTTATCAGGGTGTGCGACATCTTGGCGCACACACAACCCAAGCACCAAAAAGGTATAAAATAGCAAATATTTCAACGATTTGCGTACTCAGCACCCCTAAATCAACCTAAATCAGCTTAGCACCAAAAAATGTATTGGCCAGTGTAATTGCTTCCAAAATTATCGTGCGTTTTCCTGTGTTCTGACGGCGTTGTCTCGCGACCAGATTAAGTGAGTGACTTTATAAATATTCAAATTAGTTATATATCAACATTAATAAAGATTTTATTATAGAATGCAGATTACAAAACAAAATAGAAGAGCAATCATTTGAGAGGGAAGGCCCTAGAACCGGTCCTAGCACTTGAAAGCATGTTGACAAATGGCAGTAAGATCTGAAGAATTTAAATTCACTTTAAAGCTCCAATGAGTAGATGTAGTAGAGAATCACTTTGTGTTATGATTGTTCAGCATAAAAAGAGTAAGTTGTGAATGTCCTAGATAGCCAATACAGTAATGATTTGTCAAGGAATGTAAATTTTGATAAGAGATCAAGATATTATGTAACCTAATATGTATATTTTCAGGGAGGAAAGGATCATAAAAAAGTTGCAGTGTGAGGATTTATGCTGTGTAGCAGTAAGCAATGATATAAATTGACTAATAGGTGATGATTTATCTCAAAAATCAGAATTAACTTACATCATACAGCCATATCAATGAAAATTTTTGATTGAGCAACTAAAACTGTCAGCAAAAAAGAAATGTGGCGAACGATACCACCCTGAAATTGTGAGGTCGGTATTAAAACATAAATTGAACACACATATTTCAACTTCAAATAGTTAGTGTTTTATGATGGATATTTTTCCATTCATTCTGTCATTGTATACGAAGTCACCAGCTGAATATAACAACATGAGAGGTGTTTCACGTTTGCCATGTGAATCCATTTTGCTTGATTTCAGGCTGGTACTAATACCTTTTTTCACATAAATTATATACCCATCATTGCTATTATTATCTAAACATGGCTTCAACATATATATATTTATAATTTTAGATATGCCAAAAAAATTTTGCATTATTATGTCGAGGGTTTTTAAATTATTGATTTGTGATAAATAGCAATAACTTTTTTGCTACTGCAAAATCAACCACATTCATTGGATGCTTGAATATTTCTCCCGGAACCGTTACTTTTTATTAATTCTAATTTGTTTTATGAGGTATTCACATTTTGGTTTCAAATAATACTTGGCTAATAAATGTGGCTTATAAAAGTGACTTTTATACTTATATATATAAAACATACATGCTTAGATGGTAGACAAAGCCCAAGCTCCAATTGTTGTAGGCAATTTATTTCAAAATACCGTAACTAAAATATAACATGACCAACATGTTTTACTCAATAGCTTGAAAAAAATGTCTCCTAAATATACAGCACAAGTACAATACAAAGTATTGTTTTATATATTAATTTATTGGTATTTTTTATTGGATCTATCTCGTATTGAGCATTTAAGTACTTGGAGCATGATTATTATTTCTAAAATTACCAACAGTATTCAGGTCATTAATAACAGATGAACCATGGAAATTTTTCTTTCTAGGTTCTTCCTGCATCTGTTGCTGAGATTTTAGAAATGCCTGAATTTGAAGCAACCTCTCAGGTATTGCAAACTGCAGAATACCTTTCTTAGCATATGCGGCAGCACTACTAACGTGGCCTACCTTAAAAACGGAAATCTACTCCCTCTGAAACATCTTCTGTAGACAAAAGACTGCAGTGGATCAGCCAAAATTTCATAAATTATTTTACACACTGAAAGTCTACAACAGGTGATTAGCCCAAGGATTTAAAAAAAAATAAATGCTAAAAAACCGCATGCAACTCATTTTGTACTTATATTTTTCTGTTATAGGATAAAAAAACAACAACATTTCATTGCTTCTCCAACGTATGAAGGGCTCCAAATATATCCTATTAGACCGAACATCTGTCATCGTTTTAGCTGCTGTTTTTCTTTAATTGCTTTCGTATTCCACACTTCCTATTGTCCATCTTGTTGTTATTATTTTGGCTGCAGCACTTTGCGTATACATTTGCTCTAATTTTTTGAATACTTTTTCAAGTAGTGTTGTTTCATCTTGACATTCAGTTACATTGTTTAATACATTGAGGTATTCGCACATGAATGATTTGAAAATCTTTTTCTTCTTTATCAAGTGTCAGATGTTCAATGATGTGATGATGGAAATAAATTTCAGCTGCTTGCATTTATTGAGATAACCATTCCAATGTTCCCCATAAGCATGTTTCGTTGTGAAATCTTTTCTTTTTGTCACTTCCGTAAGCGTAATTTTTGGACCTCCTGAAGTATGCGCACCAAGATGGTGCACAACCTGGACTCAGGTTGTGTACCAGGTTAGGGTGCAGATTGTGCGACATCTTGGTGCGCATACTTCAGAAGTACCTAATTTTTAAGAATATGAGTTTATGACTAGCGGAAATTCCTTCCCTATGATAAATTATTCTGCTTTGTAATCTAAAATTTCGATTTCTTCGTCTGTGAGATTGGTGGTTATTACGCTTTTAGATTTAGTATTATAGGCAGTGCTGCCATCGATATGAACCCCAAAATAAGGACAGGGAAACATAGTACAGTAATTAGATAACAATGGATGAAATGTAATAAACAGAATGTATTCATGCAGTGCGACCCTTGTATAATCATTGACTCTTGGTTTGATTTAATTTCTTGAGCAGAGTCCTTGTGCTTCTGGGTTGCTTTGCGAGCAGAAATTGCTGCTTTACCTATGGATTCCAGGTCAATGTCACATTCACAAAAGCTTCAGTGCGTAAAACACTGGCCATTCGTTTCATTTGACGCTGTTGAATGCTTTCTCATAATCATCACAGCAAATGTTTTTACGTTGGCTCATTTTATATCTTATGAAGTTCCAGATCTAAACCAAATTCAAAGTTTAATTCACCGGTATATTCATTCATAAGGACACATGTCAAAATAAGGACGTTTGTTAAAAATAGTGACAAAAATACTTTCTAAGACAAATGCCTTCAAAATAAGGACAAATCTTAGAAATAAGGTCTTTATGGCAGCCCCGATTATAGATCAAGCGGAGAAAAAAACTTCTGCAAAAGGTACAATACTTGAGATATAGTGAAACCAAAACGCTATGCTGTTGAGTTTTTTTTTTTTATATAAGGTGCAAGGTATTCATTTTCGTCACCACTTTATCTACATCTGACTGACATTTTTTGCAATGCATCGCATTTTTGATGCCTTGCTTTCCTTCGACAAGAAAGTTGTCACACCATCCTGGTCATTTGCAAGACAGGCTGTGTCTTCATTTTCACAATTATTTGTTCATTTATATCAAATTCTCCACGCCGTCCAGCAAATATTTCGATCAGTCATCAACGGACAGGTCGAGTTTGCGAGCTGTGATGCAGGAGCGTCGTCGTCGTTAAGCACCTTGTCTGAACCTACCGACCGTGACGCCCGCCACTTGGAAGTGCAACATCGCCTTCGTTTGTTTATTATACGGCCAGCGGAGTTGGACATCTAGTATAGTAGTATATATTTACGGTTGAATGTTTTAGTCCCCATTTATCATGCAACAAAATTTATTTAAATTTGCAGTTGGTAATGCTATGAAATCGTGCGGAACTTTTTTGACACCCTGTACCGTAAATATATACTGGTACTACTACTAATGCTGCATGCCCCTTATCTATAGCTCAACTACTCGCCTAATTACAATATTTATTGCAGGAAATATATTATTCCTTCTGCAACCCCCATAAAGAATTTCACAACCAAAATGAAAACAAACTATTAAAATTAAAACTTGAAAGGAAAAATTCAATATAAGTGGACTGCTTCACCATCCAGATGGAAAATATAAACCGTGCATGTGAGAAAACATTAATAAAAATTATGCGTATGCGAAAGTCACTTGAAATCCTTGTTCACAGCAACAGACTGATTGAAAACTGGGTATGCGGGTTTATTAAAGTGTATTATGGAGAGGTACTCTTATGTTATGCCAATTTATCCTTAAAACATCAACGGCATCAACCTTTCGACGTTTAAATAACTGATACCGGTACGACGGTATCAAAATCGGTACATGAATCGCCCGGTCGTCACGTTCCCGTGACTTTCATCGGGTGACGTCACGACTAAATAGGCAGTTTTCTGTTTGTCTCATCAGTTCCGCCGTGTCCAGGTGTCGTGAATTCTATGGTCATATTAACTAATAAAAAGGGGGCTAGCTATTACTTGATCACATAGGCCACATGAGAGTGATAAATGAAGGAATGCGGAAATACGTAAATAAAAATATCGATCGAACACTACAAACTTTGGTCTACTGGTCTAGTGCAGTAGTCTGGTAGTCTGACTTTTCACAACCTGACCTCACAAATTTGGTAGTCTATGGTACCGGTACAGTCAGACAGCTAGACAGCAGAAAATGCTGAAATGAGAGTTAAAAGGTATAAAGCTCTGAATAAAACTGCTATTGAAATTCATTGTCACACCGACTTTAAACGAATTCAGTGAGAAACACGTTTTGACAACATTCTGACATTGGATATTTTGTTACAGGATTTTACCGGCATTTGAGCCGCAGTTTGCACACCCCAGCTCTAGATGTAAAAATTGTTAATCCTAAAAAGGGTATATCGACAAGCCGCTGCAGAAATACGCAGAACTGCGCTGTTTCAAGTCTGCAAGCCAATACATCTAAAAACTATTAGATGTCTGGATGTAGAAAATAACAATTATACTTGTACTCGTAACTTAAGTTCCTCACTCAGAGAAATGAAATAAACGTTGACATATCGATAATGATTTGAGGAATGATTTTGCAATATTATGTTAATTTTTATATTGTATAACTTAACTCAGTACCGGTAACTAGATCTAGAGGTAGAAAGAGGGTAAATTATATTGACAATATTTACTCACATTGCTGCATTGGCTCAAAGTGCTGAAGTGAATTGTTAATTAAAAATTGAAAGTTCACCTAGTCTACATCAAATGCTTTGACAAGTCAATATTCAGATTTCTAAACTATTTCTAAATTGAGATTTGTATTTGAGTAGCAGAACTAGCAGAATTATCTCTTTGCTCAGGATGTAAAAAATATTTGAGGATATTAATTGTTTTTTAAATACACTAATACATATGCCAGTATGTAATTTCATTTGTGAACCAATATAACTTTTGTTATTCTTACATTCTCTGGTTATTCAGTTGAACCTGTTTTTCGTAAATTGTTCAAGCGGTGGATTAGTAAAATTTTCTAAGGATTTTTATTGAGGTTATTGCTGTATAAGTATTGTCTTTTGCTGAAGTTTTTTTATATTCAATGTTTTATACAGATATTATTACTGTGTATAATGCGTGAATGGTAAACTAAACAAATTAAAAGTATCCCATTTATTAGAGGTTTTGTGATATCTGTTTTATTAGGAGTTTGCTGAAAAGGAAATGGCTATGGGTGACCCAGGCAATACTGGAATGCAAGCTCTTATTCCACTTGTGAATAAATTACAGGATGCATTTGCTCACACAGGTAATTCCTAATATTTTTTTATACGTTTATTCACTTACTTTTCACTTTTGATTTGAATTATGGTTTACGGCGTCGTACTTCAATTTGACTGAAATGAGGCAGTTTATAACTTTCATATACCTACAATGCAAAATATATTTTTCAAATATTAGTATTATTACCTAATACCATATAGCAGGGCTACTCAACTGGCGGACCGCGGTCCGAATCCGGACCTTTCAGATATTCGATTCGTCCGTGTCTGATATTTTTTATATTTTGGAGGATTGTCTCCATTTAAATTTGGATATGTAAAAGGATGTTGAATATTTTGCGGTCACTTAGTTTTCCCCAACTTGCGTTTCCTTAACTCTTTAACCTAAAAGATAGAGTTACTAAAATATAGTTAGGCGCAGTATGAAATACATTTTCTGGCCAGACCGGACCCCAGGAATTTTCAAGTTTTGTATACAAACCTTTAGCAAAAATAGTTGAGTAGCCCTGCTATAATTATAGCACCGTACATTGGAAAAGGGTAAACTAACTTGAATTTGTGCAATTATTCGTGATGACTTTGTTATTAAAGTCCTGCATTGCGGGCTAAATTTTTATAATTGCATTCATTTTGCTCTTCTATTCGGGACATCATATAACTGTTGTCTGGTATTGATGGATTGTGGCTCATTTTTTCCAGGTTTTCACTTTTGTTTTGGGATGTTTTTATTTTGGTTTAAATCTTTACTACATCAATATATTACAGGCTCAAGCTTGAATATCGATCTTCCACAAATTGCTGTCGTTGGTGGTCAGAGTGCTGGCAAAAGTAGTGTTTTGGAAAATTTTGTTGGAAAGTGAGTAAAATCTAATCAAACAATAAAATATTTCAAATTCTTATTTATATTTACGGTATATATGGATGAACTAAATTGCTAAATAATATTCCTTCCCATAGGTTTTATCATTTTTTATTCAATATTATTAAGCATTTGAATGATTTTGAATGAAAGTTTTTTCATGATTGCTATTCTAAAATCACACCTGTTAGATATCTTTTTAATGACCTGAATTTGCAAATCACGCAAGTATTTTCTGAGTCATGCGATTTGTTGAAGTACCACTATAGTATTATGAATGACTAATTGCATATGTGGAAGTGAGGAAATACGCTCAGTTCTTCTATTATTTCTTTGGACTCAGTATGTTAAAATCTGATTTTTCTAAAATAAATTATTTTGTCCTCGCTTTTATGCTTATGATGAAAACCATTAAAATGACATAGAAATGTCAATTCCTATTCTCAGAGACGGAATTTATTTACTGTGATATGGAAGTGCTTTTGCTGCTTTATTAAATTTCATGCACAAATTTTTGCTGTAAAATCTTTTATCAATGGTATATAAATATTGATCTTTGAAATTTCAGAGATTTTCTTCCTCGTGGATCTGGAATTGTTACTAGACGTCCACTCGTTCTTCAATTAATTACTTCAAGAACAGGAGGTACTGTATAAGAAATAACACCAGTGATGAAACTGATGCCTAAATATTCAGATTTTAATAATGTTACTTAATGATTAGCATTAGCATGAATTAATCTTTGATTGTTTTTCAAGTTCAGAGCAACCATTTCAAAATATTTTGCCCAAATCTGTATAGGGCCTCTATGATAAGCATTAACGCTGTTGGGAATTAACCATGCCGCTTAAACTTCTGTTAGAAGGTACAAAGTTGATCGTGTTTCATGATTTCTTCTCAGTTTTGCCTAGGTTTCAGGTTATGGCATAAACCTAATTTCGACATTCAGTTGAATAGGGGTTTTCCTATTTGGAAGCAACAAGTATTGTATTATTATTCCAGGTTTTCACCACGCTATTCGGGGCTACATTGGCATACATAGTTTTTGGTTCATTAGTTTTCTTCCTTTGGTCAAACAGTGCAATCAAATGATTGTGCCTTGAAGTCATGACATGGATGATTTTGGAAACCACATGCCTAAAGCTGTTTTGTGTGTCCAATTTAGATACAATTACAATAAATCATTTTGATCTAGAAATGATATGCTGAAATCGTTATTTCACTGCAGAAAAGGAAAATACAGTTTTGCTCAAATTTTGTAAATCTCATTTATCCTGATTTTGCAGTTACTTTTGTTAGGAAGATGTTTTCATTCTGTTTTCCTAAATTTGATTTAAAACAGCATATTGATGGACCATCTGTGTAACCCTAATAAGCAGATACATTTTCTAAATAGTCATGTAAAAATATATTGATTTGTAAATGTGATTTCCCACAGGGAAAATAGGTTCACTTCATTTCGTGCTACTTCAACTATATCTGAGTGCACAATATTGGAAATTATTGATTTTCTATATACCGGACAACTTGTTCTTGATCTTACCTGGATTGCTTCTTTTCACATTCCTGGAATAAGATGGCCTTGTGTTATTCTTCATAACTGTCATTGATTTCAGTGATATTGAATTTTGAAAAAAAAATCCAATTTATTATATTTCAAATATTTGGAAATTCAATCTGTTGAACAAGCATTTATATTCCCATGAACACCTCATTAGTATTCCTAATTTCATTTAAAAAATTCATTCAAATTTTTAATATCTGGTTAAAATGGTTTACCTACCGTATATATATTAAGCCAAATCAAAAGATGTTCACTTTTTATTTGGTGACATTTACGGTACATCACAATCGGGGATCAAGAATTTGAAATATGGAATATAATCATTTTGAATCAATCCAAGTATTGGATTCGTTCTGGATATCCCTGGACACAAATTCCTATTTCAGTTTTTCTCATCCTTTTCACCAAGACAATTTTTTTCAACATTAAAAATATCTGACTTGTTTATTTTGACTTTTTCATTTTCATAGCATGTTTATGATATGTACAAAATTCCATATGATTATATCGCCGGATGGGAATAGAATGAACCTAAGTTATATTATTTGAAATTTAACTTTTTTTCAATATTTTGGGGTTTAGAACAAGTAGTCATGGATTTTTCAATCTCTTGGTATAAAAAATGTTAGCTTCAGTTGGAATGAAATGTCTTATAGAAGCCGAGAACAGTATAGGCCTTTAATCTGATGGGATGGACTTAGGTCTTTCAACCCCTTATTGTATTTACCACCGTCAGAATATACATATGCCCATTTTATGCCAAAGTTTGGATTCCAAGTAGTATCAAGGAAGAGTGGAAAAATACCTGTTAAACTGTGATTGTCTATTTGATTAATTGTTTTGTAAACGATTGATGATGAGTTAGACTGCTATCATACCTATAAGCACATATTAGAAAAACGATTATCCAGCTTAGTGAATGTTTGAAACAATTATTATAGACACTCGCTATTGTTTGCAAAAAAGGGCTATGTGCTGTAAATTTGTTTCAGCCATATAATACGCGGGCATTCAATGCATTCATCAGATATATTTGTATTTAACTCTATTCAGTCTTCAGTCCTTGATATGTAAAATAATCTATTTATAGTCCTATTTGATACAAGTTATTTCAATGAAAACACAGCAGAATCAGATGAATTGAATCAAAACTTTTATTCGAAAATAATATATTCAAAGCTCATATCACTAAATATTTGTTCAGTGCAACTCAGGCCTAAGTAGCATGCAATGACAGCAGTGCATCCAACAAATTTGATTATTGTTAGAAACTGAAGTCATTTTGGGGGTTATAAACAGGAACAAATCAAAGCTGAAGTGCTAAAAAATGTTTAAATATAATTATATAAAGATACTCTCAGACACATATCAACATGACTTGAGCTCAGATCTTCAATAAACATACATAAATATATATTGAATAATATTGAAATTCAAAATTGTTTTTAGTGATTTACTCAAAACCTAAATTTAGGACTTAGGCCTAGGGACTGGTAATTTATTTTCTTCTATACATCTGAATAGTTTGATTTCTGGTAGTTGCAATTTATACCGTCATACCAGAAGTTTTTATTTTCCATAATCTCCTATTACTCTTGTTTGTGATGATATAATCTATCATTTTGAAAATATAAAATAAATTAATTTAATAATAAATTAATTTGGGAAAAAGTTAATTTATATTGATTGTATGTCTTCAGTGTGAATAATGTGAAATTTGAGGGTTCTCGTTTGAATAATGAACAGGTGATTAAAAGTGGAGATGTGCTGACTTATGGTTTGTGACTTCACTTATGGACACCTAGATATAAGGTTGTGCAGAACAAAAAGTATTTATGATTATGTGACTTATGTCAGAGATAAAATTATAGAATATCAAACTATTTTGTTTTAAAAATACTTGTTGAAAGTAGCTTGCTACCGAGTAATGTTTTATTTGATCCAAGATCTTATTTCAACTTTTGTGTTTCAGAATGGGGTGAATTTTTACATTGCAAAGGAAAAAAGTTTACCGACTTTAACGCAATAAGAAAGGAAATTGAGGATGAAACTGACAGAATGACTGGAAAAAATAAAGGAATCAGTCCCATTCCCATCAATCTGAGAGTTCATTCACCTAGAGGTAAATACAATTTGGATGGGATGTGATCTGAACTCATTCGTGTTTATTTTGGAAGAAAGCTGACTTTATCATGCATTATCCCAATTAATGGCTCCTCTTCTTGTTTTCAGCATAGTAGGGTATGTGTTTATTAAGTCATTTTAAACAGTTAAAAGCAGGTATGTAAACCACCCTGAAATGAGCAGAGAGCCAGTATATTATTATTAGACTATTGCAGATTTAATATATTTAAATATGAGATGACTCAATAACACATGGACCCATAAATCTGTCAATTACTTCCACAAAAATGAAGAAAATTGATTAAACATTTGAACATTCTAATTTTCTTCTAGTGTTGAATCTCACATTGGTTGATTTACCTGGAATGACAAAAGTACCTGTTGGAGATCAGCCTGCAGATATTGAAACACAAATCAGAGAAATGATAACACAGTTTGTTGTTAAAGAAAACTGTCTAATTCTTGCAGTCTCACCTGCTAATGCTGATCTTGCAAATTCTGATGCTTTGAAAATCGCAAAAGAATTTGACCCTCAAGGTATAATATATTAAAAGTGCTCAATAAATAGTGCTCTGATATTTTTACTCAAAATTTTTTCCCAAGATCTTTCGGGCTTCGCTCTGAGGTTAGTTTACCTAATTCTTGATTGAATGAGCGTGATCTTGATTCAGGCAAATTTCTTTACGAATATATAAGTTTATTGTATGTAGGGCTGGGCATTTTCGAATATCTGATGATTTCAGAATCGAATCGAATAATTTTTTCGAATCGAATCGAATCTCGAATACTTGGAAGGTATAAAATTGTATGTAAATTTTTTAGTATTTTAGGTCCTCCAGACACATAAATTACTGAAAACATAGAATACATCACTGACAATAAAAAAAAACGTTTTTATCAATACCTCAATACAGAAAAGAGTCATAAGTCAGAATTGTGTTGAAAAAATATGGCTTCAAGGAAAAAAAAATTGAGAAATTTACCTCGACCATTGGCGGAAAGAGTAAAACAAGATGGCGGCGATTCGAAAATTTGCTCTAAACCGATTCGAATAATTTACTATTCGATTCGATTCGAATATTCGATTCGAAATGCCCAGCCCTAATTGTATGCTATATTCATTACGTTTGGTTAGGAAACATATTTTTTTTTTGTAAATATTTTTTATTTTGAACATCAATGAAATAGTTTTATCGTACTCTCTGTAGACAGGAACTTTTCTGAATCCTCATCTTCACATAATCTATAATATTAAAATACTTTTTCTTGTCTTGCCTTAGAGGCAAACTAATTGTCAGACATGGGAATGATTTTTGATTTTTTCAAAACTACTTATTGTGTTTTCAAATGGGCCTATTGTTTGATTCTTCAGGAACTAGAACAATCGGTGTCATCACGAAACTTGACCTAATGGACGAGGGAACAGATGCTAAAGATATTCTGGAGAATAGGTTACTACCACTTCGAAGAGGTTTGTTAGTAATATATAATACCATTAATTAAAGAAGAGGAATTAAATTTTTTTTTTTATATTCTAAACCCAAAATCTTTCCATGAATTATTGCTATTAAAAAAACACTATTCTAATAAGATAATCAAAATTTATGTTTATTTTCTATGAAATTCCGTGTTTTCCTATTCATGATAAATTTGACATACATCGGTATTTTGCCATATAAGTTCATCTGTTGTTTTCGTGCCATGATGTGTAAGTGGTGACTACTGCATAGGCCAAGTCTTTGATCATGACAGTTTTTACCATGATGTGTTTCCTAATTTCAAGATTTTCAATGTGCTTATTGAATATGTATTGACAGGTAAACTGATTAGTATATTTGACTAATGTTTGATCAATACACTTGATGCTCATTGATTATTCAACATTTTTCCAGCAAGAATGTTCATATGAATTGTTATTGTTATTATAGTAAATATCTTTTGATAATGACATAAATTCTTCCCTTAAAAATTACCACGAATACGGCTTAAAACAGTTCTGGTAGTGCATAGTTTCTAAAAAATAATAATCAAGTTAAGTCTAATTTGATGATCAATGCAGGTTATATTTATCAAGTCAAATAAATAAAATTTTTATATTCCTTTCATAGGGCCTATCATTCAAGAGAACATTTAACACTGAAATGCATGAACCATTTTGAGTTTTTACTTATCAGGTACCTGCTGATACCTTTACATAAAGGATATAAATTTCAGGGATCTGGACTTTCTAGTCTTCTAATGACCTACCCAATTTATTTTGTTCAACTCTTGTTCAACTTTTGTTTTTGACCACAGTGAGGATTTCTAGAGTAACTGGGTGTTAATTAAAGCATTCAAGCTCTGGTTACCCAACATTGTCTCCTAAGGTGGATTCCAAGTTACAATAATTGAATTATACATTTCTGATACAATTTTGTATTCTTTATACAGGTTACGTTGGTGTTGTGAACAGAAGTCAGAAAGACATCGATGGAAACAAAGATATAAAAGCTGCACTTGCTGCCGAAAGAAGATTTTTTCTGAGTCATCCTTCATACAGACATATGGCTGATAGAATGGGAACTCCCTATTTACAGAAGGTTTTAAATCAGGTGGGAAATTATTTGAATATTCATGCACAACCAAGCTTGAGTTGCTTATTAAGCCTGGAGTGAAAGATTGGCACAATTATAACCTATATCTGGTAAACTATTTGTAATTTGAAGATATGCGTTCTTGAAACAGAAACAGGTACTATGTACAGTCTAATTTATGATCACTACGTAATAGTTATTTTAACATGCAGTCTGCAACTTCATTCAAGGTCATGACATAAATCTTGTATTGTTTTGCTTTCATGCAGGAAATTTTTTGGATATTTTTTCGAAATTTTTCTTTTGTGTTATAGTCAAGTTATCTATATTGTATTGTGTTTAGCTGGTTAGGCTAGTTTTTGTTATTGACACCTCATTAGTCTGAATTTTATCTGTACTACGCACTATATAGTATTAAACATCTCACCAATGACATTAATTTGAGCCATGAAACAGTGTCTGGTTAGGATATTGATGGTGTGGTACTCATTGATATTTAATCATCTTGCATATGTAATTTTATAATTTTTCAATTTCTGATTTTAGCAACTGACCAACCACATCAAAGATACTTTACCAGAACTCAGAAATAAACTTCAAAAACAAATGTTAGATATTGAAAAAGAAGTGGAAGAGTATAAAAACTTCCAACCAGATGATCCTTCACGAAAAACCAAAGCAATGTTACAGTATGTTTCCATATGTTGATACTGCTGAAACGGGAAATTCAATTGTTTGAATTTTTGCATATTCATTATGAAACACCTTTATAGCCACTAGACATTATTTATATAAATGAAATTGAAATTCTTTATTCTATTATTAGTTAATAGATGTATTTCTAAGATTTTATTCTAGTTATATAAAAAACAGGGCTGGGGAGCGGATTAAGAATCATCATGGTTCCAGCTGCAGATCTGGAACTTCATTTTTTTTTCAGAGCTGGACTCCAAGCTTCAGTTCCAGCTCCATAGCCTAAGCCTAATATTCTAGGGTTTTATTCCAGTATATGAAGAACAGGGCTGGGGAGCGGGTTAGAGATCATCAGGGCTTCAGCTCCGGGGCGACATTTTTTGCTTCAGATCTGGACTCCAAGCCTGGACTCGTAGCCATTGATGTTTTTTCAGTCTGACCATTGCCAGGAAACATGAGCCCAAAATTCAAAATTATTCTTAAAGTGCTAGATATACAAATTTAACCTCCAACTTATAAATTAATATAAAAGATTGAATTTGAAAAAACTATTAAAAACTGAAAAGGATAAGAGTGTATTATTGGTATGAAGTTTAAAAAAATTATAAACGCATATAAATAATTAGATAATTAGGAGCTGAAGCAACTAAAATTTCTGGTAGCCATGGCTCCAGCTTCCGCCATGCCTCTCTGCTTGAAATAAGCATAAAAGCTCTATTTGTGTTAGCAACAAGTTACATTTTTGTATTTTACTTTGCAGAATGGTTCAACAATTCAGTTCACAATTTGAAGAAAGAATTGAGGGTAGCGGTAGTCAAATTGATATGAAAGAATTATCAGGAGGAGCAAAAATCAATCGTGTGTTCCATGAAAGATTTCCATACGAACTTGTCAAGGTTATAATTTATTTTTTGTTTGGGAATATTTCAGTCATTACTCTCTGTTTTCTTTAATGCTCTAATTACTAAGCCATTTTGTCCCTTTGTCTTCTCATAAGTATTTTTTCATTTCAGATGGAGTGTGATGAAACAACACTAAGAAAAGAGATAGCTTACGCCATTCGAAATATTTACGGTATCCGGTCTGGTTTGTTCACACCTGACATGGCATTCGAAGCAATTGTGAAAAGACAGATCGAGAAACTGAAAGTAATATTATAAAATTTGGTTACAAGAATTGCATAATATACAAATTTTGTGTCATTATTACTGTCTTATGTAATATCAGATAAAGCCAATTTGCTAGTTTGGATTGGAATATTGTATTTGCCTCGTGGTGAATGTTTTAGAATTGTCAAAAAGTCACCTCATATCTGATATTCTCATATCTTTTACAACATTAGACTTTTTGTGTCAAGACTGGGAATGATCCTAATTTAGTACTTTGTAATTTCAGGCTCAATATTCATTGATATCACTTTTCACAGGCTCCCTCATTGAAATGTGTGGATCTCGTTACAACTGAATTGATAAATGTTGTCAGACAGTGTAGTGAAAAGGTAAAAGAAAAGTTATTTTAACATATCTGACATGATAAAATTTTGAGATGTATTTCCTCATCTAGGAAATACTTTAATAGCCTACTATTTGATATATTTAAAAAAAAAACATTAATTATATAAATCTTGTTTCAATTATGTTATAATATGTTTGCATGGATGATAATCACAATGACATGTGGAAATATTGAAAAGAAATGAAGCTGCTTCATGATTATGTGTCAGCATGATCTTTTTCTATTAATCTAAAATGATAAAATGTTTATTTTTCACTAGATGGGAAGATATCCTGTTCTCAGAGAAGAAACTGACAGAATTGTGAGCACTCATGTAAGAGAAAGAGAAGCAAAATCAAAAGACCAGGTCAATGAAGCTATTTAATATTTATCCCCGGGAGAGATAGGACTGCCTAATTGTATGGTGAACCATGTCTCCTTGTCCGCATTGTACAATTACCAGTTCATGTTGGATATGAGATTAGCTTGTTCAGATGCATGGACTTGATGATAGAGAATGCTGTAACTTACCAACAGTTTCATGAACCACTCAAGTCTCTAAGTCTGTCTCCGACGCTGAGGAAGTCATTTAAAACATATTCTAGAAAGAACTACACGAACTATGCAAAACATTCTAGCTTCTTGAAACTTTTGGGTACAATCATACACAAACAGAAGTTTAACTGTAAACAGAATTTGATAATTTACTTGATTTTCATAGAAATAACCAAGAAATTCATGGGTTCTCTTTTTCCGAGTCACCCCGTATATACTTTATGTGAATTTTATTTTCTCTGATATGATCCCCAAGTTGCTGGATGTCAAATGTATGTTGTACTAAATTTAACTCATAGAATTATTGAATAAGGATTAGTCAATTTTCAAAATTTTGAATTCTCATATATTGTATAATTGTCTAACTATACTTTCATTTTCAACAGGTTTCTCTTTTGGTTGATTTTGAACTTGCTTATATAAATACGAATCATGAAGATTTTATCGGTTTTGCAAAGTAAGTTTTTATATAAAAAATTAAATATTTTCGTTGAACTTTGCAGGTTTCAATGCTCATCAATTGTGAATTATCATACATAAACACTAACCATGAGGATTTTATTGGATTTGCCAAGTAATATGTGTGTGATAATAAAATGAAAAAAATGATACGAATTAATTTTGTCATAATTCGTTTCTGCATGTTTCAATTACAATTGTATTTCATGATTCTTATGGTTTGTTACACAAGAGGGCACTGATCACAATTGTGGACACAAAGTTGTTTCTGACACCCTATTCATACGCTGTTAGTTGAGCACTAGCTTCTGAAAGTGGATTGCCCAAACCTGCTCCACAGTGAGTTTCTACAAAAATCCGTGAAAAACAGGACCCAGGAATTCAGGATATCCAAACAAATTAAAAAAAATTACTGGCCTCGTACTAGAGATCTCCATATTCAATTCCTGAGAATTTAAAAACGATTGGTCTAAAGAAAGTTAAATTTACAGGAAAGGGCATTTTTTGTCTCAACAACAGCAAAAAAATGAGTAAAACAATCTATATTCGTCTTCATGAGCATTCGAATGTTTTCTTTGACCTTTTTATATCACATTATCTTTTTGTGCTATTTCTGTAACAAAACCATGGAAATTGCATTTTGTGATTTGCTCTGAATAATTCAAACTCATAGTCATAATCAAGTTTTTTTATTTTTACAAAATACTGGCACGATATGTCACCACCTGTTTCTCTCACTCTTAAAATGTAATTATCCGAGATTCAAAGTGTGTAATATAGTTATCATGTAACTTTCTATCAATATTTGCATAAGGCAACATTTCTGAGAATCCAATCGAAAGATTTTTTTTGCTATTTGCGAATGACAGAGTGGCATTTTTCAGTAGAATATCCTTCGTAAATCATTTGAAATGAAGTTGCTTGTGATTGAAACCCACATTATAGCATGCTCGATTTATAAATGGACGTTTTAATTCATTTAGAATGTAAATTCTAGATAATGAATGTGATTGACAACAAATTACATTTAGTTTACACAGCATATAAAATCATTGAGTTTTTTCGAATAACTGATTCAAAATTTGATTTGTGTAATCTTTTTTATTCCAAAGTAAATATACATTGCATTGTTATATTATTTGTGCATACAGTACACTGTGTGTATATCTCTATATAGAAGAGCATTTAATTTTACTAATTAGGGGTTTGTAATTAGATATTTCTAATTCAAAATAGTATTTGACGATCGCTATGTTTCATTATTCTACTTTATATTGTTTTTTCCATTATAGGACTTATGTTTATTTAATATTAAACATATTTCTTGATATCATTCAGTGCTTCTCAACGCGGAGTTGACAGAGGAACAAAGCAGAAAAGTGTTGGGAATCAGGTAAATCTGGCACATTTTCGCATAAGTATATTATGTTTCAAGCTTCGTCTCTTCAGGGTCCTATTACCTGTACTAATTTTAGTCCCTATCAGATATCATTGAAAAAGAGTGAATTTTTTTTTTGGTTTGCTTATTTCCTATACGTGATAGCTGGCTTATTTGATGTGATTAGCCAATTGCAAAAACAACTGATCTTTAAAATCATTTCATCTTTATTGACTTTGATAAATCAATTTGATTAATAAATAATGCAATATTTTTGTCATTTTTATTGAAAAACATCAATTCATTATTATTTTTTAGTTTGTCAATAGAAATAGAAATAGTATGGAATCTTATTACGAAGCCTTGAACTGTACGAGATATTTCAGATCTTACCAAGAAAGTTAGGTAGCTCGGAGTCCCTAGTTATACACACATAGCCCTTTTTCATTCAACGATGTTTATATTCAGGATGGAAAAACTTGGGTAATTTATTGTCTCTCGTTTACAACTAATGAATATTCTTTTTTATAAAATCACACTATTCTATATAATTCGTTAATTATATTCTTCGACTAGGTCTGTTTATTTGCAAATAATTGCTAAACTTACCAGTTGTTCAAATCTTATCAACATTATGCAGTGTTTAGTCCATTTTTACACTTCAGTATTGTTTCTAATTGAATGTTCTTGAGTTGATTGCTTGACAAAGTCCAACATTTATTATGACTTTTCTGTAATTAATTCTGTCAGTTCTGTTTTTTTTTTTTCAAAAAATATATAGATTTTTTTTTTAACTAAGTTTCAACCTATTATATTATATATATTGATGTTATTAGCTAAAGAATGTCATTGCAATTTTATAAGTCATTTTAATAATTTAATTGGAACAAAGCTCTTTTTATTAACAAAATTTCAATGTTTTTCAATTTTATTGTTATATTACTAAAAATAAATACGCTACAATTGCATGGCAGTAACTTTTATATATAATTTTGTGTTGTGCAAGAAATTTAACTATTCTTATAAGGATGTTTTTTTCTTACTGAAACTTCATTGACCATCAACAGCTGAGAGTTGCCGTAATTTTTTTAATACATTTATTCCGGTAGGAAAATACAATCGTGCTGAATTTAGTTAGGAATGTGTGAAAAAATCAAATGGAATTAATTATTGGAAATTCAAAAAAAAAACTGTAATAGTAATAAGTGCTTTGTATGTAAAATCAATGCCTTCTTAAATTTTAAGAAACAAAATCTAGGAATGTATAGAATTAACTAATTGGATACAAACAACCTTAGAGGGTATTGTTTTAGAATATCTTTCGATAACTAATATTTGGGAAGGGAATCTACCCCGATTTTAATATTTGATACGATTTTATTAAATAAAATCTATTTCTGTTTACAAATCAATTGTAATATAAAACACACCACATATTTTCACGACCAGTTCAGAACTTACTATCAGTTTTACTTCATATTCTGCTTAGTGCAAATTAGCTTTCTGTGACTTTTATCAAAATTTTTTTGAAAATGCTTTCATAATTGTAATTTTTACTTTGAACTGAATGAAATTGCTATATTTATAATTAATTATTTCCCATGCAGTTTACATTTTATTAGTCACATGTATAAATTTCCAGAATTAATATTTATGATGTTTGTCAGTTAGGTTAATAGCCTATAGATTTTTAACTCTTTTTATTTTTTGTACTCGCTAGTCTGATTTTATCCCACTTGGAACACTGTGTCCATAAATAACTATGCTAAGATGCGGAAGGGTGATGACTCCAAATTTATTCCGAAAACAAATTCTAATTTTTATAAAAATTCAACATGCACTTATTCTTATCCATTGCAGGTTGTTAGAAAAGGATGGTTGAGCTTACATAATGTCAGCTTCATGAAGGGAGGTTCCAAAGATTTTTGGTTTGTTCTGACAGCTGAATCTGTCTCCTGGTACAAGGATGAAGAGGTGAGTATCAGTACTTTGCTTCAATTGCTTGTATTTGTTTAGGCATTGCACTGCTGAGGTGGAATACGGTACCTGCATTCATATTTCCATCTTTTTGCTATTTTACAGTATTCTTAGGATTTTAACAAAAATCACAATAGTTTTTTGTTTTTCTTGGGCCTTTTTTACAGTTTTGAGCTGGATATATTTACAGAAGGTGACAAAATAAAAACAGAACCCAAGTCACTTGGAATATTCTAGACTAGAAAGAGCACAACTTCTCCTCTGCAAACCATCCCGAATTTTTGGATACAATAATACTTGAACAGAAGTTCAAGTGTTGAATAAAATTTCTTCATTATATAGAAGTAATTAAGAAAATTAAGAATTCTGTTTTTGGATCACTTTACCAAATTGATGAGCTGTCTTGAAATAGTTTTCTGATATGCTTTATGAAAAATTTAATATGTGTTTCTGGTTCTGTTTTTCATTGATTGGATTCATTTATTATGTATATTTTTTAGGAAAAAGACAAAAAATACATGTTACCACTTGATAACATCAAACTTCGTGATTTGGAAAAAGGCTTCATGTCAAGTAAACATGGATTTGCTTTGTTCAACACTGAATCAAGAAATGTTTACAGAGATCATAGGTAGCTCTTTTTATTATTCCAGTTTTTTTCCCAATTTCAATTTTTAATGAATATTCTGTATTTTTATTTATAGTTTGGGCATTTCCACTTTTAGCTGTTCTTGGTTTATTTTAATGTCAATATCTGAATAATAATTTACTAGAGAAAGATTAAATGTGGCATTAAGAATTTTTGGTAAATCAATCTTTTTGGTTGTCATTACTTTAGACAGCTAGAATTATCGGCTGAAAATCAAGAGGAAGTCGACAGTTGGAAAGCTTCATTTCTGAGAGCTGGAGTTTATCCTGAGCGAGTTACAGAAAAGAAAGAGGTAATGTGAAAAGTTATATATTCATGGTTTTCATATTTGAGTGCTTAGTGGGTTTATGTTGGTGTGTATGGAAAAGTCTGATGTTATGTTTGTATTCTAACTGTTAGATATTCTATTTTCATTCTCCAGTTAGGAAATAACCAAAATTATTTTCGTCATTATTGAGGCACAAGTTGTTGTATACCTTTTTGATCCACTAAAATGCATTTTTAAAACACCTATGTTTTCATTTTTTTCTCACGCACTGCCTCGATTCTTTCAGTTAGTCATTATGGAGCCAGTTTGTTGGTGCATTTGAACTTGAACCAAACTCCAAACTGTACCATTTTTAAATATTATTTTAAAATTATTTTGAATATTGTAGCCATTATTGACGCTTGTACTTCATGTTAAATTTCACAAGCTTTATTTTTGGTATCATTTTGATGCAAATTTATAATTTATATTGATTCTAATGAAAATCCTTTCTAGAATCTGCTATAGTATCACCAATCTTATAAATCTGAACGTTTGAAAATGTGGTGATTGTTTTATGAATCAAATTTGATGTTGCTCTTGGTGTTGTGCTACGTAAAATTTGAGAATTTCTGATTATTTATTGTGCATCCTGAATGTTATAGCATTTGCATGATTTTATGTTATATTTATTTTCATACAAATTTTTTTTTGATATATTGAATTTTTTCTAAAAACTTTGTTTTATCGGCCCAACCGTCACTTCACACAGTCAGCTTTGGAAATAGTTCAGTAAAAAGAAGATCATTTGAGGCATTCGATCCTATTTTATTAGTTGATTGAAATTATACCAAATTGTATGGTTATAGTTCCATTCTGAATTAGTATCCAGGGCACAGAACAAAGTTTATATTTGATTTACTCCAGCTATAGTATTTCTCAGGCCCAAGCATGATAATGTACAGCATATTATTTAAAACATGTTTATTTATGTTTGCATGGGTGCCAGTGATGGTCACTGTTTGTATTAACTTTCATTTTCTTTTCTCATTTTGGCTCGTTGAATTCTCACAAATGTTCAGGGTGCTAAAAAGGTATGTTCTGTTATTTGAGTTTTGCATGTTTTGCATGGCTTGCCATTATTGATTCGTTTTTCTTATTATTAATTTTATTATCATAGTTGATTTGCATTGATTTTTTGCATTGTCATATTAACAAATTAAAAAATGAAAAATGTTTTTGTTATATTGGTTATCTTCAGGATTGACCAGGCTTGTTTTTCTGTCATCTGTCATATCTCTGTGTTTTATATTAACATTGTGAGTTCATCTTCATGCACCCTGATAAGTTTTACTAACACAGCAATAATAATCTCCCTGTTTTATATGTGCTTCAAGTTCTATTTTACTTCTATACTGATTTCCCACTGGACTTTTCATGTGACTACATTTTTCCTCTTCTCACTATCATTTTGCCCAATTTTCCCACTAGTTTGATAAGATTTGATACTGGCATGGCTGTATTCATAGCTAATAGTGATGTGATTAGATCACATATTTTTTCTAACCGAACTTTGTTCTTCTTTTGAAAACACAGGACGGATCTGAGGTAAAGTGAATGTAATGCATGATTTATTGTGACAGACTTGTTATTTTACTAAAAGTACTCATATTCTGCATATGCTGAGTACCTATTTCTGTGGATATGTGAAATACAAAAGTTTTATTTTATTCTCCTGGTGAAGGATATGTAGAGTAGCACTATTTATTTGACAGCACTCTGTAGTTGTCTATATGTGTTTCTAAATAAATTATATTTACCATAGTTTGCATGTGTGTAATTTGCGGCTTGCTTATGTTGAGATGTAGCATCCTGACTTCATGACTTCTCTTATATATTATGTATTGTAATATATGGGAGTTATTCATAAATAGCCTACTTAAGCTTGGTAATATTTTGGATACTAATAAAAACCAATATTGTGATTCGGGTGTTCTTGTTTTCGAGGTTTGTTGTTATGCAAGGCCATGCAACGATCTACCATTAATTATATTATACAAAATTAAGAAGATTCTCTTGATTCCAAGATCCTAAATTTATTCATAATTATGCTCGAATGTTACTTGTTTGACCAAATCATTTACTGATTTTTCGTGTCATGAAAAAAATAAGCCGCTATCTAGGATATTATTTCTTTTCTTTGAAGGTATAATCCAGCAGCATATTTGTGCCAATGTTATTTCATTCTAGCGATTCTCAATTATACCAATTAATAGAGTCCAATGTCAAAAATCATTGAATAAATTAATATATGATATACCAGAATGTGTTTGGAAATATAGCCTAAATTGAGCTTCATCAATTACATTCTAATATAACAGTGGTTGGCATGTACTACTGGGCTGAATGTGCACATTGTTTGCAGACCACTGTATTACGATAATGATTGTGTCTGTATAATAATTATACCATACTGATCAAATTTGTCTGATTAATTCAAGCATAAAGTAAAATCAACTGCCAATATATGCAGGAAAAAAATTCAAAATTGGAAGTAATTGAAAGTTTCGGTGATATGTATTTTTGTTTCATATAAAAACATAATGATATCTATGAATGGTTATTAATGTTCCTATACAAAATAGATGAAACATGCTTTATCAATTTCATTTTTTGTTTATGATATTGAAACTCAATATCATGACAAATAGTAAATTTAAATTTATGTTTTCTGTATTTGATTTAGATTCAGAACAATTTTTTTTTGGTGATATGTTATTTGTTCACCTTTTTCAGAATCTTTTGAGTGAATTATAAACACTCAATTCCCATCTTCTTTAGATGTGGTCTATTTTGATCAGTTTTAGAAACATACTATATTTTGCAGATTTGATGACAGATTACTGAACTTTTTGTTAGAATAAATATATATATAAATTTGGAGTAATTAAATTTTCAATCAATAAAAGTGATTTTCCAATCACTGTATGATCAGTTATAATAATTACCGTATGTATCAAATCTGTTGTGAAAATTGTAGTATTTGAAATTCTACCGAATCAAACTCATTTATCCATTTGCCTAACCTTTTGTCTTTTGACTTATGTTACTGATGTTAATTTTCACCTTGGTAGGAGGAAGTAGTTCAAGAATTGTCATCATCTGTGGATCCTCAATTGGAAAGAAAGGTTGAAACTATTCGAAACCTTGTCGACAGCTACATGGCTATCGTTAGTAAAACCATTCGTGATCTGGTCCCTAAGATCATCATGTCTATTATGATAAATCAGGTATTTGTTTTTCTTTTATTCAAGTTACCAGCAAGAGTAAAATATGTTGTTCTAGGTCAGGAGTGTGCAAGACAAGAGAAAAGAATGCGACTATCGCTTAGCCTTCCGGTAATTATTGCACCGGGCAAAACTGTGAACGATTTTACCCATGTGAGAGCCTCTTTAAACATAAACTGTCGGATTAGGATTTTATGCTTGATGGGGAAAAATCTGAGTGTTGACAAGGGCCACACTAAATGGCTTGGCAGTTCGGGTTGTGGCCGTGCCGCCCGTTGCGCACCCCTATTCTAGGTGATTGTAAATATTCTCATTGACACTGATTTTGTGAACTCAACTATGTCGGCATCCCGAGTCAGAAATGTTGGGTTCTGGTAATAAATTGTGTACACAATTGCAAAATAAAGTAGTGTTTTACATATCAGTGGCTGCCACTATGCCTTGTGGTAGTGGAGGGCCCGTGAAAAGCGTCATTTGAAAATGACTGAAATATAAAATCTTAGGATTGTAGAATCAATTTTATGACTCCAATGGCTGCTAACTTTCTCTTATGAGTGTACACTTGCCTCCTCTCAGTAATTATTTTGGGCTATACAAACTAGAATGATCTGTCACTGAATATTTTATAAATATTGAATGGGTTGGGAAATTTCTGTAAGAATACATATTCAAATATTGTCTGTGATTTCATATAAAATTTCCCAATTTGTTCTTCAGACAAAAGAGTTCATTACTTCAGAAGTACTGGCCCATCTCTATCAGTCTGGTAACCAGGTATGATTATTGATATTATTTTCTTATTTTTATGGCTATCCTGTTTGTTTATTGGAAGCAAAATTTGGGCCAAGTTATATAACTTCAACATGTGCTAATAATGCTACTTACCGCCATTTAAACTTTTCTCTATATGCCATGTTCAATGTAAGAAGATTTTGGAGGAAACAATTATTTGTATAATAGCTTATGTTCTATATTTTATTTTTTTTTGGCTTATAGGACGATTTTCGGGATGCAATATTTTGACCCGATTTTCGGGGTCATCTCATTGGATACTAGGCCCTATTTTTTTTCCGTGTCGACTTATTTTATTGCATAATCCTTCTCAGGCATAATTATCTATTTGTTGATATATTTTATAATCTATTTCATCCCAAACAATCTGTTATTTAACTTTATACTTCCAGCTGTTATTTGGCTTAGTTCTTTTTAAAAACCTGGTCACAATCATAACTTGGCTAGTGTGACGAAGCACACTCCTCAATGATGGCCGGTGACCGATATTGATACTTCAGAAAGAAAGCAGTAAATACCAGATAAAAGTGATTTTGACCCTCAATAGACAGCACAGCACTTAACCTTTGTACATACAGTGCTGTACATAACACACCTTATTCCCTGGTTATTACAATGCTCCACTCCATGGGTTGTTTAGAACGATTGCTGCTATCTCCGCACCTTTTGTTGGGCAGAATGGTTAATTCCATGTGTATGGTTCTAACGAAATAGACATGACCTGGTTCTAATAGACTTGCCATATAAAATTATGAGCAGGCATTGATGCCCAACTGATATACAGAGAAACTTTCTCAACTTATCGAACGGTAATATGGAAAAGCTTTTTAAATTCTAAAAAGCTCTGATTTTTAGTGCTAAAAATTGCTCCGTCTTATTAGCTGGGAAATATGGTATTTATATCCCGAATTATATATATCTTGCTTTAGAACACAATGATGGAAGAATCTGCAGAGGAAAGTGAAAGGCGTGACACTATGCTAAGAATGTATCATAGCTTGAAAGAAGCGTTACAAATCATGGGAGATATAAATATGAAGGTAAAGCATGAATAAAAAACTGTCGATTTCTAAGAAATTGAGTTAAATTGTAAATTAGACAAAGTTTGCAAAGTGAAAAGTAGCATTTTTATGAATTATAAATTGAAGAAAATGTTCCAGGGAGGTAATTAAAAACGATGTTTTGGAAGGTTAAGCATTGTGGATGTTGCGGATAATCTGTTACAGCTATTCCACCTTTTGTTCTTGCTTTTTCGAGTAGCTTCACATTTTAGAAATGGATGTTAAACGATTAATATGATAAATTAAATTACCCTGATGACTGATTGTTTTTGAACTTTTTTTTTTAATTTTAATTTTTTAAAGACTGTAGCTACCTCGTTACCACCCCCAGTTGACAATTCATGGATTCATGAAGAGGCAGCAAATGGAGGAACAAATGGACCTAGTCACTCTGCTAGACCAAGGTAAAAATTTCATATAGCATTTATTAAAAAAAATTGAAATGCTTGATAGATGTGAGCATGTGTTTTCTGGCAACGAGTTGATTTGTTGAAGAACTCCACTTAAGGCACTCCACTAGTTTGTGTACCAATATGGAGGTAACTAATTTTGTTCGCCTAATTTACATCAAGTTGTATAAAGGGACTGAAAGCTATGGGCAGGGGGTATATTCACTTGGCTAATACAGACAGTCCCCGAACTCGTAATAGAACTAAAATAAAGAAAATCGGAAATAAAATTATGGCCTAACCCTCCCCTGGTACACACACTACAGGAGTGCCGAACATTCTAGGATTAAAATACCGAATTTTAATAAGTGGCACACTGTTTTACTTTGTAATTTGTCTTTTTGGAAGCTTGTCATTTTCTCTCCCGGTGTCACATAATTGACTTGATTAGAACTTCTCTTAATCTTCTTAGACAAAATAATATTTAGATCTTTGCATCTTGTAGTTTTGTCCGAATTATATTCATTGTAATCACACAGCGAGGTGTGACTTAATCAGATTCATCAAGATTATTCAAAAAAGTTCTCTGATTATTGACTTTGTTGAAAAAATACAGTAGAATTTTTGTATTGATATTATTTCAGCAACTTTAAATATTTTCAATAAGTCTGGAAAGTCTTCTCATTTGTTCTTCTTGTGTATACTATAATTCAAACGGCATGTATTACAGAATACAGGACACATGAAAAATAGAAAATAAAAGTGAAAATCTTCGTATGAAATAGATATCATGATGGGTTTTAGCGGCTTGAACAAATAAAGGGAGATTTTTCTCCCAATTTATGATTTGAAACACATATATGCGATTATTTCTGCAGTTTAGTTTTACTGATCAGTCTTCTTCAAACCTTTCAATTAGTTTCAATTATACTTTTGAGAGGATTTTTATTGATTGAAGTATAATGATTGTTTTGTCCTTTCTCTCGATTAAAAATCTAAACCAAAACAAAGATCACAAAATATTGCACCTTTACCACGTGAACGAAATGTCAAAGATACCTTGAAGAAATCAGCAAGTTCTGAAAATCTATTGGACAATGAATCATCCAAACGGAGTAATCCACCTATAAAGCGTTGGACAAGCATGAAAGGCCAACAAAATAAACTTAGGTGTTGTTAAAAATTTTGCCTGGGTAGCATGAAACTTTTGACATGATCGCTAGATTCATTAATCATTTATACTGACCTATTTTGAATGTCATTTCTCTAAAATCTACAACGCAAGCTTGGAAAAAAGCTGTGTGGTACTCATGCTTAGCTGTATTTTGGTTAATTATTAACATTTATGTGGTGATTGCTGAGGGTGATTTGTTATATTGTAAACAAGGCTACATTACTCACTCGCATATTACACTGATTGGTAACTGGACCAAACGATTCTTTATATAACAAGTTTGTACACGAATCGAGCATGCATAGGTACTTGATGCAGGCTTAGATTCATCAGTACCAGTGTTATGTTGCTAAACAGAAATATATGTAAAAATGCTATTGTAAGTGTTATTTGGAAATGATGCAAAATTATCAGCTACAATTTATACAACAGGTTGACAAACTACATCTAGTCCCGTAGGGGTAGCCTAGTCAAATACCTGCTTGTGATTCAAAACCTGGTTCCCCAAACTGAGTCGACCCATTGGCAACATCAATATTGCAATATTCGGAATAAAGAGTACGAAGAATCATATTTAATAACTGGTGATAATTGAAATTGTCGAATTCCTATCCTTCAGGCCTTATACATGAATGTCTGACTTAATAATCTAATGGTTATCATGGCAATCAGTTGGAATTTCAGTAGAAAAAAATAAGAATTTTTTTTCTTTGAAACTTGGTTGTTCTCTGTTTGTGGACAAGTGGCTATAGATGCATCATAAATGGGACAGTCATGGGTTCCAAGATACAGTTCAAAACATTTGTTCTAACCAAGATTTTCATATTACATGCTTTGCTCATTTTTGTTTTTTTATCGATAAAGATACTTTTTATCAAAATCTTTTAAGAATATTCCAATAAGTCATTTTCCTCTCTATTTCTTGTGATTTAACTCTTGCAATGAGATCAACAGCAATGCTACATGACCATCGGCTCATTGTGCTGAATGTTGGTATACGCTTGTCATTGCACCTCTGATTATCCTCACTATCCTGTATCGGGTTCACAGGCTGGGGCCAGAGGGTGATTTACGCAACCGCTGATTTTGGATTTCTCTGTCAGTCTGTGCATCTGAAACAAATGGTTAAGTGACATGGACTGATTACTGGATGAGAGACTATGGTTCATCAAGCAACGAAACTGTCTTATCGAATAAATATAAAAATCCCATCAATTCATGTATTCAGACTGGGAATGGGAATAGTGGACTGGAGTTAGGAATTAATTTTTTAAATCTTTCCTCCTTCTGAACTGATAGTTTTTTTTACTCCCATTATACTTTGCATGAAGCATGATTTTTTAGGTTTCGATTGTTTGAAGTTTGCTCATGTACCTAGAGTGTTGATATTTTATTCAACAGTGTCAGAGGACCAAGCCCAGTTATGGGAAGACGCCCACCTCCTAGGCCGTCAAATAGTCGAATGGCACCAGGACCTCCTGGTCCAGGAGCTCTACCCTCATATAATGCTCCACCTATTCCATCTCGGCCAGGAAGCGTTCGTCCGCCACCTTCTATACCAAGGTGAGCAATTGTTTTATTCACTGAGTATTATTTTCAATTTCTCCAAGATACTTCTGTATATTTTTGTTTATTTAATCAGCACAATATTGAATGTTAAAATTTCTAGGCGACCAGCACCTGGATTGAAACCTCCCAATCTGCCAGCACGTCCAGGATATTAGTTGTCATCTCAATGTTATCAAAGATAATGGACAGATCATGAACCGTTTTATCAAGTGTGATAAATCAAGTCAAGCAATAGAGAATGATTTTCATTGATTCATGTAGTTTGGATGTTTTCTTTCTCTTTTCACTCGATAATTCACTTTATTTCAAATATTATAAGCTCATAATAGAAACAAAAATTTCAGCAAATATCTGGCTGAAGGATACCGCTGGTGGTGGTTATGTTCGACTTGTTACTGAATATTTTTTATCATTGTCGAATGTTTTTGGCACCGGATTTCTTTATAAAAATTTTCAAAAGAGCTTTGCCAATAGCACTCGCTCCACTATGAAACCAAATACCATAACTTATATGATTAAAAGTAGAGTAATCACTGATATGTTGATAGTACATAATTGCGTAATCCCATTAATATTTATCATATTCTAGTAAGTGTCGTTCCTATACATACATGGATCATCACTCAGTTTTCAAGTGCATGTGTAACAAATGACATATTCGGTATATGGAATTGTTATTTAATTTTAAGTATGCAAATTGTTAGTTTTAATTCAGTTTTCTACATGTATAGTCAATCCCACACATTTAAAGGAATTCCTAGCAATGGAGGTTTTATGAGGTGATGGTTTTAATCGAAACCTAAATAAGTGGTTGTGTAAGTTATGTTTTGTAGCATCCAACCAAAGTATCAATTGAAAGTTACAATTACAAAGTATACTTTTCTCTACTTAATCGATTTTTTGTGAATGAATAAACTGTCTGAATAATAATAAAGGCAACATAACTTGGACCCAACTTGTAGAACATTCTAATTTAATAATTTTTTTGTGTGGATTTTCATTATAACACATTAATCAATGAACTCCCTGCAATATTCCCCTATTATTATTATGTTATTATTGTCCTTGTGATTGTTTTTCGTAGTACAGTTATGTATTGCTATGTGGCTCCGCTCTATTTTTTATTGGCGAATATTCTCCAGTATATGTTATCATTTGTAAAATAGGGATTGTGATTCTCATATTCTCAATATGAATAATATTTGATTCTTGAATTTGGAGATATGCGAAGTTTGTATTTGTATTGGATTCTGATGAGGAAAATCATTCTGATGTGATCATATATGTGAACATAAAATTTTGGACATCACACATTCTGTAACTAACATATCGATAAGCAGCTACTGTGCAAGATACCAAGCTGAATGTCTTTGTCATTTCTCATTAGTGCTTATGGTGTATTTAACTAAGCACTTCAGCAATGGTTGGGCATCCATTCGATGTGGCCGTTGTTTAAATACGCTTGAATGTATTTTGTGTATTTAATTTATTATTGCTTGTATTCAAGACTGCTTTCTTATATTGTGCTGAAATTTAGTTCACTTATTCTGGTCATGAGACTGTTTGCTATGTGAAAGCAATTTTTTTTTGCTGCACTATAGATATCTTATTCAATACATCCCAAATTATTTACAATATTTGATACTGAACTGCGAAACTGAAAAATCCTAACAGGTTGTTTTAAGCTCAAAAAGGGTGAGCTGGGGTTTTCCGTTATCCTTCATTGTTTCGCCTACTTGCTATTCCTTTTAGCTTGGTTTTTTTGGACATGATTCGGGGAGAGCACGAGTGGTTATAAATAGGGCCCGACTGATACTGCCTTTTTGAACCGGAAACCAATAGTTTTCTAAAACTAGGCCGATGAGCCGATACCGATGTTTCCTCACTTACAAATATGGCTACAAGCAACACTCTGAAAATATTGTGTTTTTCTTGCAAAAGAAATGAAATGTTGAACTCATGCAATTGTGTGCGTGGCAAGAAAGAACACCTTTTGTAAGGGCAGGAAGCTTGTAAATCTCAATAGCTCCAGTTGAACAGTCTCAGAGTTTTTCTGCATTGTCTCCAATCATACTTGCTCCTGTGTTTTGCTTTGAGATGTGGCCATATTTTTGAGAATCGGTCTCTTGTTATTTCTTATATAGAGGACTTGCACGGGTCACGTGACCTTGTTTACTGGACGACAATAAAACAAAAACGTCCATTTGGCTCCTGTCAGTTGCAAGTCGGATTATACGTTTCCGTTTTGTTTGGCTGTTGAAAATGGTTATTTCGTATTGTTCCGCTGGCTGTACTGTACGTATAGTATAGACAGCGAAATGGATCTTCAGTTATATTCCACTGTTTTCAAAAGATCCGGAACGTCGCGCAATGTGGATTGCAGGACTGCTTAGTGTCAAGTCCAGAAGCCATCTCACTTGTGTTTCACTGTTTGCGGACAGCGCTTCGTTGATGGTGAGTCATAATGCGCCGTTATCAATTTTTTTAAATATTCATAAGCTCCCTCATTTCAATGGAAAGCAGATGACAAACTACTGTTATTGGTAGGCCTAGGCCAACGACTAACATACCGGCCTAGGCCAACGACTAACATACCGGCCTAGGCGTAGGCCTACTCGCAGACTTGACTCGTGTAAGGTATTAATCAATAATTGCCATAAGGTATTGTTTCCCTAGTTAGCAGGTAATCTATTACCGTAGTAAGTGTGAAAAGTTGAATAGATAACTAAAGTTTAACGCCAGTGCTAATGCAAAAAATAAACTGAATTCTCCATCTAAGAATACGCTCGCCACCGCATCTCTCATCCCCCTGGGAGTTTCACAGGTTCCAATCCCATGCGGGGGTAGTTTTGTGCGAGGGGATTGCAGCTCTCCTCCCACTGAGGGTGGTTCACATGACCGCTGGTCGATTACGACATTCAACTTGAAAGAAATCTTCATTAATGCTCAGAAGGTGTTGTCTGATTGTTTATTAGTTAGCAGGTAATTTATTACTGATCTGATACACAAACTTGGCACTGTCAAATGATGATTAGTGTTTGATTTATTTTCAGGAAAAAGGGAAGATAACCCATTAACAGCCGCTTATATGTCCCATCGATATTTGAGTTTTCGCCATCTCCAGAGCAGAAGAGAATAGTTAGAAAAAGAGGGATTTTGGAGAAAGGCAAAAGGCAGGACCATTTCAACAAATTCTGTTAACTTGTATGCGTTGCAAATTTAGGGCTGTCCAAAATCGAATAATTTTTTGATTCGAATCGAATATTTTCGCCGAATCGAACCGAATATTATTGCGCAATATTAAATCTGTCTCTATTATACAATAAACGCCTGCCCTCCGATGTTGTGGTAGCGTATGTGCAGTTACATCTTACTTACTGCTGGTATTTTGCAATACAATGTTTTCTGATTTATAAAAGGAGATCACACGCTTGTATGAACTGGTCAAAAAAATTTGGGTCTCAAAAACTGTTCAGTGTTAAGAGTAAAAATTGCACTTTTCAAAAATTGCAATCTCAATTTTGATGGATTCAGTTTTAATAGGACATGTAAAGCCTGTAGATGCTATTTTAATCCTATTTACTAGTCTTATGTTTTTTTATGAAAATTTCAGCAAAATAATAACAACCATCAATATAGATAAAACTGTTGCTCAAGTTCAAAATTGCATTTAAAAATTCCAAGCTAGTTTGATGACAATATTATTTGATGACTATAATATTGTTAGTGTACAACAGCCATCAAAATGCAAGAGTTCAATTATTTGTCTTGGTATATTGATGGATAATACAGTAATGCCATCATAAGAAATTACAAATTCCATTCAAAGAAGGTATTGCCATCCTAAGGATCCCAAAACACCTGTTCCAGCTTTAAGTTGCCTGTACCATGTTCCTATGATAACTGACTGAACAGCTTCAAATCGATTCTATTTATAGAACTATGGTTTTCTAAATTGTCCCCTTTTTCTCTCTCAAAAACGTCATGACCGATAATACCTTGTTATGATGACCATGCATGAAATGGCTAATCACGTGCCACCGGGCGGGCATTTATAATGACATGTTTATCACAGAATGAAGGCGAGAGAAATATCGGGAAACCAATTAAGCCGGGAGCGAGAGTGGTCTGAGCTCGGAGCGCCTCCGCTTGCCTGATGAAAAACACACGTAAAGGTGGTTTCCGCTTTATGTACCGGTACCTAATTTTAGCGATTCGAAAATTAGCCGAAAAACGATTAGAATAATTTGCGATTCGATTTCGAATATTTGGTTCGCTTGGACAGCCCTAATGCAATATTACTTTGCATTTGTTAGCATAAACATTTATTGTGTCTTTCGACTAGATCAGTGGTTCCCAAACTCTTTTGACCATCGCCCCCCTACAGAAGCTTATACAACTTCATCGCCCCCCCGGCACTACAAAAAAATGTAAAGTCAGAAACGAATACATTACAGACCAAATAAGAAGACAAATCATGGTTTATATTGTTTTTTTAAAGAGATTGATGAGCTTGGTGTCCTTCAGCGAGTTTTTTATTATATTTAAAATTACCTCGTTTACAGATGGAAAGACGATTTCGTTGTTTTGATAGCAATAGTAGCATGGCTGAAAACCCCTTTTTCACCATACAATAGGTAGTAAATGAAAGAATTCAGGGTTCTACCGCCTCAAAAACCGCCGTGTACTCTTGCCTTATAGCATTTCACTCCCTAAATTCACCCCCCTTTACATTAAAATAATGAAAACAAAGGTAATTTTCCCAAACTTATAATAATGATTTTTGTAAATCTCATTCATTCCTACAGCCTGATGACCTGCACCAAAATACTTCGGTAAATATCATCCCCGATTCCTTATCCTACCACGGCTTCCAGTCCATAGAATTAATCAGTCTTTTGTTTTTGGATTCATGGACTCGGATGTGGAAGAAGCCGTGACCAACTATCGTGAATCTCTGAACAGAATATAAATTTTATTTCCTTATTGCATTGCATTATATTCGAATATTTACTGCGCTATTGAACCCCTGCCCTCAGCATCAACTTTTTTCCGTGATTCCATTTGTCTAATTATAATTAATTAAATTGTAGGCTCGTTACACGAGTAGCTAGCTGTTCGATAGAATTTTCAGGATATAATAAAATTTAGTCTAAACGTGTCTCACGATAAATTCTGTTACGCAAAAAAATGCAATTTACTCCTCGAGCGTAGATTATGGGTAATATTAATTCATCGTCAAACCGCCGTTTGGATGTTTCTCCGGGCATAGACTTCCTTGTTTACTTCGTGACATTGGCCAATCAGCAAGATGCAAAAATAAACGTAACAATGCCCTCTTTCGCATCCGCTCAGACAGATTTTCAGGCGAGGTCGTGAACATTACCCCATTTTCGCGTTTTTGAATTATATTCGTTAGTTTTTAGTTGTTTTTCGGAAATTTATATATAAATCAAATAAGTCAATGATTACTTTGTCTTCCTATGATGTTCAGTTCAAATACAGTAATCAAAATTTAGTGTAGAAATAGCTGTGATAGACTAGGCTAAAATACTTCATCAGTATTTTTTAAAAACAGATTGTTGGATGGTATGAATTAGGATTATAGTTTGAAACAAATATCCCATTTTACAGGCAGCAACTCGCGAAACCACTCTTAAAATGAGCACCAAAAATTTTAAAATGGTAAAGTATAGGAAGAATTTTCCGCAGTCAAAGGTCGGGGAATGGTCCATTCAGTGAATCGTTCCGGGCCAGATTATTTTACTCCAGCCGTATTTTGCCGACCACTGTGATACGCAAACTACTTACTGCGAAGACGAGTCAAGCAATGCTTTTGCGTGTGATAATCGCCCACGTGATTCAAGCCTGCGAATTCACACAGAGTACAGAATGAGTGCACGATGCGCCGAACAAAAACAGGTTTCGCGAAATCGCCCCCCCTCTGTATCGTTTTCGCCCACCGGGGGGCGATATCGCCCACTTTGGGAATCACTGGACTAGACCTACCACACTTTAAAAGAAACCGCCTACACCCCTTTTCACTAGAACCATAATACTGTAAAAAATTTGATAGAAATTACCCCCGAGGCATCATATCTTCCATTTAAAAGGGCTGTGGAGGCAGATACATTTTTTACTCTAAATTATGGAATGTTACTTCCAGGTTATTACTTATCGATCTTAAGATCGGTAAGTATATTGATAGGTATTTGTCTGTGTGTCTGTTAGATGAACGCGATATCTCGCGAACGCGTGGTTGAATCTGCTCCAATTGCATGTGCATGCATCTTACCTCGGACCAGAAGCCTATAGATTTTGGGTTAATTATGTCGTATAATTAGCGAGTTATTAACTAATTACCGATCTAAGATCGATAAGTCTTAGGTCTCCGACCGATATTCTCGTCTTATCCTTGCTTATGTAGCGTACCGGCAATGTATGAAATGATTATCCAGATTCAGAATATCTTCTAATATGATCTGTCCTCTAGTTTCCCTCTCAATAGTCCAAGTCTTTTAGCTATTTTATGTCATTTATCAACAACTCGAACAGTAAAAGATCCAAAACAACCAAACACTCCCAAAGGAACGAAAAGCATAACATAAAAATAACAGATACCAGGCAGTAAAATGCAAGAAAGACCACATACACAACAAAAACACTGACAAACCCTGAAATCCAAGACAACTCTGAATAAAAACCAAATGACCCCTAGAATCTGGTACAATAAACTAGCTACTGCAATTTGGAAAACAGGCCGAAAGTAACTTATGACAGGCATTTAAAAAGACTATAAACAATTCTATAGGTGCACAACATTTGAACAATACTGATGAAAGCTAATTCCATGATATGGTTCCATGGTAAATGAACTGTAATGGCACTGTACTGGTAAAAACAGTAACATGGTCCCTACGTCAGCCCACTGTCCAGCACAAAACATCTGACAGTCACACAATACAGACAAACATCCCTGAAGACCAGAGATATTCAAAACCCACCAATCCAACCGAAACACTCAGACGAATGCACTCTGTCACACACAGCAACAGACCACGTTGCCCCCGAGAACCGATCGACCGTGTCGCAGCGTCTAAACTGCTAGAATACCAAATATTGAAACGATATCACATGACGTCATTTAACAGATAAAACAAGGGTCCTAGAATACCAAATATGGAAGCATATTACATGAAGTCATTTAACAGGCAAAACAAGGGTCGTCACACTTATAGATATCTTGAGGTCAGTGACTCCAACTGACCCATGCATGCCACACTGAAAATTCTCTTGTGTACCGATAAAATTAGGCTGTTGGAGCCTTCAGACCTTGAAAACAGTCAAATCTGAGCACGATGGATTCATGTGAAACACGTAATGTAATATGCATTTATAGGCAAAAATATCCCATCCTGAGCAACACCGATCCACAACCTCCTGCCTATGGAATCAAAACATTAGACAAATTGGTGTACTGTGTGCATTCACAAATCTTTGCGAATCAAGTGTGCTTTTTGACTAAAGATAATTTAGCATTGAAATGGTCAATCTCAATATCAACCTAGTATCTGCAGATAAAACCAATTGTTTTTTAAAAGTACATTTTTGATGTGCTTTATTTTTCAAATATAATTTATAATTACTGTAAAGTCTGTGATACATTTGGTACCATGAATACCATTTGCAAATTAGCTTGGGTTACACCCCTCTCAAATAAAAGTTTAGACTCTTATGTCATATCTCATAATATTCCTTAAACAAAAGGTTGCGGCTAGCCGGCTACCCATCATTATTTTCTTTCAGATCACAGTCGCAATATTACGCCTCGCTAAGTTTCATTGTCAACTGTATCTGGTTGTAGTATCGGTGTCCAACTTTAGACTGAAACCTTCACTACCAGACCCACCGAAACAATTTTTTTTTCTTGATAGGGTCGTCTTGAAGTTGCTTTCGTTAAATCACAATGGACACTTTATCTCCACCAATCCACAGTAACCACAAGTTACTTTGTCATTACGATAAGCATCAATAAATGGATACTGAGGATGTGTTATCAAGTCACGCAAGCTGAGGTCGTGTGCCACTGTGGTCTTGTTGCAACTTATACTTTGCCATCCATCTATTCCATCGTTGCACTTATATCTGTAAGATAATGGATACAGATAGAGTTTTCATAAAATCTAACGATCAAGGAGTGTGAAATTTATGTCCATATCCCACCACAGCCACTAGTCGTAAATGTATTTGATTCCGGGTAGCATATCTTTTTTTACCAATGACAATAAAAAGACATTTTGGATCAGTTGTACAAGCACCATTAGGATAGGATTTATCTGAGGAGGAACCAGTTATTTGTTTTCAGAATAATGGACTTGGATGGTGGGGAATGGTCGTAACCGATCAGCGTTCATGTGAACCACCCTCGGTGGGAGTAGAGCTGCAATCCTCTCGCACATAACTATCCCCGCATGGGATTGAAACCTGTGAAACTACCTGGGTGATCAGAGATGCGGTGGCGAGCGTATTCCTAGATGGCGAATTCAATTGAATTCTGGTTATTTTTTGCATGACCACTGGTGTTAAACTTTAGTTATCTATTCAACCTTTCACACTTAGTAATAGATTACCTGCTAATTAGGGAAACAATACCTTGTAGCAATTGATTATTAATTCCTTACTGTCTTACACAAGTCAAGTCTGCAACTGCAAGTAGGCCCACGCGCCACGCCTAGGCCTACTAATAACAGTAGTTTGTTATCTGCTTTCCATTGAAATGAGGGAGCTTGGGAATATTTAAAGAATTTGATAACGGCACACTATCACTGTATCACCACATTATCACTCACCATCAACGAAGTGCTGTCCGCAAAAAGTGAAACACAAGCGAGATGACTTCTGGACTTGACACCAAGCAGTCCTGCCAATAGATGATATCCACATTGCGCGACGTTCCGGATTTTTTGAAAACAGTGGAATATAACTGAGGATCCATTTCGTTGTCTATACCATAGGTTCTCAAAGTGCTCCGTACGGAGCCCCAGGGCTCCGCGAGATAAACCCAGGGGCTCCGCGAGCTATTCTATTACTTTTTAAAATACCGACTTGGCTAATTTAAAACTATTCCTAGAAGCAGTAACAGCTTTAATAAAATTTGACAACAATATAGCCTAGAAATATGGCAAAGTGGCGGAATTAAAAAATGACATTATTTATAAGCAGGAGCGCAGCCAGGATTCTTAAGAGGGAGGAGGTTAAAAATTGGAATCGGAAATTTACGCGTAACATTCTTGGCGATTCAAAAAAAACGGATAACGAGATTTCTGTTGCGTAAAATATTCAATTCATGTCCGATGCGAGCATTTGAAGTATCTTATCGTAATAATTTAATTGTGCTCATCGTTATTCACGTTCGATTCGAGATTACTGTTAGTGTTAGGATTACTAAAATGAAAAAATACTATTCTAAAATAACATAAACTGCCAACTACAAATAAATTGGAGTCGTATTTTTGCGATCTTGGGATTTGTTAAACTTGATTTTTTCTTTCGCACTCGATATTATTTTTAAGCAAGATATCACCGTTTGAAAAATCACAAGGTCTTGGAAAAATACGAACGATTGAAATTTATTTTAGCGCATGCGGCTCCGTCGGTAGTTTAAGAATGGAAAAATGGTACATCGCGCGCATAATTAATTGACTGTGTTTCAATTTCGCAGTTACTACGATGCATAACCGGAGAAAACCTAACATAACACCAAATTTTGTGATTTACAATGTCTATAAGAGCGTTTTTTTCTCACGTGAGTCTGCTGAAACAAAACTTATAGTGCTATCTTCCATTTTGAGTTTGGTTCTAATATTTTAGAATGCCGCTTTTTAATCAAGAAATTTGAATTGCCGATTTACCTCTTTATTAACTATTATTTTTAGCATTTGGTCGGCGATGATTATAATATGGTTACATGTTTTTCACATTGAACTCATAATTCCCCACGAGAACGAAAAAGCAATTATCGTCGTCATTGTGGAACAATACATGTATATGACGAAGGAAATTTTGATTCAGGGAGAATAAACACCTGCGTAAAGATGTTTGAGGTTTAAGTCTTCCAAAAATGTCAAGAGGGGAAAAGATTCAACCCCTAATTTATTAATATGTTTGTCATGTGCCAAATTTACAGCTTCAGTATATACAACTTATCTTTGAAATTTAGATTTATTTATGACTTGTATTAACCTTATTAAAAGGGTTTAGTATATAAATTGAGTAAAGTACGTTTAACTTACTCAGGAATATTAATCGGAAAGTAACAATTTTAACATTATTCTGGGGCTCCGTGAATAATAGTCAACTTTTTCAAGGGCTCCGCAACACCAAAAGTTTGAGAATCCCTGGGACTCTATACTATACGTACAGCCAATGGAACAATCAAAATAACCATTTTCAACAGCCAAACAAAACGGAAACGTATAATCCGACTTGCAACTGACAGGAGCCAAATGGACGTTTTTGTTTTTATTGCCGTCCAGTAAAAAAAGTCACGTGACCCGTGCAAGTCCTCTATATATCCTCATCGGTTAAAAAAATCTAAATAGAGGTGCATGAACTATTTGAAACCATAAGGGGTAAGTGAATATGCAATTTCGGCAAATGGGCAACTACGTACCGTACTGAATTAATAACTTCGTAGTATTTGAAAAAGCTGGCTTTCCCACTTGTACTTAACAGTGCGATGACCGGGTGTGATATACAACAATAGTATTTACCTCACCTTTTTCCAATTTCTTTTTAACTCAACTTTCCAAAATATCATTAAAATCGACAACAACTGTCAAAGCAAGCAAGAACACCATTCGTGCTATGCCTTGAAAGCAGCACACATCCGCTCGTTTTTGTCTCGTCAAGTATGTGCATTGGAGCGTGTTATCGGATACGATTTTCGGTCAAAAATGTCAGAGTTGCGCATCATGTTGTTTAATCATTGAGGTGTGTATAACACTCAATGTGTTTAATGTCATTGGTGGCAACGATACGACCATGCGGTCATCGGAGTCAGTTACCACCGTTGGGTGGTTATAAAACATGTTAACATAAAATGGTAAAGTATAGTTGCTATAAACTGAATCAATGAGCATATATGTATATATGCTCATTGACTGAATGTAAAATTTAATTGGGGTTAAAGGTCAGGGAACGTTCATTGCAAAGTTCAACCAGAATTTACTGACGATGTATATATTAGAGATGTACCGATGTATCGGTATTGGGTATCGGTATCGGCCATTTTTTCGGTATCGGCCATGTATCGGTATCGGTTAGATTAAGGCCGATATTACCGATATATTCACCTTTTTGATATGGTCCAGAATGTTTTAAAAGATAAGTTGGAATACTACTTTTTAATTTATTTTTGTCTGGAGAGATCGTGAGCTATGAGCCATACATGTCCCCACCCCTGCGAGAGAATAGGATTCACGTGTTTTTAGCTATTTATCAGCTAAACTAGCTCAACTAATTTGGCTTTTTTCGCTGTCAAATTTTTATATTAACATTTTTAATATTACATAGTTTTTATGAAGAAATATATCAACACAGCACATAACAAAAAGCAACTAGGCGCCCAGTTTTAAATCATACAGTGGAATTGGGGTCCTTCCTTATTAACGGCACATGGACTTTTGGCACGGGTATAAATTTTGACTGTTTGTCGTCAAGTACAAGTGTCATTTAGTCCGTCGACATCGATAAACTAAATTCCGACACAATTATCCCACTACACAGGTATTAATTTTAATTCTGCTTAACTACACGATTTCTTTATAGATATATTGACTTGACCGCCTAGCCCTAGACTGTCTCAAAATATAGGATAGCAATTGTAAAATATTATAAATTAGTGAAGTAAAAAAACATCCTCAACGGTTATCGGTGGGCCTTCTTTTTGTCGTTGCTGATTGATATTCTTTCATGTTGGCTTTGACTTATTGCGTCGACCATTACGATTAGCCACTAAATTAAATATTTGTAAAATGATTTTAATTTGAACGTAGGACGGCGGCGCTAGAATGTGTGGGTAATATTCGATATTCTTTTAAACACGAATAACGATATTTTAAGCTCGCGATATTAACATTAAATTCAAATTGGACATCCCGGCTTATGAGTTTTCTAATTGAACACCGAGATTACTAGCGTTACTGTACAATGTATCTTAATCAGTTACAGCATATGGATACCAAACATTAATTTCATATTATGTGATATATATATCTTTTTTTCAATCTGAAATAATGTGTACTATGAACAACGCTTAAAGACCATTGTTTTAACCCGTCTGCCCTACACAGCATACCTAATAAAGTAATAATTACATAGTATCGGTATCGGAATATCGGTGATATCGGCATTTTTGTAGTATCGGCGTATCGGTATCGGTATCGGCGTTTTTAGCTGGTATCGGATCGGTATCGGTATCGGCGACAAAAGTGGTATCGGTACATCTCTAGTATATATCAGATAATAAGATTCACGCGAAACATGAGTTTGTTCGCGATCTCGTATGCTTTGCACACGAGCTTGGACGTTTCGCCCGATGCGATCCTGTATACCGGTATACCCCCAATACAACATTTCATACCTGTTTGGATCAAAGCGTGTATATAATATAAGCGAGGCAACCCTCAAACAATGGACGCCATCTTGTGCCTATTGTTCTCGGCAATTTAACACGGCGCCTTATGAGAAGTTCCAACACAATTATTGAAACATACCTATTATTTTCACTAATATTTTATGTAGAAAATTTTGAAGGTCGCGTTTTGAAGTAGAATCTTAGCCGAACATGCTTATATCCTTTCATGTTGGCCAAATTACATTTATAGTACATTAAATTGTCTTTGAAGACAAGTATACCGGTTCCGAGTCGCTTCCGAAGTAAATTGGTCATTTTAATCGTCATAATTAACCATTTGACAATGGCGTTCCTTATGACGTCACATATGAAAAGTTGTATTTATTCGTCGAAATTACCGGCCGACCCAACTTTGCTTCAATGGCCGTTTCTATTTTCTGGTTAACATTTTTCGTCTATCAAGCTCCATAATGCCTTACTGCTCGGCTCCAAGCTGCGCTAGAGGAACAAAGGACATTGTAGGATTGTTGCGGAGACATTTTACTGCCTCAAATTAGCGTATTACTATAAAATCTTTGAAAAAATGACCAAAAATGGTTCTACGCTGTGGTTGAGGTCGAATTTAACGCATTAGATAGTTTTTTATTCTTAATTTATTTATATATTTAGATAGCATATATCTTAAAGTTCAAAACCCACCCTTCAGTTTCATTCTAGTCCTTATACCAGCGGACTTATTCGATTCGGTTCAACAACACGACGAAAATTTCCCATAAGACTCCATTGTTTCGCGTTTCTCAAATATGGCACAAGATGGCGTCCATGAACTTGTTTAACATTAGGTAAGTTGGGTGCCGGCCGTTGGTTTGGATATGTTTTTGCGTGTGGTAATACTGTAATATGTTAAAGTTAGCTACCGGTATTGAGATAGATTTGCAGCACCGCTCGACAAGCAGAAATAGGCTATGATCTGCAGAACCTCCGATTCTACAATAGCCTATGACTTGTCACAGTATGATGGTTTTTTATTCTCAATAATTATAAGTAATAACTAAACTTGTATGCTGAAATTAACTTGATAAATAAATTGATAATGGAACACTGTCTGACTGCAGAGTAGTCTATCTCAGTATCTGGAAATATTGCATATGAGATATGATTGGAAGATTTTGTCGTTAATGAATATATCTTATACATCAATACATGTAGCCTATATGTCCTTATGTAATATTTTATTTAATTAATTATTCTGCAAAATTCACTTTGTTGAACAACAAAAAATAATTTCGCAATGAGATAAATAAAATTGAATCTGATACCAGGTTATTCTGAATTGTTTAACAGTGAGTGTTCATTGACGTGTTAAATGTTAATTACATCATGAGAGTGCGTACTGCAGTACTGTGTACAGAGAAGGCTACTCTGGTTGTTTTAGCCATTCCAGAAAGGCCTGAAAACTTTAATCAAGTAAAATCTCCATAATAAGTCAATCTTATCATCCAGTTATCTCCAACACTAATGGCCTATATTGATCAGTATTTTGATGGGTTTTGCAAATCATTTTCAGATTTATTCAGTAGGCTATAAATAATATGTCCCGTGCACTCAGACCGATTAGGGACTTGTCTTGTTTATGTCGGCGTTTGGCAAAATCTCATGCTATAATAAATTCATGTTCATACAAAACTTGGGATGAATCTGAGGAAAGCATATATACAGAAGATCATGCTCAACTCATGAGATCACTACGTAAAATAATTGACAAAGATATTAATCCATTTGTTGATGCTTGGGAAGAGAAAAAAGAATTTCCCGCACACACCGTTTTCAAGATTCTAGGAAATGCTGGATTCCTTGGTGTAAACAAACCTGTTGCATATGGGGGGCTGGGATTGGACTATAGTTATTCAGTAGCTGTGAATGAAGAGCTCGGAAGTATACTCTGTGGTAGTATACCCATGGCAATAGGTGTACAAGTCGATATGGCAACCCCTGCATTGGCAAAATTTGGAAGCCATGAGTTAAAAGAGAAATTTTTGGCTCCATCTATTCGTGGTGATTACGTTGCTTGTCTTGGTGTGAGCGAAACAGGTTCTGGGTCAGATGTAGCGAGCATCAAAACTCGAGCTCAAACTGATGGAGATGATCTTATTATCAATGGAGAAAAGATGTGGATAACGAATGCCGCGCAAGCAGACTGGATGTGTATGATTGCCACTACAAATGATAAGGCTGTACACTCCAGTAAATCTCTTATTTGCGTTCCGATGGATCTTCCAGGAATTACCATAGCAAATCGAATTGATAAAATTGGAATGCATAGTTCTGATACATCTCGTGTCACTTTCGATGATGTCAGGGTACCACGTTCTAATATTATTGGTGAAGAAGGAGCTGGTTTTATGTACCAAATGATTCAGTTCCAGGAAGAGAGGCTCTTTTCTGGAGCAACTGCTTTAAAACTGCTTCAGCGAGCCATTGATTCGACTATCGACTATGCCAGAAATAGACAAATTTTTGGTGGTTCTGTATTGGACCACCAATCTGTCCATTTCCGAATGGCTGAACTACAAACCGAAGTTGAAATGCTAAGGTCAATGGTTTACCGAGTTGTTGGATTATATATAAAAGGTCACGATGTCACACCTTTAGCTTCTATGGTTAAATTAAAAGCAGGTCGGCTTGGTCGTGAAATTACTGATGCATGCTTGCAATATTGGGGTGGTATGGGATTTTCTTCTGAAAGTATTATTTCAAGATTGTACAGGGATTCAAGATTAATTTCAATTGGAGGTGGAGCGGATGAAGTTATGTTGTCAATCTTGTGCAAGTACATGGGAACTTTACCAAAACTGAAGCGGAAAAATGACTGATGTAAGTTCCCAGTCACCTCTAACGATATGCAAATTCCAAGACTAAGGCTGTATTTATCAGCCTACATAATTTTTTATTAAGTACGATATCACCGAGTTGAAGAAATTTTAATCAAAACCCTTATTTTTGCCTATCCTGTCTTGATTCACACTACATATATAGACATTTGATTCTTTTTTTGGAAATTGAATCTAAAATCACAGGATTTACTAGTAATTGTTATAATGTAACATGACTAATCTACCTAAATCTAGCTATGTTATTTTACTATATTTTGTTTTTCCAAACAATTTCTGTTCAAAATGTTTCAAATCGAAAATATGATTCAGTTATCATCTGAAGTGTTACAAACTAATACTATATATTTCAAATAAAATTAATTTAGTTTTTAATTTTAGAAGGACTATAGGTGTCACGATGAGTGCTGATCGAAACAATGACTATTATTATATTGTAATGCCAGTAGTTCCATCACCACCACCCTTAGTTGCATAAACTGATTATGCCCAAATGAGGGGATATTATCTTAATGTTTTGCATTTTATCAAAGTTTTCAACTAATTATTCCTACTCTTGCATTTAAAGGGTGCATCTTGTCAGGCATGAGGCAAAATTCTCATGATGTTTTGACACTTTTTTTCGTGAAGTTAAATATGCTCATTCGCTGTAAAACGTTGAAGTATTATGTTCAGAACTATTGGTTATGATCAGTGTTCCCTCTAATTTGTGCGCGTGCGCGCGCGCACACAGCTTTCAGAGGCCGCGCACACGCATAGATTTACTGCGCACAGACGTATTTCGATGTAATTCAACAATGTGCTCGGTTGGCAGGTTGAGAAAGTTTGTTGTTGGCCCACTTATTATCCGGTTAGAACGCCAAAATTTCTTCATTGGTTTTTGCACAAATATTAGTCATTTCCAAAAAAGTGCGCACACACCAAAATTTCTGCGCACACATACTACAAAAAATTAGAGGGAACATTGGTTATGATGATGATAAGGTTGCTACGAAAGAAACATTGTAGTTCACTTAGCTTTTAGATAGCATGCACTGTCCTTATTATAATGATATTTGTTGGAACTTTCATCAGTAGCATAAATAAAACAGGCGAAAGCATAGGTCTTGTCAAACCATCACCCATGTAAAGAAAAACAAGCCTAGATTAAAGTAAACCAAATCAACGAAAATTGATAAACTGTAATCATCATTGCATAGTTCTAACATCCATAACCGCAGAAAAGTTTTAATTCCAAAGCCAATTTACTTAACTTCACATCTGTGCAGCTCACATTAGGTTAACCCAACTTTATTTTTTGTCAGTCTCCATCCTGTAAAGCATTACCTAGTTATTGAATATGTAGGCATTTTAATAATCTGTCTGAGGAAACTTTAAAATTCAATAATGGTGATTTAAATAAGAGACTAACATTTATTGAATGAATTGAGATGTTTGGGTGACTGTACCGATATTTAACCTACATCAACCTGTGCAATATTTATCATGTATTAGATTCACATGAAAAAATTATGTGGTTACTATAAAACTATGTGGAAGTTTTGAATTTTTGAACTTGTGTAGATTAAGTTGTTTCGAAATGTCATGGCAATTAAGTTCAGGAAAAATGACATTTTCAGTTTTGAGAAATGCCCAGTCAGCAACATTTAATAACTAGTGATTATCATATTTGGTTTATTAATATTATTTTCTTACTTATAATTATTATTTTCCTAATTCTGTTTTCTAATTATTAAATCAATATTTTCCTTACAATATATTTTGTTTTCTAATTATTAAATCAATATTTTCCTTACAATATATTTCATAATATTTTAAATATCTCTCCATCATCTAATTCATTGGTTCTCAAATAGGGGTCCGTGGTCGCTTAGGGCAGGGGTTCGCAACTACGGGGTCGAAAGTCTCAACCTAAATTTTGGGTCGCGAAGCCCTCCGCTCTGGGTCGCAAAACAATTTAAATTTTCCATAAATATGAGCATCGCGTCTGTCTGTGTAGCGCATTTATGTATAACAACTTTATAAATATCTGATTATAATTATGGATGTTTCCCCGAGTATACACTTCATTATTTACTGGTTAACATTGGCCAATCAGCATAAGTGCAAAATTTGGCGTAACAATAAACGTTTCAGAAGCGCTCAGATACTTTTGCCATTCAGACAGTCTTTCGTGGTTGTGAATATTACCTCGTTTTGGTGGTTTGTTAGTTTTTAGTTGTGTTTTGGTAAATTTAAGTCCTAATCAAATAACTCAATAATCTTTTTGCTCTGTCGGAGTTTTATTTTAAATGCATTAATCGAAAATTAAATCTAGAAATAGCTGTGATAGACTAGGACAAACTTTTTTACCGGCACATTTAAATGAAAGGTTGAATGTATTGAATTAAAATGATTGTTTGAAACATATAAACCAGATTTTAGGCGCGAACTTGCAAAACCATTATTGAAATAAGTACCAATAATTTTGCAATGGTAGAGTATAAAGCGGAAGAATTTTGTTGGGATCGAAAGTCGGGGAAACGTTTATTACGTAGTCGTTACTTATAGATTTTAATCGGTAAGTATGTTGATAGGTATTTGTCTGTATGTCTGTCTGTTAGATGCACGCGATATCTCACGAAAGCGGGATTGAATCTGCTCCTGATTTTGCATGTGCATTCATCATATGTCTGACCAGAAGCCTATTAATTTTGGATGAATTATGGTGTATAATTAGCGAGTTATTAATTAATTAGTGATGGGACACAAGGTGTCACTATGGAGTAAGAGCGCTGTTTTGGGGGATCCCCTAACTCTCGATCGATAAGTCTCCGGTATTCTCGTTTGCATTGTTAAGGTAGACAATTGTGTTGTTTGGTAGTAATGCGAGGTTAGCAGTAGCCGTGTGGAATTGCTCGATAAAGACGTGGCGGGAAATTAGCAAGAGTATCACAAATTGCGCCTCGTATCAATTTTACGCATTGCATTCTTCATAGCGAAAATCTGGCTAGCAAAACATTGGACCAACAATTAGAATTGAAGATCGCTTTTGATGGCAAAAGAAATTTGGCTGAATTTCCGATTTCAGTTGCAAAAGAATATCCAGAATTATCAGCTACTGCAATGAATGTTCTGTTGCCATTCGGAACTACCTACTTATGTGGAAGGATCTTTCCTGCGTTTTCATACATAGAAAACAAATACAGATCAAGGCTAAAAGTAGAACAAGATCTTTGAGTCGCTGTCTCCCAAATTAAACCTCGAATTGATATGTTGTGTTCAAAACACAAAACTAATAAATCGCATTAGTCATAATAAACGCTATTATTCACGAATTTATGAAATAAGTTTCATATAACTTTGTGCAAGAAAATTGCTAGTGTTAATAATAGTCTTAAAATCGATAAACTAATTACATGTTTACCAAATGCTTGGGTCGCGAGAAATTAGAAACAAAATTTTTGGGTCGCGCTAAAAAGTAGTTGCGAAACTATTATTGAAACAAGAGAGCTATGCTCAAATATATGGACACATAGCGCCACCCAGTGGGAATAATTTTGATGACGTCATAGCGAAAAAAAAGTAATAGCCTTCTGGAGAAAAATTTTATCTTCAACCACTGAAAATTTTAAAGCAATTGGTCCAGTATTCGAAGAGAAAAGCGATTTCTTCAAAACGTGTCAAAGAACAAGGACACTAGGAACAAGAGAGCTATGCTCAAATATATGGACACGTAGAGTCACATAATTTTGATGACGTCATAGCGAAAAAAAAAGTAATAGCCTTCTGGAGAAAATTTTTATCTTTAACCACTAAAAATTTCAAAGCAATTGGTCCAGTATTCGAAGAGAAAAGCGACTTTTTAAAAACGTGTCAAGCGGTACTGAGTTAGCAGTCAGGCAGCATCTTACCTGTACACTGTAGGCCATATACGGTAATTGATCACAGAACAGTTGTTCCCTTGCAAATTTTATGTTGTTTACACTTTAGGACAGATAATTGATCACAGAACAATTCTTCCCTTTCAAATTTTATGTTGTTTCCAGTAGACTCTCATCAAAATAAACAAATATAGTAGGCTACAAGTGCTACAACGCTTGCATTACTGCACTGGTAGGACCGTGAAAGAATAAGTTACGGTAATTTCATTGTGGTAAGACACCGGTACCGGCACCAGTACCAGTATCGTACTTACGTACTGAGCTACCAGTACCGGTTAGCAGTCAGCCAGCATCTTACCTGTACACTGTAGGCCATATACTGTAATTGATCACAGAACAGTTGTTCCCTTGCAAATTTTATGTTGTTTACACTTTAGGACAGATAATTGAATTCAAATTTTATGTTGTTTCCAGTAGACTCTCATCAAAATAAACAAATATAGTAGGCTACAAGTGCTACAACGCTTGCATTACTGCACTGGTAGGACCGTGAAAGAATAAGTTACGGTAATTTCATTGTGGTAAGACACCGGTACCGGCCGGCACCAGTACCAGTATCGTACTTACGTACTGAGCTACCAGTACCGGTACCGAACCTGTAGGTCTGATATTCCGTTCCGCATACGATAGGCTATAAAACTTGCATTGCAGCATTAGTAATACCGCGGAAGGAATAAGTCAATTTCACTGCGTTACAGTACCGGTATGGCAACTTACCAGTACCGACCTACAGTAGCTGTAGTACTGAGCAAGACAATCGATCGCGAAACCGCTTGAAATAAGTGTAAAACAGTGTTCCCATGAGTAAAAATAAATACCGCGATATTTTGTATGAAATATCATATCTCATAGGATTCATATAAAATTAAAGAATAAACAAAAGTAATAGCCTTCTAGCGAAAAAATTAATCTTTAACCACTGAAAATTTCAAAGCAATTGGTCCAGTATTCGAAGAGAAAAGCGACTTTTTAAAAACGTGTCAAAGAACAAGAACAACAACAACAACAACAACAACAACAACATAATATTGAAACGATCGTTATGTCCACTACGTGTCCAACAACAACAACATAATATTGAAAACGATCGCTATGTCCACTACGTGTCCAATAAGAACCAATAATTTTGCAATGGTAGAGTATGAAGCGGACGAATTTTGCCGGCATCGAAAATCGGGGAAACATTCACTACGTAGATGTTTGCATTGTTAATTGGTATTATCCTACTACGTAGGTAGACAATTGTATTGTTTCGTAGCAATGCGAGGTTAGTAGTAGTCGTGTGGAATTGCTTGATAAAGACAGATGATGAGATTTGTCAATTCTTGAATAAATAGTTAGGGTGCTGTTACATTTGGTAATTTTAGTCACAAATAATGTTGACAAACTGGTTACTGAAGAATACTCCAAAAAAGTCGCGAGCGGAAGATACAACAGAGAAATTAAGTGAGAACAGAACATCGCATGCCCCTTCAGACGTCTTTGCGTCTTCAAGCAGTGGGGATCAACGCCCGGCAAAAGACTCATCTCCTCACCCTCATCGGATAGAACAAGAGAGCTACGCACAAGTATATGGACACGTTAGACCAGAGCGAATCAGTCCTTACCGGTACCTTTGACGCTACCGGTACCCTCAAAAAAGTTCTGAATTTCCAGTAGCAAGAATTTTGCAGAATCAAAACGTACAGCCAGTGATGACACTGACTAAAATCCGTGTTCCCATGGATAAAAAATAGTATAGCAAAATTTTAGACGAAATATCAAATTTCATAGAATTCACCCCAAATTTTTGAAATAAATAAAAGTAATAGCCTTCTAGCGAAGAAATTAATCTTTAACCACTGAAAATTTCAAAGCAATTGGTCCAGTATTCGAAGAGAAAAGCGATTTTTTAAAAACGTGTCAAAGAACAAGAACAACAACATAATATTGAAACGATCGTTATGGCCACTAAACGTGTCCAACAACAACATAATATTGAAACGATCGTTATGTCCACTTCGTGTCCAAAAACATCACTCAAACCATCCTTATAAGCGGAAGTACATCGAAGAATTTATAAAGCTAGGTTTCACGTGTATTCTTATAAATGATGAGTCACGTCCTTAATGTGTTGTTTGTTCCGGTGTTCTTGCCAACAAGAAGCCTGAGCCTGAAAGCAGAGCATCCAGAATTCATTGACGAACCAATACATTTTTCCGCCGATCAGAAAAAGAAATGTTAGGCGAAAGAAAACAATGACAAAGTATCTCACAATCTTAGAAAAATCTGAAAAGGCATTGTATGAAGTGGCATATTTAATCGCACTGATAGGGCTGGGGCCATGGCGGCAAAACAAAGGTTTTTAGCAATATAATAAATAACGTAATAACGCAACAATAAACGTTTTAAATTTAGGTTGATATTAAATTTAAAAATAAAAGTGATGTTATTCAAGTAACGTATTTCTTATTTTTAGCCTACTGCGATTTTGTAGTTGTCAATTTTGAAAATCTCACATAAATGTAAAAATGCCTGTAAAAGCTTTTTTTTTTGCAACGCCGGGGCATTCAGATAGCAGTATTGCCCAAAAGATTGCCAAAGTAGCTACCCTATAAATCGCAAAGACTCTTTTCAACTTATTATTGTTTGAAATTTCAATCAACTGAAGATGTTATTAGGACATTGTCTGTCTTTTGCGTCACGTTTCTGCGGACCGGTAGTAACCTTTCCGCGGACCGGCGATGGGCCGCGGCCAGTGGTTGCCGACCACTGATTTAGTCATTCAGACATTTTTCATGGTTGTGAATATTACCTCGTTTTGTCGGTTTCGCGTGGTATTTGTTAGATTTTAGTTGTGTTTTGGTAAATAGAAGTCCTAAACTCGCATAACCATTCTTGAAATAAGTACCAATAATTTTGCAATGGTAGAGTGTAAAGAGGAAGAATTCAAGAGATCAAAAGTCGGGGAAACATTTGTTACTTAGTTGTTCGCATTGTTATATCCTACTACGTAGACTTTAGGAGCCTCAGGACTCCGTTAAAGACACTTAGGGCCTCCGCGAGCTATTCGTTTACTTGAAAACTGTCCTCGACCCACTGCCCTATCTCCCTCAACTTTCCTATCCTCGACCCACTGCCCTATCTCCCTCAACCTTCCTATCCTCGACCCACTGCTCCATCTCCCCAACTTTCGCATCCTCGAACCACCGCTATATCTCCCTCAACCTACCTATTCTCGACCCACTGCCCTATCTGCCACAACTTAGCTGTCTCTGAGCTACGGTGCTATACTATTCAGTACCTGACTTAACGGCGCTTTATTCACGACCCGGTCGCCACACTGAACTTTACTATCTTGCGACCAACTTCCATGGGTAATACTGGTCGTGTATGCCAATGAGATGATTCAATTGTACGTCGACAAAACATGATTGACGGCCTTCGTATATGTAGGCTGGAATCTCAAATGGTAAACAATAACCATAATTGGCAGTTTAAAAATGTGTTACTAATTGGGCTACTGATGGTTTCTTGTTGGGAAAGACAGTTTTCTAAATTTTAACAAGCCGTTTTATGTCCTCAATAATTGGCCATGTCGCGAGTCTTGTGACAATATGATGCTGATCCGAAATAAGCAATAGGGCTCTGGTCCGGTATAAAGTATTTTTCTTCAACATTTTATAGTAAAAGCGACGCTAAAGATTACGTACGAAAGATTACGCAACTTCATTAAGTTGCAGATAAGACAAGTTCAGTTTTGGGACTATACGCTAGCTACGACAAAACATTTCATGGCTCAAAAATAGTTTGGAAGGGATCACACTCACACACTCACTGAGCGACTTATAATTTTGACTGTTTTTGACTTTTCAGCCTTCTCAGACACGTAAAAGAAATTTGTGTATACAACAGGATATGGCAGAACATTCGTTGAAAAAGACCAAGCGTGCAAATATTTCATTATTTCCTCATCGTTTCGCCTTGCACGGAAATACAGGCGACATTGAATGAAACTCAGATATGTCGATATGGCCTGTTAAAATTTTAAAAACAGTGACTCCAAACCCGATGTCATCAGTAGTCTAATTAGTAGCACATTTTTAAGCCATTAATTATGGTTATTGATTACCAATTGAGATTCCAGCCTACATTTACGAATGCCGTCGATCATGTTTTGTCGACGTACGATTGAATAATCTCATTGGCATACTCGACCAGTATAACACATGGAAGTTGGTCACAAGATGGTAAAGTTCAATTTGACGATCGGGTCGTTATTGTAGCGCCGTTAGGTTGGGTACTGATTGGTATAGCGTCGTGGGTCGAAGATAGGTAAGTTGAGAGACGCCGGACACTGGGTCGAGGGTGGGAAGTTTGAGGCATATAGTGCAGTAAATCGGGGATGGAAAAGTTGAGGGAGATAGGGCAATGAGTCGAGGAAAAAAGGTTGAAGGGGATAGGAAGGTTGGGGGAAATAGGACAGTGGGTCGAGCATAGGAAGGTTGAGGGATGTGGAGCAGTTGGCCGAGACGAGGGAGACATGGCAGCGGATCGAGAATAGGAAAGTGAAACTTTCAATCAACTTTTTACGTTCTGTTGCCATTTCTCTAATTATAATCAATTATAGGCTCATTAAACGAGTGATTGTGAATTATATACTCGTTGGGTTATAGTATAATTTAGTTTTTCAAAACAAATTTTGTCACGTAAAGAATATATTTGTCAATAAAGCTGTTTTGTTAATATAATTCAGTGAAGCGTCGCGGGCCGAATCCGGTCGGCGAGCTGTAGTTTGCCGACCCCTTATCTTAACCCTCCAATGAAAGTTTGATCATTTTACTGTGTCGGCCGATATTTGTCCCATCACTGCATCTAGAAATCACTGATACATTTATGCATAGACCGAATTCGATATGAAAGTATCAAATATAATTGGCTTCATAACTGCAAACTCTCCCTTAACAACAAAACATTGCGATAATCCTAAGTGCTGAAAGAGCAACTCAAAAATACGATTTCAATCCATTCATTGCTAGTAGACGGTTTCATGGTTGCCTAGCATATTAGTCAACTCAAAGGCGAGCAACGATGAACGCAATTGAATTAATATGACAAGACATTTTAAATTTTCGCGTCGGCCATGGATTGAGCGATGAGTGTTCCTCGGGAATTTTCTATTCTGAACCCCCTCCCTTTTAGAAAACCATGGCTGCTGCGCCCTTAGTTATAGATAATGTTATATATATTTGAATCACTACCACATTTCGACACCACCGTCGTCAAATTTCATTAGTGACGTTAATGCTTCTTCACAGATACAAAATTAACCAAGTCAGTTTTTTAAGTGAACGAATAGCTCGCGGAGCCCTGAGGCTCCGTACGAAGCACTTATAGCAGTGGGGATCAACGCCCGACAAAAGACTCATCTTCTCACCCTCATCGGATAGAAATACATCACTTAAACCAGGGATGTCCAACCTTTTAATTCAATGGGCCGCATTGCAAACTTAAATATTTAACTGGGCCGCAAAACCACCTCTTAATACAATTTAATGGAAAAATTACAATATAAAACAAAACCACGTGAATACAGTTTATTTACATTATTACAACGTTGTAAATATTGTAATGTTTATATGTAGCTATACATAAAAAACACATTAAATTTATTTAATCAATATTAAATCAATGAGACTTTTGACTTTGTCTTCCAGCCATAATGTTTTCAATATTTGCATCGAAGGATGCATTCTTAATTCTAAGAATGTTTGCTAAATGTCTATCAGTCAACCTGTTTCTTTCTGCAGTTTTAATGTTTTTCATGCTTGAAAAAAACTGCTCGCAAGAGTATGTACTTCCCCACATACATAATAATTTTCTGGATAAATTTAGAATTTGATTGAATTCATTTTTGAGAGAATGCAATTTCTTATAAAATGAAGGAAGTGTGTTCTTCCTGTGAAAAGTTTTTAAACCTTCCCGACTTTGCAGCTCAATCAGTTCATGTTGGTACTCCACTGGTGCTTTATCATATTCAAATGAAAATGGATCACTAAACAATTTTAACTCAATTTCAATCTTTCTAAAGTCAGAAAATCTAATCGTGAACTCTCCAAGCAAATCCTCACATAATTTAGTATATTTTTCATAGTTTACAGAAAACTTTTTTTCTCTTTCAGATAGACTACGGAAGTGTACAATTTTACCAGCTTTTAGCTGTGCTATAAAAAGTTCCAATTTCTTTGTGAAACTAGTTATTCGCTCAAACATTGAGGAACATAATTGGTCCTTTCCTTGTAAATGCAAATTAAGTTCAGCTAATTCTTCGGTGATGTCTACAAAGAAAGATAAATCATTCAACCATTCTTCATTTTCTAAAAAATCCACATTTTGCTTCTTTTTTTCCAAGAACACTTTTATTTCAGGCAACAATAACTGAAATCTTTTTAAGGTTGCTGCTTTACTGAGCCATCTAACTTTTGAGAAATATACTACGTCTTCATATTCACTGCCAACTTCGTCCAAGAATGCTTTAAATTCGCGATGATTTAAACCCCGTGATCTGATGAAATTAACAGCCTTGACAAGATCAGTCATCAAATGTTTCATATTTAGCTTTTGAGCACATAATTGTTGTTGATGTATCAAGCAATGGTAACTGAGAATCTCATGATCAACAGATTCTTTAAATAAACTAATAAAACCATTGTGTTGACCAGTCAGGGCAGGAGCACCATCAGTTGTAATTGAATAAATGTTTTTCCTATCAATATTGAATTTATCTAATGACAAATTAACAATCTCATATATGTCCTTGCCTCTTGTTGTGCCCTTTATGTGACACAAGTCCAACATTTCTTCAATAATATTGAAATTTTCATCAATTCCTCTAATGAAAATAACTAATTGTGCAGTATCACTTTGGTCAATACTTTCATCCAACGCTAAACTGTAAAGAACGCATGCAGATAATTTGTCCTTCAGTATGCCTTCAATATTATCACCCAAGTCATCAATTCTTCTGCCAATTGTCTGATGTGATAGACATGCTTCCTTTACTAAATTCACCTTGTCTGGACAGTACTCATTAAAAGCAATAACAATGCATTCTTTTATTGGGAGGCGGACAACTTGACTACACGGACAACTCACCAGAGACAACTCGACTACCTGGAGACCTGGTGAGTTGTCCGTCTTTTCGCATTTTCTACGGTGGTGTTTTAGGTCTATAGAAATGCGTTTTTGATATTTTTAGTGCTCAAATGTTGAGAAAAATACATAAATATTCTCTAGAAAGCATTTTTATTTGTATAAGTGGCTTATTTTAATCATGTTGTATGAATACAAATACAGTCTACAGACGAAATTGAAGTAACGTTAGCGAAGTTAGACTGTTGACTTATAGGACTGTGTTCGTTTAATTTTATGAACTTTATTGGTATTGAATGTTTTGAATGAGCACATTTGAATATATTAAAACCTTTATACTTCACAGTAACACTTAAATATTTATGAATGTGAGCTCAGTAGTCTGTGGTTGCAGTAGTCTAAACTCGCCTACGGCAGTCGCCCGTCAACTCACCAGTCGAGCAAACGCTCTGCGACGTGACGTCATCGATGCTCGAGGTAAAGACAACTCGACTACCGAGCAACGAGAGTCAGACAACTCACTAGTCGAGCAATCGCTCTGCGATATAGATGCTCGAGGTAAAGACAACTCGACTACCGAGCAACCTCACTAGTCGAGCAATCGCTCTGCGATATCGATGCTCGAGGAGAAGACATTGCTTTGCAAAACGCAGACTCAATAGTTGCATAGCATTTACTTAGTGCCGACTGATATTAGTTGTAAGCCAACTTACCACGGCAAGGTTTCAGTCATAGAGTTGAAAATTCTTTTTGCAGAAGAAAACCAGGAACAGATAGGCACTGTCGCTGCGCCTGGCAGAGAAACTGGGCCGAAGAATGGATAAAAGATGTTTACTTTTTGTTACGATTAATGAATTTATTATGATATTTAAATACTAAACGTTATGGGGAAATTTAATGGATGGAAGGTTTTGTTTTCTTTTTCGTTACGAATATTTAATTTTATTTGAATACTGAACGTTATGGGAAATTTGCTGCGTTACATACTTACTCTTTGCAATACTGCGGCCCGTAGATCCTTGAACACCTCCGAAGAAGAGAGTCCACAGATAACTCTCCTTCCTTAAACTGTTCCCAAACATGTTGCACCCTCTCGTTGGCTTCCGCATGCCTGCCGTAGACACACCCCACAACATTCTCTTCCAAAATATCCACAACGTCCGCCTCTATCCCTATACTTACCTCGTACATTGTTGAGAATATTCGGCGGAGTTCTTGAGAGCTTGAGTATGCATCTTTTCTTTCAGTGATTTGAACCTGGGCGTGATAAACATAGGAGGTATATAGCACAGCGCCATGGCATGCTTTATCAGGTCTCTTGTTCCAGCGTCCCTAAAACAAAATAAAACATGTTAAAACAAAAAAAAAAAACTGTGATGGAAACGACCTCGGCTAATGAGTATTTACGTTTGTAAGGTGTCAGGCCGGCGATAATGAGGCTGTAAACTCGGCGATAACCGAGCAGTAATCTCGGCGCGCGGCATCATCATCACCGATCTGGCACCTTATCTAATCTCATATCACCAATCTGGTACAGATATCCATGCACATTCCGGCGCAGGAAAATTGACTACGTCCACATCTTCAATGTAATTAACAACCTACTCACCCTTTAGTTTTCCGGTGCACGTGTGAAGAGATTCGTAATGGACTTCGAAGCCGCAACATGGCAAGCACTTTCTTCAGTATGGCCGGACGTCGAAAAGCAGGGATGCTCTTTCCACTTCACTCAGGCCATCATGAAGAATGTGCGCCCCAATAATTTGGCTCGCCTATACAACAAGTGAGTGGTTAACCATATTTATTTATGTCTTTGTACTTCTTCCACTTCTTTTGTTTTAACATGTTTTGTTTTAGGGACGCTGGAACAAGAGACCTGATAAAGCATGTCATGGCGCTGTGCTATATACCTACTATGTTTATCACGCCCAGGTTCAAATCACTGAAAGAAAAGATGCATACTCAAGAACTTCGCCGAATATTTTCAAAACACATGGTTATACAACAGTGTCTGGACTCCCAAGGATTGGTCAGTATTCGACGTAGAAATAAGAACCAACAATCATCTGGAAGGTTGGCACCGCCATTTCAACAGTATAACTCGGAAAATTATGCCTTTTTACAGTTTAATCTCAACAATGTACGAGGTAAGTATAGGGATAGAGGCGGACGTTGTGGATATTTTGGAAGAGAATGTTGTGGGACGTGTCAACGGCAGGCATGCGGAAGCCAACGAGAGGGTGCAACATGTTTGGGAACAGTTTAAGGAAGGAGAGTTATCTGTGGACTCTCTTCTTCGGAGGTGTTCAAGGATCTACGGGCCGCAGTATTGCAAAGAGTAAGTATGTAACGCAGCAAATTTCCCATAACGTTCAGTATTCAAATAAAATTAAATATTCGTAACGAAAAAGAAAACAAAACCTTCCATCCATTAAATTTCCCCATAACGTTTAGTATTTAAATATCATAATAAATTCATTAATCGTAACAAAAAGTAAACATCTTTTATCCATTCTTCGGCCCATTTTCTTTGCCAGGCGCAGCGACAGTGCCTATCTGTTCCTGGTTTTCTTCTGCAAAAAGAATTTCCAACTCTATGACTGAAACCTTGCCGTGGTAAGTTGGCTTACAACTAATATCAGTCGGCACTAAGTAAATGCTATGCAACTATTGAGTCTGCGTTTTGCAAAGCAATGTCTTCTCCTCGAGCATCGATATCGCAGAGCGATTGCTCGACTAGTGAGGTTGCTCGGTAGTCGAGTTGTCTTTACCTCGAGCATCTATATCGCAGAGCGATTGCTCGACTAGTGAGTTGTCTGACTCTCGTTGCTCGGTAGTCGAGTTGTCTTTACCTCGAGCATCGATGACGTCACGTCGCAGAGCATTTGCTCGACTGGTGAGTTGACGGGCGACTGCCGTAGGCGAGTTTAGACTACTGCAACCACAGACTACTGAGCTCACATTCATAAATATTTAAGTGTTACCGGTACTGTGAAGTATAAAGGTTTTAATATATTCAAATGTGCTCATTCAAAACATTTAATACCAATAAAGTTCATAAAATTAAACGAACACAGTCCTATAAGTCAACAGTCTAACTTCGCTAACGTTACTCCAATTTCGTCTGTAGACTGTATTTGTATTCATACAACATGATTAAAATAAGTCACTTATACAAATAAAAATGCTTTCTAGAGAATATTTATGTATTTTTCTCAACATTTGAGCGATAAAAAAATTTAAAAAACGCATTTCTATAGACCTAAAACACCACCGTAGAAAATGCGAAAAGACGGACAACTCACCAGGTCTCCAGGTAGTCGAGTTGTCTCTGGTGAGTTGTCCGTGTAGTCGAGTTGTCCGTCAGCCCTTTTATTAATTCTCCATCAATAAGAGGTTTTCCTTTCTTAGCTAATTTCTCAGCTATAAGGTAACTAACTTTTGTACATGTTCCACTTTTAACAATATGTTTTTGAAGATTAGCTTGTTGTGAGCTAATTGCCTTTGTCAATTCTTCAATTTTCGTTTTTCTTCTTTCTTCATTAAATGTCTGATATTCTGACTCATGTTTCGAAACATAATGACGTCTGACATTGTATTCTCTGCATACGCTAATCTTATCATTACATATAAGACATGTTATATTGCCAAATAACTCGGTCACAAAATATTTTTCCGTCCATTGGATATTAAATTTCCTCTTTTCTTCTGCTATTTTCCTTTTTTAGTAATAGATTCCATGGCCATATAAATATAAAATTTTCATTACTTAAGATTATAGTTCTCTGAAAAAGAAATTAACCATTAATAGGTGTACTGAGCCGTAGTTTACTGAAAATGCATTTATTTCAACAATAAAGAAAATTTAAATGATTAAGCACTTACTTTTGAGAGATATAGTCTGCACACCGCCACAGCCAAAACAACACTGTCGAAAACAAAGACTTGCGAACGGCATGGCGAGTAGCTGGTGGCGGCGCACCAGAGCGCGAGAAAAAATACATACGGGAGTTTCAATTTGGTCGCTACAATTATTTTATTTATTAAATATAAAGTATTTTTTGACTAAATTACAATAAATATATTTTGACTAAATTACATGAAGACTCTCGTGCTCATTACTTCATAAATTTGCTAAAAAAAAAATTTTTAATGATTCGTTAGTGGGCCGCATCCAAACATTAAGTGGGCCGCAATGCGGCCCACGGGCTGCAGGTTGGACATCCCTGACTTAAACCATACATATAAGCGGAATAACAGCGAATAATGTATAAAGATTGGTTTCACGTGTATCTTACAGCAAATCATCCAAAATTAATTAAAAAACCAATACATTTTTTCCCGCCTATCAGCGTTTTCATACATAAAATACAATCTCAGATCGAGGCTAGAGGTAGAAAAATATCTTCGAGTTGCCGTCTCCCAAATAAACCTCGATTTGATATGTTGTGTATTATACACAAAGTTTATAATTTGCATTAGTCATAATAAACGCTATTATTCACAGTTTTATGTGATAAGTTTCATATAATTTTGTGCAAGAAAAATGCTAGTGTCGACAATAGTCTTAAAATCGATAACTAATTACATGTTTACCAAATGCTTGGGTCGCGGGAAGTTAAGAAAATTTTTTTTGGGTTGCGCTAAAAAGTAGTTGCGGACCCATGGCTTAGGGAACCGCGAGACAATTTAACCTCGGAACAGAAGCAGTTTGATTTGAAGTAAAATTTAGATGTCATGCTTTTACAGTGTTTCTCCAAAGCACGTCACGCTCTACCGAAGACAATATTACGTAACAAACGTTGGTTAACGAGCAAGAGTGTGGCTGTTGTTTATGGAAGGCATGTGCATCTGATTGTAAATCTTCTCGGGGTTATTTAAAAATGCCCCCGCCATAAAAATGAAATTAGATACAACGATTCATATATATGTGAGAGTTGGTTTTGCTGTGATAATTCTGGAGGAAAAGAAAAACCACAGTGGCACCGTCCTATCCCGATGTCGCTAAGATGACACTAAAATGCTTATTCCATTTGCAACAACTTACGGATGTGAGGCAGCTTTTTCTACGTTACTCGCTATTAAAACAAAATGCCGAAACAGAATGGACGTGGGACACGATATGAGAGTTGCATTATCCAAAATATAACCCAAGGCAGAAGAACTAGTGGGAGCCAAGCAAGCAGCAAGCAAGCAGGCGTGTTTCCCCGAAAATGAGACCGGATCTTATTTCAATTTTCTTCCGAAAAATAACACTAAGGCTTATTTTCGGGGGATGTCTTAAATTTTTATTTATTAAAAACCAAAATACTAAGTAGAGAAACACGAGATTTTCAAATATACAGAATATGAAAACCGATATAATATACATTTACTTATAAATAGCGCGTTGTAATTCAAAATAATTGCAAAATATAGATTAACCAGTCATTTAAACGTGTAGGAGAGATTTCTTGCTATCGATCGAGTCGAAAAAAATTCGCGTTTTCGACTAGGTCTTTTTTATGGAGAGGGCTTATATTGAAATCATTTAAAAAATTCATGCTAGGTCTTATTTTCAGGGTATAGGTCTTACTTTCGGGTAAACACGGTATCTCATTGTAGTGTTTTAATGTCATTCAATAGAATAGATGAATGCTTGATATACCGCGTTGCTATTTGCTTCCATTTCTTTAGTGGACCGCGAGTCATCGGAAAAATTGAAAGTGGACCTTTATGCATAATATTTTTAAAAGTTCGAGAACCACTGATCTAATTCAATACAGATGGGAAAGCAGTTTGTTGGATATACACATCAACCTTACTGGATAATGAAACATCACATGCAAAAGCTTCGGTTTAAAAAACTTTAGCGTAAGCTAGTATCAATCGTTCATGTTTCACTATGAATAGGTCCAGGAATACTCTCGCTCCCACCGTTGGTGATTGTTTAAAACAGTGTTTCCCAACGTGTCAGTCCGCAGACATTGGCTACAAAGCGCAGCGTTCAGGTACTGGTAAGTTACTGTTGCTGTTTAGGTTCGTTCATGATGTCGTATGATTTTGTGGGAATTGATGGCAAAACATTTCGTTATGGACTTTGTGTCCATATGTTTGAGCATAGCTCTCTTGTTAGTTAGTTCTAAATTTTTCAATTTAACAAAGTCAATGAATTTCGTCGTTTTGCATGTCTCTTTGTACATGTAGTCCTATTTAGTAAACGCTAAACCTAATTTTAGAACTTTTTATTGAAAAATATTTCCAATGGGATGGAACGGGCTTACATATCTATGGGATGGGACAGAAAAATATGTCCCATGGACAAGCCTGCAGATCCAAGCGAAAGAGAACAGGAGTTACATTTAGTGGTATGATTCACACTTTTTGTCAGCCAGTTCCATCACAAAAGTCATATTTTTTAGCCGGTTCTGTTACAAAAAGTCATATTTTTTTGGCAAATAAACTGATTTTTTTTAACTACTCCCTAATTAACAATTCAAAAAAATGGTTGGGTAAACATCATTTTGTCAAAATTTTTGATGATGTTTAGGATTGTCTATAAAAATAAAAATATTGCTGTATAGTGTATATATTTATTTTATATTGATCCATTGACAGTAACCAGTAGTTCTAACCGGTTCGCTGATCACATAAAATTCCGTGAGACGGTGCTATAGAACCGATGCGAACCGGCTTAATCCCACCACTGGTTACATTCAAGTGTATCCCATATTTGGAAATATAAAAAAATATGTAGCATGATGAATGATAATTATCCCAAGTCGATCAAGACTCTTCAGGATAGTCATCTTCACTCTTACTACAGCATCCTTGCACTATATGAACACGGATCCACCGACACAAAAAATTAAAGAAACATAATAGTTAGTCCCTGAGACACCCAATCGATAGCACATGATGATAATTGTTTTAATTCAGCTAATGCTGCTGTATGCTGATGTGCATCGCTCCTCTAAAACATTCACATCTATGCTTTTTATGTAAGGGGGAATACTAATCGGTAATAGATTCCTGGAACAGTATAGGTAATTATTTATTTATTGAATATGGTAGTAAATTGAAACTACTCGCAAATATACTTTCTACTGTTGAATAATCACAGCAAAGCAAAAATTTTCTTATGTGAAGTGATCCATTTTCGGGCCCATTTTCTCGAGAAGAGTGTGAAGTAGGTATGTAAACTTTGCGTTTATATTATTAACCTTTTTGACGCATTTTACTATGCACCACAGTCACTAGTTGCTGTCGTTATTTCTATTTAGAAAAGTGGGTTGTTACGGATAAAGTTTTATGACGAATTTAATTATACATATTTTTTTAAGAATATTGGCGTTTACTGCTTACGTATGGTGGACTTTGTTTGCGAGACACGCATTTATAAAAATCAACCCTGCAGAAACCTCGTCGGCATAATTGTTCATTAGGTTAAAGGCATTCATAGCGTTCTGTGTTCTTATTTCGAACCGTATGCTAGTTCTATTGGGAGTTGCACTTGGCAAACGCCGCAGTGGTTTAAAAACATACCAATACCTTCAAAGAATGTCGTTGCATTATTAGAATGACAGTAAACTTAACAAATTGAGGTTGAAAAAAAACTCGATCTCTGTGCCCGACCTACTGCTGTAACATACTTAAAAGTGAAATAACATTCTAGGCTATTTTTTGTTGTCTTAAATCATCTAGATTTAATACTTTATGTGGGTGTTGTCTGTAATTCTGTACCCAGTCTTATTTTGTATATCTGTATATATATCTTATTCAGGTATATATTCAGTTCTTCTCAGGTTACTCTTTTATACACGAGGATTCTCCAACAACGGCCGGGGGAGTGTGTTTTTACATAAAAGACTATGTTGAATATTTCAAAACAGATGAATATAAGCTTAATCTTGTTGGCTGGAAGGATCTGTGGATAAGTGTCAATCTAAACAATAGCAAACAAGTGATTGTACCGGAAATATATAGACATGCCAAACAAGCTCGCAAAAAATTCCACACATTGCTAAACGAGTCGCTGCACAAAATTATGATAAACAAGAAAACAGCTTTCTTTCTTGGCGACTTTAAAATAAATTTGTGCAAAACTTCTGATTCCTTCGTTTTTGAATACTCAAACATGTTACTGTCTAATTCATTACAAGTGTTCACAACTGCGCCTATACCAGAATCACTGATATCTCTTGCACCTCAATTGATCACATATATATACAGCAACGAAAACGATTTACAGTTGTTGGATTATGCCTTGTGGTATGGTATTTCTGACCATCTTTTCAGTGTGTATACTTCGCAATAAACCATTAAAAAAGAATTCAGAGACAAAATTTGTGCGATCATTGAAATACTTCCACCTTGAATCATTTTTGGAAGACATTGAAAACTCAACAGCTAAATTAAATATTGACTGTTTATTCAAGCTTGATATTGAAAAATCATTCGGTACGCTTCTGGAAACTCTAAAATCGGTTGTTGACAAACATGCCGCACTGAGGAAAAAACACCCAAAGAACTGAGATTTGTCTCGAAACCATGTTTCCCAATAGATATCAAGAAATTAATCTCGACTCATAAACGTTTTGTATAAATGTCATTTTTTGTCGACAGACAAATCAAAAATAAGGTATCACAAAAGATACTTCAACATTCTCTCACACATCAAGAAAAAGGCTTAAACGAAATTTTACAAAGCAGAATTTAAAGAACTATAGAGGGCGACAAAAAGAAGACTTGGAGTCTCATTAACACAATCACCAATAAGAAACGTAAACGAAATTTTCCACACGAAATTGAGACAACTCATAGAATCATATACAACCCCCAGTCCATATGCCAAGAATTTAACACTTACTTTGTAAATTTTGGACCTAATCTTGCATCGAAGCTAGCAAATAATTCTATAAATTTTATGAAGTATTTGGGCAAACCTCAGAAAAATTTAATCTATCTGGAGCCTATACTAGAATATGAAATTATTTCCATCGTTAACAAAAAGGATTAAAGAAAGGCTTTTGAACGGACGGTCTGTCTATTCGTTTTCTATAACTTATGATTCGTATCATTAGCAAGGACCTTACAGATTTCTTTAAAGAAGGGTCGCCTAACCCGTGGCCAGCGGAAGCATTTTGAGTGGCCCGCGCCGTATTTTTCAGAATTGGATAAAAAAATTGGAGTAAATCTATTTTTTGAGTGATGTAGTATACAAAGATGTGATACAAACGATTTGTATATTTTCCTGAAATGCGCTCTGCCAGCCCTTGCAAACGAGACATTAGGGTCATTTCGAATCGAAACCAACTTGGAGGAAATATCGATAAATAAAGGTGCCATAGCCGCTTACACACTTGGTCTTTAACTACTCTATATGATGTTATCGCAAAACAATAGAAGCCATTCTCAGATTGAGAATTCGCTAATGAATGTATATTATATATTGTTCGGGTTGCCAATGTTTTACGTCCGGAAATAAAAGAGGTGTTTGCAAAAATAGCCTGTCAAGACAGACCATAACTCGTCATGTCAAAGAACTTGAGAAGTCTAACAGCGGAGACTTCAATTGCAAAGGCGGGAAAATTTTCATCGTATTCCTTGGCGCTTGACGAAAGCACTGGCATCATGTAGTCATCAATGCTGGCATCAAGGTTACTGCTCAGTTGGCGATCTTCTTACGGGGAGTTAATAATGATTTCGAAATTACCGCAGAGCTTGCAGCAATAGTCCTTACTAAGGGCACGACCTGCGGCATTATTGTTCCAATCTTTATGAAACTACGCAACGAGAAACCATAATGAAATGCCAATAACAGAGGTTAAACATCCTACTCGCGAATGCGCGATGAAGTCCTGGAAGGAATTCTCAGTTCCCCGTCATCAAAGGTCCTTTCTGAACTGCGGACGATTTTCGTTAAATGTATTTTTTGAAATTAATAAGTAGAAAACTAAGTCGACTCTATGTAAATAGTAAGCGTCAAAATTTTAAAAAAATATATAAAATGAAATTCATCAAAAATAATTTCTGTGATAACCCACCTTTAACACCTTCTTTTCATATTGACTCCGGTAAGCACTTCTCACTGATGTTTGAGCAAAGTTGTTGCTACCGGCAACGTTTCGTGTTCATTCTCTAAACCGGCACGATTCTGGTTTACGTGATCTGCGCGGTTAGTTGTTTGGAGGTATATTTGTGACTTCAAAGTTATACTTTTATTTCATCGCTGTACCGATATAATACAGCGCCTCAACAGCAATATGAGAGGTCAGTCAGGAATGCATAAACCTCCAATTCAAGAACAAATATCGGAAATCACCAAAAAAATTTCGCTTTTGGGTAAGTTAGTAATTTTTAATTACCGCAGTCCAGAATGGTGTATGTCTGTATCATGGTGTTTTGCGGTATCAAACCCTACACACTGACACATTATTATAATTATTTGTAGCCTATATGTTATTTTCACTCAATGATATACTTTATTTTCACTTAAATTCTGGTAAGTTAGATCAATTGTCAGAATGTTGAATGAACTCATTACAAGTCTCAGTGATCATCACTGCATTTATATATTTGTCATCAGAATATTTTAGTATTATTGTTTTTTATTATCTCTTTTAATCCAAATATCAGTAGGACACAGTTCTCCGATTCCAAGGATAGTCCCCATATTAAAAGACATCAATTATAACAGTGAATGCAACCCATTTCTTCTTGAGACAGTCTGGGCCTCCATACTGACGAAAAACCGGCACTGCACAACAAACTAAAAGACAGCGCAATCCAAAAATGCCTCATATTTTCGTTTTATTGAAAAAAATTTTACCATAGCTTTCGAGAGTTTTTAGCTAAAAACGCCATGATAAATTTAAATTATTGAAACAAGCATGGCCCTTGTCGCCCTTGTTTCAGAGATAAATTGTGTGTTTGTTTTATTGAACCAAATATTAAGACATCTTGGAATCAGAGAACTGTGCTCTATTGAATTTAGTGTGATTTCACTACTGGGTTTGATTTTAACCTCATTTTAAACTTTAGTTTGTCAAAAGATCAAATTTTCTCACTGATCAGTCAACTCATAATTTATATTTTTATAGAGGGTGATCGTAAAGCTTATTATGAAAGTTCACAATGGTCAATCAAGAAGAACAGAGAGATTATCGCGAGAATGAGACAAGAGAATAAAACATTGCACAAGACATTAGCAGATCTGCTTGCGGTAAGTAGCCTATTCTGTGTGAGAATTAAGAATATTTTGTGAATTCTCTGTATCCTCTAGCTAGCATTGTTTACATTTTTAGAAAACAACCTCCAAAGTTTTCAAACTTCACAATCTGTGCAATTTGGCTCATGTTTTTTCAATTACATTCGTGTTTTTTAAATTTGTTGAACATGCTTTTTGATTTGTTCAGGGAGATGATAAAGTTATAGATGAAGCATTTGAAGGTAGACATGTGGAACGAGCAGCATTGCGTAACAAGTCTGGAAAAACTGCTATCATGATTATAGATCAAAAGGTTATTTTATTTATTTTTCAATTTTGACAATATACTTTTATACAACTTCAATATAAAGGTGTTCTTTGGTGAGATTTGTGAAGTGCCTTTCTAGCATGTGACTACTTTGTATCCAAGTCATTCTACAATAAGTTAAACCTGCTATGAGTTGGAATTGACCTAAAATTAAAAGTATTACCAGAAAATTAATTTGAATCTAGTAAAATATTGTATTGTAATATTGTAATCTAAAATTTATCAATTCATGTGTAATTTTATTTGTATTATTGCTCCTAACCTTGTAAAATTATGCCCAGGTTTGTGACAGTAAGAAGAGATTGAATGCTTTGAAATCGACGAGTGAAGCAAGAAAAAGAAAATTGAATGAACTTCAAACCCAACATGATCAGATGGTGAAGGACAAATCAGCTGCTGAAGAGTTAGATAAAGGAGAGAGTGAATCAGCTCAGGTAAATATGATTTTTTTTCATGCGTAAAATAGTTCAATTTTCTTTTGTGATTAGAAATTTGTTTTATTTAACTTAAGGAAAATAATCAATGATAGCATCTTTATTATTTCACACAGCCTTCACACATCATTTCCAATCCTGCAAACAATGCCCAATACAGAGATATTGTGAAATTTGATACTGGTCGATATTTCCTACAGATAATGAGAACATTTTTATGTCAAAATACAATTTGACTTTTCAGTAATAATCTGGTATAGAATTTGAATTGTTAAATCATCGATCAATCCATCTATGAATATTCAATTTTATTCTTGTTATGATTCGTCTGAATTCAAGTTTTAGCAAAACTTAGTCATGCTCACTGTACGACATGAGGTGTACATGCATCATTTTGCTAAATTGTTATTATTGGGAAAATTGTCTTTCACCGCAACAAGGGGATCAATCTCAAATCAATTTCAAATCTTCAGTATTTAAAGATGAAAATAGATGCTAGATGATAATTACTTATATATTGTTTTAATTTTCCATGAGTCATATTGGCCCCCATATTTACCCAAATTTATTTTTTATTTTTTAATTTATGGAAACGCTTTTTACGAAGTATGGAAACACTGGTATATGACCCTTGTGTCAACATATTTGAGAATTGTTTTTATGTTTACATTACAATAGCATTTAAGACAACTGGAAAATCGTTTGGATAAAGCAAGATTAAAAAGTCAGGAAGCAGATCACATCAGTAAAGTTTATGAAAAAATCAAAGCCCATTTACAACAGGTGCGTAAGTCAGTAGAACCTATTCGTGATAAACAGCCGGTTGGAAACTCATTTGCAATAAACAATGTTACACAGTACAATTGCAAAACAGTGATTGCAAGGATCATTTTAGGTAGTTTCATCATTTTATTGTGAGAGAATTATCTTGAAATTCAATTAAATGAAAATTGTTCATTTATTCATTATTCCTATAAAAGCATATGCGAAAGCAAAGGAGTATTAAAATATCAATTATTCAAAACAAAATATTTGTGTCGAACAGATGACAATGGAATTGTTTCTATCACACACATAAGAAGGAACTTGTCTATAAACTGTGTTTATTTTAACAGGAGAGTCTGACTTTCCATAATCAATTAGATGCTCAGGAAGCAGATATATTAAAAACAAGACATGAATTAAAAGAAGTTCAGTCCATGTATAGTGATGCTCAAGTTGCAAGAGATGATGCTAAAGAGGAATTAGCAAGACATGAAGCTATTGTTTACAAGTATGTTATTGTTTGTTTAATAGACATGGTAAATTAGAAAAATTTTAAGTTTGGTCACATTGATCTCCTTTAATAATCTGTTGATAAGACATTTTTAAAATTCTGTAGTATTATGTTTTATTTTGCATAAGAATTATTACATTGGAAAAAATAGTGTTATATAAAGTTAATTGATGATTGGAAGCAATTTATTCTTTAATACTTTATCAGAGAGAGAAAAGAAAGAGAAGAAGCTCTGGCTGAACTCAAACTACAAGCTGAAGAAAAGAAGGCTCATGCAGAAAGAGTAGAACGAAGGGTAACCAAATTTTTTTGAAATCTGAATTAGTGGTTTAATTTTAAGCCTCAATACATAATAACTTGAAATCTAAATTTGAAAAAATTGAATCATGAAAATCTCATCAAAAATGTATTGTGGGGAATTCTCCTTTGATCTAAAATTCCAACATCAAATATATAGCAATGTAGCCTACATTGTATTGTGGTACAATCTTAATTAACAATTTTTATTCTTGCAAGATTTGGAATATCGACTTCATTAGTGCTATATCACAAATTGCTCATAGGACTTCAGAGCAAATATACAAGTCTCTGTATGGAGTGATCTGTTCTGTGCAACAAATTTCTGATTCTACTTGAAACAGTACAAGAATGTATGCAATACCACCTATACTGAATGAGTCTTTGTAAAATAAATATATTTCTTATATTTTCCTCTTTAAAATTTGCAGATGCAGAGAGCAGCATTAGGTGAGCAAGAACTTGGACAGGAGGGACAGAAACCTGCTCTCACCGAAGAAGAACAAGAGAAGAAAATCACAACATTTGAGGAAGCTTTCATCAGGATTAAAGAAGCGACTGGAGTATCTGATGTGCAAGTCCGTTCTTTCATATATCAAGTTCTATATATCATAATATAACTACCTAATTGTTTTCCAAACCTATCGATTTAATGACTAAGCTGAGTATAACTACTAAGAAAATAATGGCAAGAAATGAAACATTTAACAATAATAAAAAATGTTTTCAATTACCGGTAATAAAGAATACCAATTTCTATACTCAATAAACACAATGATTTAAAATACCTTTGTTGGATATGAATCAGATTTCAGCACTCTTAATTTCCTGTTGTTCACGCTTCGTGTTAAGAGTGCTTATTCCATCACAACTTTGGTTACACTGTGTGTGTCTGTAGGTTCAAATCCCGCGGGGGATGATTATGTGCCCGATGTTTACTGGATTTTTCATCACCGTAGAGTGGTTCACGTAATCGCTGGTCAGTTACAGCTTCTTCCACAACCAAGTACATACATTTAAATCAGTTGGTAAATATTGCCCTAATCGTCACAGACTGGTAACCAAATGAGACATGGTTTGCCATATAAATGAGCCATCTTATCGACTCTTCTCTTTCCCATGATATATATATTTATATACAAAATTCCGGTGTACCTAATTTCTACGTAATTGTTTTTCAGGAAGTTGTGGATAGATTCCGTTCCCAAGGAGAAACTCAGAAACATCTGGAAGAATTGAAGGCAAACAATAAGAAACAACTTGATAGATTGAAGGAAGAGAAAGAGAAATTACAACAGGAATATGAAGAAATGAAATATTCTGGGGAAGCTAAACTTTCAAAGTAAATTTTCTCTCATCTACTAAATTCTAGTGATTGTGATTACTCTGTGTTGTGCTTAAGTTCAGTTATACTAGTATGCATTATTCTGAATCTGGTTATATCCATTTAGGATAAGTAGAAATATACTGTACCAATTTTCATTCATTTTTGGTTATAACAGCAATCTGACTTGAGATAAAACTATATTTTAAATTTGACATGCATTTTGGTATATTCTGCTACTTGTTTATTCTATGGAAAAGAAGTTGTTCTTCTCATTATAAAAGCATTTTCATCATACAAATCATATTTCATCTTCTGCATTTGATTCAGTGGTCAACGAATGTTGGAAGAATTTGAGCAGCATTTGATGGAAGAGCAGCAAAGACGAGATGATGCTGCAGAGAAATTGGAGAGAGCAAGTGGTATACTTGTGAGTGTGAAAGCTGGAGTTGAACATCTTGCAGACAAACTACAACACCTCAAAACGGTATGTGTTCGAAGTTATAGATACATTTTTTTCGTTCCATATGTTTATGAGGCGTTTCATGGTACTGATTATACTAACTGGATGTCTGAAATTTGTTTTTTCTTAACAACATGGTAATTTATAACAAATCATAAAAGTAAATATCCTTTGTGGCATCCCCAAAACTAGGAATAATGTCTCCATGACAACTTAATTTTTTTTTCCTGAGGGAAGATTCAACCTGCCATTGGAATTTTTTTCTTATTATTTTTGTTGTATTGATTTCATGGGTTACATAGTGAAAAAGATGACTTATTCTTCATGAGTTCTTTATCTATTAAATTTCAGTTATTTATTTGGGATTGTCCTGAAATAAGATTATTATTTTCAGATGAAAAGTCATGTTCCAACTGCTCATTTATCACCATCTTCTGATGAGTATGTACTTGATCTTCTCTCAATATCAGAGGAAAAACTTCTCAAATTACTTGAGGAATTAGATGGGCGACAGCTTGCAGATATATTGAGACAAATGGAGGAGGAAGAGGTGAAATTTTCTTGTCTATGTTGAAAACTACACATGAAACATTTTGACAGAATGGTGATGCCTTAGTTTAGACCAGGGGAGGGAAAACTGAAGCCGGTGGGCCATATAATATTCAATGTGATCAGCGAAGTATTTATGACATGTTAACAGCACTTTTTGTTCATGTATAAATATTTTTTGAAATGCCTCGTCATTATTGGTAATCTATCTACAACATATCCTGCTGTTCCTCGCAATGGGATGGATTTTCCTAAAAATGGCATATATTTGCTATGAAATAAACACTGCAAAGTAAGAGTTTCAGAATCTTGGTTTCAAAACACATTGAATGTCCCACCAACAATTTACCTAATGTATACTTGAAATAAAGGCTGCCTAATGGAGGGCTGGTCTAAACATCTCAATTTCTGTGATTGGCAATAACCATAAACCATAAAAAGCTGCGAGAAGTCTATTCTATAAGAAATATTGAAAATGACCTCATCATTTGTATGCTAATAAATATTTTAGTTATCAGAGGTTTTGAAAGTTTTATTAAATAAAACTGTCACCAGGCTTTCTTAGTCCCAATCTGAGGTAAATAAATGTGGAATCCATCTGTCTAAATACAATATCCTATTAATTTTGTTATATTTTATTTAGCATTTGAGTATCAAAGTTTTGTGAGGTCCATTGGGGGTTAGCCTAAAGTTTTGCGTCTCATTATACCAAGAAGTTTCCCCAGCCCTATTGGTCTAGGTTCCAAATGAACATGCTGATATCAGATTGGTTTAAATTATTTTAGATTCAGTCCAATCTGGCATCAGGAGGTTAATTAAATGGACATTTAGTCACTTATTTAATTCTCATCTTCCCTTGACTAACCATTTTAAAACATCTAAAACTATTTTTTTCAGTTTCACTCCAGCATTGAAGGGAAGTTGCCACCATCGAATACTCGAATAAATCTACCTGCGGCTCAAAAACATGACGCCTATGAAGGTTTGTTTGATGTTTTTATATGAGAAAAAAGGCTGTACTTATCGTAGAAAAACAACAAATTGTCCCAGCAACACTTAATTGTATCAAAAGCAATTTTTAACAGTTATTACTTTGGTTGACTTCCATTAATCTTCTTTAGATGAAGATGCAGAGAGTGGTGAGGATGACACTGGAGCGCCAACAAGAGATGCTTTGAAACGGAGATCACAACAGATCGTAGATACTAAGTTGAAAAAAGGTAGAAGCCGACCAAGAAAAAAGAAAGGCAAAAATTAATTGCTGTATTCTAAACTTTATGTTGTGCGCCTATTGGTTTTTCATGTTAATATCACAAGGGTTTGTATTTTTCTGTGGCAAACTTATGTTACATCTGGGTAGTTAATATTTGGGCTCAAATTGAGGGGAGTGTAGAGCATAGGCACACATGCCTCGCAACATGAAATAAAGCATTTACAAAGCACATTCGGTTATTTAAAAAAAATTATGAAACTCTCTTATCAATAATCAGCAAAATATTCCTGAATTAAAATTATTTTTCACTAAATCTATCAGATCCAATTGTATTTTGAATTTTCTGTCTTTCACCTTGGTTGAGCAATTTGTATGGTAATAGTGTAAAGAATTTGCAATGCTTTTGCCTGTCTATTGGTAGCACATACCAGTGTTTTCTAAACTTCTTTCCCCAGAGTGCACCTATTTAACAACCTACGAATTATAGTTCGATTTATTTGTTGAAAGTATATATATGTTATAAAATAAGTAAGGAGTATTTGTATTTGTTGTAAAAAAAATAAGTCAAAGAAATATTTTAATGCAATGAAGCATTTCCTTGGGCTGCATTTCACCTGTGATTGACAGGATTTGGTAATTTTTTGAATAAAAATTAATTTTTCATCATTAAGATATTGCACAAATGCTAGTTTGTCTAATACTGCACCTCGCTAACCGGTGTTTTGAGTACATTGTTCGAAAACTAACACCGGAACTTGAAAAGTAATTGATATATAGGATTTTTGCTAACATTTCTTCCAGATTTCAGAATTTACTTTATATATTGTTTCGTTCATGTGCTCTTACTTATTGTATATATTTTAGAATTAGATTGTTTGTTTCTTTGTTCCTATCTATATCTTAATTCTATCCTGAATAATAAATACACATTAAAGTTATATGTTTATCATCAGATAGTGCATGATAGGAAAAACTCATGTTCAAACTAAAATGCGCTAATTTCATACAATTTAATACGTTCAGATGGTGTTGTTCTGTCACGTGATACACGGCTTGTTTTGCAAATTCAAACCTGCTTCGCTGCATCAGTTTATTAAACCTTCTGAATTACGGAATAGGTCTACTTCAGTGAGCTTGGTGACGTAGTCTAGTTTGCAATAGGACTCGGGACTAGACTCGAAGCGGTAATGACTCGACTTGACTGACTTGAGACTCGATAATACACTCGGGGCTCGGATCACCCGTGGCGCAACTTAACTACACTCGAAATCGATGGCTGTATGAAAATTTATTATGCGCCATTACCCTGATAATACCGCGAGTACATAGAATAGCACAATATCAGATTTGCTCAATATGTCCATTTGATTGTGTTCGTGCTCATCTAATATATCTTCAACTTCAAGTACGTTTTAATAACGAATTTTTAGATTTATGAGACAATAATCTCCAACATTTTGCAATTAATAGCAAATGAGATAATTATTATTATAATGACTAAAGTTGAAAATTAAAAATAAACAAACAGTTGCACCAGGCTCGATAAATTTTTTTGTGCACCTCATTAATAAAGGAAAATAGTATTTTCTGTTAGATGTGGTGTGCACTTGAGAAGAGTGTAATAAATGTTTGCTTTCCTTGGTGTTCATCAAAAATGTCATATTGTAGATTTACCGGTAATGTAAGGAAAAGATGTGCAAAGGAACTTCTTATGTATATATAGAAATATAACAAAACGATAACAAACTATTTTAGAATACACATAACGAAACTTCGCATAGTCGGCATATTCATATTGAGCTCATTCTCAATTATTTGGCGTATAGGAAGTTTTGTTTATGTAGACAATGTTTAGGCTAGTGGGAAGACAACAGTGAGCGCGCACTCCATTACAACAAGCGTATTTAGAATAATTTCATTTTCATCTCGAACATTTTCCGGCCTTGACTTAGACGTAATGATGTTTCTGTTTACGTCAAAGACCTTCGCACTGACGGAGAAATTCTTCCCGATTCCGGTTTGTCACTCTGTGGATACAGCACAGAACTACTTGATCTTCGAACGTTTGCAAGGTTCAGGAAGCTTCCTTTTGAATCATCATTGTTTGCCTCTGGTGCGTGAAGCTTGTGCCATCTTGCCACTGGCTTATTGGAATGTTTACCCGAGACATCTCTCCAATGTTTTAATTCCTCTTCGCATTTCGAACCTGTAGATATGTTAATTTACCAGAACGCATTTTTATTCACTCTGACATGCCATTTTCGATTTAAAAATTACATTCCGTATGTATACAGTGTGTATTCTTACTACCTTGGAAAATTTTTGCATACTAAATCTTATGAAAAAGTTATAAATAGATGTTCCCAAAAATAATAAAATTCAAAAATTTGTTTGTAGCTTCTATATTATTAATGTTTTATTGTTATGTTTTTAAGAAACATATTTTAAGAACGTTAGCTGCGAAGTACCCCAGTTTGCATCTCATCTTTCTTTGAATGAAATTACAAAATATGTCTATATACTTGGAACAGACGATACCGCCTTTCCAAAAACAATTATATAAATATTCGAACATTGTATCTTACTTGGACCAATTTCCAGAAATCCTAGTTCTGCATTAGATGATAACTTCTGATCGTGGACAGCTTGACAGGTTATACGAACAAGGGGACATTGCAATAATGTCGGCGATACACTGAATGTAAGAGCTTGGTTGAACACCGGATTGTGTGTCGCTTGTACCGTGTCAGTTTTCTTCTTCTTCAACCTTTGACTTCCGCGAAATATGCTGACTTTAATATATGTATCTACAAAAAAGGTACATTCACGTTGCATGGATAAATTGCGGTTTATTAGTGTTACAAATTTTTTGATACATCTAGTTAAGAAATCGACCCCCAAGAAAATCGTACGTAAGGAATTTAACCATATATATATAATCTATATATTTCATCTTCAAATTACTATATCTACAATACCTGGTGGACCTTTTCGACCTTCAGGAGAATTTAAATTTCTTGCTTTCTGTATAGCTACAGTCAACTTCTCAGCACTTGGAAGATAAGACAGAGCTAACAGTAAATCTCCACAAGTTTCAGACTAAACGTAAACAATAGTATGACAAAAAATAAAGAAAAAGTAAAATAATATAGTTTCCCAAGACCAATTCTTGCTATTAGGCAGCCAGCTACAAATCCTTAAATTATTTAGATAAAATAATTTAAACTTGTGTTAGAAAAAGCAACTGGTTTAAATTGATTTTGCAAACTAAAACATTAAAATATTTATGTAATTTCTGTCTACATGTCCATCTCAGAATTAATTGAAACCAGTTATATAAATAATGACAAACTTTTGACTTTGCTAGAAGTAACCACAGTCTTGCCTATAGTATACTGCACACATTTTCAATTTCATTTAATTTCAATAAAACATCTCGGGAGGTGCAAGATATGAATAAGAAATGAATAAATGACAGTGAGGGAACCTTATGAACACAACTTAAATTAATCATATTCATGACATGTTTAATTTATCTGCCTGCGTCGCCAGTGAAGATAAGATATGTTAGCAGGGTGGCAGTGATTATAGTCTGCAACCTGCGAATATTTTATTTACAATTGACGAAGCACTATATTTTACAGGAATATTATTTAGACGCAATTACACCATATCTGCATTTCTAATTCTAAATTAATGACAGAATTGGTATGGTACAATAAAATAGTTTAGGACAATTGGTTTAAAATGCAGGAGACGGTTCCTACCAATTCTGACGTTTGCAGATCTTGAACTTCGAACTTTTTCCACAAGTCGTAATGCGGAGTTAGTTCGAAATCTATAACATCCAATTTCATCTGCATGATTCCTGTACATTCATCTCTCGAAAACTGATCAAAATCGTATGTGCGTATCTCCAATGTTTTAAACTGTAAAGTATGCAGGTAGTGATAACAAATTCTAACCATATATATATAGGAAATACCATGCCGTCACTTGTTGTACATTTGTCTTATAATTACGCAATTCAAAGCAATAATACAAATTTATTTTAAAGAATACATACAGGGTGGACCTAAAGTTGGTTAACAGTTATTAAATTAAGTAACCATGGATAACAGTTATCCTACTTTTGGCCCTATATCGTCGTTTCCTTCGTGATATTGTACTGCGCGTATTTCTATCAACCATTTATGCAAATTTACAGCAACCTATGTGTGTTTGCGGGGGGCTCTAATAAGGCAAGTGATTACGTTTGAATCCAATTTTGAATTAAATTGAAATCCCAAATCTCGTTTAATATTTTATTGTAAATGTCATGAGGGAAATAAAACGTGCAAATCAGCTTACTCGCATATTCTCAAGCTTCACTGAAAATGAAAATTTTTCTTCGAATTCCGGATCTGTGGTGCGACGGTGCACTTTGCTTTGTCGAGCGTTAAATCCGGGCAGTAATGTCACAGTGCAATATGGATCACAAGTGCCACTGAAGTCCTGACTTTCCAAATTTCTTGCCTACAAAAATAATTAACGTGTTAAAAAACACGTAATTTGATTTATATTCATTTCATTGACGCCTTCGTGAGCAATAAAATAACAGACTCCTGTATGTTTTGCTATGATATGTGGGACAGACGTTCATTCAATTTTCTCGTAGAAATATAACTAATTTTCGAGTCTCACGTACGTCAGCGAAAAAAAAATCAGCCAATATTAATTGTTAACGGAATCTTGCAAATAAGATTTCTCTGACCTGGTGTCAGAAAATCGATTTCCTTGTCTTTTTTATTGTAAATCAAATAATAAGTTTATTGACATTTCAAATAAGATGTCTGTGCATGGCAGATGGTTTGATGTTGTAGCCTGAACATCGACCACCGACGTATTCAACGACTGTGGGAATATTTAGCTTATATGGGCATTTATCAAACTGAAGAAAAAATTGATTATTTCTGATATAAATTGGTCTACATTTTCAAAGCATTCATAAGTAATTTATTAATCATATCATTTTATTTACCGTTTATGTTTCTCTAATAGCGATAACATTGATATTGACATTGATAAGAGAAAGAGGGAATGATTTCCTGAATTCTAATAGACTTATAATTAGTCTTTAAATAAGCTAAACAGAAAACAAATACCCTATCTCAGTACCCCATAATTCAATTGGGAAAAGCAATTCAATTAACATAAATTGAAATCTGGTTAGGATTGGTTCATCTGTAACAACTAACTGGCTACAGATATTCCCATGACGACCTGGATCAGTAAGAAACCGTAGTTTACCATATGATTACGCTCACTCAGAATAAATATAGAATTCCAATCCGATTTTGTTAAATGTAGAAGTTGCAAAATGTAGAAATATTTGTTTAAATCCACCACCTGAATCAATTTAACGATCAAAACTTCTAGATCTTTGTTATAGTCCAGTGTAAAATGAATTTGTGGTGATTCAACATCTGGTTCTTCAGAGTCCATGCTGGGCAATTTATCAGTATGCTAAAAATAAATATCAATCGTTCCATGAGCTAGAATCCATCTTGTTGGTTAGGATGGAAATTTGTTTTATTTTCGGATTTTGTTCCATTTTTGGGTATTTCAAGAATATTTATTCGTGAGTCCGTTGCACTTAAATGGATAATCTACCAGATGAATAAGGGCCTCACGCTCACACAGGATAAAAGTGGGACATATTTTCGATCCATAAGATTATGGGACTGTGAGACAAATTCACAAATCGATGAAATTCAGTGGAAAATTGAGTCTTAGGTTCATTAATTCTAATTAAAACTTGATAGAAGCGGTTCCAGTCAATTTGATAAAAGTGGTTTGGTTTGCAATTAAATCTTGTGTTGAAAGTGTTTTTTTCAATTTGAATGTCTGAGCTGTCATCTAAAAATTATCTAGTGAAACTGTAAAATCATCAAATTAAAATATTAGTCTTACTACTTTTTGTCTAGATTTTAGAAGTCTAGCACTGCGACAAATATGTTTAAAGTAACGGAAATATTAGTACAAATGAGTGTTTATACAAAGTATTCTGTCATAATGCCGTTTTGCTATTGTGGTTTATACAGATAATAAACCGCAAAGAATAAGTCAGTAAAGCCATGATAAAAATGTCCCGAAAGTAGTTTCTATTAATTATGTACGATATACAATCTTGGAGAACCCTTGGTGAAGTAATAGATGTATTCTCAAGGGAGATCGTAAATTTTTTAAATATACATAAATGGAACAATATTCACTTCCATTATCATGGCTTGGATGGAATGCTCGTGTAATGGGGCGTAATTCCATCAACTAGTCTTGCAGCTTTAGCAGGTTTCATTATTGTTGCTTATGTGATCGAGGAATAAATAGGGATCATTGATCTGAGGTCCTGGCAGTAGATATTTTCCGTTTTTAACAAATTAGTTTTGATAAAAATGAAGCTGCTGGAGGGAATGGATGGGATGGGCTATATATATTATGCAATCTTTTCACAACTTTTCTTCCTTTATTCATCGCTTGGCATTAACTCAATAATAGACTGTATTCTTACCTCGTACAACTTGGGATTTATTTGACTCAAATCTATCGGCATTTGCATGGAACTGCGTCGGCGTCCTTGTCTTCCTGGGAATGTCTCTAAAAATAAGTTGAAATAACAACTGAAAACTTTTTATACATAGAAATTTGAACGCCGTTAAAACATCGCACTCAAATTACAACTGCTTGTTTTCATCAGTACCATCAATATTCGACATGTTTACTGGCATCTATAAATTTTCCGAAGTACTTACTGACTAATTTGTTATAAAACATGTGAATGAGTTTGAACTCAACACAGATTTGTAAAGAACGTTTTCCTTTGCAAAATAACTGTATTCTCTTCATTTTTGTTATTAAATGAATCGTAATAGTTTCTTCGATGGAGTAGATTAAAGTTGTTACAAATATACTTATTTGATATGTGAATGCCACATCGAATTCAGATCTCATATTATGCTCAAATGCATATGTTTTTGCATATACAACACTGTCTCAATAAACGATCACAGCAAGTTAGTCAGAAATCGATAAGATTATTCCGAAAACAATGCATATTGACATTGTAATACAGCAACTTGGACATTGTAATACAGTTACTTGTCAACCACGCCAATACAATATAATTGCAATCGCAAAAAATCAATCTGATATGGGTCAATAATTTGGTTTTAATCTTCACTATATATTTGAATCTCAGTAAGGTATAAGAAACTCACATAAAAATTATTATGTTTTTAATTTTAGTTTGAATGAGGATTTAATTTGGTTGAAGAAAATGTTGGATTTGTATATACTATGTTCGGCCTTTCAGCAATAATTATATGATAATAATTTATCAGAAAAAAATGGGTTTTATAACAAAATGAAAAAATATCTCCAATCAAAACTGAAAATGTAATCTTGCCGTAAAATTTGATTTCATTTAATCTCTTTGTAATTTGCATATATATAATAATTTAAGAATATAGCATTCAATTTACCTTTGTTCACTGAGAGTGTTGAGCTGTTAGGTGAATGATCTCCAAGTGATTTGGCGCTTGGCAGGCCCGTTGTTGATGATTGCGACTCCGTTCGTGTGCGATCTCTTTGTAGACCTTCTGTTAAAATAAAAACAAAAATAAAAAATAATAATGACACGATAAAAAACATAGTATGTGATATTGAGTAAATGGTCAATTTTGATAGATAGCTAGAAGTATTCGTTAAATTCAAATTCGTAAATACAAATTAAAAGATTTCTTGAATAAACAAATTCTTGTTATGCATTTATTTCGCAGTTCTTCACATATAATTTTATCGTCAATGTAAAATGGAAAGCACCGTCATATATTGAAATCCTATTAGAGGCCTCATCTGGAGAATAATATACCGTTTCGCCAGACCTGCGTTTTTAAGCCGCGTCTGGGATAGAATATTACTGAAAGCCATAATATCCTAAAGCTCACCTTGATGGAACGGATTCTCGTCATCGTTTTTTCTTCCGCCGAATACATCTCCTTCCGATTTTCGATGTTGTCCTAGTGCAGCATATAGTGCATTCATATCTAACGATGACTGATGTGTACCAACAGGAGATGATCTCGACCTTGTAGTAGGTGATTCTATAATGCATTCATCTGATATAAATACTGATTGCTACAAAGTAAACTATCTGGTTGTCGAGTTTACGGACTAAATGCAATTAAATGGGCTCAATATATAAAATACCATCTTATCCTTCCATGCTCGCTATTGATCAAAGTTTAACTCATTATGAGAAAATTATGTTTAGCGAATTCACGAATCGATTAAATGAACTTACTTCGGTGGGCACGGTCATAACGGAAGTGTTATCTCAGAATGCTAATTGGAATCGATCGACAACAACAAATAATGCTCTGAAACAAATTAGTGCCAATTCCAACGAGATGGAGCAATAGGTATAATCTGATATTTGTAAAAAGTAATATATATATAGAAAAGATATGCTGAAGTTTCGCAACATTGCAATGAAGATTAAATCATTTTTGTCAAACATAATATGCTAGTCATATGATATACAGTCATGGATGCAAATAAAAAATTCCTATTTCGCCAAAAGCTCTCCTAAGATTCTGGCACATTTCAAGAAGAACTTTAAATTGGCTTCAAGAAAAATTTTATTTCATCACATAATTAATTTTTTATTAACTAACTCGCCAATATAAATTTAACTTACTCGCTGGAAAAACTGCTTCCTCTTCGTTTACTGCTTCGAGAATAGCTGGAGACGATCGACCACTGTATTGAGTAGACGGAGATTTTCGATCTCTGTCGAACGACGCTGATATTTTTCTTGCCCGTTCCGGTTGTAATTCGTCTTTATTACTCGTACTTTTCTTACGCTTGATCTCTCCCCCCGATGGCGAATATAATTGCTTTCGCCCTTTAGTGTCTGTATCTAAGTCCGACTTGTCGGACGAATCAAAGTCAAGACTTTCTACAGCAGAAATAATCAATGATACTCGAGGTTGATTTGTAGGCCTCGAAAAAGATGGTTCGTTTTCTTTGCCTTTCACTCTATTCTGATGTCGCAATCGTCGTGGGCTCGGGATTCCTTGATGAGCCACCACTGTATAATTTTCGGAGACTAAACTATTGTTTGGAGTTGCCTTTGTATCTCTGAGGTTTTCTTGAATGTCTTTGTCAATTATAGTGTTGTATGAGAAGTTTTCATTCACTCGTCTAGCAGAAACTGCTGCTTCGTAGCTATGATGTCGCGTATACAAGTCCGATATTGAATTATAGTCAACCGGCGATTTGCCGCCGCTCTCGGGTAAACTTTGTGCCGGGGACGTCGCTCGTCTTTGTGGATGGTAAGCCCCTGATAATAGGTTTGTGTCTCTGGAAGCCGCTTGTCCAACAACCGCCGACCTTTTTATATCAGGTCGTGGAGTTCCAATTGATATAATAGTTGATACTCCTTTTTCAGAATTGTTATTGATGTGTTGATTCCTACTGAAGCTTCGTTGATATTCTGAAAGAGGTAATTAAGTTCTTGAACTGGCCCCAGTACTACCATGAGACGACTGCGTCATTTGCCAAAACTTGGAAATCAATTAGCAAATCAATAATATTTCGGTTGACTTACTAATTGATTTTAAAAGATAGGTCTTATCTTATATGAAAATTTAATCTGAATATACCAGAAAAGAAAGACGGATAATCACGTTAAATTGCCCATTTCTGGAATTGAATTCGATGCGGTGGTATTTTCAAACTCAATGGCATCCATGCTTTGTCTTCCGATATGGCAAAAATAGAACCGACACAGAAAATATAAACCAAACAATTTTTTATTGTATATAGACTTCTTCATAAAATTTTAACTTAACGCCTGCATGTTCATACACAATAATATGTGTAGCCTATATCATTATGTAAAGATGAAATGCTAGGCAAGACATCAACAAAGGGTTCCTCATTGCTGATTGCTTCAAAATAATATACGCCCCCTCAAGCTACACTACAGTTTTATCAGGTAACTAAAGTAGTTCAGCTATTTGAAGATAAATATATACAAACTATCTACTATTTCACCACAAGCAAGCAGGTCGAGATGAGTGCAGAAAACTCTCTGCATTAAAATTATGTTCGTTATGCCTGTTCGTTGATTTCAAAAATGATATTTGAGATCATTTGGTGTCCGGCATATGATTCACGAGAACCGGTAGCATAAAACAGAATAAAGTAATACTGAAAATGAAAAAGGGTCTGGTATTATAGGAAATAGATGGTCTTTATATTGTTAGTCGCAACTATTTCTTGTTAAATTTGGCTTTTTTCTTGAACATAATTATAACTATTTTGCCTTCAATATCTAGGTTCTTAATTAGTTGCACATCACTTATTTGTTTGTTAAAGGTCATCTTGGATATACTGAGCAATTCCCGCACTGAATATCATTGACATTTATGTATAACTTAGTGAAAATAGCAATTGTTGAAAATTGCATTCAATGAAGCATACACCATGTACTATGTCCACCGACTGTAAAAAGCTGCTATTAGCGTATAAGCTCAACTTATTGAATCAATAATATTTATCTTTCCATTTTTTTTATGTCAATGGAATGCAAAAAAGAGGTTTGTTCGGGCAGCAACTTTATTTATAAAAATTAATTACCATGAAATTATCACTATCCGTATAATGAATGAACGAAAACAATATAATGTGTTTGATCACGCGGTGATATTACACGAGACACAAACGCAACTTAATTTTACCCGAACTGCATAGCTATCTTTCCCCTATAAATTTGATACATCAGGAATTTGGTACCTTGTTGGATAGTCAAGTTTGAACCTGTACTCAAGAAATCCTACTGATTTTTTTTGCAGTGAAATTTCCGAGTTTAATCAATATTTTTTGATCTTTCTCGAATTCCTAAGGTCACATTAGGAAATTTACAATTTTATAAATCACTTAATCGTTATCGGCGCTTCGTTTAACTCATCTGTACTAATTAAGAATTGGTTAAATTATTGAAAATTTATTTATCTATTTAATATGAAATGAATACCAAAGTCATGTTTCTCCTAACGTCGATGGTGATGTTTGAAAAACATTGTCAAACAACCTGACATTTTTTTTTGAGGAAAATGCTTCATATACATCTATGAACTAATTCACATAATTTCAAAATAAAATTCAAATAATTTTTCTGCTTTGTATTCAAAGTTGTCCTATTATCAATTGTGTTGATGAACAAGGCCTTTGTTTGCGATTCAGTATTAACCACTATATGGTCGCGGTTGCTGATTCTTACGTTATATTTCGAATAGAAAAGCCATAAAATTTCCAACATTCCCACTACGCTCTTACAGTATATTTTCAAAAAGTGTTTACAAAAGCCATGATGCGTTGTAAAACAATTCACTCATTTATATTACATTACGCAATGTATATTATTTTGAAATATGAACAGGCCCAACGCACGCCCATTCATTGATCACGAATAGCAACCCATATGCGATATCTAGCCATTCGCCATATGCTCGACCACCGTGTTTACCAGGAGATTGTATTCAATGAATTTATTTCCGATAGACACTGACAAAAATTAAATAAATTCAATAATATTCAGCAGTTAACGCCAAGAAATATGAATAGGGCTGGATTGTACGAAAATCTTTTAAATGAAGAAATTTGCAAAAATACGAGTCAAGACAGATAATTAGAAATTATCTTACAATCACAGTATCTATTCAAATCGGACTAATCTATAAGTAAGACATAAATCTTCTGATGACATGTGCATTAGGCATCTCTTCAGCAGTAGTCTACCTGGTCACACAAACGGCTCATCTTATCATACAGTGTAAATAATATATTTTTAGCTGCAATTAATTAATTTATTTCTTTTTTCATTTTATTTTTTGAAAACCTATAATCCAAACTGCCATGTGTTACTTGGAATAGACCAAGTTAGAAAAATAAACATGACATTGAATATTCAATGAAACTCATCTTATCATACAGTGTAAATAATATATTTTTAGCTGCAATTAATTGATTTATTTCTTTTTTCATTTTATTTTTTGAAAACCTATAATCCAAACTGCCATGTGTTACTTGGAATAGACCAAGTTAGAAAAATAAACATGACATTGAATTTTCAATGATACTATTCAATGAAGTATTGTTTATGAAGAAAAACAGAACCCACTCGTCGAGACTACCTCAAGTAATTGTGAATTGTTGTGAGCATTCTTAAGTAAAATCATTGAACACAATGCTTACTTCATCCGGCTACTTGAAATCATCAACATAAACAATATTATTTAATACTAACTACTGGTTTATAACTAATATATATGCGTTTATGCCGAATTAAATATATACAATATGCAGAATTCTTGAGACATAGATTTTTAAATATATACAGAGAAGGGCAATGAAATGTATAAGTTAGGAATTCTATGGTCTTAATTCAAACAATAGTTCTTCTTATATTTGTTAGCCTGAAACATTTCTCACTTTTTGAACATTTTTGCTAGACTAAACTGTAAGTATGAAGGTTAGAATTTGCACCAAAGTCATGCCAAGTTCAAGCTAACTATTCTCGCCATGCTTCCCAAGTCGTTCTTCCATAATCTCGTTTTTTTTGCTCTCATCACCAAGATCTGCGAATTTTTAAAAGACATATGTCCTCTCGATATACCTTCTCGACGCTGTGTTTTATTGTTTTTCGCTGTTTTTGCTTTGGTGTTTCAATGATTCTGTTTTGGACGTGATTACTCGTAATCTGTAAACGCGATTACTACAGCAAAATACAATGTACTGCATTCTGGCACTATTGGTGTATCTCATCTATTCCAAATATTTGAAATGTTAGCTAATACTAATTGAAGCGATAAGGAATAACAAATTTCAATTTGACCGGTTTGCGAGCCTGTACGCAAACAAAGTCGGTCATCAAAGTCTGTTTGTTGGTGTCCAGAATTGCATTACCAACGATTCAAATAGCAATAATACGAAGGTTGGCTAAGTGTCTCGCACGCAAAGTGGAAACATTTTCAAAAATATGCTATAGTCAACATATTTATATATATACAACGGTTCACTGATGCACCAAGAATTCACCGTCTAGCTTTCTACCACGAGTCAAAACCCTATTTTATATTTACCAATATATATCTTCTATTTTTTCATAATTATCGATCGCTCCTCGCTGCCAGTTTCTCTTTTAATGTGTATGGAAGTCCTAACGCAATTTTTTATTTATTTATTTATTCCTTTCTGTAGAAATATCCCTAATTTGAATATTCTATATTTAATAAAAAATCATTATTTTCGAGTAGTTGTCGATTTACATTGTAATGAACAAATCGATATCTCATGGAGCATATTAAAAAACACTGCGATTTTATTTTGGGTGCATCATGCCTGCTTGGCAAAAAAATGCTGTGAATAACCTTAAATAAATATTTTTCAATTTGGGCATTTCCCAACGGGTTACCATGACGACAATGCAAGTCTTACTATTTCATATATAGTTTCACACTTATCTCGTTTCAATATTATTATTTTCAGACCATATCTCCAAAAAATTTGATATTATGAACATTATGGCTAGATTTTCCAGGAATCCACTACTTGTTGCATAATGTTACATCCTAACATCTCTTTCGCGACACCACAAGTTTACACTGCGGTGTAATACCGATAGGGTTTGAAAATACATAGTTTTGAGAATAATTCTGTCCTGATTAACCCCTTTATGAGTTAATTTATTGGTTTGTTAGTCTAACATAAAAAAAAAGAATGGAGAAAATTAAATGAAGTAATTGCTTCATTTAACTTCTGAAACGTAATGATTGACCACTGACTGATAAAAAAAACCATGTGTGATAATTGCCTGCTGATGTACGAGTATGTATCTAAAAGTTATGAGATGCTGAAACACTCAAAGCTTCAAGTTACAAAATTCACTTATTTGCCCTAATTTCTAAACGACAGACGATATCATTTGTTGCTAAGAACTACGAATTCAAATATAAATGTTATATGTTTGCATAAGTTTTCATCTTGCTATCACTAGTTATTTCATTATTGCTCAGGCTCAAAAATTGGAAAAAATTGCATTACATATCACACTCATTAATACTAACTGAGAACATCCTGATTCGTGGTAGAAATCAAATTTCAATAACATAGTATTAACTTGGATATTCCAGCATAAAACGTACAACATTATTTATCAATTAGGCAAATACGAAGCAACAAAATTTTACCGTGATCAAAACTGTCCCATGAATTGGAATTCATCGAACTGCTGCGTCGTTTCCGTTTTCCCATGTCAACTGTGAATCTAAAAAGTATTATTACGGATAATCGAATTGCGTTTCAAGACAAGTTTGCCCAAAACAAGCCTGTTTGTCTAGAACGTGATAGCAAGCGTGGGGTCACCACAATGTCACAGTTGCCTCTCTGATTTGATATACTAGTAAAATTATATTTAAAAAAAAACAAATATATAAAAAAATTGCTACATTGAGCCATGTGCAATAAAGACGGACCATTGTATATTGCTCTCAGACGACATCTACCGCTCGACGCCGAATTTTTTCCGAATAATGAAGTTCTGATGGACAAATTTGCCAGAAATCGGGATAATAAAATGTGCTTTCAAAAAGGTAAGAGGTAGAGAGAGCTATTTTGTTGTTACATTGTTGATTACCAAACTTCGCACAAGTGTTAACTTTGACTGTTTATTCATATTATTATTTCCTTTACAATATATACAGTAAATAGGGTTGAATTGTAGACATTGTTGATCTACAGGTGAATCTTGGAAATAGAACAAAGCAAGTTACAAGAAAAATGTACAGAACTCACCTATTTTTGTTCATATTTCCCAACAAGGCCTCTTCTTTGGTAGAGAAACAACATTTTCGACGTCGATAGCAGTAATATACCACAATAACTATGGTTGTAAACGAAATGATTGGGAGCAGTATATATACAGCCATCTGCCCAGACGAAAGAGTCGGCGAAACCATTTTTCAATGCAGTGAATATTCCCAATGAAAGATTTCTGGTCATTTAAAATCCATTCTAACCATAAGGTATAGTATGTTGCAGTATTGTGAAAAGCGTTGATGCAAGTTTGAACAAGGATTATTTAAAAGAATGACTCATTGACTACTGATGGCTTCCAGAACAACCAACAATTGTCTGACAATTACTAATTAATCATGATCACTAATTAATACCTGGACCTGATAAAATAGTATGTTATTTTGTCTGCTGTCTGTAACATAGCTGACGTGTTTACATCAGTGGTGAGACTTCATTCATGGAGAATCTTGGAAATCACATTCTAAGTTTACATGCAATATCAAAAATGAAGCTATTGAACAATGCAGTGCAGAGCGAGAAAGAGTAATGAAAAAGCAATAAAGATTGGAGTTTTTAGTTTGTAAAAAATATTATTCTCAGTTTAGTTCTGGCGCTTGCAGCTAATCAAACTGCATTCTATAGTATCTAAAAACTTATCGATAGCGATTCAAAATAAAATATATCATGCTATTTATTTTTGAAAACAGATAAAAATAAAATCTTGTATTTTGCTAGGAAATTTTCATTATGAATTCACAACAATCAACACTCGATTATCTCTAACTTCCACAATCGTATATTTTTTTATATTATATTTATATTTTATCCACATATCGCGCCGTACAAATCAATGATGTTTTGGTTTCTTGAATATTATTTCTGGTGCGATAAAACCCAACCAAGTCATCACTCGCTTCGCACTCAAAAGTATAACAGTTTATGAATATTTTACACTAATTCTACTTCCCGTTCGGAAGGTGACCTTTATAAAATAAATTGCTGACGGATTCAATTGAGATTATGCAAATTTTAATTAACCAACTTGGATATTTTAAAATCCCTTTTAAAAATGGCTTCCGAATCTACATTATTTTGTTATGCATAAGTTTGTGCTTTGATAAGATTTTGTGCAAAAAAATCACGACTACTCAGATATTACGGTCATTGATAAATATATCTAAATCGCTTCTAGCAGAAAGATTTTTTAATGATTTGAACCCAAATTCAAAATGGTTCGATACCACGCTATATTGTTGATTCCTTCGTTTAAAATGCAGGATACTATGCTGATGTAATATATAGTCCAAAATATAATTGTACAACATGTAAATATGCTACCGCATTAAAAATATAGCTAGCTTTTGATATGCGTAGTATAATTTTATATGTCCAATAGTTCTTATTCATTGGTTTGTAACATTATTACATAAGTCAGGAAATACGTTTTAACATATTTAACCACATCCAGCCAGCATTGAATGTCCACCAACCAGAAAAAAATGGTCAATTTTATCGATTTATTTTTCGTCGCACGCAGTTTTGCCAACAGCGAGGGTTGGCGGATTTCGTCGAAAAATATTAATGTATAACGAAGAGGCTGATATATTCATAATATTCATTTGAATGGAAGCTAATACGAAACAGTGCTTCTATACGAAATAATACTAAACAATGTTTCTATATTTTTCATCATACGTTTAAAGTAATATATATTTTTAATTCAGCTGGTAGAGGAACTGATTATGAAATCATTGGACGTTAAACCATATTTTATTCTGTATTAATGAAAATTAACGTTCTATTACTATAGGCTTTGGATTATTTGGATTGTAAATTCTGTTATATATCACTATAAATAAATTACATCTGCCTTTAAATCAACCACAGCAGACATTTGAACTCAACTAAAGCCTTTCATCTTTAAGTCGTATATCGTGCGTTTTTAATTATGCATTAGACAGAAAATACCAGCTAAGGCAAATTGGGGCAACCTACCAATACGAAATCGGTTGTCTTTCGTCATTGATCCGGACATGATTGCTAATTGTGTTCTAGTATTGGTGAGTATTAGGCGTACAAACTTTTCAATTCTTACCAGACAAATCTGCTTCGGGCCAATTTCATAAAACTTTATACAGCAGAACTACAGTGCAAATTATTTAATATGTTTGGGAATATTTGGGAATATGTGCAGTCTGATCCTAGTCAGTTTGATAATTTTACAAGGTAACGAACTACATGGAAGCTAAAAATGATTATTCGCGATTCTCCAATAAAATATTCACCAAATTTCAATAATCTAAGGCTAAACGTGGAACGTTTGTTATTGATAGCTAAAAACGAGATGCGCTTGCTCGTGGCTTTGCTTAAATACGAACTAGTATATATGGCTTATTTTGCGATTAACTGAATTACCGATAAACGATGAAAAATCAATTTCCATAATTGTGTAGATCGAGTGCAAAGCACCCCAAGCTCACAACCTTCATTCTGGCACGGAACGTTTTATAAATTTTCAAAAGACAAATTTGAGAATATTATACGTACTAAAACGCGTCACAGTATCGCACATATTTTATCTCAACTTCTGCTCAATTTTATCTAAACCCAAACACAAATTTAGTACCTCACCTCGCATGAAAATATTTGACAGATACCTGACAGACAGCGCTTTCAGCGTGACAGGCACGCAATTGAAACGAGACAATATACCACGGCCAAGTTATTAACTTTGAATATTTTAAAAGCTTGAAATGGAGTTTGGCATTACGGAATTTGCACGACGTTCCACCTTACGTTGTATCTTTTGTACAAAAAGCTATTACCACAATAGCTCTCTCCTGGGGGTAATATCCAATCAACGTGGTTCTGGTTAATTTATCCCGACGATGTCCATACAAATTTGGTTTTGAAATTAAAGAAATAGTCTGGTCGGTGGTCGAAACGAAACCTTTATTATTATTTTTTTTAAATATAGTTATACTATAAATACTCGTTATCTGCTGTACGAATCAAAGTTGACCCTTGCTTAGAGTAATGCATGAGTGTGGTATATTAGAAACAAATCAAAATAACTTGATGAAAAATGGTATTTTAAAATCAACTTCAATCTTACATTCTTTATCTCCTGACAAAAATTTGTTTTCCTCCATCAGGGATATGGCTTTGTTATAATTGTATTTGCTTTATCGCTGATTTTTGTCGAAATCCTGAGGTTTCAGATTTCGTTTAGTATCAATATGTAGTAAAATGTTTTCTGTACATTCTACAAATACTTCCGTTGTCTAATTTCACCGCCAAATGATCCTTTATTTAATGATATATTTACCTAACAACAGAATTTCTTCATCACATATTATCTGGACAAATCATTGACAGGTGTAATATTTCGATTATGAAGCGAGATAATTGATTTCATACAATGCACAAATAAACAATATCAAGCTGAATATGTTTCTCATAAATTAAATAGTAGACTATCTTCTTGCAAAATCCCGTGTGTGGCTGAACCTAATGACAAAACATATTTAGACGTAAGTCAAAATCCAAACGCCCTCCTTTCAGTTTCATTCGCTTTCAGTTACGCTCTGTCGATCTATTTTATTTGAGTTTTTTGGGGATTTAGGAATTATATGTAATAGCTAATTTCTCTTTCATTTCTAACCTCAAGTCTGTCGTTCTCATGACATATAATATACTACGGTTATCAGCAATCACGACAGTTGAAACCGCAAAAGAACTGAATTAAATATTCATTTTACTCCCACATTAGCATATGTTTACGCTGACAAAACAGTACATACCTAGTAAAGCTTAAGAAAAATCGATACGACTAATATTGTTGTAAAAAACAAACCCGATTTGCTCAACACCTGCTCTCGGATAAAAATTCGTTTTTGCCAATTGATTATCACCATTGTGACGAAAAAAACGGTCACCAATAAATTCAGGTTTTGTAAGCACTTGACCAGCCAAGCAGCGGAAGACGTATTTCAAAGTAGCATTTAAATCGAAGATTTTGGGAGGTATTACGGAATAATAACCCCAATATAATAGACGATTCAAAACAATACCAATATTTGATTCGTTCGCCACTCGTGGCGAATAAAGAACTCTTTCTTCGAATTTTCGTAAGAAAGTTCTACAATAATTTCTGTTTGTTTCAACACTCATTAGGACTATTCTTCCAGGCCAAGCTGTATGCCTCATTATCAAATCTTGCCTTTACCGGACCATGACTGACACCTAGATCGACGAATGAAAAAACTATATTCTTGGACACTTGTTTAAATTTCTTCGCTGACTATATCTAAACTTTACACTTCAATATTTTCATTTTAAAGCTGTTATCGTTATACAAAAGTAGGTATTTATAAGAAAAAAAAAATACCCAAGGGTGTATTTGGTTTGTTGCTAACAACGCAGTGAATGTTGAAATCGATGGACGATCGATTTCAATTTGCTCTTCTTCCCCTGGGCAACATAAGCACAATCCTACGTTTTGCTCCTAATTAAAAGTAATCGGCGTTAACTGAAATCCAACAACTTTTAAATAATATAATAACAGGCTTTATAATAACAGATGATTTCAAATAACGCAAAACTTCATATGGGATATCTTACGGTTAAATATTATATATTGTTAGACTTTACAAATAAATTGCAAATATATAGCGCTACCCGCCTTGACACTCTTTCAAATAACTTGACTTATTTCGTGACATATATCACAACTTATTTTCTCCCTTACAACGACATGAGTGAAATATGCATTGTTGAAGTAAAACGTATATGTTACGATTTTTGTTAAATTAAATCTGGTTAGAATGAATGGTACGTAGTCATACAAGATCATCGCGTTTATTTTGTTTGGCGTTTCGCTGTTTGATAAGGGGGCGTTTCGTATCTCGGGACTTTGAAAAATCAATCATTTGAATTATCAAAATTTTCTACATGAAACATGTGAAACACTAAATTTAGCAAATATACAGAAAAGGGCAGAATACTGTACCTGAGTGTGATTTTAAAAATGGCGTTTGTGCAAAATATGTCAATATTAATATAATACGCTAACTGTCGGTCGTTTCCCATAACAAGATTTAGGAGAACTAAAATTGTATACATTTAACTATGAAAACGTCGTAAACTGGCTTTTCTCATTTTGGGAGAACAGACTACGCAATGACTTTATCCAAAAATGGCATGAAAATAATTCAAATACACGGAAGACCTATTTCCAAGTTGTATTTTGAGCATTACTAAACTGAAGTAGATTCATGTTCATGGAATCAATATAAAATAACGCGACTTCAATATCATCAATTTTACCACATGTACTCGATGTCTCTCGACAATTTTCTATCATTCAAAAATGATTATCTTAGTTTTAGATTAAAATACACTAAAATATGCATAATTTCACCTTCCTCGATCACAATTGGAATAGTTTAAGTATAAGGTTTCACGGTAACAGTAAACGGATTTTGATAGTATCTTCAAGTGACGTAATCAGTTCATAGAAAACACAGTTTAGACGTATTCCATGTCAGGTTATAAGAAAAAAATGAGAAAAACGTTGACGGAATACTTTCACCTTATCATAATATTTTTATCTTACAAAGGCATCTAAAATAGTTGAGTGTTCAATACAAGGAAATTCCGACTAAATGGTGAAAAATTGTTCTATTCAAAGCTCAGTTCCAAGTGCAAGTTTGGAAGGAATGACATCAATTGTAGTTCTATCGGAAATGGCCAATTCTGACTAGCGTATGCCATAGCGTACGAACACATTCTAAGCTGACATGGTGTTGGCACGTTTTAATTAAATTCTAGGAACCTCGCATACATAGCTTCCACGTTCAGCATTTTTGCAAACATCTGCTAGGCTATATGCTATAGCTTTATTCTACTTAACGTAACAAACTCCTTAAACTCCATCACGTCTATATTTTTATATAATTTAGTTGTGCACCGGGGTTTCTCTTCAAAGCAGCATTTAAATCAAAAAGCATTCTAACTTCTTTAATTTCATCTTCCTCGTTTCGATAGACGTTTGATACATAGATTTAAAAACCTGATATTTTATTACCTATAGCTTGTGGGCTCTAACACGGATGAATCGTCTGCCCCGACAATCTGCCTAATTTGCTCAATACGAAGGGCTTGAGGCTATTTATATAAACAAACACCGAGCTTGATTTGGATCATCTGTATATCAATCGTATTTCTTTATATCTGTGAAACATTGACCATAATGAGAATTTTCATGTATTTCCGATATATTTGTTTGTCCTGTTTAGATACGGTTCAATACAACCCAACAAAATTCGTTATATTAGCGGAGCATGACTTCGACTGAAAAGTTGATCAAATTGATAACGAAAATAAAAATGAAAAATATTTGTCGTGACGACCATGTCAGGAATAACGTGATGCTACAGCACTTTGGAATGAAAAATATTCAATCAAGGACCTAATGCAAAGAACGTACAGCACCCATTGAAAATGTAAATTAGTAATAGAGCCAAGAATGTAGACTATGCCCACTAGTCTACTTGTAAGGATTTCCAGTTACCTAACTAAAATATTCAATTTCTCCAGCGTTTGAGATTTCTGATTCAATATCCTACTCTACATAGGGAAGCGATCCAGCACGATTTAATAATGAGAAAACTTACTCAGAATTTGAAAGTTATAGTAAGAAACTTGGTCGTTCGTTGTTTTAGCATAATATATACAACAAAACATCGAGACATTTTTTTCTCGATTCCATTTTTGATAACTTCACATTCAGAATAGGGTTTTGCGCTGTTTTGCAAGCAGCGATACTTGAATAATCATAAACAGGCAAGAAGATTTATGATGTTTATGAGCTTGGTATATATATATATTATAGCAGACAAAGCAGTAGTTTACTAGTTTCACTAAAATGGCGTGGCTTTGAGAACATTTTAATATTTGCCATTATATCAAAACGAATGCTCTGAAGTTGTAGAATGATTTTGTTCGCATGAGAAGGGGTTTACAGTGAAAACAGCAATAGATCGATTGCATGAAATCCATTGAAGGTCATCGGAGCAGGGTGAAAATGCACATCACTTCTCCATACCCGATCTAGGTATGAAAAACTTGGGGAACTAGTTACCGCAATATCCTAACCAGGTTGGCAACACGTGGTAAAATCTCTAGAGACCCGGCCTAATCTAGTCAAACCTTCGCCCAGGGTAGGTCACTTTGCCTGACATGCGAAACAATTCTATTAGCTAATCGAAAACATCATGACCATTTCAAAACTAATAGGTTCCTAGAAGACAGATGTATAGATTGGATTAAATCACGCAAAAATGGTATGGCCAACGACAATATTTAATACTTGAATTCAAATAGCATTAACGGCTTTTCGACAATTTAGTTTTATACAATGATAACTCAGTAATTCTTTGTATGTACGTAACAAATATTTAAATTTGTCACATTTCGAGCCATATCTTTTCCAATTATATTATCTGCTTCCCTCATTCGATAACCCATCTCATCGAGACTTGAGAACGTCAGTAAAAAATATTACAGTATTAGTGTTTATTATTATTGCCAGTGCCTTGCCAGCCTACGTCATTCTGACTCAGCTTACTCGCCCAATAACTAATCTTCACCCTCGAGGTTTTGTTTTAAAATACGCGGTGAGATATCCATGTCAGCTCTTTGCCTATCTGCCTGCTATATGAATAATTTATCCTTAGTCGATGGTGAAAATATTTCATAAAAGAATTAGCATATTCTCACATCCCAAGATAGTCTACAATCATTAGCAACCATCAGAGAGACACCGCTCGGATCGATCTTGTTTGTAACATAAGCCCTAATTGTGACAAACGTATTATCATTTCACTAAATTCATCACTATACCAATTTAAGATATTAAAATAACTAAGACATAACTAAAATACTTCACGAATAAATGGATTTCTTCATACGAACTGCCTATTGCTGCTAATCTCGGATATACAATACTGATTTGATGTCAATCCGTCGGTTTATGCAAAAACCTATGCGTAACCTTCGAATGAATTTTGAATGGATTTCTAATGTACATATCGAATTCCGTTCACTATGTGTTTGTTTTAGCGGATTGTCTTCGGTCACGTAAACGTCGATGTTTACTTAGCAAAGATTGTGAAGGGAATTTCGCCTTCAGTTATTGTTTGCTGAGTATTCCAATTGCTCGTTCAGATGTACTTTAAACTTTCTAAAGAGTCTTCGATACCATAGGTCTAGTCTCAAGCAGGGTAATATTATTTTAATTATGTACGCCGAATGACATTATTATGTGTTCATCTATAAGAAAAATGATAAGATAGCAAGCGCGAAGGCCTAGTTGTTAAATCGTTAATAAAAGCCTTAACGTGAAATATTGAAAACTCGGGCCCAAATCAGCACCACCTCAGCATCTAAGCGCCAGAGTGGAAAGATTCCCGTCCTATTGATATAAAGTAGCCCCTCATATAGATGTGTGCTTATACAGATCGATGTTCGAGATAGCCTACAATGTGTGTAATGAAATCGCCTAAAAATAACTTTTCTATTTCCAAATTGATGTGTATACATCTATAGCGGAAATTCTGAACGGTCTTACCTCGAAATCCTCCATAATTTGAAAATCTTTCAATATTTGCCTAGAGCTGTGTTAAGACTGAAGCGCTTTTCTCGTGCTCAAGCCAAAACGTTTGAGTTTTTTGAGTTGGAACCCATTTTTATCAATCCATTCAACTCGACATTTGACGACAAAATACGAATTTGCTACCACGGTGTTCCATTATAGAATAGCCACGAACTAGTGTTTATACCTTGTAATCTGAGCTGCTTCTTCATGCTTTCACACCTTTTTATGCAATATTTTGTGAAGTTTATTTTTGGCAAAATCTCCCGAGAATATGTTTTCTTGAATAAGACTATAATCAATAATGTATCGACTTTGATGTTTTTTATTTTATTTTGTGAAGTCGAACCTTTTATCTCGTTTATTTTATTTTCTTACTAACTGAATCACTGTCGCAACTAATGTTTCCACAAACTATCTATAATTTTTGTGGCTAAATTTTCATCTCCAATTGTAATTCAGTAGTAATAGTAATTCCAATAGTAATTCAGACAAAAACAAAAATGACCAAGTATGGATGCAAAGTGTACCAATATGGGAAAAAAGGCCAAATATTTTGTTAATTGCATGAATGAATTAATGTTACATTGAACGTGTGTGTTGATCTTCATACAAAATGAAAATGTCTTACTTTAAGTGTTGGATTCTTTACGTATTTTTGAAGAAAATATCACTGTTTATTGTCGTTTCCTTTCAGGCTATTCAAATATTTAATATTTAACGGCTAAACGCCAATGACTTTGTTGTCTCGGGCTTGAATAACCTCCGAATGCAAACGATAAACGTAACGATAATTTATTATTGAAATGAACTAACTATAAGTTGTTGTTTACGGCAACGTCTTTTCAAAAGCAATGCTGGCAGCTATCATTCTTTGAAATAGCAGGAATTGGATGGAAGACAATATATTGAATTTATTATTATTCTTTTTTGCTCAGAACATTTCACTCTTGTGAAAGTATTTTTGGTGTCGAGCTTGCTCTTGCACTATTCCTGCTAAAATGACAAGTTGGAGTTACAAGATCTGGTGTGAAGGGGAAATCTTTCTCAGTTCTCTATAACATTAAAATATGTTTTCTGTAATCGACGTTAGCATATATATATAACTACTGAGAATAGTTATCCATACTGTCATTTCGGTATTGTTGTAATTTCCCAATTTCACATTTATAAATGATAAATTGTCAAGTCAACGTAGTAAATCGTGGTTGGTTTCATTTCTTTAGATTTAATCGGGATACTCTTATAGATTCGGAAGAAATTGCATGATCATTAATATGCTATAGTTTTACAGGGTGGTCCGAGGTTGTCGGCCTCGCGGGCCACACTATTATTTTTGTATTGTTCGCGGGCCACAATAGTACCAAGAATAGGCAAACAGTGCAATACAAAACAAACACTTATATTGCCAAAACACATTGATCATTATTCGTCCTTTACCAAGTTAAAATATTCAAAAACCTCACAAAAAAACACCGACACTTAGCATATTAAGCAAGCATTGTGGTATTTTCCCTCCCATATTCAGTCAAAAATCTGTTTAAATTGGTCAGCTTTCTTTTCAAACTTATGTTTACAAAAATAACTAACAACACTAGTCAATTCAGTCACATTAGTGATGTTACTAACTTCAGTCACATTAGTAAATGTCAAAAGATTTTTCTGGTTATTTTTATGACGAAACAACACTAAAAGCGATTTTTTGTTTACCCTCGCGGAAATGCGACGCGGGCCACAGATAATGAAACGGCGGGCCTGGGTTTGAACCACCCTGTGCTAGTAATAAATGGAAAATAGACGTTCATCACTTCAACCCTTATGTGTTGAAATACATTTCGCCTTCTGCACTATGACAAGTATGAATGCATAATTCCTACGCATTGAGTGGCCAAAATACGTCTTTCAAAGGTAATAAATAATGAAAAATGCACATGTTTGTCCAAAAATATGGTAATAGGTATCTTGAGTTCCGCTTTTGCAAAAAGAATTAACGCATTTTTATCGATTTTTTTTATAAAAAATTTTGAGATTGAAGTATAAATTTTGAGCTGTTTCATTAATATTGAATTGTTTAGCGTAATCTCATTATTTGCGAAATCTGATACAAAAGAATTTGATTGAACCGCAGCTGCAACAAGTATTACCGAATTGACTTTTATTCCTGGAAATATACATTTTATTTCATAAATGTCATCAGACACCAATTATTGCTACATATATATCGATCTTGCTCTTTAAAGTTAATGTGCGAGATGGGCCAAATACACTCTTATACGTGCGCCTTTGACGCTAGACACTCAGCACGCATAATTAGCGTCCATTATCGATTTGACGCCAAAAATACCGTTCCCTTCGAGGTCGTTTGAAATTATTTATTTTCGGAATTTTTATCTTAAAATAGATTTGAAAAAACCTATGATAAACGAGTAATATTTGTTTTGCATTGGATGATGTATTTTCAGTCAAAGCTGTTTCTATTTGTAACATACTTCTCTCATTTTAACTATGATATTTTTAGCATATTTACCTTTGGATATCATCAAAATAACGGGACATATTTAATTTTTCTAAATATTTTCTGTAGTGGATATTTTTAAAAGCTATAAACAGAAAACTGAAAATATGGTCGAAAATTTTTTTTAATTCAATATTCAATTTTTATAAGGGCACACTGATAACCTTTTAAATCTGTTAGGACGACTTGTAAAAAAGGTAATAACTGAAAATTTATTCACACATTTTTTCCCAATTTATAAATTGCTAATAATGATAAAAATCTTTGACAGGTGATCATTGTGGACACAGTGTAACAAATTTAAGTCAATTTAATTTTAAAGTGAAACATAAGATTGTAGATGCATTTTGTACATTGATAAAGGTGTTCTTGTCAAATAAGTGCAAAAATTCGATTTTGAAAGAATAATAGAATATTTATTTACCCAGCGCTTGCTTTTAATGATAATCAAAAATATATAAAGAATATTATATTCTCTTCCAAGCAAATTTTCGGATTTAGATTCATTTGCATAAAAAGCTTTCATATATCCTTAGCATAATCGTCATGCATAATATGCAAATCTGTGTAACGAGCACACTAAACCGTTTAATTCTGCTTGACAAATGTCTTATCAGTGCAAGTTGTTAAGAATACAGAAACCGCCGAAATCTTCTATCATTTTTTGTTTTATGCAACATGTCTTGAGACGGTAAGTATAAATAAGTAGATATTCTCGTTGAATATGTCTTTCCTTGAGTTTTCAATGAATACCATTTGATATATATATATGTTTGTGCATTCACAAATTTGAATACACAAATATCGAAGCAAATATCATCACTCAGAATAATGTTGGATATTTTAAGAATTTTCTCTTTAATGGCTTCCTCCATACTTGGCCAATGGACTGTTATTTAGGCAGGAAGTTCAAATTTTGGGACAGATTTGAAAAGCGTGTACTGTCAATTAGGTAAACATTATATATAAAACTGGTCCTGAATCACAAAAAACATAAAAATATGAAAAATCAAGACGAGGAGCTGGAGTGAAACAGCGCCGCTAAAAGCAGCAAACTAGTGTTCATTTTTCAAGTTATTGACTTCAACATATCATTTGCGAAAATACCGAACCCTCGTCGAAACACATCTTTGCATGTTTATATCTTAAACTTTGACTCTATATCGAGCCGAAAAGAAGCCACAAATTTGGTGAACATGTACTTTGGGAGGAGATTAATCCATTCGATGAGACTTTTGTTCCAAGATAACTGCAGCAAGGGTGATTGTTAGTTTTCAACATAAACACACCATGATATGTGGACGATTATTATATCGAAATAGCTCTTGTTGAAATTCTTGGAATAGTTTCTATTGACACTTCGTGATAAACGATTGAAAAATTCATCAATCTGTTTATGTACATCGATAAAATTCTCGGACTTGGAAAATACTGAGAATATGTGGGAAAACTTCCATCATAACTCCTGTAAATATTCAATCTTTTACAAAGAAAATAAGTTAATTACGAGATTGGTATTTTTAAAGTGTCAATGAGTAACCTAATAATTAACAGAAATATAAAAAAATGAAAGAAAATCGAAAAATATTTCAAGATGAAAAATGAAGAAATTAAAACAATCCAATAACACACTAGGAACGTTTGTTGTATAGATGTGATTTCCTTGTTTTGAAAATTGCTTGATAAATGTTTTCAACTTCTAAATATTTGATGAAGTGACTAACGTACGTTATCACTATTTCACACTTTTAGTTATTGACTGGAACGTATTTGTCGGTTTGTCAAATTTCCAAATTAATGATCGCTTTCAAAAAATATTTAAACGCTTACACAGTTATATTAAATATATATATATAAGTTTTATTATTAAATGTTGAATTGTTGATGATTGTCGAATTCAATATAATTACGTTGAATTTGTTTTAAAAGAATATTTTGTTCCTCGATTTATCCCAAAATAATCATATTCATATTCCCATATATATATGTTGTAGAAAGTTTCTTTAGAAATTAAACCGGAATAACCTTGCCGATGTCGAATCTGAATCTTGCCAATCTTTCATTTGAAATTGACACAACGGTATAGCACGTCTCCATTTGTTCAAGGTCATTGCCCCCATTTCGACTAATTTCTGTCGAGTTGGATCCCGAAATCGAAGTTGTATTGCAATTTGGTCATATCTTAGTGATTCTTTTGGATGGCCTTTTATCCAAGTCAAATACTTGTTTGCTTCGTTTAGTTTTTTTGTATCCGGTGCATCGGGCAAGGAGAAGGGCCCAAGACCTGGTATCGTGGTGGTAGCCAGCTGAAAAATAAAACATTTATTTCTGTATTTGTTTATTGAGCAGATGCAACGCATTGACATTACACGAGAAGAAATGCACTTACATGATAAGTCATCCCCGTCCAAGCGATAATCACTTTTCTGTTACCGTATTTCGGATCTTGGAATTTATCATGAACGTAACTTAGTACCCTAGCATATACTAGCGGACTATCGAGTTTAGCTAATACGCCGCCGTTGAAATTGCAGAGATCTTCTGATTTCGGTCGTGAAAATTCCTTCCCTCGTATTTCCATGAGTCGGAAGCAACGATCTAAGTATGTTACTCCGCCAGGACAGACTGATCTGTCTGTAAAATAATAAGAGTATTTACTTCTGCTCAATATCTCGGCATGAGTGAGTTCCGTTCAAGAAATGTTGGCCTCGCACAACTATTTCAACCGATTATTCGACACGAACAAAACGAAAAATGCTACATCATCCAGCACGTTAATTAGATGAGTTTCATAATATTACCTTCAATTCCTTCCACAAGCTTGTTGAGCTTCTCTACTTTATCTGAAAATGTGTGATTTGATATTGTATTATTTCTGGATACCAGACAACAATTTATTGCTTATTATGTTGTGGTGAAGTGCGGCGTACACCTTTCACGGTTGAAGAAAATTCAATTTTATTTTGAGATGAGACAAAGAAGAAACATAGTTTAATAGCTGAGATGCGGATGAAATGATATATAATTAAACATGAAAAATTTCAGTATATTAATCTAGTTTCATATCTTATAAAACTCTTATTGCAGTGCCAAGTTCTCCTGCCAAAACTACAAGCTACCAAATATTGTATGAAAAAGTAGCTAAATAATATTACTATAATGCTATTTCTCCAATAAAGTAAAAAGTATTAAATAGTATAAATCGCTTTTTGATATTCTCACCTTCCAGAGTCTTTATCTGCTCATTGACGGCATTGCTGACAACATCGCAGGTCATGGATATATTTTGCCTGTCCGTTTGTATATTTAGAGGTGGTATTTCATCTGGAGAATCCACTCTTGGTATGTTTTTTAAAAACGGCATTGCCGACTGCAATATGCTTGCTGCACCAGAAAATTTGAAAGGTATCACTTTTAGTCCTTCATCCCCCGTTTTATCGATATGAATGGGATTTTTTTCGTCTGCGTCTACCATGGTGCATACCATTCTTTTCTGTTGTTTTTTGGTCTCCTCTTGAGCAAAGCACATTTGCAAAGTCAAAAATATTGTTACGGTAAGAATAAATGCGTTCATTTCGCTTCAAAGTTTCTAAAATGAAAACAACTCAGTTAGATTTCGTTGTTTGCATGTGGAAGTGTACGACAGTGAAAGGAAGTCCAACATCGTCCACTCCGAGTTCAATTGTCTAGTCTAGATTGATTAATATAACGTGATCAATTTACTTACAAAGTTTATTACATAGAGAATAACTTTGCGCTTGTTTTGTTGAAATGGTTAAATTTCAAAATTGATTTATTAAACTAGGTTGTCGCCTAACTTCGATGGCTGGGAATGCAAAATTACCAATCTAAAATTACTACTAAATTCAACATGGGGTGCAAAATTTAAACGTATATAACTTTCCTTGATGCAGTGTACTTTTCCGCATCTCTTGACATTTACAAATTCGAGACATTATTATTGGCTGATAGTCAATCAAAAACTTGGCAGTTTACTCTTCCCTTTACCTCTGAACAGTTACCAGTCATAGTCGTACATGCGAATGCAATGTAACCGTGCCTGTTGAAAACTAGTAAGCAAAATTGCGTCACTGTTAATGTTATATATACCACGGAAAAAGTTTCATGCAGGGACGTGACATTCGTAAGAATGTCAAAATTAATTTGCGGTACTTTTTCGTTACTCATGCACTAAGCGCTTTGCAATATTTAATTGATCTTTTTCGATTCTAACGGAAATGACATTTTCATCGAATTAATTTTGAGTTACATGTATGGTAAAAACTATTTCATCAGAAACATGACGAAGTAGGTGACCAAATAAAGTAAAGTGGCCATTACTCAATGTGAGATTATCTTCTATATCGTTCGTTGGAGTTAAAGTTGAAAATCCTATTATTTCCGATGAACAAACGTTTTATTTATGGGATAAAACCAAGTTTTATAGTAAACTCGTATTATTAAAATGATGTATCAATGCATGTAATTTTACTGTTATTATTCATTTAGTTAACTTCAATTTAAAGTTTGTGACTCCAGTTTTTCGTAATTCCATACTTCAAAACGAAGCACACGATGTTGTTGCATATGCGAGAGAAACGGTTTCTACCGGAAGCGATACCACAAGCGTGACATCATAATGTTATACGTCATCTTATTCTAAGCATCTGACAATTATTATACAGTAACGTTTTATTATGCGTAGGCAACTAGAAGACTTATTCATATGAATAATTGCACGATATAGTTACTCCAACATTCAATTACAAACGAATTTAAGAAGGCTACTTGATCTGTTAGTAGAATATGATCTGGTTTCACAGGCCATTGTTGACCAAAATTGTTTCATTTCACTAAAAAGATAGTCTACTCTTGATGTAACCTTCAGATATGTTCGAATATATTTCATCAATGCACATACATATAATATCTAGTTATATATTATTTTTCATCGTTGTGAATATTTTTGTAATACTTTCAGGTTCTGTAATTATTTCATCAAAGTACCGTTAATTTTTTTTCCGAGAGTTGTTCATTTAGATTTTCTCACGCCTGTTCTCTCGTATTGTGGTTTTCATTTATATTTTTGGAGCGCGATCCAAATCCAAGTTTTATGGACATCTGACGACCCAAACCTTGAACATCAAAAAATATCAACTAGTGTTTCTTCAGAGAATTGTTTAATATCAAAGTAAACTAAGCCTTCTTTGTAAGCTAAGAGTGGCAAACGTTTTCAACGAATGAGTCAACATTCATATTTATGGAAAAGAAGACTGTGTCTCATAGAGATTAAATCAAAGTTTGCATCAATGAGAAACTTGCTGTTGCATGTTTTATGTAAGTCTTATTATCATTGAGTGTTATTATGCATTTCTTGAATTTTAAGCAAGTTGAGACAATATCAGGACAGAGGTGATTTCTGGCAATCGACTTTATGAAATTCATGTGTGAAATTACGGATTCGCATGCTCGTGAATGATTGATTCTACGTCAAATCTTTTAATGGCTCCGAAAGAATTCGAAGGGAAAGTTCACTGTGACAGAATTATATTTTTGAGTCAGTACAGAACTACTTATAGACTATGTTCGTTATTTTGCTTGAAACGACGTACCTATCACAATAACAATAAATCGACACGCCATGCGCACAATGGTGGAACTAACTGATTAATTGATTCAAATCAATCTGTTCTATGGATATGATTCGGTTGAGCAGCGCAAGTGAGAAATTGTCAAAGGAAATAAAATAGATGGGATAATTCTTGATGATTTTTGAACCTCTTTTATCACAATGTATTCAAATTACAATTTATAAAATTTTAGACTCTTTTCAAGCCCCCGAGACATCTCTAGCGTACGTACTACAGTGTACTAATTAGTTTTTTTTTTAATTCTGAAAAAACATCTTATGTAATGTAAGTAAAAATCCTTGCTTGTACCTACACCAAAGTCATAAGATTTTAACAGGAATGTTCATCGGAGATATCAGAGAGACGTTTTGTGCAAGAAAAACATGAAACATATCTCACAAACCTACTATAATCCAAAAGTAATTGGATCAAGGCAGTCTTCGACAACGAGTGTGTTGCGATAATGAAGAATATTCTTAGGTCGGCAACGTGCGGATTTAGTTAGATGAGTCGATGGGACCCACTAGCCTAGGATATGTATATTGTAATGCCTCTCTGATACAATGACGTCACAACTAATTGGTTATACCGTCATAATAGGGATTTCGAGTTTATTCATTAGCACTTTTTTTTATACAAATTAAGGCAATATTACTGTTAATACTGTTCGGTTAATTTAAATTAGCATATTTTGGTTTTAAGGTTAAAGGGATGTAGTTTTTCAAAGTTATATAAACTCATTTATTTAACCGTATTTACATTTTGCCAAGTGGTTCACAGGGCGGTTTCGTCGCAGGGTAGTTTACAAATGGCTCATCGGTTGCGTCTTCCTGCGCCAACCACGTTTGCGGACGCATTGAACTATAGCCTGAGAAGGCGTATATGGGCAAGTCATCGATATTTGTGGCATTTCGAAGGGTTCATTGCAAATACGAAGTGCTTGGCAAGTTTTGAAATCCATTTTTTTTTAACATATTGAATACAAAAAAAAAATTTATTTAAAACAATTCCCTTTGAACAAATCCCCAGTACTAGTCAACGAATCGGTATAAATGTATTTAATTCTTCGGATAAATGAAAATAATAATCTTTTAACCTAACCCACTAGTCACATGCAAAATCTTTTTCATAGCCGAGTAGTCGTGTCAATTGAATTGTCAATTGAAGACAATTGTGGCGTGTTCTTAGCTGACTGTTGACTGACTACGGAATCTCTCTTTGATCCATAAAAAGGTGAACTGGATAAAATAAAAAATTGTGGGCCGATATCGTTATTAAATACTGATTACAAAATCTTAACGAATAAATTAGCAAATAGTTTGAAATATCTTTTATACGAAATATAATATATATATATATATATATATATAAATTTCATATTTGCCATTTCACAACAGCCCGTTATAAATATATTCAATGGGTGCATTGGCTTTAACATAATTTTGGTAATTCAGAATACTGAGCCACCGTGTACTATTTTTGCCAGTCGGTTTTGGCGTGCTCGTTTCAAACTAATTTCATAAGAAGAGAAGGCTGAAGTATCAATTGCAGTGCACATGGATTCTCTCAGGTTCGCAATATTAATAGCATAAGATACTATTTACCTCTGGAAAGAGGAAATCTAATAACAATGATTAACGTATTGCAAACCATGTCAAGTCAATCAGTACATTTGTGATCATGACCATTCCAATATATTGTATTCGAAATTCATATAATGTGAAAATTGTGGTAAAGTGTACGAATTATATCAAGAAAATCTAAAACATCATCAATTTACAACTTTACCCGAAGAATATAAACCAGCACATAGACATGTTCTTTTATTCAGTTGGTAATCTGGGGGATAATACAGGGCTTGGCATTCAGTTTCCGAGATAAATATAGCGAAGAGTTTATGTTACGTCTGTTACTCGTGGAAGCTCATAAAATTATTAGGGTGCTCGCCGCACATGAAGTTTGTGCATTCCTTCTATATGCAGTCAGAGCAAAGAGTGCGTGTTTGTATAAGCAAATTTACGGAAAAGGAAGGTTACGCGCATTACTAGAACAATAATCTCTGAGCAAAGTTACAGGAGGCGAATGAAGTTAAGAGAACTACTGATACTTTAAATAATCATGGCGTAGAAATAAGAATTGTTTTTGGTTAGGACTGCAACACGAATTAAAAACTTCATCACAAAACTTAGATTTTGAAATGTTTGTTTGTTGAATACAAAATGTATCACGAATGTAAAATTCGAATTATTCGTTCGCTGAATTTGAAAATATTTACAAAACTTCGAATTCTAAAACTTTGTTTACCGAATATCAGATATAATCTTTACAGCTATTACAAATTTACAAAATGTTTCGTTTCTGCACTTGTTTCAGTCCTATACATCGTCCAAAAGAATACGAGACAGAATAAGCATATGGTTTGTTTGCCTTGAAGTGGTGGGAGTGACGGTGTCCTAGCAATTGTGTTCATCAGACAGTGGGTAAAAATTACTAATCGAGTACGCTGTGAACAATCAAATGGAGATAAACAAGGAAAATATGTTCAAATATATGGACACGTAGCGCCACATAGTGGCGAAAATTGTGATGACGTCATATCACACAAAGAAACTAATCCCTTACAGCTCACTGGAATATTTGAAATAAACAAAAGTAACGGCTTTTTAGCGAAAAATTTAGTCTTTGAACACTAACGGTCTAGATCAGTGTTCTTCAACCTTTTTTACCGTGGTATACCTTTTACAAATTTGCAAGAGTTTGGATATATTTCAAATTACAAAGTTGATTTTAAACTTCAATAAACGTTAAGTTTTAAGCACATATTGTAAAAAAACTGCCCTACTGCAATATCACCATGAAATCTAATAGGCTACTGTCCGCAAGTTCTAAACGGTGTACATTTGACTGACGCCCCGAGCATCAACGGGAATAATGTTCAACGTGAATCAAGCAAAAAAAAGTCGGTGATTGGACAACAATTTTGTTTTTTAAGTTTACCGCAGACAATACTTTCCACTAAAGTTACACTTCAATTACTCATGGTATTTGTAGATGTTTTAACAACTAATTCATTTCAGCATTTTAACTCATTTTTCTTAAATGTGTGATAATTATGATAAAAATACATACGGTCATTATCGATTGTTTGAGCGAAAATTCATTTCATCTTAAAAGTATTCTAAGATATTAGGATAAAGTTAAAATCTACCACGAAGGGTTTATCCATACCTCAGAAAGGATATCTAAGTCTATAATATGCACTATTTTTTACGGCGATGAACGAGATCCGTCAAAGATTTTAGGCTAGAGCGAAATGTTGGCAGAAAAACATGTTTCTGCCTGGGCCCGAACCACTTTATGGGGACCGTTTGTAAACGCGATGACCACTACACTACGGAAAGAAATCAGGCTAGGTTTCAAGCGGATTCGACGATCCGCGGATGTATACGTTTCCCATATGTAGAAGTCATCACGTTCGCCTAACACGCAAAAGATTTTTGCTATGTCTCCCGAAAGTATTGTTCATTATAATATGACCCACCGACGTATGCGTTTCTGTAGTGTAGTAGTCATCACGTTCGCATTACACGCAAACGGTCCGCATCGTTATAAAATTATTATTTATCTAGTTAGTGTTATAGAAATGATTTGAAAATTGGAATTTCTTTTTTCTTTTCAATCTTCTTTTTTAATTTTGAGCGGTATCGAGGGTGTTTATTTTTTGCCCTTGCTTTAGGAAAGATCCGAAATTTTGAAACGAACGATTTCATGTCATTTAAAGTAAGATACAAAGTGGTAAGGGCGTCGTTTTCAACACTATTTTGCTCTATTCAAGAGCTATTCACTGATAATTGGCCGTATTGGGGCTTACTATCAATTCATCCTCCAAATTAATAATCCGATTTGGCAAAAATGCGCGATTGTATAGCGTGGAGAACTCGGCGGTGAAGTCTATAAAGGGGATTTTAACGTAACATTAGATATCAGTGACTGCCTGCCTATCTTGCCTTGTTCGTAGCAAAATCGGGCAAATAAGCATTCGTAATACGTATTGTACAAAGCTTCCACCAACGCTTAAAACGAGAAAATTAGTAATTATCCAGTTAAGAATGCATATTGAGCCGAACCTGACAATTTTTATTCATTCCGAACCAACTGGATAATTATTGATTTTTTATGATTGTTTCTATCAAATCTTACATTTTGTGTATTAGTGGCGGAAGCTTTGTACAAAAGATTCAATGAGAGTCCCCATAAGATTTGAAAGCACGGTCATGAATATTTCGCTAGCTGACTACAATTTGATTTGTTAACATGTCCTGACTTCTTTTTATTAATAAAATTGCATTCTTACTAATTCCGGGGATCGGTGAAAAATAAGCCACAAGGCAAACCTACAATTTAAGTTTTTTATGTCCTGACTTCTTCAATTTACTTATTTTTATACTCTGGTGACTCTCCTCTGTCTGGTTTCTGCCACTGACTCAGACTGGATGCAGTCCTTGCAGGTTATAATAACCTGTGGTATCCGACTTCCTTCTTGTGTGTTGCCGGCGCTCTGTCTGATTTGTGGCACTGACCCCGTCCTGCCAACTTCAGTTACTGGCTTCTTGTTTTCCTTATAGTGTTTTTGGGTACTCACTCTGCTTTCTGCCGCTAACCCGGACCTTCCCACTCTGCCTAGTTCACAACTAACTTCCTTCCCGTGTCATGGGGCACTCTGTCTTTCACACTCACTCAGCGCCGAATTAACCATTAAACAATATGAGCACGTGCTTAGGGCACCAAGCAAAGAGGGGCACCACGGAAATTTTAGAGCAGAATTTTATATAGTTTATAGGTGTTTATTAAAATATTACGAGTTCACCAGACGACTCAAACTTCAAAATGTTCGCTTATTTTTTGTCTTCAAGTATCATATTAACCTTCTTCATTGAAAATAAACACTGAAACTTAATTATTGGACACGAAATGGGCCTATGAGTCGTTTTCTTAAATTGTTGTTTTTTCTTCTTAGTATTCTCCTTGTTGCTGCATTTTTGTTTTGAAAAAATGTCTTTTCTCTTTAACAATTGTACCAATGAACTATTTGCACTATGTGGCGGTTCCACGATCGCATTTCAACGATCTTGTGGTCAGCGAAGTCGGGAGTTTTTGTTAAGGTAGACCAGGGTGGTCCAAATCATGTCATGCTGACACATTCCGTGCTGCCCACAGAACAATTTTAACGTATATTGTATCTAATAGCAGAACGCTATTGAGTTTTTTTAGCTATTGCAACTGGGGTTGGGATCTAGAGATTCGAACCCTTTTTTCTAACGCTTTGTGCCTTTATTTTAGTAAAATACTCCTCTGTTTTCAAGCGTGGGCCGTGTGCCAGTAGTGACGAAACGCAGAGCCGACTTACTTAACGCCGCGCAATCCAGTTTTTATTATTTAGCTAGGTCCCGAAATACCAACTTAGACGGACCTGGTTGTTATTTGACGATGGCACTAAGCTTGCTCACGCTGCAAGTTTTTAAATTACTCAAATATAACAATTTGTAATAAAATGAGTGACATAAGGAAAATACGGCGGAAACCATGTCCTTGCCCCTCACACAGTGTCTGGTTTGATATCAGGTAATATTTGTCACGGAAGAATATAATTTGAAGCGACATTAAACGCGAGATGCGGAAAATACAACGGTAATTCCCGGGAATTAATTTTGAAATAGCTGAAGGCTTTATATATCTTTTTTAAAAGAATGACACCAATGCAACATAATATTAGTATGATTGGAACGGTTAACTCTCGTTAAATTTAAAGTTAAATTAAGTAAACTCGGGATATTTCGATCACTTTTGGGTTTTCTCCGACTTGCGGCCCGCGAGGCCTTCTCAAAAGTTGTTGCGATCCTTCAACCTTGAACCACACTGAGGTAGATTACTAGGTACCGGTAAAATTTCAAACTACAGTTGTGACTTATATCGTTTGGTATTGCAATTTACGTTGAGACTGGGGGCGGGAATTTTTATTGTCACACTTTATATCGGCTACATTTAACAGTTAAAAAACCCAAAAATGTTCATAAAAGTCGTTTTTTTTTACTGTTTGTTGTGATTATTTTTAATGGATAATAACTTACTTATGTGGTTTATTGTTTTTTTTATAATTAAATTACACATGAGTGGGCACCATAGTCTTCAGTGCTTAGGTACCAAAGGGGCATATTCCGCCCCTGCACCCACTGTACCTTGTTCCTGACTACCTTCCTGTGTTTTTGGCTACTATGTCTGACCCTGGCCTGTATGATGTATGCCTGTATGATGCACATGGAATACATCCGACCAAGAGTGTAAAATCTTCCAACATCAATATATATATATATATATATGTTTGTTGTATATTATTACTAAAAGTTTGTAAGGAAGGGATAGAATTTACATATTCATCCCGCGGGGTGATGAAAGCCGAAAGGACGGCGTAATCAAACCTGAGTACCACGCCCTCTTGTCAGGTTACCAATCCGTGTCGGTTATGAGATTAGTAAATCGGTTATGCTGTCCAGTTAGTCTAGTTATCAAACATGGAATCATTTATTGATGCAAACCAGTGATTTTGATTTTTTTTTATTGGTGAATCATAACCCCAATGGAACATTTAGGAAGCCCGGGAAATCTAATAGTGCGTGCGATTGTTTGAATGGTAGGCTACATAAATCAAATCTAATACTGGAGACACAAAATGATTTTTATCCAAGTGTCGTAAGTTTTATAATAGTGGCAAATCTAATAGGATTACTAGTTGGGTTGCGCGAGACTAACTTACTATACTTCCAACATGTTGTTGGCTATAAGTCGAGTATATCATGTATTTTTATTATAGTCTTTCTTGGCAGTTTAGTGTGGTGGCCTGTAACTTTGCTCAGAGATCGGTCTCTTTTATTTCTGAGTGAGTGCGCGTGATGTCACCAAACTAGGCTTTTTCAGCTCATTGGACACCTAGTGTACATATGGATTGTTACAAGTCAGTGTCTTAAACAGTGGCGGCGCGTGGTCATTTTGACAACCGGGGCAAGCTACTGCGGGACCAAGTCACCCCCATCTACGGGGACAGGATGAGCGCTGTAAGTTCTCCCATCATTTTATGAGTATAAAAACCATTCTATCGGTAACAACCAATCGGCAAAAGCGACAATTCTTAACGATAAGAAAGTGTCTTTAAAACCGGTCCAAGTCAAGGGATTAATAAATATAGACATAGTTTATTTTGAAACCTCTTTCAAAAGATAAATACAATGACATATTAACAGAAACTTCGGGAAAACCGACAAAACATAAAATAAGGTTTAAAACGTTACTATGAAGAAAGGAAAGTAATGCAAAGATAAGGACATGCGTCGCTCACTCATAGATATATATGCTGCTACACTTCTACTGCTTGAACATATATGCAACACGCCGCGGTTTCTTGGAAGCAAAATGCTCAATAACGCGCTGATTAAAGTCATGCATCCCAGAAATAACGTCTCTGTGAATGAATAAAACAGCCAAGGAATTTAATCTATCTTGCTTCATTGTGTTTCTGAGATACGTCTTAATACGCTTCAGCGTGCTGAATGTTCGCTCTGCGTCGGCGGAAGAAATAGGCGTCGTCAAAATGATGTCCAAAATTTTGCAGACGCCGCAAAGGTAGTTACTAGCGTCTATGAGGAACCCATAGAGCGCGCAAGTTGATGTGATGTATAAAAAAGTTTGATTGGTGTATATACATCGCAATTCATTTTCCAATTTACCCACGCTCATCATGGGGTAAAATTTGGAGACAGTAGCCAACAAATGGATGGGAAATTGACGTGCATATTTAGAAAAATTTTTGGGGTTCATCAAAGAGAACGCGGCAAGGTGTTCAGTGCGCAGACGATCGCCTATTTGATTCACCAGAATGTCACAGCATTCCTTTGCAGACAAAATCAAACGCTGCATTGTTTGCCCGTGGCGTAAAGAAGCACTCCATGTGTCGTCGTATTTTATTGTTTCCCGGATACGAGATACAGCATCGCAGGAGTCTGAAATACACGACTGCACAGACGCTCCATCCATTAGCCTTGACTGCAATGCGCCGTATAATACATCCACGTGATAGAATATTGTGGAGAAAAAAGCGAGAAAAAAATGAAAACTCACCATCTTCTAGCAGACGCTTTAGACCTGCCGCCTCCCTCACAGAGCGTTCGTCCCAAACCGGAGAGCTCTGAATGCCATTGAAACACTCAATGAGCTCAGACCTAATTTTGGACACGCCCTGCACCACGCGTGATTGGAAGTTCCAACGTGTTGGTGCACAAGCTGGGAGACGGCGGCTACATATCTGGCGAAGGAGGTCAGAGCGCTTCATCGAAACGGAAAAAAATGAAGAAAACCCCGAAACATTTGCAAAAAATATACGGACGAGAGGGGTATCAAGACACATATTTTTAATAACGAGGTTAAATTGGTGTGCATAACAATGTAAAAAATGCGCATGAGGAAAATCTTCTTTTATATCATCTTGAACACCATGTTTCGACCCACTCATGACTGCCGCGCCGTCATAAGTTTGAGCTATCAATTTTGACTTCGCGTTGTAAGGCTGTAACACTTCTTTCAGTACAGCCGATATCCCGCAAGCCGTGCGATCAACGATTGGTACAAAGCTGTGAAATCTCTCGGTAGGTTTACCATCTTTCACAAACCGAAAAATCACAGCCAGTTGGGAAACGCACGTGATGTCAGTTGTCTCGTCAGACTGAATCGAAAGGAACTGGCAATTCTCAATTTCCAGAGCCAAATGTTGTAAATAAATTTTATACATTGAGTCGAGCAAATCATTTGGGATATCCTTAGATGTCCCTTTCGAAACAGTTGCGGCATCAAGATGATCTCTCAATACTGTATCTAGGGATGCGGTGTATTCCACCATATCCAAAAATACTCCTCTATTAGAAGAGCCAGCCCGTTCATCGTGCCCACGGAGGGACAGCTCGTGACAACCAATGAACTTCAAAACATCTATCAATCGACCGAGAACATGGCGGTTTTTCTCGACGTTTTGGTTGTGCCGACGAATAGAAACCGCGCGTCCTTCATCCAACTGTGCTGCAATATTAAAATTTCCGAATGTTCGGTATTTTACTGTATTGTCCAGATGCTCCATAGAAGATTGATGATCCCTGGCACGCTCGGAAAGATGTTTAAGATCTCTAAAACCAAATTTACACCAACGTGAGTCACGGGCAGTAGCAAAAAGTAGGCAATAAAAACAAAAAAGTGCATTTTTGTCCTCGCTGTAACACAACCATTCGTGTTTTTTATACCAAGGTTCTGCGCAGAATGTACGCGACGCTTTCCTCCGTCATGGGATTGTTCCAGTGAACAATTTTTTGGTTGATAAGGCCCAAGACGTACCTCTAATTTTTGTTCCAGCGGCAGCTGCGAAAACGGAGTGCGAAGTAGTGCATCAACCTTATTCATTATGAGGTCTAAGGCTAAGAAATGCGAAGCCGGAAAGAAGTGAGGAGCTCAAAGAAATGTGGAAAATCGAAAGCAAATGGACTAAAGGTCTCTAACTGATTCAAATAGCGAAACAAGCGACAAAAACGAAGGCGAGGAAACTATCAACTCTTCAAGCAACCAACGAACGAGAAGGAATGCGTGAATATGTCAACACGTTGTTGTAAGAAACGTCGGCATTGTGTCGTCATAATTTCGGGGCTAGCCCCGATGATTTAGTAAAAGAAACAGAAAACAAATGAGACAAACGCGGCGAGTGGAATATAAAAGAGAGAATCCAGATACAATGAGCAACCGGGGCAAAATCGGCGTCGCCCCGTCGACGTTCGGCGAAGGCTTTGCGAGCGAAAAATGAACCATGTCGGGAGAATATGGCTAGTGTAGACAGTCTGTGCAACCGATATTGAGGTATTTTTCGAATATTTTTATTATACCGAAAAAACAACCGAGGCCCTATTGACGCGCCGCCACTGGCACTCTTAAATATGCCTTATCCAACTGGAGATCCAGAGTCAAGACCTTAGTCGCGTTTATATAAAGATCCTAACCTAAACCATAAAGGCACAAGTAAGCTTTACTTACTGCTGCAACTTACAATGGGCCGGAATCGCTTCTCTTGTGTTCTTCCTTAGCTTGGTAAGTTGAGAGAGCCTTCAAATGATTAATGAAATTGTGCATGAATCAACAAAATTCAACAGTCGATGGTATAGTTGACACGCATCATCCAACTGAGCCAAGTTTAGCCAATTTTTCCAACTAGTAAAAGCTAGGCTAGCCTTACTCGTGGCCACAGTTATGAAGTTGAGACGTTGAGCCCCTTCATTTACCCAACCCATTCGTTGATTCATTTACCCAACATTTAAAATAAAAAAAACAAAAAAATATATCAAATCATATTTTAGGTATGTTCAACACAATTCTGTTAGTTTTCGCGGCGCATTTGGTAACTCGCTGCATTACATCATTTTTCTTTATTAATTTCATTTTTGGTGTTCCGCGAGGCGACATAAAAAGTGCAAGTGTTCCGTGGCGAAAAAAATTTGGGAAACGCTGGCTTAGGGTAGGGGTGGCCGGGGAAAGCCGCCAGCAATCCTTTGGTACTAAATTATCCCCTACGGTATTTGAACCTGCGAAACCAAGCGTGGTAAGAAATCAAGCGTATTCCTAAGTCTTAGCACGATGCGCCACTCAATGCGAACGTAGTCAGCTGCAGTGCACTGGCTGACATAGATACTGTACTTGTATAACCTTACCCTGAATCAGGGGTGGGCAACTTCTTCAGTCGGCGAGCCAGATGTGAGAAAATGAAGTCCTCGGTGGGACGGAGTATTATAAAAAATACTTCGGTATCCAATCTTTGTTAAATGCTCGACACCCTTTGTCAACTCTACGTTTCTTGGGATATTCCATGGTTAATAAAGTGCTTCATACGGACATAGGGTCTCCGCGATCTATTCGTTTACTCAAAATGGCATTAATAACATTTAAGAAGTAGCAAATACATCCGAGTTAATAAATATAGTAATTTCAATTCACTCATAATATGGATCGGTAAGTAATAATTCGTTTTTGTTACGTTCTTATTGTGGGGCTACGTCAATTACAGTCCACCTCTTCACGAGCTCCATAACACCAAATATTCGAATGGTCTCGAATAGATAATCTATGTATTATCAGTTGTTGTCGTCGGTATGCTCTTGTATTAGGCAGTCAATTATTTACTTCACATAGAACCGTGATTAATGCTGTTGCTGATGTTATGTCTCCACCGTTTGGTTTGGGCAAAGAAATTACTATACAGTAAACATCGGAACAACGTCACATTATGACCTCCCTTTAAACGACATCGCCGTCCGCTGGCACGTTATTGTACGAAAACTTGAAACTTTCTTGGCTACGCAAGTCAAGGAGCTAAGATTTTGTACACCAATGCAGAGAATGAATTGATATAACGCTAAACTTATACACGCCGTTATTCTTTTATTGAGTTGTGAGAGGGTTGCATTTTTGATGGCACTCCCGTGCGCGTTTACTCTACAAATATAAACAGACAAATATAATGAAATTGCTGGATTATTTGTACTAAGCTCCCGTCACTGATGCGAAAATGTGTGATCTGAGATAAACACTCCTGTCACGTTTTAAAATAAAGAATAAGTAATTATGCAGTTAGGGTTTTGGGTTAGGAACGATTTGAAAATTTGAATTCCCGGCTGAATCTTCATCCCTCACCTTAACTGAATATTTACTATTTCTATTTAATTCGAGCGTTGGCGGGGTGTAGTTTTGGGGGTGGGGCTTGGTACGAAAGATCCTGAGAATTTTACTGTGAACTAGGTATTATACGATGTATGAAGCAAATCCCAACCGTCGTTTGCATTCTGCATCTTTGAGATCACGCGTCATGCGCGTGATCGGCTCGTAACGACAACCTGGAGTAATTAAAGTAATCAGTTGAAAACAATTGATTGAAAACAATCAGTTAGCTTTTTTCGTCAAATATTTTTGCGCGGGAAGCCACAAGCGACATCGCTTTTAGTCAGTCACAAATGTTCGTGGTAAGATGAGGTTTGATTTTGTGTAGGATGTATGCGGATAGGCTGACTGTGGGTTATGCCAATGAGCTCGAAACAATATTCAGGTGGGATAAATGTTCTTTATACCTATTGTTTTCAGTGCTATTATATTGCTTTCATTTTACTATTGTATGAGTGGTAAATTAGAGGTTTTCGGGCCTATACGAATTGGAATTATTAACCAAATACAGAAGTCTAGATGGATGGATGATTCTCTTTTGTATCGAACTCACTAACAGCGGGTTCCATCGTTTCCTCACAAATAGGCCAAACTTAAAAGCTATATGGCAATACATAAACTTATCAAAATAAGAAACTTAAACGTTATACACTTATCTACGTAACTATGTAAGCTGCATTCGACATGGTACGCTTTACATGAATGTAATGTATAACTTTCAAAACTTTCGCAAATGTAGCGCTAGAGATTCGCCGTAGCCTTTTTATCTTGATATATTGTTGTGTATAGATTGGATCTTTGTACTAAGACCCTACCAACGTTCAAAATAGGAGAATTAGTAATTATTCAGTTTAAGTTAGCAATGCAGATTGCGCTGGAACTTCAATTTTTTAAATCATTCCCAAATGAATAATTACTAATATGTCATTTTGAAACGTGGCGGGAGCTTTGTGCAAAAGATCCAATAGATTCAGTTCCACTGTCCATTGAATATGCTAGCTACAGTTCTGCGATAGTTTATTTATCAATATTTTAACTTTTTTGCAGGTGCAGAAATATTAAAGGTTAAACATTCAAAGACACAAAGTAACGAACGGGGAATATTACGAGTAAATATTATTTAAACATTTTATTTGACTTTCTACGCCTATTGATTCCTGTATACCACTGTTTCTGTTTAAAATGCCAAACAATTCGATGCGAGCGCACCGCGTCTCGGGTCTTGCGATCAGAGTCAGTATTGTTATTCCACTTATTTGATTGTGTGTTTTCTCTCGAAATTGTAAGATTTAGATTTTGCAACAAGTTTTAATAATTGTGTTTCGAAGCGCAGAAGTCCAAAAAAGTACTATAAATATAATACCTTGCATCAAATTGGTGTGCTCTTTGCGACCCCTAAAATTCGTTGCGCGCTTCCCTGCTGGATAGCGATCCCCAGTTTGCGATCCCAACCGTGAACAATGTAATAATGCTACAAGTTACTGATCAGAGGTAATTAGTCATATACTCCATGAAACAGTTATAAAACTACATTGGGTATTTTATTGTTATTTTAATATTTGCAATTTGTGCAGTTTGAAAACTACACCTGATATGTTATAAAATATATATTTGAAATTTAATGGCAATCGCTGAAGAAATTTTATTCGTCCAAATTTTCTAAGTTTTGGATTTTATGAAATTTAATGTCAAAATTTACCCGTTACGTATTTTGTTAAAACTTACGTATATTTTTGAACAAAATATTCAGAAAGGACAAAATGATACACTAACCTATCATTTAACTAACTATCATTTTAACATAAGCATAGCTTTGCAGTGGTCTCTGTCAAATAACATTTGTGTAAATTAACTACCTGAAAATGCCATAGTTGACTCAACGAAATTTAGTTTAATTCAAATTTAGAATTGGCTTACACAAAATCGCGACATATATATTGATTTTCAGCGTTTTAAAACAACAATTTATCATTGCACCAAAAGAAATTCGTCAAGTGCCAGGTTTTCATCACTGAGTGAGATGGAGGCCTATCAAGTCTAGAGTAGGTATGTAACCAAATCATTTGAAATCTTTCAATTTACATGTCTTTAAATAAATGATATATTGTATTTTTTTTCTGGAAATATAGAGACAAATTATTACTTGTATAAGCTTAGTTTTGTTTCGTCTGTCAATTGAAATTTTCTATAAATTACAACCTCAAAATTTCATAATAACATGATTCGCACAACTACCGTTTTATTCTGGCTATTGAGTCGGCCCAGTAAATAAGGCGGGGGTCATTTTTTAGAAAGGAAATTAGGCTTTTTTTCGTTTCCACCCAATAGTCGTGACACAATATTGCATTGCATTATATATGTAGTATATAGTATAATGGCCGTTTCTGTCGCACAATATTCAGTCCATGACAACGACAAGAATTTAAAATGTCTTTCTATTTTAATTTAATTGTGTTCGTGGCAACTCGCGACTGCGTCGACTTACGACAAGATGAAAGCATGACTTTTTTTTAAAAATGCCACGGCAATCTGCGAACATAATAATGTGAGAATATATTGGCCGATTATATTTAGTTTTGATACATATTTTTTGCGATCTTGCGAATTTGTTATAGCTGTTGGGAAAATCCTAATTTCTGTTATAAAGTTCCAGAAAGTACAACTTGATTTAGCACTTATTAAAAATATATTTATGTTTATTAGTAAATCAAAAATACATATTCATCGCCTTGCTTTACTATTAAGTTAATTGTGATTTCAATCTGCAATTGTGCTGACGAAATAAAAGCAATTCTACTCAGAAAATATCAAAGAGGTTAAAGTGCCCGATTATATTTTGTTTTGATACGTATTTTTGTGCATTCGACAAATCTGAGCTGTTCGTACAACACCTACGGCGCTCCAGTACTGTGCGTACCAATGTGGAGACAGTAAGGCAAAGTATCCTAAGAAAAAATGCCCTGGTACGTACGTTTACTACGGTAGCGTCCGAAATTTTGCGATTTGTAATGTCTAAAAAAGCGTTTTTAATCGGTTGCGGACAATCATAAAACAAAACTAATGTTGTTATCCGTTTTATTTTTAGTATTTTGTATTGCCGCTTTTCAATTTAGAAAATTTGGGTTGCCACCATTGACACCTAACATAAAAAAAAAATTATTCCTCGTTGTTCGAACTCGCGAACTCTATCGAAGCGTGTGTTTTCGTCGGAAATCCGCAAGTGAGTTGTGAAATCCAATCGTTTGATTAAGCAACGCGTCACTGTTACCAAATTTTCGAAGAGTGAATTGCTATTCTAATAGCTGAATATTCGAATATATGCCAAGTTCTACTCATTAAACGCCCATATGGGTGTACTTTTTATAGTTTTCAAATTTCGGTACTTATAGGGTCAATATCGCTCTTAGCTGTTTAACCTTCCAGCCGTGACGCAAAGTGCGAATCGTATAAATATCCTGGATTTCAAAATCACCTGTCAGACGTCTAAAAAATGTGACTCAGCTCAGACAGGAAATACTCCTTTATAACGATTTATTATTGTTTTAGCATGTATTTTCAGTCATACTAACTATCCCTGACCATCCCTGGCGCTGTGTTGTTTTGATAAATATGATTCCGAATGCTCCATAGTTGGCAGAGATATGGAGATTTTTTGTATGTAAAAAAAACGTAAAATTAATGGTAATTTTAACGCGTAAATGCGCGTATGAGATTGTTTACGCCGTTCTACGCGCATTTCCGTCGAAAAAATTTTAATTTTTTTGCATTGGGGGTGGTCTGTGCAGTAATAATAAGAGCTGTGACGGCATCAGTATCGGTAATTTGACCTTGAACTTGACAATACTGTAAATACAATTGTGAATTTCAGAGTGATAACCATTTATGCTATAATAGTCGTTTTGGTATTGTTATGTTAGGAAAAACTTGACGAAAACGTTGAAGAAAAAAATAATTAATTAGGAATTAATTATTAACCCTCTACTGTACACAGAATATCTCAAAGTCCAATTTTTTTTTAGAAATTTTTGAAATTTTTTTGCAAAATTTTTTTTCGAGGGGTGTGTTTTAAAGATATATTGCTGAATAGAACTCTAGCAGACGCTTTTAAAAACCCATGAGTAAAGCTTTATGGCTTAATGGTTTACATAAAAAAATAAGTTTAAAAGTACCCATAAAATGGGCAGGGCTTGAGGCTTAAAAAGAGTTAACCAGTAATTATTGACTCGAATAATGTTATTTGAATAAACTTGCCTTTTATGTTTTATGTAAATTTTAATGTAAATCGTAACTTGGCTGAAAGTTAAGTTTCACAAAAACGTTTGCAGCCCGCAGTGAATTTCTGGCTCGTTGCAGACTCATTCAAACGCTCCGCGGACTCATTTGAGACCGCGGACTCACTCGGGTTGGGAAACATTGATCCAAAGTATAAGCATAGCTTCTCTGTCAAATTACATTTTCTGTAACTTATAAACTCAAAACTTAATAATGATATACTGTAGTTAGAACAACTATATTCAATTCAAATCAATATTATACAAAATTTACCTACATTTCATTATGTCATATAAATTTCAGCTTTTTGAAACACTTCTTGAAAGCGAAAAAGACAATTTATCATTATATCTGAAGACATGCGGAGTTATTTGTCCGATTATGCATCAATTTGAGAGGTGGCTGCTTCGAGTCTAAAGAGCAAGTATGTTATTAAAATCTTTTGAATCTTCCTAATTTACACCCATCATCATTATTTACGGATCCCCACAATAAATTTTGAAATTGTTATCTATTACTATTCCTAGGTAAGTTAAAATTATTTACCTAATTTAAATGCTAAACATTTTTAATAGGCTTAATACCAGACATAAATAAATATAAATTTCATAGATAAATTAAATATATTAATGCTGTAAAGTCAAAAAACATAATATCAATTTTGGGGTCGAACACCCTTTTGGTGTTAGTGAATACTGAAAAAGTCCTAATAACGTACGCGGTGGCATTTTGGTAGAATCGCCGATAGTTTTCGTCAGTGTGTCGTGTTTTTATTAAACAGTTTATGTGCTTATTCTCTCTGAATCAAAAATTTTCTTTGGCATATATATGCATGTATTGTTCCATGAGGTCGACGATAACTTTTTTTTTGTGCTGAATTATGAGCTCAGTGTGCGAAACAAGTTAGAATACTATTTTATAAAAATCGGTGAAGAAAAGCTAAGAATAGATGATAAAGAGGTGGATCCGTAGCCAATTTCTTAATTGAAAAGCGGCATTATAAAATATTGAAACTAAAATCTAAAACGAAAGATTTCACCATAAGTTTTGTTTTAGCAGTCTCGTAGCAGATTGAAAGCGCTTTTTAGGCATTGTAAATTTCTGGTATGTTAGGATTCCTTTAGAATGTGTACAACTATACAATATAGTAACTGAAATCGAAACACAGTAAATTGTTCGCACGATGTACCTTTTGTCTATTTTAAAACTAACGATGGAGCCCAATACGTTTTTTTCTCGGTATGTGACGATATATAAGATAATAAATGCAAAATATGTCGATCAATTTTTTTTTGCAATATTTTAAATATAATCTTTCATATTTTGTCCATATCTTGAGAATAATTTTGAGTGCCGAAAAAACAAATCAAATTTAACTAACCTCAAAATACGATTCCGGTCTACTTATAGTTGGCAGTTTGGGACGTATTTTATGTGGTTTTCAAATAGTCATTTTTCATTTTTATAATCGTAAAAGTTTTCTCGACTAAAATTCGAGAAATAACGAAGAACACCATTTAATTACTATGAAATTATCATGACAAGACATTTTAAATGCTTGCACCGGCTATGAATTGAATATTTACCTCGAGAAAAAAACTATTTATCCACTGCGATCCTACTTATAGATAATGTCATATTTGAATTTACGCTCGTTGTCATATTTCGACGCTACTTATGTCAAATTTTATTAATGATGTTATTACTTATTTTGACAGTCACAAAATTAGCCAAGTCATTATTTTAATAAGTAATCGAATGGCTCGCGGACCCCCTAAGTTTCTCTCACCGAGCACTTTGAGAACCTATGCACTAATAGACCAAGGGAGATCCTTTCGGGGAAAAAATTGGTTTAAAAATACTCAGATTGCAGATATCGTACAACTCTTCTTATCATATAACGAGGTAATCAAAAAACTATTGTGGACATTTCAATATCTTGTTCAATATTTGTATCATTGCGGTTTACATACAGACAAAACGAAATTGATCAAAATTACATGAGCGATGTATTACAGGAACAAAACAAAACAGCACCATTTGTTTTATCAATTATTGGGGAGCTTTAAAAAAAATCATCCGATTAGTTATGGATTTTCAAAAGAATTCTTTTGGGCTTTATGCTTTATTCAGAATGTGAAATTCATCTGCAGAGCAACAACATTAAAAAATTTATTTACATAGAAAGATTTTCATTGTAGGTAAATAATGATGCATCATTCACTATTATTAATTCAGATATTATTAAAGTTGTAAGAGCAATTTACAAGGTAAGAAAAATATTACATGTGGGATATTGTCGTTGAATAGCCATTAATTTGACTTGATAAACTCGTAAATTTATTCAGAATGTGAAATTCATCTGCAGAGCAACAACATTAAAAAATTTATTTACATAGCAAGATTTTCATTGTAGGTAAATAATGATGCATCATTCACTATTATTAATTCAGAATTATTAAAGTTGTAAGAGCAATTTACAAGGTAAGAAAAATATTACATGTGGGATATTGTCGTTGAATAGCCATTAATTTGACTTGATAAACTCGTAAAAAATATTTGCTTTGGTATCATTTGCTATACAATATCAATCCCATCTATTTTGAACCATATTTAGTTTTAATTGAGATTACATTTGAAAAACAATCAAAAACAAAAATAAATGAAAATTTCTCCTGTTTCAGAATATAATTTTTTATTACATGCAACGGGTCGGTAAAACAGTTAAAAACTCCGGTCTGTGTTGTATTGTGTTCGAGCATGTTATAAAAAATGGCGAATGCTGCTTAATCTACGTTGTAATTGTTAGCACCGAAAATGTTCAGGAAAGAAATATTGTTGGCGGTTAAAATCTTTTGAACTTGTCCCATCAAATTCGTTTTCAATCATTTCCAAAATTATATAATGCTGTCAGCGTTAACCAACCATTTTAAAGATGCTAATGACGTTATTTTCCAAAATTCGTATGATCCAGCCGATGAAGAATATATCCTAAACGAATTCCTTTGGCGATTAAAACCTTCTTGCCGCTCCCGCACCTACCCATTTTGCATGGGTATTTTTAAAGTTTTTTTTTGTCATCCATTAAGCCCTAAAGCTTCACTCATGGCTTTTTAAAAGCGTGTGCTAGAGTTCTATTCAGTGATATATCTTTAAAACACACTCCTCTAATAATATTCTTTGTATTTCTAAGAAAATTTCTTGCAATTTCTAATAAAAATTCTTGACCGTGAGAAATTCGATGTACAGTAGAATGTTAATAATTAATTCCTAATTAATTAATTTTCATTTCAACGTTTTCTTAAAGTTTTTCCCAGCAGAACAATACCAAACGACTATTATAGCAAGAATGGTTACTCTGTAATTCACAAGTGTATATACAAAATTTTCATGTTCAAGGCTTCAATTGACAATTTTGATGGCGTCACAACTGTAATTATTACTGCACAAACCCTCGAAATGCTACTTTTTTCGACGGAAATGCGCGTAGAAAGACGTAAAAAATCCAATACGCGCCGTTACGCGTGAAAATTACCATTAATTTTACAATTTTTTCACTTTTAAAAAATCTGGATACCTCTGCCAAGTATGGTGCAGTCAAAATCATATTTATCAAAACATCACAGCGCCAGGGATGGTATTTATGACTGAAAATACATGCTAAACCAATAATAAGTCATTATAAAGGAGTTAATGTTATTGATTTCCTGTCTGGGTCTTTTTTTTTACCTTTCTTATATTCGGATCAGGATGACATTACCGGATCCAGCTTAATGCCTTCATGCCCAGTAATGCCAACGGAAGTATTAGACTCATTCTCCTTTGATGAAGGGATTGTATTTACCAAACTAATATGGTAAGCTTCCTTACATCATATCCGCAATTTATGATGGTATTTCTTATTTTTTTAAAAACCACCAAATTCCGAAATGAATATATCGGCAAATTTGGATGGTACATTAAAAGTTTTTTTTTTTCAATAATATAATATGTTAATTAGCCATACATTTTCATCATAATAAGAATATTAATTTGATAAATAGATCATTCACCAATTCCATATGTAATTTTTTCATTCAACATGTATTACATTTGAAGATTCAAGCCATTGATTGTCATATTCCAACATATTTTCCCATATTCATAATTAATTAAGATTATTGTATTATTACAGTACATTAATAGTTATAGAAACTATTCGATGACCATAAAGTGATTTGCGTCGGCCAGGCACAAATTTCTTAGACAGTACTAGGTTGACATTCACCTACCATTTGTGATGACTGATGAATACGCTTCTTGTCACGCCCCTACATTTTGATCATATAATGTCACATAGCCTGTAGATCATCCGTCAGCACCTCTTCCCACTCTCTGGATATATCGTACATATCTGTCGAACCATGTTGATGTTTGACTACATAGATCCAGTTTTTGAATTTCCGGTAGACAGTTCCGAGAGTTGAAGATATATCGTTCTGGCTGTCATATCTGTTTTCTCTATCCAAGTTATATTTGAGTGTTATGGTTTCCAATTTAAGAATACTGTACATTTTTAGAATTGCCAAATTGTTTTCGCCTGCACAGGAGTTGTCGAAGATTGATTGTGGGGGACGTCTAGTTTTTTTCCGCAGATTTTTTTCCAGAGTAAGCCTAATTTCTTCGTGTATTTTCAGGTATTTTGGGTATTCAAGGATTATGTGTTTTGTTGTGTCTTCCTGATTTGATCTATGGCCAAAGAAAAAGCCATCCACGGCTACGAGGTAAGCACATTGACGTTCGATATTCGTGAAATGTTTTTTCAGTGTGAGGTCCAAGAGATGCATGGAGTGCCAATCACGTGTTAGATGTAATTTTGGTGGTTGGTCCTACTTTTTCAATTTGAATCTAATAAATATGGACCTTAAAGTTGTAGTAGTCCATTCATCCGGTGTGAAATCTAATACATGAACAAGATTAATTATATGCTGCCAGTGAAGGTTGACTTTTATTGAGTGGGGCATCGAATTGGAGTACAGAGATTTGTTTAGTGAAATTATTTTGGATCCCAGAAAAAAGAGAATTTAATACTGTGATTCTGCCTATCCAGGATAGCATTCTTGGTTTGGTTCGATTAAGGATTTGCCTAATTTTTGTGCATTTTTCTGTCCATGTAAATTTGGTAGACTCGCGGCCAAAGTAGACTCCAAGTATTTTTATTCTGTTTCTTCCAATTCTTCATATGGTGTTGACTGCAATAGGGTTTCGGCTGATTTTGTGGTACATAAAATCTCTGTTTTTTTTTCCGAATTCACTTTCTGTCTCGTAACTTTTGAGTATCTATCCAGGTCTTTAAAAATGTGCTCTATTGAGAATGGGGAACGAATTATAAACGTGGCAACATCAGCGTATTGCTCCAATTTTTTCTCCATCTTATCCAGCCTAACACCTTTTATACGTTTATTTGCAAGAACAAGTCTTGCAAGTGGTTCTGCGTTCAACGTATAGAGGAGCATGCTGAGGGGGCAGCTCTGCTTAATTCCACGCAAGATTTGAATGTCCTCCGTAAATGCGCCATTTACATCCGCTATGCTAACAATGTTGGTATACATGCCTTCGATCAGGTAGTTGTTTTATCCGGCACGCCCACCGTTTCCAAGATGTTAAAGAGAAATTGGTGGTCGATCGACCATGTCAAAGGCTTTAAGTTGGTCCACCGTCATGACAAATGTCGAGAGGTTCTTTTCACGAGAATGACGTATCACACTGTCCAGGTTGTTGTGAATGCCATGGATAGATCTTCCAGTCAGGGTCGATTTTTGGGTCCTTGTGATAACACCATCCAGCACGTGTATAACGCGGGTTGATATAATTTTTGCCATGATCTTGTAGTCAACGTTCAAGTTCGAGGGCGCCAATTTTTCAACTTCGTTTTCTCTCCTTTTTTGTGAACAAAAATGACTTTTGCGTAACGCCAGCTATTAGGGAGTTGTCGATATATCAAGACGTTGTTTATTATTTGGGTGAACTGTAATTTAATTAGGGGCCAAAATGTAATATAAAATTCTTTCCCAAGACCGCCCAAGGAGTCTTCTTCCGTTATAAGAAGGTCCAAATTTTCAGCTTCATCAGGTGGATAAGTTTTTGGATAATGCACTAATTTTTCCTATAACGGATTCGGTCAAAGAAAAAACGGGAGGGGTTTTCTTCTTCCTCAGTGGCCTCACTGTGAGCTATTATTTTCATGAAGTCGTTTTTGTGTTTCTGTATTAGCTGAAGTTTTGATTTTAACTCATGGATTATGCCTAACAAAGACTTCACTTGTGATCTGTATCTGTAGGTCTCGAAGCTTCTTTGATTCGATGTTTTCTTTGATTCGGTGTAAGCATGCTCTGATATGCTTCTCGTGATCATCATCAGTTTTGCTAAAATTATAAATGTCATCAGAAATATTCTTCACACCTTTTAGTCCTTGAAGAACTTGTTCAATTGTTAGGTATGGGCCGAGATTCGGATTCGTGTCGAATCCATGCATTTTTCTGGACTCAGATTCGAGTCCACGTCATTTTTACCGAATCCATAATCAATTATGTTTTTTCTAATTTACGCCTACGTTATGTACTTTTACATTTATAAAGCTCGGAACATACCCCAACTAGTTAAAATTCAAGATTGGATCTTTAAAAACACATACATAGGTAATGTATCACTTGTATATATTACAAACAATCCTAATAAAAATGACGAGAGATATCGAAATAGAATAACGCAAATTGTAACTATTGATCACTTATGTCTTATAACAATAATGTCACCGCCCAAACTATCTATCCTTTTGGTATACAATATTTCTTGGCGCAATATATTTGAGTTTTCGGTTGGCTTAGAAATGAAACATGATCTACCACGAGCAAATACCCGCTCATTCATGATAAAAATCATTTCATATTTATGATTATTCAACACAAGGGATCAATCCCAGGGGCAATTGCATCAATAACTCCTTAAAATTGAGTTGAATGCGTTCAATTTTATCCCTAAAAATAAAGCGAGGAGAGTTTTGCGGAAAACTACGAAAGTTCGTACCAAGCGAAGTAATTTACTAAAACTTCAAGCAAAAGAACTTAAAATCAGTGGTTATAGAATTTTTACGTGAACTACTGAATTGCAAGCAGACGTAACACATTGTATTGACGAATGGCATCTTTCTACTATTTACGCAAGCAAGATATAGTGAGTTTACGGCTTAAAATAATTGACTGACATGTGAGGATTTTCAAATAGCCGCCCAGTAGTAAAGGCGATGGATGGGAAATGCAGTTCACAACCAAGGCGAACATTGACCCACGTTCACGTTTGTATTGTGGCTAAAAAAAACAAGAGGAAAATATATTCCTAAAATGGTTCAACAGCTACCAACTAGGCAAAAAATACGAGATACGATTATTGTTTTTGAGTCCACGTTGCTGTATCAGAGTCAGAAACATATTTTACTTCTTTTCTATTATGACGTCACGGACTCGGAAGATTCGATTCGAGTCCTTGACCTATTACTCGAATTCGCCGAATATCTGTAATTCCGAACTCGTCCCATCCCTATCAATTATGAATTGGAATTTTTCAGTCACTGCATTCACCCCAAAATTGAGACGTTCATGTTTATGGATCCAAATGTGTGTACTAAACGTTGTAAAATATCTGCTGTCTGGATGCAACTCTATTTGATGATATTCTTGATTTAAATCTAATTTTGAAAATACGTTACATTCATTCAGGTCGTGAATTAGTTCATCCATTGTTGGTATTGGATGTTTCACTCTCTTGATAGTTTATTTGCAGCTCTCATATCCGTGCACAATCGAATATTTTCAGGATCCCTGATTTAGGTAGCACAGCTATAGAATATACCCACGGAGTTGGTGTATTATCCACATCTTCGCAGATATCATTTTCATATAACTCTCATATTGCTTTTTCCACTTTAGACCTGGATTTATATGGTACTCTTCTGTGTTTTTGATGTACTGGATCCACAAATTCATCGATGTTCAGCTTTAATTGGCACCGTGAAATAGAATTTCTGACAGAATTTCCTTTGTACGCCATTCTCGTTCATTTTCAATGGAATGTATAATCTTCAGTATTTCAAGTTGTTTTGCTGTGTCATTAGACATAAAACAACTGTTGGCATGTTTTGTTACATAGAAATAAGCTGACAGTTGCTGGCCATCATTTGACTTCACATTTGCAGCAAATTTGCCAATGAGTTTCAATGGTTTTTTACTGCCATAAGCAAATACCTTTGTATCAGCAGGACATAACTTGCCACATTTTAGAGTATTCTTTCGTATTTCTCGATACGCTTTGTTGTGTAGGTCTAGGTTATACCTAGAACCACTGTCAACAATAAAACAGCATTTAACACTATTAACATCCATTTCAACTGTTGGAAGCTTATTAGATATCTGAGACTGTTCAACCTTCATTGCGTATACTGAGTCATCACAACTTTAGATTCAACTTTACTTGAGTTGTTTGAGCTTGCATTAAAATTATTAACAAAGCGTGAAAACTTCTCTTGTCTTGGCTTCCTACAAAACTTTGCAAAATGACCCTGATTATTGCAATTGAAACATATTCAGCCTTTAGCTGGACACTGACCTTTGTGTGGAAACGGGCCGCCAGCCGCCACAATGAAAACAAATTTTCACTGAGTCATTGTTTTTCTTGCGTGTTTTGTTTCGGTTTACTGATTTGATCCGATAGACAGTTTCTTCAGTGTTTTTCTCCATCACGGACAAGTTTCATTGCTTTACCTATGTCGAGTCGGGATTTTGAATCCATCTTTTTGCTTCAACTTTTTTTCTTCAATTCAGTCGATTTGAATCCCTGAATTATTTGACTTTTGATTTTCCCTTCAACCTTTTCAGGATCGAACTCACAGTTTACTGCCATTTACTTAAGTCGTGTGCAAGATTGATTGTGCAAGGTTCGGCACTTGACAAATCAGCACAATCGAAAATTGGATAGTACGGTAACGCAGACGCCATTTTTCACGTTTGAAGTTAGCAGTCACACAAAGAAGCGTTACAGTACGGTAGCACCTGGAGCAAACTTTCCCGACGAGCTTAGCTATTCCATGTAACACAGGCTTCAATTGCTCACAAAATATATATTATGCATGAAAGTAAATAGAAATACAAGATACGCCTGTCGCTCACATAGATTAGTTCTAGAATCTTCTATCACGCGGCCTAAACTAGATCACTGGATGTCCTCATATTATTACGTCATAGACCAAATATAAGGCATAGAACATAGTAGTATTTCATGGACATTGCATGTACGTATGTGATCGGCAAAGCGTAAATTAAAATAAACTGATTGTCTTCCAGCGGTTACTTCCATCTTCAGATACGGAAGATTGAAGTCGATGGGTCAAATAGTTTTAGAGAAATAACAAATATTTGTCTGATTTATTTTTAAGACCTTATTCTTTGGATTTTCGTTCGGTTATAAAATTTCCATATAAAAACCTCACAATATTAAAATACTTTCAAAGTAATGTAATTACTACAACATACTTTATTTCAATCAATCCGATTTTTGCTTTGGGTAACTTTACATACATTTTTCCCTGTTATGACCACAGATAGAACAGATAAATTCAACAAAAATAGTGCTCCCTTCATCTCGAAGTCAACGGAATGAATGAGATTAAGTACTGACACAAATGAAAACACCTGACAACTTCAAATGTTTTGGTTCGTGAACGAACATGGCATGTCATTTGGATGTCAAGAATTTTTGATATCGCTGTGATAAATACAATCGAGATCGACTTCACAACAAATACTCTGAAAAAAGAGCATTAGGTCTCCTCTCCAACAAGCCCAAACTTGCCTTCTGACGCGCAACGAAACGCCAAATATTCAAGATAGAATGAGCGGTACAATCTTAACCACTTAAAATTTCAAAGCGGTTGACCCAGTAGTCGGATCAGCCGAAGAATCTCCACCGCGGGCCGCAACTTCATTTAACATATGCTTTCTAGTAGTTGCAAGCACAAAAATTTAGGTTGTTGATCTTATGACATGCGTTGTTCACCTCGTACAAGCTAACTGTTAGGGCATTGTGATGTCATAGGTATAGATAATGAATTCGACTCAGGTATAGGTTTTGCTTCCTTTTGTTCAGCATTTGGCACGCGGGCCGCAGGTTGCACACTCCTGGTCTAACACGTCTGCGGCTGTTAAATGCGGTATTTCTACTTATTTTCATATTCATTTTCAGATATGTTCTCATTGGTGTTTTATTCAACTACCATTTTATTATTAATATTCATGTGATACTTCGATCACTGTTTATTAATAGTCCCACACTACATTTTATAACCCCAATTCTTCTTGTCATTATTGAATGTGCACCTTCTTTTTTTCTTACGATACCTAGAAAACGTGCACTTCATTCCAAACTACCTACAGAAGTAACATATAAAACATTTTCTGGGGTCAGTAACCGGAGGAACATACTTGCGATGTCGTGTATACATTTGTATTTTAGTTCGTGCAATATGCTTGCATAAGTACAAAGTACTCCAACTGAACTTGCTAACACTTCCTTATGATATATAGAGATGTTGAATAAGTCTGCATATTTAATCATATATATTCATATTATTTTGTCATGTCAATTTTTATCTTATTTTGTAAAATCAATCGACTTGTCGGAACATCCTGAAAGCTTAAATTTCGGTCGATTTCCAAAATCGCTGAGAGTGTTAATAGCTCTGATAATGGTTGAAACATCTGCATTAGGAGTCGCATTGAAAGCCCATATGATGTAACCACCTAAAAATACAAATTTGTTATACTCTGCTACAAGAAATAATTATTTTTTTCATTTCCGCTTTTGTTACTGTATCGTTTATTCTAAATAGCAAATATGAAATAGCTATTCTGAAGAGGCAAGGTGCATTTTCCCAGCTGTATGTTTTATCGAATCTCTCCATACTGTAAAAACATATTCAAGACAGTAGTCTACATAAATCAATGTTGCAAAAGCTATTATGTATGACCTAAGAACTTATCAAGAAAAACATAAGATACTAACTACATGCATACGACAATTTCGAAACTGGTGCTAAGTTAGTTTTGCTACGTGTATCAAACTAAAAATAAGACAAGTAGGAAGGAATTCACATGTACGCACTCTTCAACTTACTAATAACTAATGCCTTACCTTTTTCATTACAGCTAATGTGAAAGAAGTAAGATTCATTGTCCGTCAAGTGAAATGTCTCGCCTTCGCGACTATTCAGTTGATCAGCTATACGTTGTATAAACAAATGAAATAAATGAATTAATTTATTGAATGGGAAGATTAAGCTTAGGCATAGGTAACACCCAAACCTCTTGAACTATATTACCACTATTATATATGTTTTGTACATTTAGCTAGCTTCAGTGTGTTGCCTGTTCTTGAAAAAAGTACCCAAACGAAAATACATAACTTATATGGCTTTTATTTGTTGCACCAAACTAATTAAGATTAATCACACAAGCGTCATGTTAATATAAACACAAAAGAATATCATTTACGATCATATATTTGCTATGTTTTGACTTTTAAAACTACGTTCATATTCGTTTCAAATATAAGATTTTAATGAAAATCCAACCTTCGATAACAGCTTTATTGTTTAATTTTCCATTACGATTGTAAACATATTTTCCTAAATAAAATACAAAATATACTTAAGAAGTAATAATGTTAAACTGCTTCAAATAGCATTATTATTACCGCTTTGCCAATCATGAAATATGATTAAAAAAAGAAAAAAGAAAAATAATTGAGATAAGCCAACCCTTTTGGAAGACGATTATTGTAGTTTCCATTGGGTTGAAGATATTTGGTCAAAGGTTGTGATTTTAGTTACAAACCTAAATTTACGATTACAACCCAATTCGAGGACCCAATTAAGCAAATTATTCATTATTTCTACTGACGTGATATCATAAACACCTGGTATGCCATTTTTCTCGAATAATAATAAACTTGTACATGATAGTGTAAAATATCAATATTTACCCGTTCACAAAATATTTTCCGGTAAACTTGAATCCAGTTTTCGTTAACTTCATGTTTAGAGCTGTTTTGCATTCCAAGTCACTCGTGATAGGATCTCCATTGTCGAATGCAAGATACCAATTTCTTGGTATCTAAATGTATAAAAAAAGCAATGCTCGAATATATGAAAACGAGGGGTGCAACGGATGTGATGCTTCACGGAAATGATTAGATGAGTAGGAGGTTTCGTGGAAAGATGAGTTGACAATCCCATGAGACTCAGAGAGAATTTAAAATAAAACTGAAAGTCTTCTAGCGGCTTCTTAAACAAACTGAAAAATTGAAGTCGATAAGTCCATTCGTTTTAGAGAAATAACAACAGATATATAAATATATTTGTCTGTTTTTTTAATACCTTATTCTTTGAATTGTAGTTCGTTTACAAAATTTCCGTACAAAAAACTCATAATATGAAAATACTTTCAAAATAACTTAATTACCTTATCCCAATCAATTCGATTTTTGCTTTGGGGAACTTTACATACATGTTTCCCTCGTATGACCACAGATAAAACATATAAATTCAGCAAAAATAAAGCTCCCTTCATCTCGAACTCAATGGAATGAATAATATTGAGTACAGACACGAATAAAAACACCAGACAACTTCTAATGTTTAGGTTCGTGAACGAACATGGCATGAACGGAAATAATTCGAATGGCGTAGCAAATGTTGCTATGACATTTCTGTATTTTTTGAAATGTGAATCGGGAGATTAATGGACTTCGTGATCCTCAGCTCTGATATTCAAGGGTCTCAGAAGTATTATATTCTGTGACCTCATGATTAAACCACTTGAGTAAAAACACGTTAAGCGCTTTTTATCAGTATATATCACAAAATAAGTCCCGAATAACAATGAAAATATATTGCTAACATCACCGTGAAAATATAGCTACAATTATAAGAGTATCACCGAATTGAGCTATAATATGAATGTCTTACAATAAACGGGAATCTGAAATTTCATTTCGTTGTAAAAGTATGTTTTGCTTGGTCTAATATGTTTAGTGAAGTAAATTATCCTCTGTCTACTTTATTTGCTTTCAGTAAAATATTTAATCTGCTGTGTTGGACATCCCTAGTTCAAGCAACGATGACGCAAGGTCAAAGTTTGACAATTTGGTATGATGAGATATAAAATCAACACCTTTGAATTGAGCCCTCAATTTGTGAAGGAATGCATGTTAGGCATATGGTATTACAAGACGGTAAAGCAAGTTTGAGTCTCATGTAAAGATGTGAATTCCAGAATTTTGAATAAACTTCAATTGGAATCCAATCGAAACAATTTTAAAGTATAGATAGATATAGACATTTCTTGTAGTGTGTGGGATGTATGAGTTTTCGCCAATAAAAGCAAGAGCCAAATTAAACTTTAGGATGCACCCGCAAAGCCTATTCATGCGTGTAATGCCTGCCTCAATGAGGTCGTTTCTAATTCATTATCAAAAATATTACGTTGTTTTTACTTCGTAAATGCGAAGGATGAAGTAAGTTGATTGTGTGTGATGGCCAAATCGTAATAATCAACTGGAGAATCAACAAGCTGGTTCGGCATATCTAGCAAGTGAATTTCTAGTAGAATTTTGTTATGGTCCGGCCCATATCATTTTCAACATATATATTCAAATTTGTTGTTAGTTTCATTGCCATTATTGTCAGTACAGATCTGAGATGAGTATCGGCCAATGATATCTGCGAATAGAAATCCGTGAGACCGAATGCCTATGAACAAAAGTAATTAGAATCAATTAAACCGGTATTCTCTGTGCTATCACTAATACATTTTGAAACATCTCAGCGAACCCTGAATTTGAATTTCTTGGATTTGAACTTCACAACAGTCATTGTGAGGATCGAGTGTAACTACAACTATTCCGTGCCGTTTCACTGACATGTGACAGAGATCACGAGACAATTTTGAACAATACTTACTTGTAATGTTACTTGATAGGGTAATTAGCGTGAGTGGAAAAGCTACTCACAACAACTATCCAAAGCCCAGCATTTTACCCAGAGCATATCAAGTCATTTGAAGGGCCCTATTAGATTTAACTGTAGTCTGTAGATTCTTACCAATATACAGGGTGTCTCAAAAGTAAGTATACACGTTCAATTTTGATTTACTTTTCAGGTACTCATCATAGAGCGTTCATTTCTTCAAGAAACTTAGTATGGATAACTAGTAAAATTTAGGTATCGTTTTAAAATTTAGGTTTCGTTTTATTTTCAAGTCAGTGTTTTTTGTTTTGACATTTAACAGTATACAGTGACGGACATCAGCACCATCAGACTAAGTGGCATTGTTCAAGTATCCATGTGCTAAGACGCAGTTCTACCATAGATCGCCTTGAATAAGTATTATTTCCCCCTCTATATAGGCATAAAAGCTCTGGGTCAACGCTTTTTCATTTTCACAACCATGCCTGAGTAAAGATATAACTTTCTCACTTATCCAAAGAAACATTTCTAATGTTTTTTTTTATTAGACTATACGTTATCGACGCAGTTGGATATAACACAATAAGCTAACTTGAAGAGTTTGAAACTAAAGAGAATCTGTTTGTAACGCAAAAATGCCCACAAACCATAGCTATGCAGTGGATATATATATAACTCCTGTTTCTATTGCATACTTTTACTCATATTTATTGTATAAATTTTTTAATTAAATATCATTATTCAATAAAATAGCAATTAAGTTTGATGATTACTTGATGAATGAAAAGCCAATTATTCAATTCGCCCAGACTTTGATACTTTTAACTTGCATGGCGGCATTCTCTCCGTTGTTTACATCTGCCTGCCACGTCGGGTACCTGAACAAGAAACGTGTAATTACATCTGTTTTAGCCTATTCTATCGTTTTATCGTTTTCTTCAAAACGTCACAAATATTATTATTCTTCATCTAAGTTTTTGGGTACTCTCGAAGTATGTGCACCAAGATGGCGCACAACCTAAACATAGTATGTGTACCATGTTAGGGTTCAGGTTATGAGTCATCTTGGTGCACATACTTCTAAAACACGCCAGTTTTTGTATAGATATTCTTTGTTTTACATAAAATGAATATAATAGTTACTATAAAGATAACATTTATCAATCTACGCATTATAAGAAAAATCTAGGATGTAGAGTAAAACATTAATTCACCAAACAAGAGTTTATGAATTGTCATTCTAGCAATACTCGATATATATATATATATATATATATATATATGGATATGTGGCATTATGTCTCTCATGTCTACAATCCCTGGAATTAAAGTTGTCGGTAGCGATCGGCTATGCTTTCAAATGCGTGAAGATTACAGGACTGAAGATATTTGTAGTGTATTACCATTGATTTTTTGCTTGCCAAAAGTCTCTCATTGCAGTTGGTGAGTTGTTGAGCCACGGTTTAGGACTTGGTGAATTAGTCCACGAATCCGGGAAGAAGCCGTTAGTTCCACCCACAGCAACATTTAGAAGAAGATAGAACTGTAGAAAGGGAAATATTATCTTTGTGATATTACTACTATTTTTCAGCCATATTCAATGTTTGATGTCATTTCCAGTTTGTTTCAGCTTTGTTTTACTAAACATAACAGATATGCATACGAAACAAATATTTTTACTCTTCTCAATGAACCATTCTACAAAACAAAATGATGAATTTTAGGCGATGCATAAAAACATATATATCATTTTAACGAGCCATGTGAATGCATTAAAGGTTATAAAAATTGTTGTAGACTGCTAACTTCTTGGTCAAATGGTGTCATTTTGTTTCCATTTTCCCATGGATTATCAGATCCCGGTGCAGAAGTTCCAAAATCTCCATAATTCCAAAATCCACTACTTCCCGGATCAACTCTTCTGAGAAGATCATCATCAACGTAGAAATCAATGTACTCATCTGTCCAGTCTACGACCCATTTGTGAAAGTCGGTTCCGTATGGGTTTGAAGCGTTGACACTATTAAAAGATTCGGTTAGTCATGGTCTTCAGCTAAAATATGCTCATAACTGTTTTTAAATATTCTCTTGAATAGGAAAAGAACTTTCTATGATTACTGATTAGTGAATATTTTAGTAAAGTTGGAAAATTGTGATATATAACAAACCGTTCAACAGTTGTTAGAGTATATGCGTTCATTGGCCAGTAAGGTCCCCAGTGTAGGGTCATACCCATGTTGTCGTAGCCTTTAGAAACTCCGCTTTCGTCTTTAAGATTCGTGTTGCCTGGTAAAATTGAATTTTAATTAAGATAGATATTAGAATATTGTTACTTTTATCCAACCTAAACAATACACTCATGAAAGTAACGTCCGATTGGTGCTCATAATTTACTTGTTTCGTGTTTTACCAGTCAGTATTAATGGTTGGATAATAGTCAAAATGAGATAGCTTCAAAAACATGTTCACCTCGGGCCTCAACAATATCGATCTCTCCTGACGCTGGCCATCCACCGTATGCGTTGTCCCTGCGAAAAGAATCAAAAAGAATCATTTTTTACAATAACGCTGAGCAATCATTGCGCTAAGCAAATAGATATTCCGTCCGTTCCTCTAGTTTTCTGTATATCGTCACGCTAATAACCGATTTGCGAAAGTCATTTTTAGCAGTTTTGAGAAAAACGTAAAAAGCTTCCTAATGATATTGCTATGTCATTGAGAGTCAATAATTCGCCATAGTTCAATTTTTGGATCGTAGCCGGATTTAAGTTAATTTGTATGATGCAGTTATGTGACGTCATAATGGCACACTGTGACTTTGCAGAAATGTGTCTATGACTAGGGGACATACGCAATTTTGCAACTTGACTATATGTACGAGTCCTGAAAACCAAACAATCCAAAAACAAATGTAATTCTTAGTATTTACGATGTCTAATCCCCAAAATAGCTAATCTTTTTTAATAACATTATTTTTTATGTTTAAAAATCTATATTTCATCAATATAACACGCTCTGCACATCCACCGAAATAAGACTAAAGTTAAATATAAAGATAAAACAGCAATGTACCCTTATATAAAAGCCAACCAAGGTGAATTGGACTCAGACAGTGAATATCACAATTCCCATTCCCCCCATATACTGTAGTAGAAATTGAAATTTATAAGCGTTAAGCTAGAATCTGAGATGCAAAAACTCGAAAATTCTTCGCCGAGGTTATTTTTCCTTAGTGACGTCACAATAGTCCTGCGTTAACACTGATAATTCATTATGACGAAAAAATTAAACAAATTTGCATATCATACAAAAATTTCTATTTTTATGGGTTTCGGAATTCTTAAAATAAAATTTGAGTGCGGAACAGACAGGTGCGCAGCATTACATAAATACCTATTTTATGAAAAATTCAAAACCGCCAAAATTGACTTACGCAATTCGGTTATTAGCGTGACGATATGTGTTTTGTTTTGTTTAAATTGTTTTTATTTTCTTATTCTAATTATTTTGCAAAAGTTATAGGGCCAGGGTAAAGCAGAGCGTCATTTAGACAACTGACAATGTAATAGGTTGAATTCGATTTTGTTTCTGATAGAATATAGTTTCTTCAAAAGGACATATGTTTGTGTCTGCAGTGAGGAAAGAAAAAAAACGCAAATTTATAAAAACAACTGTTTAACAAAAAAATACCTGGGCAACATCCAAATTGCTGGCCACAACCAATCCCCTTTAGGCATTTTAGCTACAACTTCAATGCGTCCATATTTTACAGAGAATGAATGCACACTTCGTATTCTGAAAATAATTATAAAAAATTGACGGTGGGTGACGTTTGCAAACATAATTGCAATCGGCAAATTGATGTTTGAACACACTGCAATACCAGTTACAAATGTAACTCACTCACCTAGCCGACTGGGCAGGATTAATGTAGTTCGAACCGCTTCCCGTTCGTTGGCAACCCCAGAATGAGTTTGCAGTGCAGAAATCGGCAGGGCTGCTTCCCCACAAATCAAGTGTCCCGGATGAAAGAAAAGATTCTCCGTAATGATCTGCAGTCAGTGTCTAAATATAAATTATGCACTATGCCAAAAAAGTAATAAAAGCATTTAACAAAATGAATTCTGACAACCACGCACCCTTGAAAATTGAATTCCGGAATGCCAGTTTTATCGAAGTGGTTATATTTTTGCCCATAGCAAGACTTTGTACACCCAGCTATTACAGATAATTATATGTTTTAGTTTTATAGTTAAACTTGTTCAAAGTAATTGGTATGTAACCCTGAAATCCGCGTATCAAGCATTTTGACAAAGCAAAATTTCTCAGCAAACGTGCTTGTCGAAATACAAATTTTTTTCAAGACAACCTCAAATACCTACAACTTCAACCAATCTAAAATTCTTACTGGTTTGATGAAAAGCGTGTTGTCACGAACATAACTGTTTGTCCTATTGTTGCTGTACACTTGAAACTCCCAGTTACCACCACCAGACATTGTTATCTCATGCTGCCACCTAGACAAGTCGAAGGTGTCCCAGTTTTCTTCGAATATAAGTCCGTTACAGGGAGGTACACCCATGTCACAAGATGCGTCGCAAGGATAAACAGAGCAAGTAGTGCTTACAGTTCCTCCATTGCCGCCACCGCTGCCACTTCCACCACCTGAATTACAACGACACACGATTACGTAAAGTTCTACCTAGTCAGCGAACAATATGGGCTATTTTGAGTTGATGCCCAATATACTCACGCCTAGTTATCTTTTGCATATTGGTTTTTGCGGCCGCAATCACAAAGCTTCTATCAGAAATTGTGCCTGCTGCTTACTCTTGATCGATTTTATTATAATGGCTAAAGTTTCATAGCCCCTCATTTTCAAAGAGTAATTATCATAGCATATGGTAAATTTTTGTAAATATATATTATTGAATGATTTTTTTATAAAATGAAAAGTAAACAAATTTATTTTTTCGAATAAGATTCAGGACTGACTAGTTGGTTTAGTCGTAGTTTGTGGAGCATTAGTCACTTCATTATCTCCTGCTGTAGGCACTTGTGTAGGCTGCTGGGTTGTGACAGGTTGCGGTTGCGTTGTCGTCGGCATTGTTGGTGCTAAAGAAAAATATTCACAGAAAAGTGTATAAATAAATGAGTTAAGGTATAATATTTTGCTGGTATGACGAAGCATTGTCTACAAGCCATACCTGTAAAGGTATAAGATTGGTCAGTTAACAAGTATCCTGCTCCATTGTTGATAACGTTTACCCAATAGGACACCGTGTCACCTTCACCTACTACAATACTTGTATCTCTGTAGACGAATGCTCCATCTGAAAAGTAGAAATATATTGTGTATTTCAGCAGCAAAAATATGCCAAAATAAAAAATAACTGCTTTCCCACTGTTTTCCTTTCTGTCAAAATTTAGATATCTAAAACTAAATCTTTTAATTAATCCTTAACTTTTATATATATATGATCACACGCAACTAACGCTACGATAAAATTTATATATAGGTAGATAGATAACTTTTGAAAAATAAAGCGTTACAAAGGTTATATTTTCGTAAAAGTGTTCAAGCGGTTGCTACGAAATGTTTGGAATTGACCCATTTACGCTCATCAATGTAATGAGATCGCATATGTTTTGGCAGCGTTTTGAATTGAGCGTTTTCTTTAAGAAACAATATAAAATAGATAGATTCAATCACTCAGTATCTATTAATTAGAGCAACTATACGATATTCAAACAATTCGAGCTCTTTTCGGTTTCTGATCCATGATAATGATTGTAATGCAAGTTTTGTAAGTCATAATGCATCAATGGTCAACTTTTTATGAAGATGTTTTCCTGTCACTCGCGCACACATGCAGTACCATAAAAAATTAAGTGACGTTTGAAAATACAGTAGTAGGCTACTCACTGGTTGGCGAGTTAACATCAACGTTATATTGTCCTGCAGCTACACCGATCACATCACTGTTTATACTGAAGTGGTAAGCAACAAGAGTGGTTCCTTGATCAGCTGAGAAGAGTATAACGAAACAAGTGAAAAATTAAAATTTAATTGATAATTAAAATAATCAGCAATTTGTCATGACCGTTATGATCAATATTTATCACGATCGTTTTTTGGAATATTAATTCAATTGATTACGAATAAAAATTGTCTTGCTTACCTGGATATGAAAATTGAATACCCTGTGGTTCAAGCAGCGTAATCGTTGGTTGTTGTACCACATAGGCACTACAAGCATAGATGAGGCCCAAAATCACGAGCAACGCCTTCATTTTTTAACCGGAAAATCTAACTGAATGGCGTGTGCTATGTGCGATGACTTATATGTATTTCAACAGACCACAAGAGTTATTATACAATACAGCATGTGCAGATTCCCAGGCTTATTACGTCAACGTTAAGTAATCTTGGATGACTTGCAACTTGTGTAATTGGTAATTTTTGAATAAATCACCTGATCAAACGTTCATTTTCGTCTGCAAAAATAGCCTATTAATGTACTGAACTAAAGCCTATGTACAGTAAAAATGATCAGAATTACATGAAATGAAGTATTGGAAATATTTATTTGCAAGGATAGAATTAATTTATATTATTTTTGCCATAACCGATATGGTTCACGTTGCGCCTATGTGTCAGTTATTGGGATCAAATTAACAATTTACTGATGTTCAATACAGTCGAATCAATCCGATTCCTCCTGATTCCTTTTCGGGATAGCGGTTTGATTCGTATGCTTAAACCCCTTGCGGTGTTTTTAAGTATTAAGATGAAGCAGAATAAAATCATCACCATGCGTACTTTTGTAATCTCGATAACTAGATTGACTGAATGACTTGCAAATTCGAAACCTAATTATGCATTATAAAAATGGATGAGCTGTCACAAGAATACAAAAATTTAGAAATTCCTCACAAGAAATGCAAGTTTTGCTTTTCTAAATGTGCAAAGTTCAATTTTGAATATATCTGACTGACCATGTATAGAAATGTTGTTAAGGTAAATTGTTTCATTTGTCTTCATTTCCTAATAAATTTTATTGTCTGTAATTAAAATGAAAAAAATTTACACAGGGATACAATACAATTAACTACAGAAAAATCAGGTATTTTCTCCGATGGTTGAAAAGTTCATGCTATCACACAACATGTGCTTTTCCCAAACTTCATTCCCAGACATTGTTTGAACACTTGTTTGTTGATAAACTTGGAGACTATCATTATGTAATGTAAACTGAATTTACAATAAATGGCGTAACAATTCTATATATATGAGAAATGCACCATACTACAGAAAGAGATTTTTATACGACGTGTAGTTTTCGGTGAGATGGATAGAATTCTTTTGAGATTTAAATCTTTCACAGATTATCAATTTCATAGGTAATTTTTGACAAAATATCGTTTTCTAATTTGAAATAATTTAATATTGTCACAAATTAACTTCAGCGTAAAATCAGAAAACATGCACCTTTAGTCACCAAATTATCCATGTCGTTATTGGGATTTCTAACATTAACATCTGGCACTTGATGCAATCTAAGATTGACAAAAATGTTTTTATGTATTTTGGATTATTTTCTACAATATTTTCTTAAGTAGGCCTAGGGGAAATTATTGAAGAGGCTTCCTACCGAGGCTCAATAATTCATAATAACCTCGCGCAATTGATTCCTCAACTGTACTTGAATTTGTGCTTTGTTGCTACCATTTGTTAATTGTTATAACAATGAAGCAAATTAGTATCTTTGTTCTACCAGGTATCAGGCATGTGGATGTACCTATACATTAATAATCGTCACGCTAATAACCAAATTGCGTAAGTCGTTTGAGAAAAACGTAAAAAACTTCCTAATGATATTGTTAGGCCATTGAGAGTCAATAATTTGCTATGGTTCAAATTTTTAATTGTAGCCGGATTTAACTTAATTTGTATGATGCAGTTATGTGACGTCATAATGGCGCACTGTGACTTGGGCAGAAATGTGTCTATGACTTGGGGACATACGCAATTTTGCAACTTGACTATTTGCACCAGTCCTGAAAGCCAAACATTCCAAAAACGAATGTAATTCCCAGTATCTACAATGTCTAATCCCCAAAATAGGTAATCTGTTTCAATTACATTACTTTTTATGTTCAAAAATATATATTTCATCAATATAACACGCTCTGCACACCCACCGAAATAAGACTAAGATTGAATATAAAAAATAAAACAGCAATGCACCCAATATAAAGGCCAACCAAGTTGAATTGGACTCGGACAGTGAATATCACAAGTGCACGCCTTCCTATACTGTAGTATAAATTCAAATTCATATGCGCTAAGCTAGAATCTGAGATGTAAAATCTTCAAAATACTTCGCAGAGGTTATTTTGCCTTTGTGACGTCACAACAGTCCTGCGGTAACAATGATAATTCATTATGACGAAACAATTGCACAAATGTGCATGTCATACAAAATCTCCATTTTCTTGGGTTTCGGAATTCTTAAAACTTGTCTAATTCTCAAATCGTTCGATAGCAATGGTCACATGCCATTATATATGCTACCAAGAATATGCATATACCGCCAAGTCATATGCATATATAGCCAACTCATTATTCAAATACAGCTATTAAGAGGATGTACAAATACTGCCAGATCATTTCATATGAATACAATTTGTGTATATGCAGGTGCATCTACGAATTATATGCACATTACGGGTCGTTCATATATAATTAGCGCATTAAAAAGCGTAAATACTCTAAAGCGGCTAGGGATCGATACGGTGTTAGCATGCAGGGGTAGGGCATCACTTACATGTTGATTACGCACAAAAAGACGTAAAACTACCAGTGTTCGTAGTACATGACAAATATACAATCGGTACCAATCTATAATATCGAAATATCCCATAACAGCTGGTCGTTGATAACACAAAGAATGTGCTGGCTAAAAATGAGTCTTCATGGAACCATTCTTTGGCTACTGGCAATAAACTGTCCAAAAAATAATCAAATTAACGCTTGGTGGAAAATATAAAACATAAAACTGCAGGTAGTTCTTGATCAATGTCCAATAGGCGCCAATCTATGATGCCGTAATACCCCCCAACAGCTGAACGTTGATAATACGAGAAATGTGCTGGCTAAAAATCTCTTTTTAGAGAACTATATTTTGGCTATTGGCAATAAACTGTCCACAAAATAAATAAAATTAACGCTTGGTGGAAAATATAAAAAACACAATATGCCGGGGAGCGTAGTTCTTGATAAATGTCCAATGATCGCCAATCTATGATGTCATAATACATATTGTATATATATGGCATGGCGCAGTGGTATGACTGGTACAGAATACACTTATTTGAGGCGTGAGGGTGTTGAAACAAAGTATCTAGAAGCAAGGACACTAAATAACACTTATTTATTCAAACTCACGATCGACGGCAAATACAAAATTATCAAGCACACGAAAATAGAAAAATGTCTACAATCTAGATCTTAAAAAGATCATCAATTTCTTTATACACGAATCAGTAAGAATTAATATGTTTTCGTTGTATAATCAATATTATTCCAAATTTGGTAGAACTATCCTCACAGCCGATATCAACGTGGGTAGCCTGGATTGTAGGTGCTGCAAAAGAAAGCACACCGCACTCGTGCGTACACAAGTGTGTTGGTTTTTTTGGTATTTAGTTCAAAATCACTTGTTTGAATGTTTCAGAGAACTAAGAATCAAAGATAATGATGAAACCGTTGGTGTTCGGAACCATAACATTCCTTTAAAGTACTATCCACTTCTCGATGCACAAATTATAGAAAAAATGTGCCTGTATTTAAAAAACAAAAACACACTAGAACAGGGGTGGAAATATTGCATACAGAACATCGGAAGGTTTCAAAGAAAAATGGCTTACTGGACAACGATTGCAAGGACTTAATGGTAGAAAGATTTATGTCCCAAATGGCGGTAAGCTGGACATATTTTTATCCACAAGAGATCGAATTGCCAAAGACCACGAAGACATTAAATCCTTATCCAGGCTTTAGGGCTGTTCTGGTGGTTGGGTTTCCTGTACTTCATGGAGTCGTTTATGCTGTTAAATTTTTATGCGCGCCGAAAGCTCTCGCGACTTTGTTGATATACTTTTGTCGTTCAAATATCAATTGAATATCGTAATAATTGACATGGCAAATATGGTCGTTGCGCATAGTAACAAACGAAAAGTCTCTATGTTTTCACCACACAATGGAATGCTTTGTGAGCCAACTCAATAAAACATAAAAACTGCCGAACTGCACGTCTTTCCATCTCAATGCCTTGGATTTTGGAAACAAGTGTACAAAAAAAAAGAATATACCAAAGGCGTGCACCCTGTTAGTGATAAATCGCTTCATATGTGTATATATGACAGATTGCACGAAAAAATGTAACTAACAAGAAAAAAATATTCCGTAGAATACCATTTGTCCCGGAACTAGAGGAATGGTTTCTCCAAAACACAAGTTATGGAACAATTAAATGCGATATTTATTAGGGATAATAGATTTTTAAATCAAAGAGAGCCCGTTAATCATTTATTTATTTTTTTCGTTCGATAATTGATTATCATTTGATGAATATGAATTTGGCCAAGAGCTTGGAGAACACAGTGGGAAAAATATGTGCTAATGATTTGGTTTCTGCGAGACTAACTACTTATCCTTCTTCTAGTTGAACTCTGTATGTCTGAAGAAGTCTGACCTTGGTCAGACGAAACGTTACAGAAATATATTTGTGTTAGTGTGCAGCAAGACTCTTGAATCACTTAAGATTAATATACATGTGGATAGTCTGGGTAGATGGTATCTCCAGACTGTTGATACACATGAAAGCGGACAAACGGAATCGAAAATAAAAAAAAAGATGACGCGTGCCCATTTAGAAATGATTACATTACATCAACTCAAGCTGGAATTAAGCAAGAATTGCAAAGTGACGAAACAAAAAAAATATTTCAAAATATATGTATATTGAATAACGCAAATTTTGCACAATCTATATGGATACCACAGTGGAGAGTTTTTCGTTGCAACGAGATAAAAATGAGCTATTCAACGACGTTTATTTGAATGTTGTCGTAGGAAAACAACTTCCAGGGGAGACGACAAATAGTGTATTCGACGGTGTCTACAGTCAAAAAAAAAATCTTGAAGTTGAAAACAACACAAAAATGTACTCAACTGACCTGGACAGCCTTTTGGGGGAAACTAGTAAAAAAAACAACTGAAAAACAATTATTAGATTTCCCCAATATTAACGAATTTGACCGTACAACCTAGATAAACCCTCAGAGGATTCTCTATTGCAGGGGTTCTCAAACGTTTGGTGTTGCGGAGCCCTTGAAAGGTTGAATATTATTCGCGGAGCCCCAAAATAAATGTTAAAATTGTTACTTTCAGATTTCAGATCAGACAGAAGTCATAAATAAATCTAAATTTCAAACACAAATTATATATACTAAAGCTGTAAATTTGACACTTGACAAACATATTAATAAATCAGGGGGCGAATCTTTTTCCTTTCGACATTTTTGGAAGACTTAAAAGGCCGCTAATAACGTGCGCGATTTCATTTTGTTACAATCGCTGATTTTTTCGTCAGCATGGCGTGTTTTTGAACCTTTCAACATCTTTTCGCCGGTGTTTATTTTCCCTAAATCAAATATTTCCCTCGGCATATACATGTACTCGTATTGTTACACAATTACGACGTCAATTGCTTTTTTGTTCTCGTGGGAAATTATGAGTTCAATGTGAAAAACATGTTACCATATTATAGGCTAGTCATCGGCGACGAAATGCTAAAAATAATAATTACTAAAGAGGTAAATCCGCAACTCAAATTTCTTGATTGAAAAACGGCATTCTAAAATATTAAAACTGAAACTTAAAATGGAAGATCACACGTTTGGTTTCAGCAGACTCACCTCAGATTGAAAACGCTTTTATAGACATTGTAAATCACAAAATTTGGTGTTATGTTAGGTTTTCATCGTAGTAACTGCGAAATCGAAACACAGTCAATTGTGTGCGCGATGTACCTTTTTTTCCCATTCTGAAACTACCGACGGAGCCGCACGCAATCAATTGTGCGCACGATCCGCGATGTACCTTTATTTCATTCTGAAACTACCGACGGAGCCGAATGCAATAAAATAAATTTCACTTGTTCGTATTTTGCCGGGACATTGTGATTTTTTAAACGACGATATCTTGCTTAAAAATAATCTCGAGTGCAAAAGAACAAATCAAGTTTGACAAATCCCAAGATCGCAAAAATACGACCGCAATTTATTTATTTTAGTTGGCAGTTTATCACATATTTTATGTTATTTTAGAATAGTATTCTTTCATTTTAGTAATTCTAATAGTAATCTCGAACCAAACGTGAGTAACGATGAGCACATTTACATTATAACGACGAGACACGTTAAATGCTCGCATCGGTCATGGATCGAATATTTTACGCAACAGGAATCTCGTTATCCGTTTTTTTATTTTTTTATTCGCGAAGAATTTTTTTAATTCCTCCTCTTTACCATATTTCGAGGCTATATTGTTGTCAGATTTTATCAAAGCTGTTATTGCTTCTTTGAACAGTTACAAAATTGGTCAGTGATTTGAAAAGTAATCGAATAGCTAGCGGAGCCCTGGGTTTCCCTCGCGGAGCCCTGGGGCTCCGTACGGAGCACTTTGAGAACCTATGCTCTATTGAACAAAATCCATTTCTCAGTAACCATTAGTTGAATGTCTTCATTTGGATTTGATTGGCCAACAAATTAAACGGGATAATTTATTTTAAAATGGTAGAATTATAAATGCAGCAATGGTGTTAATGAAAATAAAATATCGTCACTTATCCGGACTGAAGGATATGATAATATAGACAGTGGGAAGATACCCGATAAAATTCTGTAATGCCTTTGTTCAAATAATAAACATCGGAAAACAATCACTTTACTCAGCACTAGTGGCTGACACTGTACGCTTCGTTACAAACGAACAACATGTAGCGACTTGTCACTAGTGACTGAATGATGCTGATATCACAATAATCTATTACATATATTTTACACCTATTGTAAGTAACTTCTATCAAAAACCGTTTTAGAGTTTTTGAAAGTTATTTTTAAAACCCTAACCTTAACGCACTCATTAATTATATCAATATGACTTCCAAGCTTGCGACATGTAGATACAACCTCATCGGTACTTATATACAGTATAACTATAAGTGCACATCATTTGAATGGCTGTATATGTAAATTGAGTTGATTATAAGACATTGGTTGTATATGTACATTACATGAATGGCTTCATATGTATATTAAAATGGTAGTATATGCATAGGACATCGTATGACACCGCCCAAATGACTTCATAAGTACATATAGTTGATTATACATACATATGACATTGACTGGCTGTGTATGTACTTTACTCAACTGGCCGTATATGTATATTAATTTGGCTGTATATGCATGTGATATTAACTTTTGTATGTGCATCACTTTCACATGTCTCTATGTGTATATTGAGTGACTATACCTACATTTGGATTTGATTGTGTACATTACTTGAATAGCCGTATATGTATATATGTCTAATTGGCTGTATAAGCATATGACATTGGCTGTATATGCACTTTTAGTTTGCGTTTTATTTTTTTTGGTTGGCGCTATATGTATATTTTTGGTTGTATTTGCCATTTTCAAATAAATAAAAAATCAAGAACATCTTGTCGCGAGGCACACACGAAAATATTGCCATTCTATTTGAGTTACAAGAAGTCATTATTTAAAAAATACGCTCAAACATATATACATTAAAATGTAATGAGTGCACTCTAGACTTTTCTATTCTGTATACACGTACAACGAGCAGTAGTCTTCTTTGCTTTCCTGACGAACATAGGACAGTCGTTTCATTCATTCAGTCGGGCCTTATACTAGTCAAATAAAAAAAAACACGATGCATTATAAACTGATGGAAATATTTTATGAATTTTCATTAAGCGTAATCTTTCTTTTGAATGGTCTAGTATTTTGTCTGGTAAACTGTCGAACGCTGTATTCCAGACAAACCAACCAGTAAATCCCTCATTAGTCCTTGAGTAACGCCAATTTTTGCTCTTTGTAGTTTCTGTGCGGGCCCCCCAAAGTATGTGTACCAAGATGGCGCACAACCTGAACATAGTATGTGTACCAGGTTAGGGTTCAGGTTGTGCGCCATCTTGGTACACATACCTCCGGAGCGCCCTCTGTGCTGCAGTTGCTAGGGTACCAGTCTGTCGGTGATTGCCCCTAGTGATAACTGGAATTATTGAGTCTTTCAAACGTATTCATAAGTCAAATTTTCGGTATTATATTATATGTTGTTTCCGGCTTTTACCTAAGTATAGTTTTAAGTTAGACGTTTGTATATGCTCAATAATTAGTAGGGTTGATCTTATTTGAAGTCATTGGGAGTGATCTCAGTATTAATCTCGAAATGTGATCGTATATTCTAATCGTATTGTTACGACGTCGCCCTTAATGACAACTCAATGTTGATTTACGCTACTATTGTTCATGTGTTTAAATTGAAGAATATGATCTGTATAGAAATTTTTCGATTGGAATCATGTAGCAGGGGCTTGTAGTATTTTCAATGTCGAATACAATTTTCACATGTTTTTGCCTTCTACAGCCTCGTGGTTTCATAATCATTTTATTTGATTTGAGTAGCCTACATAACGTTATAAGAGCAATATTGGTTGGCCATCGTACCCAAATATAAACGTATATGTAATCACACATTCGAAACGACTGGTTGTGTTGCCCTATATTATATAAGCTCATCTAAGTAAACATTTACTAGATATACATTAACTATACTCTTGTTTACGGATCCATTCGTTTTCGTATGTAATTCACAAAACTGATTATGTAGGTTTTTGCTATGTATCTTCCATACGTGGAACATGAGTACAAAACCCGCTGTATGGCAATACTTTGCCAAAGCAACTATAAAACATTGCCGTGACATCATATGGTGGTTTCGAATACCAAATTTTCATTTTTACATATTCAGTAAGTTTTTAACAGCATTAAACAACGCGTCACCACCAGAACGGTCATAAGATCTATCTTCCGAAATTGTCTGGGTATAACATCAGCAGTAGTTTTTTGGTAGTGGATTTAGTTCAACACCGATCAACGACTTAAGCTTAATGGGAAATAATTCAACCACGCCACAAGACATTTGTCGACCAATTCCCCCATCGTCAGATGTATTTTCTTCAGGTATGAATATTTTTATGAGTGTCATGTACAGTAAAAATGTAAAGAATTAGATAATAAATTTATTTAAAAAAATTCAATTGAAATAAAAATGTGTAATTGTCTTTCATGCATGGTTGGATAGGATTCGTGTTAACTTGGACTTTTTATCCCGACCATATTCATTTTCGTTCGATTTTGCGAGTCTGGCTAACAGGAATTGATACAACAATACTAATACATAATATTGCTCAAGAACTGCATAAGAAAAGTAAAATTAGAAAAATTGAAATCTGGACGTTGGTATAAAATAAAACGGTCATAATTAGTCTCTTCGTTTTAACACGCAACCCAATATAAAAAAGAACACGTTTACCTTGCCAAAATATCGATAATGTACATAATCTCTTGGAGGCCTGAAAATGTTTTTATTTGTTGTTTATACTCTACACTACAGTATACATATTTATAGAGTATTGTGTGTTCGCGGTGCTTTATTAGTAACATAAGGTGTCACAGCTTCGGTAATCCAGGTCTTGCTTTTCAAAAGTAACATCCCTAAATTACGTATCATCTAATCTCTTTTACATAAACAACGACTATCATGAGTATAATACCTTGCCCAGTTGACACGTTTGTCGTAATATTCTCTGTTAAACTAACTGTTGTTTGAATATTTAAAAATATATGTATTTCAGACATAGTGAACGCGTGGGGAGCTGGTGGAGTCATCGTCCTTCTAATACCAGGAATATTGACATTGATCTCTATTGGAATATATGCAGAAGAAATATACTATGTCATGCTCAAATCGAATTCAAAGCCGCTGCGTAATGCACTTCTGTGGATTCTAAGCACGTTTCCGGTGTGATATTTTTACTTTAAAAATTCTCGACTGTAGATAACGAAGTATGTAACGAAGTGTGCTTTCCCCGTATGGTTGAATTCTTTCAATCGTGATTACATATATCAATTACATAAATTATCCACACAAAGTGAGAGTGAAAAAGAATATTTCCTATTTGAGATACGCTTCTAAATTATTATTTTAGACATGTCTTTAAAATGGTATATTGGTATATGAAAAAAATTTAAACATGTGATAATAAAGAATTATCGTGTCCTCGCCACATCGTGTCAGTCTTATTATGCACAAAACGGTAGATAATACATGAGCCTATAAACCAGTGTTTCCTAACCTATTTCGATAAATTACTCCCTTCGCTTGTTTTGTAACACTTTGCTCCCCCCTCACTATGCAAGCTACTCTATTTGTTCAATCCTAGGATCCTCAGCTATAGTTATGCCCTTATCTCACTCCCGCTCTTGTACAGTTAAAAGAGTTTATAATAGGTATTTTAGTAATAATAAAGAACTAAATATTAATTGAAACACTACATCAAATACAAAATTCCTCCGCAACAAGAACAAAATTTTTCCCTGTGGAAGGATCCCTCCCCTGTTTGGAAACGTGGCTTTAAACAATCAAATTTCATCAGAATAACTTTTTCATTTCAAATTAAAGTTAGTTATATTTATAAAAATTTTCTTTTCGAATGAGGCATAATACTTTTGGCTATTTCTGAATTCGAATTGTAATGGTTTTGCAGGTTCCATATATTATGGTTATTTAACCAAATTTACCACGTTACCACGTTTGGTTATTTAACCAAATTTGAAAAAAAGTTTTAGAATTCATAATATCACAAATTAATTTTATATAAATTTTATACCAGGCAATCATGACTATTGCACTTATTGGTATGTTCGTTCCTCGAGCGGTCGTGGAAGTTGGTTTCATGTACAACATATATGTAGCCTACGCAATATACAAATATTACTATTTGATCATTGTGTTTGCTGGAGGAACGAAGCCGTTTGTAGAAAAAAGTTGCGTAAAAGAAATAGGAATGAATGCGGTTCCCTGTCCATGTTTGGTGTGCTTGCCACCGATCAGAAACTCTGTGTAGGTATATACTAATTGACAGCATATATATTTACTTCTCAGACCTGGCTCTATGAATTAAAATAAATCATTTAATATCTTTATGGCATTTCTTCAGAGCTCGCCAGAGTTAGTTTCATATTTAGGCTAATATAAGGCACTTCACTTAAATAAATTAACTTTATAAAATATATAAAGTAAATAAATATTGATATTTGGAATCAAGTCATTTTTATATTGTTTCTACACAGGCGTGTCATAGAAATAGTAAAATGGCTGATTCTTCAATACGTTGTTATTACACCTCTTTGTGGCGCGATTGCTGTCATACTTAGGGCGGATGGAAAATATTACAAAGTCAACGTAAGTTTGCGAGATAAGTATGCTCTTCAAAACTATATCAAAATTTTCATTTGAATAATGTCTTTACCTTAACACTTTTCAAATGTACCACGTAAACGAACAATCACCCCTATACAAACGACATCTTGTTGTGATTTGAAATGTAACTCATTTTTCCGAATGGCCTCAAATTTGCCTGCTAAATGCTGATGATGAAAACGTATGTACGTGCAGATTTTTTCCATGTTATCATAATATTCTACTCAAGAGAAAGTCGAAATAGACAGTAGCTTAGAAGCCCAGAAAATAAAATAATATTAAAATTAATTTTTTTTATTGCAGGAAGTAAGCCCTTCAGTTTATTTATCTTTATTCAGTGCAATTTCAACATTACTTTGTATTTATGGAATCAAGTTATTATTCAAATTCACAGTCGTAATTGAAGGTAAGTGCATATGCCTGATGTACTTCATATGTCAAAAGTTTATTGATTAGTGGGAACTATGTTGCAGATAGACTCAGATCAGATGTTTTTAGATACATAATTGATTTGCAAAATCATCTTTAATTTTATTAATGCATAATACGCTAGAAAAGCAGAAAATTTGAAGATTAGACGAGATCACTAACAAAATTCGTGCTTACTGATTTCTATTTCGATACTTTTTTATTTCTTTTAGGTTCTAGTTCAGGGGTTCCCAAACTTTTTAGAGTTGGGACCCATTATTTTTTACCACAGCTTATGGCGACCCATTCAACTTTAATAAATTAATAAAACATTGATGGAGGAAACAAATTTATTTTTTCAAATTGAATTTTCAGTGAAGCTAGTCAGAAAGATGAGCTTGTTTCTTGCTATTTTCCATGATAGACTTGACATTTATTTCAATTTCAGATAGTTTTTGACGTGAAAAATTGAAAAGTTGCAGTTTATTTCGAAATTTGCTTTGAATTTGCTTTGCCACCGATCCTAATACCCAGTATAATTAATTAAAGCTTACTAGATCTTTTCACGACCTATTGAGATTCCTCTTGCGACCCACCAGTGGGTCGCGACCCATTGTTTGGAAACCGCTGTTCTAGTTTGTTTTAGGTTGATAGATGTTTCCCCGATCATCATTGTCTTGTTTATTTCCGTAACAATTACAAATCAGCAATAAAGTAACAATGACGTAACAATTGGAATTTATGCCGCCGCTCAGACACTTTTTTCGCTCAGACAGATATTCAAGCGGGTTGCAAACATTGTCCCTTTTTGGTAGTTTTGCGTGTTACATTCAGTTTTTGATTGTGTTTGAAGAAAAATGATAGTTTGAACATGTGAGCCAGTTGATAAGCGCCAAATCTCCAAAACACTCACAAAATCAGCACTGAAAATTTTGCAATGATAAAGTAAAGGGTGAATCTTTCAGGGGTGAAAGAAACATTCATACCTATAAGGTTCTATTTGATTTCTATTTTTTAAACCCACATTATGGAAGAAGGCAGGAAACAGTTTTCAAACTTTGAGCGGAAAGTGAATATTTTTTTCAAAAGTGAAAATCCGACTAGGGAACAAAATGTCTAGCTGTGTTACCGAGTTTCACTTTCCTGGTTTTCTATCGATCACCCTGTTTTTTTCAGGAATGGAAGACACTCACGCGATACGAGGCAAAACAGCGTGCATACAATTGACAAGTTTTATCGTTGGTTTTGAAGCTTTGATCTTCAATATAATAGCTCAAGTAGGCTGGATTCCTTGCGTATATCCATTGAATTTTCTCAGCAATCGGAGAGGTGGTTAAAGATTTAATTTAATTTATCTACACAGCACAGAAAGGCGTGTCCAACAGAGTTGTTTTTATTAGTGTTTATTATAATCAATTAATCGAATTTAATATTACACCAAGTTTGGATATTTTTATATCGAATAACGCTACTTATGTAGTCATTCTTTTGAAGGGCACATTTTGAAGCCAAAAATATTTTACAACCAACTCTTGTTCACTCTGAATACGCTTGATTAAGTTTTTATACTGTTAAACCAGTTTCACTCGAAAATTGATTAGTGTGATTTGGATAAATATTTTCTTTCACCACTCATTATTCACTTTCAAAATTTTACCATCGTCTTTAAAAACAATTTACTTAATATTTGTCGCAGTCATCTACAATTACTTCGTCATACTTCAAATATTTTTTGTCGGGTTCCTTGGACGTCATTACTACAGGTCAGCAATTCTCCTACGTAAATCTACAAAATCTTTTTTTTATTTCAAAACCTTATTTTAGTCTATTTGTTTGTGGTGCGAATTGGGAGTTCTTTCTTCTTCCTTGTGGTATTCTTCATACAATCTATTCTTCTAGAAAGATATATACCGCTAGTTGTGAAAATTTATTCCCGATATGCCAACGGAATCAAAATCATGAAAAAAATTACAGGAACATCAATATATTAACCTATTATAACTAAGGCGCTTCCTATGTAGCCTAGTTTGTGAACAGTTTCAAACAGTGCTATTCAATACAAATAATTATCCGGGTATGAGCTAATTGTCGCAACATTCAATATTGAAACTTATTAATTTCCTGAAAATCACATATAAATAAACTCTTCAATTCAAATTATTATCCAAGCTAATATTTTTTATCCATATCATAGACGGTCAAAGGACATTCAACGACAAGTCGTGTTGCATGATGACCTCACCATTGCGGTGGATTATTCCGGTAGATCCTGCCTAGTGGCCGACGCAACACTGCAATCAGCGAGAGAGCATGATGGTATTATTGTGGAACAAAGGCAATCGTACCATGGAACTGACAATATACCCTCCTTGGACGAACATTCTCCGGGGGCAGAATTTTCCAATTTTGAAACGAAGAGCCGAACATCTAGTTATAGTTTAGGAAAGCATTCCATGCCCATGGGTCTAGAAAATCCTCATACAAGTAGTATTGTCCACGGCGAACAAGACATATCCAGTCAAGTATAACCGAGAAAAAAGAATTATATATATATACTGTTCATATATGTGTGTGGTTTCTTTTTTTTCAACTTGTAATGAACGTCAATTAGTATGAATGAAGAATGCTAAATATACCAATTGTGAATGACAAGATCTTGTCATTCTTAGGCTACTAGAATTAAAGAAATATTACAGTGCTTCTTTTATAAACTGGACATGGCTAAGAAATGACTAGACCAAATAATGAAGAAAATTTTCATTCGTATCTTATTAACTGATCAAACTGTAAACGAGAATATCGTTCGGAGACCGAAGACTTGTCGATCGAAACTGCTGTTTCGATTCATTCCTTATAGTGACACCGCGTGTCCCATCACTAATTAATTAATAACTCGCTAATTATAAGACATAATTTATCCAAAATCGATAAGCTTCTGGTCCGAGATATGATGAATGCACATGCAAAATTCGGAGCAGATTCAACCTCGCTTTCGTGAGATATCGCGTGCATTTAACAGACAAATACCTATCAACATACTTACCAATTAAGATAGATAAGTAACAATCTGATACATGAGTGCATATGACAAGATATAGCAGTCCTTTCCACCAAAACATATTATGCCTCGTCTTGATCTAAAAATATCGTGAGAACTGAAAGTTTCGCATGCACTTTATATAGTTGTCATCGTTTGAAGAATCGTTACAAACCTCTCTGGTTCTCTGTGATTTATGTGCAGGTTGTCGTGCTTTTCAAGATACCAACGAATTCGGTTTGTTGTTACTTTTCTCGATGACTTTGCATATATATGCTATAACTTTATGAAATCAGACGTTTAGAGCTATCTATTTTCGAGTTCCACCTTATATTTATAATGGGTATTGCAGCGGAATATTTCCACCTGGCAAGCAGTTTTGTACATGCCCAACAATGTATATTGTATATCGTTGATAGCAAACCGTGTCATACTCATAGCCAGAAGGCAGTTATGCTGTTGTTTGATAATTCTTGGCTTCCTATTGGTATCCAAACTGCAAACTCTTCCTCATTGACACAATTTGCGTCGCTGTGATTATCTTACAGATAATATAACATATATATATATATATATATACAGTATATAGCCTATGCCATATACTATGTTCTTCTGAACTTTCCTAATTTATCAATTCGAAAAAAATTTCAATCGTCAAACTCGGTTAGCTGTGAGCTCTCACCCATACTATATTGTTGATGAATAATGAATAAACACGCTACAAAACGTATGCCGTCTTTTTTGTCTTCCTGCGATGTCTGAATGCCCCCAATGTAGCCAAACAAATTATCTAAACGCCGAAACTATTTGAGTTTTAAGGCCAACCAACTATACATTAGAACTATCAGTTTGTTTACACGGTGTGGCTCCCTCATTGGTGTATTTAGAGTTTAAACTATATGCAATACCCGAGAAGGCTATTCCGTACTTAGGCCGATTTTCACTGAGGCGTACTCGGAATTTCTCTGAGTGGGAGAATTCGATATTTGGGGATTTTCTACCTAATAAACATGAGGGCAACCTCAAATATATAGACACGATGACCAAAACGAGTTAACGTCAAAAAACTCCCGACTTCGCTGAGTACCAGATTGATGATATGCAATCGTGGGCTAAATGCGGCCCGCGAACAAATTTTTGGATCCCACGTGTTAACAAGTGCGACTGTACGGCGCTTGTTTTGCAGTAAGTAGCGTCAGTTGTCAGCTGTATTAGTATTCATTTACGGTTGTATGTCGTTTAGCCCAGTAGTTCCCAACCGCCGGTGCCGGTCCGCGAAGCTTTTTTTTGCCGGTCCGCGAGAAATTTAGTTGTTTTTATGCCGTCTCAATCGCTTCACCGAAGACGAGGTGGCGTTGGTTTAGTACGCATTTTCTCTTCTGCCGTTATATTGCGGCGTCTTTCGCGACATCTTGGCGACGTCGTTCGCGACATCGTGGCGCCGAGACATTTTCGCTTTTTCGGCTCCGATTCATCGCGAATGCGCTCCATCAAATCTCGCAAGATTCCGAGACCTAAAAATCGGCACGCGTGCTTTTCCTGATTAATATGAGCATCCATATAAAACATTATGCATATTTCTTTGTTCAAACCAGATAACAGTCAAGGACAGTATAATATTCCAGTAAGATATGAATCTGTTGCGACCCTGCAGGTGTTCACGAGACGCGTAAAAGAGCATGGGCCGCAGAGATCTTTCCCAGTATTTTGAGCAGACACAGTGGGATTTTGAGGCTGGTGCCAAGTTACCAACGACTTTGTCATTGTAATGTAAATTCAATTCATTGGAGGCGTCGATCAACTGCAGAGGGATTAATATGATGAACCCGATGATAAAGAAAACGCTTGATTAAAATTTATTTCTACTTTACAGTCCAGATTTAAAAAAGAATCACTGTCACAATGTTGGATATCTCTTGATAACGAATACCCATCGCTAAGTAATCGAGCAGTCAAACTGTTGTACGTATTTTCAACCAGTTACTGCGCTATGCAAAAAAAACATTTTTATCACTAACTTAAATTAAAACTAAGTAAAGAAATCGGCTGCACGCCGCTGCAGAGCTATGTGTTGCAGAAACTTATTTGAGGCTTCGTTTGCAATCCTGTACTGGAAACGAAACAGCAGCAAAATTCTCACTAATTTGTTTGAGTTAATTGTGTTTGTACATGATTTGGCATGTACATGTTTTTATGTGAGATATTTTATGCGGGCCTTTCTTACGCATAATGGGTGCCCAGCACTGCATTTCATTACGCAAATATATGGTATTATTTTATGTTTCACCCATTTCAATTTTTGACTGCACATTATTTGATAGTTTTTCTTCGTTTGGAATTTTTTTAAGTGTGAATTTTTTGTCTGGAAGCATATTGAGTTCCGGACATTGCATTATATTACGCAAATATATAGTATTCTTTTCTGTTCCGGTCATTTCGATTTTTTGCCGGTCCGCGAGTACATTTAATTTAATTTTACCGGTCCGCCAGGGTAGAAAGGTTGGGAACCACTGGTTTAGCCTACTTGATGAACGTCTCATCGTTGGTTGTATATATACGTTGGGTTTATTTTGATTTTCAAATTTCAAAAATGTTCAAATGTCTTAATCGCAGTTATTAAGGGATTTGATGTTAAACGTCATTACGAATCGTGTCATTGCTCATTGCAAATACGAAATTCGACCCCGAGACGAGGGGCTGCGCCACTGCTCATCTGTGCGAAAGAGCAATACGTGTAATGTGCACGTTCGGAAGCACATATTGCTGTGAGTAGTTTTATAAAATTAAACTAAGAATAAACGAAATTAATGTGGCCCGCACACTACCGTAAATATGTCTATTTGGCCCGCAAGTACATAAAGTTTGCCGATTACTGCCGTAAACCAGTGGTTCTCAAACTTTTTTGTATTGTGACGCCCTCTAAAAAAGATACCCAAATTGCGACTCCCCTTGAAAAACGTCTTCAACGTAAGACTTTTTTTGCAATTTGATTTAGTTAAACGAGCAAACAAAACATAACGAAAGTCAGTGAAATCGCATTTAATGGGATGGGTGTACTTGCTTTTTTTTTACAAATGTCATTGAACATTGATTTGTGAAATGCAATTCCGCAAAAGAAGCAAAGTTTTGTGATGCCCTAGCAAAATTGAAACGGCGCACTTGGGCGTCGCGACGCCCACTTTGAGAACCACGGCCGTAAACGATCAAAGATCAAACCCAAACTCATTGCTGTATATATGGGCTTTGATTGCTCAAACCGTAGTGTGCCACCTCGTGTCCGGGAAATCTGTAAAGTGTAAACAATACAATACAACGGTCGATCTGCAGAACTCCCCGATGAATGGATGATCGGTACAGAAGTAATTCGGTAATCATACTACTGCACCGGTACCGGTGTCGTAACACCGGAATACAGTCTAATATATGAATATAAAGTACCGTAACTGTATAATCTGCCCATCTTCAGATCTTGCGGTCTTACTCCAGTCTGTCATCTGGTCATGGCATCATTTGATGTTAACGTTAGATCATCCGAAGCTACCGATTTCACTGGAGTTGAAGATGTTCGATTTATATGTTCAAGGTAAATTTATTTATATGTTCAAGATAGATTCTCATAAAGCTAAACAAAAAAATCTAGATTATAAATACAAAAATAGCCTATGTAAATCATATTTTGTACATAAATTTATTCAATCAACCAATCATTTTATTTCGTCATTTTATTTTGTCATTTTATTACAATATAAAAATGACTTCAGATGCAAACAAATCCTTCATCTTGATCCATCGTTTGCCAACATCGATCAACAGACCTTCCTTGAGCTTGTCACCACAGCAAGACGTTCTAACTCAACTGCAAGCGAATCAAACTTGAGTCCACGAACACCGGAATCAAATGAGAGTCCATTGGTCAGTTGGTTGGTGAAATATTTATTTGACATGTACCGGTATTTGTGCAAAATTTGACATTCAATTTCCTAGCATTGGCTTGTTTACTTTTGTAACATTAGCCGGGTATAGTGCAGTAAACGCCTTAACTGCTCAAATAACGCCTAACAATATTGTGATGTGAAATGAACGCCCTAACTGCTCAAATAACACCCAACAAAACTGTGATGGGAAATTTTAATGCGAAAAGATCGAAATTACTCGCGTGTTGTTTTAAAACTTCGCTGTCGAAAAGGTGTTTGCCTCCCGCCACCCGTTTGTCCTATGTCTGTATGTGTTTAGCGTATTGTGTTCGCGCAAGACGAACTTTTATTTTTAGAAAAAAAAATTTACGTTTTGTTTGGCGTTATTTAAGTACTTACAGCATTTGTTTTCACACAACATTTGTGTTTAGAGGTATTTAAGCAGTTACGGCGTTTGCTTCACGATACCCCATTAGCCAATCAGCAAGATGTCAATCGTAACATAAAAATTGATATTCCAGTTGTTCACACGGATGAGTTTTCAGGCATTGGTGGTTAAATGTTTTGAATCAGATTGATGGTTATGAACGTGTAAAACCAGCTTGTGACTGCAGTAGGCCACAATTCCCTGATTCGTTCAATAAAACAAACACTCTATTTGTCTCTAAAACAAGAGCGCTTCGGATGATGACCTCATATGACCAAAATGGCGTTTTTTTTGCTAAAAAATATTGAATGCTAAGGTAAATTTTTTTTCTCAGGTAAATTGGATTATATTTTCAGAGAAATCCAATGGTGACGTTCTTAGTTTGCACCTTCTCATAGTTTATTACTTAGTGCCTGTTTGCCGATTTGTGTCGGTACGGATGCCCAGACTGTGTCGTAAAGCAGGGGTTTGCACTCAATATTATAATTGATGTCTTTTATAGTTGGAGCTATTCTTGGAATCTGAGAACTGTGCCGCACTGAACTGCCAACCTGAGAAAATACTTAGAATAGCACCAAAAAATGTTGTCAATGATGCCATTATATAAAATTTCTTGGGGATCAATGGTCGAGAATACATCCATCATCGAATAATAATTCCCACTTCAATACTTATTATTCAAGAAAACGTCTCCATATTTAGTGATTATTTCTTCGTCTCATTCCTTATTAATGTAAAATTGAGCTTGATCAATAGGCATTACAATTAACAAGGCTTTCTTTTAATGTAATTTTATTCTACTTTACCAGACTTTTCTATGAAAAATCAACATAAAATATATGGATATGTTTACCAGACAATAAAATTTGTAAAATACAAATATATGAAAGTTTCAGGACATGAATTTTTTTTATTTAAATAGTTTGTATTGATAGTATTGGTATCAATCTTAATAAACGTAAAATATTTATAAATATTACTTTGATACATTTGGCATAATTACCTTACTGGTATTGAACTCATTCAGATAAATAATTGTCAATGTATATAAATTGCAGGAAAATTCAAGCTCATCCGAGGATGCGCCCCCACAAGAACAGGATGTATATTCTTCTGGTAGTGATAAATTAAAACCTCATACAACTGGTGCAGAGCCAACATCTTCTCTTGAATCATCATCCATTGGTAACAATAAAGTGCATGGTAGCGTTACAAGTTTTACAATGATAGGTGATGTGCGTGGTACAAGCATGGAGACATTCAGCCACAAATTAAATGTGAGTTCTTTTTATGTGTTAGGTAACACTTTGGATCATTTCTGATTTTTAGCAATGACATTTGGTTTATGGTTTTGAATAAAAAAATATGTTCTTATTAATGTGATGTTTAAAAGTTTAATTTTCAGTTTAACAATTTTCTGGTCTACTGATTTCTATGGAGTTTGACTTCTTTGATATACCAGTCTAAGTTTGTTGCTAAGTAAGTATTTTATTCGAAGATCTGTGATAAACTGGGCAACATGTTGGCATGGCACGTGATTGCCACCAGGTATATTCATATCAAAGATAAATAAAGCACAACCGGTGTATAGCAAAACGATACAATTTGCCGACGTTTCGAATTTCTATTCAGAAAAACTTCATCAGGGCATGATATGAAGAGTACACTATTGTATATATATAGAGTAGAAAAAGAAAAAAGATAGTAAAAATTAAACGGCGTGAAAAACTGAAAAAAAGGGACAATATGATAATAGATCCGAGTGAATAAGCGCAAGTTCAAACAATTACGCGACTATCTAAACAATGATTTATATACATGCGGGAACAATGTAGTTTCTTTATCGTTCATTGAATTTTTCTCTTTGTTGATATGATAAGATTCGAGAAATAATCTTTTTCTGTAGTGAATTTCATGTTCCAATATCCTGCTTTTATCTGATCTGATCTCTACTGATCACAGCATTGATTGGGATAACAGCAGGATATTGGAACATGAAATTCACTACAGAAAAAGATTATTTCTCGAATCTTATCATATCAACAAAGAGAAAAATTCAATGAACGATAAAGAAACTACATTGTTCCCGCATGTATATAAATCATTGTTTAGATAGTCGCGTAATTGTTTGAACTTGCGCTTATCCACTCGAATCTATTATCATATTGTCCCTTTTTTTCAGTTTTTCACGCCGTTTAATTTTTACTATCTTTTTTATTTGTCTACTCTATATATATACGATAGTGTACTCTTCATATCATGCCCTGATGAAGTTTTTCTGAATAGAAATTCGAAACGTCGGCAAATTATATCGTTTTGCTATACACCGGTTGTGCTTTATTTATCTTCAACATATTGGCATGTTTTGTACACTTGGTAATCCAATAATTTTAGCCAAATGCTTCAGTTCAAGCATAAATTGTTAATTCTGTTTTTTGATTAATTTAAGACTATTGTCAAATTATTCGACATTCTGTCTGCTAACACCGATCTTGATCATCCACTGTGTGAAGAATGTAACGACCAAGTACTTGATCAATTTGATAAAGAACTCAAAGAAACTCAATCAAACTGTGAAATTTATCAGTGAGTTTTCTTTTTATTTCTAGCATGATATATCTAGTTATCAATCCCTATTCCTAATTATGCTTGGCAATTGACATTCACCAAACAAATTATAACTAGCCTATGTAATGATGTAAACTAGGTCTTTTATTACTCTTTACTATAAGTAAGTGCTAATTGGTGAATGCGATTTTTTATATTTAGTATGTTGGCTAAAAAAGTATTTATGTATAATATATATATATATTAATCAATTATCCTGTTTAGTATTGATTTCTTGATGAAATTTAATTCTGTTTGCTTTTTCATCAAAGTTCATTTTTGAAGAAGTTAGAAAAGGATCCTGTCACTCAAGATGAGATTGCATTGCTGACCTCAGAATTAGAGAGTTTAAAAGAAGAAGAAAAATCGTTGCTTTCAGAGTGAGTTGATAGAGGTTATATTTGAACAATTCAGCCTCTCCTCTACAATAAACTAATCAAAATTTATTGGTATTGAAAATTCTCTGCCACTGCCACACATATCACGAAAATATATTTCAGACTTGAAGAAACGGAAAGAGAGCGAGAGTCTACTCGTGAAAACATTGAAAAAATCAAAATGGAGAAACAAAAATTAGAATCTGAAGAAAAGAGGTAATCTAAATTGCATATGATGCTATGAAACGTTTTCCATAAGTCAACATCTCAATTGTGTGTGACCTATTATTATATTGTGTTTGAATATTGAAACTTTCCGGCTACAAATCTCAGCTTTTAGGTTTGTTTATGTATTTCACTGTACTTCACAGACTTAATAAATGAACCAAACTTGAGTAAAGATTTGCTCCTGTCAAAATTCTTTATTTCATTAGTATTTTCATTCGTCTAGTCTTTAAAATAAACTGAATATAGAATAGAATAATGCTTACAAGTTTTATAATTGTAAATGAATTCTATTGAATTTGCATGGAATCATTTCAGATTTCTTCAAGATTATGCTGAATTTCGTGCCCGGCAACTGGAATTAGATGAAGAACAAAAAAGTGTTGAGAATCAACTTCGACATGCAGAAAATCAGTTAAAACGCCTGCAAAAAACAAATGTTTTCAATGCTACTTTTCATATCTGGTATTTATCAATTTGTACTGCTAAACCAGTTAAAGATTTTTTCATCATTTTTGATTTGTAGAATTCTACATACAGATTCCTGCCAAGACCATGCATCCAAATAAAAATGAATGATAAATATTGAAAATAAAAGAAAATTCCCACTTTTGTGCTATTGCGGTGCTATTTCAAATATAATTTTCTGAATGTCAAAATGTGCAATTTTTTTTAATCTTATTCAAAGATTTGAAAACAAATGCAATTACATAACTGGAATAAGTGCACTGAACAACAAAATTCAATCATATAATTATATTCCTTTGATATTTATCACCTGGGATATTCAATCATTTATAAAGTTTATTTTACATTTTATTTGCTTTATTTTCTTGCGCAGTTGAGATTTGATTAAGATATATAATACTTAATACTTTTTGGATATATCATCTACCATTGATTTTTAGGCATCAGGGTCCATTTGGCACTATCAATGGATTTCGTCTTGGTCGAGTTCCTGGTACTCCAGTAGAATGGAGTGAAATAAACGCAGCATGGGGTCAAACTACATTGCTTCTTGCTTCACTTATTAAGAAAATGGGATTAAAATTAAAAAGATTTCGTCTTGTACCGTTTGGAAACCATTCCTACATAGAAACATTGGAAAACAAACCTAAAGTAAGTCAAAAGAACCAAAACTAATTTATACCTTCGCTGTCCTGTCACCCAGTTATTTGAATTATGAAGATATGTATTTCACTAGTGAATAGTAAAAAATATTGGTATTATTAATAGCACACATTTTGGTGCTCTAGAAGCGTGTGTACCAATATGGAGGTAACTCCTTTTGTTCACCTACTTTACATCATGTTGCGGAAAGGGACTGAAACCTATGGGCAGGGAGTATATTCACTTGGCTAACACAGACAGTCCCTGAGCTCTTAATAGAACTGAAATGAGGAAAATCTGAATAAAATTATGGCCTAACCCTAACCTACTACGGGAGTACCCACATTTTAACATAAACTTTCTCTTTTCTTTGACATGATAGGAACTCCCTTTGTATGGCAGTGGTGGTTTTCGTTTACTGTGGGATACAAAGTTTGATCAAGGCATGGTAGCATTTCTTGATTGTCTCCAACAATTCAAGGAAGAAGTTGAGCAAAGCAAGAAAGGTTTCAAATTACCATACAAGTATGTTTCATCATTTTTATAATTCACAGAAAAAACATCTTGTTTTCTGGGTTTGGGTCATTTTCAACTATGAACTACTGTGCTAAGTTTGTTCATTTGTGTGCAGTTGTTACATTAAAAAAAAATTTGACTGAAGATCACCTGTTTAAATAATCCGCAGGGATGATAAACATGGAATTTTTTTCATTTCTACATATCAAAATTCTCAAGTTGAAACATAATATTAAACTGGTGAAATTATTGAACTGGTGTGTACGTTTCAACCACATGCTGGTTTCGAAACCCATGGTTGAGCATGATCAGTGAAGTGTGATATCACCAGTCACAGGAGATTGATCATGGATAACAGGCTGTGAATAGCATTGAATTCGGTTTGCTCTGTTTTTTGTATTAAGTGAAAGCACAGTTGCAGGTTGCTAGAAGTTTATACAGTTATTTTAAACTTTAAGACTGGACTAGTTATTGTAAATCACCATGTGGGAGGGATGGGTTAAATGTTGTACAAGCGGATTATATACCAAACCACAGCTTACCACTAGCATATTAGCTAATCCAAAGCAATTTAACTTTTTCTTTGTGTAATTTTTTATTTCATGCTCTTTCTATAACTGGAGACTATTTTGTGAACACAATCAAGACCTTAATGATATTAATATCATTTGTGAACCAAATTGTTTGAATATTTAAATAACAAATACCAGTAACACAGTTGATGTCTTCATTTACTGTTTATTGAGACTGTTGAAACTTGGATATTTGTTACTAGATATCCTGAGTTATAAGTATTTTAATATTTGATAAAAGACTAGATTGATTAGTCACAACATTTGGCACTGAGATGACAAATGCTTCTGTCGATTCACACAACCGTTTGATTTTAAAAATCATACTCAGTCTCTTTATTATCTTAATATTCTGTGGCATAATTGTTATATTACATGAAACAGTAAGCACTGACTGGGATGGGGTTATTGTAGAAATGTGGAATTTCGTATTGTCTGTAATTTTATATGGATGCTTTTTTAATAGAATGGAAAAAGGAAAAATTGAAGACACAGGAGGCACTGGAACATCATATTGGATAAAGCTACAATTCAATTCAGAAGAACAATGGACAAAAGCATTGAAATTTATGCTGACCAATTTAAAATGGGGACTTGCCTGGGTGTCTTCTGAATTTTCATCAAATACTTCGTCTTAATTCAAACTGAAACTCTTTGCATGGTTATGCAAGCCACCTATATTCTGCTTTATATTTGTATGTTGTATTAAAAAAACAGTAAATAATCTTTGAAAAGCTTGTGCTCTTTCCTAAATTTTCGTCATATTAATTTGGAATGTTCTGGAATACATTTATTGTAAATCGGGTGAATTCAACCACAAAACATATTCTGATTTATGGAATGTACATTGTAAGCTTCAATGACTAGTGGAAGACGAAAGAGTAAAATAACTCAGAAATGAAAATTTTGTGGATTTCCATTTTGTGTGGAATGAGCAAGATAAGATTTGTTTTTGGCCTAATTTAGCATGTGTGGCCAAACACAAGAAAACAGTCTTGCCTTAGAATTGTATTAGTTGTGTTACTCCTGATGATGTTGAGGCACTTGAATTAGGTACCTTTTAAAAGTAAAAAGTGAACAAACTTGCTCAAAAGCAATGTCAAAGTCAACTTTTGGCATGTTGAGAGCTACTAGAATCCTTAGGTTATTGGGAATCCATATGTGGATACTGGTTGATGAAATACTTGAGGGTTGAGGCAGTTCTATTCAATAGCAATATGATACTTCTTGACTAGTATGTACAATACACAGTGCTTTTGTTGAATATAAATGTATTTTATGTCTCAATATATTATGACATTTGTTGTTTGAACTCTTATTGTTTTGAAAATATTGTGCAATATTTATTAAATGTTTCACAGATGAAGGGTATGATTCATTCAATCACTGAGTATATTTGAGACCAACGTTGGGAAATTGTAGATTTTAGTTTGAAGAATAATGGGATATTCACTATAATTTTTAAATAAATTGTTGAAAAAGGAAACCCATCAGCTAGATATCCGAGATAACATATTTTATATGAATTGCCACCTTGGCACAAACATGATTATTGAATATGATATTATTTTTCAACACACATTTGCATGTATTCAATCCCCATAAGTAATATTGACTTGTGTCTGTGGCATTTATTTGAAAGGAGTATTTTCTGAGAGTGGACAACATCGTCTTTGCACTGTGGTTAGATAAGTTTTAGCAGCATTGGAAGTTGATAATTTTAGAAATGGATTGAATACTGACTGATAATTAAAATTTAATCTGTAAATATGGTCAAATGTTTTTTGGAAGATTTATCCCATTTTTTGTTGTTATATTTTGAAGAAAAAAATTAGATTTTGCTGTTTTTATAATTCCTGGTATGTATTATGATCTTTCAGTAAAATTTCGTCTAATTCCTGTAGCTTTCTAAATTTGAAGAGTAAATGGATGAAGATATAATATCAGATGAGGAATGGGAGTTGGCTGATAAACTTCGACATTGTTGCACACCCATGGGTGATGAAAAAGAAACAAGTTTGAAGCAATCTTCTGTTGCTTTGTTTGATATGGGGAAACTGTATCTGAATAAAGCATTTAATACCAAAGGAATGTTGCAAAAACTAAATTTTATAAAATGTGCAACTTTGCTTCATGGTGCAAGAATTCGTTTCGAAAAACTGTTGAATGACAATGAAATGGGAAGTGAAGTGAGGAAAGTCCTGAATATTATGGGGGATTCATTGATACATGCATGTGGAGGTCAGGATTATGACATTGGTTTCTTGGAAGCCTCCTGGAAACTCGAATTTTTTTTGAATGAGCTTAGAGAGACTGAAAAGGAGAATTTGGAAAAGTTGGAGATCATAACGAATGATGTTTCAGAATCTGAGCTGTGGGGAAAACGTGCAAGAAGGATAAAAGTTATCAGAAAAACTTTGGAAAGAAACACATCTCACTACAAAGCTATTATGTGTGGAATAACTATTGAATGCTATATGATACTTGGAAAACCCCCATGCAAGTATGCAATCGTTGGACTTGGTTCTCTTGCTCGGGAGGAAGTAACCTTATATTCTGATTTTGAGCATGTGATCATAATAGATGATGCGGTGAAAGAGTTAACCGTTGGCCAACAAGAAGAAATTCAAGAATATTTTCGTTGGTTTACTGTTATATTTCAAATCCTCATCATTGGAATTGGTGAGACATTCATCCGAAGCGTTGGTGTTAAGAGTCTGAATGATCTTTACTCTGGAGATGCGTCAAAAAATTGGTATTATGATATGTTTACTCCTTCTGGAATATCTTTCGATGGGAGAGTTCCACACTCTTGCAACATACCTCTTGGTAGACAAGAAACAACAAAAACTCGGAATAGCAAAGTTGAGCTTATTCAACCTGCAAGTAAAATGGCAAAATTTTTAACTTCTAACGAACATCTTAAAAATGGATACTATTTGAGTGATCTCCTGTCACGGACATGTTTTGTAATCGGCGACACGGAATTATATGAGTACTTTAGAACAAAGACATTTGAAACTCTTGGTACCGAGGATTCTACTAAGAGTGTTGAAGAATGGGAAGAGATGTTAGTACCAAAAAGTGGAACGATTCTGAATAATTCGATGTCTGGTGCAATAAAGACATTTTGCGATATAAAAACCATGTTTTACAGACCTGTGACAGCAATATTAGCATACTGGGCACGAAAATGGCGCTTTACGAGTGGATCAACATTTGACTGTGTTTTACACATAAAGAATCACCCAAGAGCCGAGGGTTTACCGCTGAAATGGTGTGATCGATTAGAATATACTGTTGCTGCTGTTTGTGAAATGAGGTTAAAAGCATATGCCACTGGTAAAAACCAGAGGCTAAAGGTTTTACAACAGGATGTTGATAAATTCGTTGGAAATAGTACTATTCTATTCTGCTGCGATGTTATTCGCGAATTATACGCAACTGTTGAGAGCAGTGAATTAAAAAATACTAGTCCCCCTGACAACGGTTGCCTTCAGGACTTGCCTCCAACTCTTATAAAGGAAATCAATGATTGTAGAGCACAGGCTCAACATCTAAATATCATGGGACATCACAATGGTGCTCGAATACTACTTGAGAGTCTGGCGGAGAGAAGGGACTTGGGACACTTGGCTTTTGATATAAGACTGTCCTTAGCTCTGACATATGTGTTTTTGGGAGACGAGTTGGCAGAAATGAATGAAAATCGAATGGAGTTATTCACGAAAGCAGAAAACATTATGTCAGATCTTATGTGCTGGAAAGAATTTTGTGGTAATGCATATGGCAGAGCAACGATTTGTGCAAAGTTAGCAAGTATTTATTTTAACCAAAATTCCATCCCTAAGATGGCATCTGTTCTCAGGCGATGGTTTTCGGCATTTTCAAATGATGACATTTCTCTCATTAATAAACAGCTCCTGCTCATGAGAGCACTTGATGCAATTAATGAGTTTGAACCTTGGGAAATCCGAGAGTATTTTGTAAAAGTTCTTACTGAAGATGAGGATTTGCTATCAAAATTAATTCTACAACTAGCTTTGGCGTGTGCTGACCTATCTGACGGTAGTGCGGAAGTAGCTCGTAGAAATATACTGGAAATATTTGAAAAATGTGAAGAAAATATAGGAACTTTCGACCAGGATTAACTGGATCGTTTTTTGGGAAGAGTAATTGAAATTCAAGGTAAACAAATGTGGTTGGTTGACTCTTTTTTGACAATGGAACTTGTTTCTGGGATGCGAACCAGTCAAAGAAGTGCTGTGGATAACACTGATACCTTCAAGTTATTCACCAACCCTGTGCAGCGCCTCCTTCTTTTTCTTTTTGCATCGGAAACTGAAAAGAAACAAAAGCGTAAAATACGGTACGTTTTTAAGGCTATTGCTATATGCCAAGAACTCGAAAGGACGGAACATAAGACCGAAAATTTGATTGAGCAGGGTAAAAAACAATATCCTCGTGCAATTTCCCAGCTTTTTGCATGTTGTGATTTTGAGCACATAACCAGACTTTGCTCGTGTTATCTTGAAGTCCCACATTATGTACGTGGCAACTCAAGTGTGAAACGATCAACAACTGCTTTCATCAGAAATTTTCTACATCACTGTACACTTGAAGTGAAGAGTGGTAAACTTCCAAGTATATATGGTGAATTTATGAAGGTGTCTGGTACTTTTGCACACTTACTTTCCCACCCTGCATGTATTCTTGAAATAAATGATTTCTTATTAGTTCTAAATGGATCTGATATGATGAAATTCTTCCCAGTTTGGCAAAGATGGATCAAACCTAATGAAGGGGATAGTCGCATCATTCGAATTTTCAATTCAGCACTTCACATGCTTTCTAAATATGACGTTGTGAATAGTTCCAAGTTGTTTTGGAAATTGCTGCATTATACCAACTGCGACAGGAGCTTGAAAAGAAAGGTGGTGATCCTTTTACAGTTTGTAATACAGATTTGTCCGAACGTTATTTGTATGTTACATTTGTCATATCGTTGGATGCTAGCAGTAGCAGAGCACAAGGGTGAACTCCGGACATCGAAAACTAAACTGTATAATGAGGTCATAGGCATGCATGATGTGGATAAACAAGCAAACTTTTTTTGGAGATTCATTGTGTCTGAAGATTATCGTTCACCCATTTATGTTAAATCGCTGTTGTTTTTTCTTTGTATTCTGGACAAAAAGTTATCAGAGTCAAATTGGACACTATATAAGTCCTGACAGCGTATATTGTCTTGTTTTTACTTCAATTATGGCCTAAGACCCCGATAAATTTTATGGGTGATAAAGAGACCTTCGGAACGATTTGACTGCTCAGCTATTAGGAATTTGAAAGGTCGCATCAAGGTTCAAAATCATGGATGTGACAAAATCTAACATAGATATTTTCATCGTTTATCGACGTATTTTGAAATTCCAATTCGCATATTTATCGAAAGTTTATAATCGATGATTTGAATTGCCCAACTGGCAAGCCGATTCTAAGACTTGTTCGTCATCGTCATACATATTAATAATCTATACTATATCATTGCTGCCCCTTTTTTCCACAAGCGTTCGAAGGCTAGAATGGATAGATCAGGGTGGTCCAAACCTATGCCCGCGGGCCACATGTGGCCCGCCGCTTCATTATCTGTGGCCCGCGTCGCATTCAAAGAGGAATCAAAAAATCACATTTTGTGTTTTATCGTCATAAAATTGACCAAAATATCTGTTGATATATTGTCCCATCATGAATGCCACTGACTTGACTAGTGTTATGGCTTGCTGAGACAACTAGCGAAGTTGAATGAGCGAATTCTTAGCACTATTGTGGCCCGCGAACAATGCAAAAGTAATTTTGTGTCCCGCGGAGCTGACAATCTTGGACCACCCTGAGATAGATTATCTTTATATGGAGACCTGGCCTAAATAGCTTTGGGTCAACCAGGTAAACAATACATTTGTAAGTTGCATCGCTGTATTTCCTAGTGTAATTTGTAATAACACCTGAACAAATGTTCAAATTATTATATTATATTCAGCTTATTTATAAGTATATTGCTGAACCCTACCGCCTTTTCTTGCAGTATGTGTATTTAATTGAATAACCAGTCTAGCAAGCAGTACGTGTTGTACTGTATGGCCGTTTTTCATATCATGTATATATGTGTGTCTATCGAATATGTTGCGCTCGTAATCATTGATTTTTTAAAATCATGGCTTAACTGGTACAAAAGCAGGTTTAAATAGGTTCATCATTTGGATAAATTTTGAAGGTTTCAGAAGAAAACGATATGTACACCCGGTATTGTTTACAAACTAAAATTGTGACATATATAAATAAATATGTATCTGAGCTCTATATGACAGAAAAACTTTTCTTCATCCCCAATACATTGGATATTTGATGTGATTTGAATTACTTATTCATTCTCTAGTTCATTAATATTAGGCGCAATTTATCCTGTAGTTATTCCAAATCCAAGGAAAGTTGTCGATAATATGATGTTATCCTAAATCGGAAATATTCCGATTCCTAAAAGACGGCTTAATCATATGGCGGACCGGAGTCCCTCACCCGTGTACCAGTCCATGTCAACCATGGGATTAGTTTGTCAGTTATTTGATTCAGATGCTCTTGAGTCTTGACGATGGAGAAAGCGTAACCGATCAACGGTTACGTGAACGGCGATCCAGCAATCGTCTCGCGCATCATTAACCCCTGCAACTGTAAACCACGATTGAAAATCTGTCTGAGGAGTTGGTTAAATTTTGACAATTACGCCACCGTTATTTCCTGGCTGGTTGGTCATTGATACAGAAGAACAACAGCATTGGAAAACAAACCTAAAGTAAGTCAAAAGAACCAAAACTAATTTATACCTTCGCTGTCCTGTCACCCAGTTATTTGAATTATGAAGATATGTATTTCACTAGTGAATAGTAAAAAATATTGGTATTATTAATAGCACACATTTTGGTGCTCTAGAAGCGTGTGTACCAATATGGAGGTAACTCCTTTTGTTCACCTACTTTACATCATGTTGCGGAAAGGGACTGAAACCTATGGGCAGGGAGTATATTCACTTGGCTAACACAGACAGTCCCTGAGCTCTTAATAGAACTGAAATGAGGAAAATCTGAATAAAATTATGGCCTAACCCTAACCTACTAGGGGAGTACCCACATTTTAACATAAACTTTCTCTTTTCTTTGACATGATAGGAACTCCCTTTGTATGGCAGTGGTGGTTTTCGTTTACTGTGGGATACAAAGTTTGATCAAGGCATGGTAGCATTTCTTGATTGTCTCCAACAATTCAAGGAAGAAGTTGAGCAAAGCAAGAAAGGTTTCAAATTACCATACAAGTATGTTTCATCATTTTTATAGTTCACAGAAAAAACATCTTGTTTTCTGGGTTTGGGTCATTTTCAACTATGAACTACTGTGCTAAGTTTGTTCATTTGTGTGCAGTTGTTACATTAAAAAAAAATTTGACTGAAGATCACCTGTTTAAATAATCCGCAGGGATGATAATAAATTCCAGAACAATGAACACATTAAACATGGAATTTTTTTCATTTCTACATATCAAAATTCTCAAGTTGAAACATAATATTAAACTGGTGAAATTATTGAACTGGTGTGTACGTTTCAACCACATGCTGGTTTCGAAACCCATGGTTGAGCATGATCAGTGAAGTGTGATATCACCAGTCACAGGAGATTGATCATGGATAACAGGCTGTGAATAGCATTGAATTCGGTTTGCTCTGTTTTTTGTATTAAGTGAAAGCACAGTTGCAGGTTGCTAGAAGTTTTATACAGTTATTTTAAACTTTAAGACTGGACTAGTTATTGTAAATCACCATGTGGGAGGGATGGGTTAAATGTTGTACAAGCGGATTATATACCAAACCACAGCTTACCACTAGCATATTAGCTAATCCAAAGCAATTTAACTTTTTCTTTGTGTAATTTTTTATTTCATGCTCTTTCTATAACTGGAGACTATTTTGTGAACACAATCAAGACCTTAATGATATTAATATCATTTGTGAACCAAATTGTTTGAATATTTAAATAACAAATACCAGTAGCACAGTTGATGTCTTCATTTACTGTTTATTGAGACTGTTGAAACTTGGATATTTGTTACTAGATATCCTGAGTTATAAGTATTTTAATATTTGATAAAAGACTAGATTGATTAGTCACAACATTTGGCACTGAGATGACAAATGCTTCTGTCGATTCACACAACCGTTTGATTTTAAAAATCATACTCAGTCTCTTTATTATCTTAATATTCTGTGGCATAATTGTTATATTACATGAAACAGTAAGCACTGACTGGGATGGGGTTATTGTAGAAATGTGGAATTTCGTATTGTCTGTAATTTTATATGGATGCTTTTTTATTAGAATGGAAAAAGGAAAAATTGAAGACACAGGAGGCACTGGAACATCATATTGGATAAAGCTACAATTCAATTCAGAAGAACAATGGACAAAAGCATTGAAATTTATGCTGACCAATTTAAAATGGGGACTTGCCTGGGTGTCTTCTGAATTTTCATCAAATACTTCGTCTTAATTCAAACTGAAACTCTTTGCATGGTAATGCAAGCCACCTATATTCTGCTTTATATTTGTATGTTGTATTAAAAAAACAGTAAATAATCTTTGAAAAGCTTGTGCTCTTTCCTAAATTTTCGTCATATTAACTTGGAATGTTCTGGAATACATTTATTGTAAATCGGGTGAATTCAACCACAAAACATATTCTGATTTATGGAATGTACATTGTAAGCTTCAATGACTAGTGGAAGACGAAAGAGTAAAATAACTCAGAAATGAAAATTTTGTGGATTTCCATTTTGTGTGGAATGAGCAAGATAAGATTTGTTTTTGGCCTAATTTAGCATGTGTGGCCAAACACAAGAAAACAGTCTTGCCTTAGAATTGTATTAGTTGTGTTACTCCTGATGATGTTGAGGCACTTGAATTAGGTACCTTTTAAAAGTAAAAAGTGAACAAACTTGCTCAAAAGCAATGTCAAAGTCAACTTTTGGCATGTTGAGAGCTACTAGAATCCTTAGGTTATTGGGAATCCATATGTGGATACTGGTTGATGAAATACTTGAGGGTTGAGGCAGTTCTATTCAATAGCAATATAATACTTCTTGACTAGTATGTACAATACACAGTGCTTTTGTTGAATATAAATGTATTTTATGTCTCAATATATTATGACATTTGTTGTTTGAACTCTTATTGTTTTGAAAATATTGTGCAATATTTATTAAATGTTTCACAGATGAAGGGTATGATTCATTCAATCACTGAGTATATTTGAGACCAACGTTGGGAAATTGTAGATTTTAGTTTGAAGAATAATGGGATATTCACTATAATTTTTAAATAAATTGTTGAAAAAGGAAACCCATCAGCTAGATATCCGAGATAACATATTTTATATGAATTGCCACCTTGGCACAAACATGATTATTGAATATGATATTATTTTTCAACACACATTTGCATGTATTCAATCCCCATAAGTAATATTGACTTGTGTCTGTGGCATTTATTTGAAAGGAGTATTTTCTGAGAGTGGACAACATCGTCTTTGCACTGTGGTTAGATAAGTTTTAGCAGCATTGGAAGTTGATAATTTCAGAAATGGATTGAACACTGACTGATAATTAAAATTTAATCTGTAAATATGGTCAAATGTTTTTTGGAAGATTTATCCCATTTTTTGTTGTTATATTTTGAAGAAAAAAATTAGATTTTGCTGTTTTTATAATTTCTGGTATGTATTATGATCTTTCAGTAAAATTTCGTCTAATTCCTGTAGCTTTCTAAATTTGAAGAGTAAATGGATGAAGATATAATATCAGATGAGGAATGGGAGTTGGCTGATAAACTTCGACATTGTTGCACACCCATGGGTGATGAAAAAGAAACAAGTTTGAAGCAATCTTCTGTTGCTTTGTTTGATATGGGGAAACTGTATCTGAATAAAGCATTTAATACCAAAGGAATGTTGCAAAAACTAAATTTTATAAAATGTGCAACTTTGCTTCATGGTGCAAGAATTCGTTTCGAAAAACTGTTGAATGACAATGAAATGGGAAGTGAAGTGAGGAAAGTCCTGAATATTATGGGGATTCATTGATACATGCATGTGGAGGTCAGGATTATGACATTGGTTTCTTGGAAGCCTCCTGGAAACTCGAATTTTTTTTGAATGAGCTTAGAGAGACTGAAAAGGAGAATTTGGAAAAGTTGGAGATCATAACGAATGATGTTTCAGAATCTGAGCTGTGGGAAAAACGTGCAAGAAGGATAAAAGTTATCAGAAAAACTTTGGAAAGAAACACATCTCACTACAAAGCTATTATGTGTGGAATAACTATTGAATGCTATATGATACTTGGAAAACCCCCATGCAAGTATGCAATCGTTGGACTTGGTTCTCTTGCTCGGGAGGAAGTAACCTTATATTCTGATTTTGAGCATGTGATCATAATAGATGATGCGGTGAAAGAGTTAACCGTTGGCCAACAAGAAGAAATTCAAGAATATTTTCGTTGGTTTACTGTTATATTTCAAATCCTCATCATTGGAATTGGTGAGACATTTATCCGAAGCGTTGGTGTTAAGAGTCTGAATGATCTTTACTCTGGAGATGCGTCAAAAAATTGGTATTATGATATGTTTACTCCTTCTGGAATATCTTTCGATGGAAGAGTTCCACACTCTTGCAACATACCTCTTGGTAGACAAGAAACAACAAAAACTCGGAATAGCAAAGTTGAGCTTATTCAACCTGCAAGTAAAATGGCAAAATTTTTAACTTCTAACGAACATCTTAAAAATGGATACTATTTGAGTGATCTCCTGTCACGGACATGTTTTGTAATCGGCGACACGGAATTATATGAGTACTTTAGAACAAAGACATTTGAAACTCTTGGTACCGAGGATTCTACTAAGAGTGTTGAAGAATGGGAAGAGATGTTAGTACCAAAAAGTGGAACGATTCTGAATAATTCGATGTCTGGTGCAATAAAGACATTTTGCGATATAAAAACCATGTTTTACAGACCTGTGACAGCAATATTAGCATACTGGGCACGAAAATGGCGCTTTACGAGTGGATCAACATTTGACTGTGTTTTACACATAAAGAATCACCCAAGAGCCGAGGGTTTACCGCTGAAATGGTGTGATCGATTAGAATATACTGTTGCTGCTGTTTGTGAAATGAGGTTAAAAGCATATGCCACTGGTAAAAACCAGAGGCTAAAGGTTTTACAACAGGATGTTGATAAATTCGTTGGAAATAGTACTATTCTATTCTGCTGCGATGTTATTCGCGAATTATACGCAACTGTTGAGAGCAGTGAATTAAAAAATACTAGTCCCTCTGACAACGGTTGCCTTCAGGACTTGCCTCCAACTCTTATAAAGGAAATCAATGATTGTAGAGCACAGGCTCAACATCTAAATATCATGGGACATCACAATGGTGCTCGAATACTACTTGAGAGTCTGGCGGAGAGAAGGGACTTGGGACACTTGGCTTTTGATATAAGACTGTCCTTAGCTCTGACATATGTGTTTTTGGGAGACGAGTTGGCAGAAATGAATGAAAATCGAATGGAGTTATTCACGAAAGCAGAAAACATTATGTCAGATCTTATGTGCTGGAAAGAATTTTGTGGTAATGCATATGGCAGAGCAACGATTTGTGCAAAGTTAGCAAGTATTTATTTTAACCAAAATTCCATCCCTAAGATGGCATCTGTTCTCAGGCGATGGTTTTCGGCATTTTCAAATGATGACATTTCTCTCATTAATAAACAGCTCCTGCTCATGAGAGCACTTGATGCAATTAATGAGTTTGAACCTTGGGAAATCCGAGAGTATTTTGTAAAAGTTCTTACTGAAGATGAGGATTTGCTATCAAAATTAATTCTACAACTAGCTTTGGCGTGTGCTGACCTATCTGACGGTAGTGCGGAAGTAGCTCGTAGAAATATACTGGAAATATTTGAAAAATGTGAAGAAAATATAGGAACTTTCGACCAGGATTTACTGGATCGTTTTTTGGGAAGAGTAATTGAAATTCAAGGTAAACAAATGTGGTTGGTTGACTCTTTTTTGACAATGGAACTTGTTTCTGGGATGCGAACCAGTCAAAGAAGTGCTGTGGATAACACTGATACCTTCAAGTTATTCACCAACCCTGTGCAGCGCCTCATTCTTTTTCTTTTTGCATCGGAAACTGAAAAGAAACAAAAGCGTAAAATACGGTACGTTTTTAAGGCTATTGCTATATGCCAAGAACTCGAAAGGACGGAACATAAGACCGAAAATTTGATTGAGCAGGGTAAAAAACAATATCCTCGTGCAATTTCCCAGCTTTTTGCATGTTGTGATTTTGAGCACATAACCAGACTTTGCTCGTGTTATCTTGAAGTCCCACATTATGTACGTGGCAACTCAAGTGTGAAACGATCAACAACTGCTTTCATCAGAAATTTTCTACATCACTGTACACTTGAAGTGAAGAGTGGTAAACTTCCAAGTATATATGGTGAATTTATGAAGGTGTCTGGTACTTTTGCACACTTATTTTCCCACCCTGCATGTATTCTTGAAATAAATGATTTCTTATTAGTTCTAAATGGATCTGATATGATGAAATTCTTTCCAGTTTGGCAAAGATGGATCAAACCTAATGAAGGGGATAGTCGCATCATTCGAATTTTCAATTCAGCACTTCACATGCTTTCTAAATATGACGTTGTGAATAGTTCCAAGTTGTTTTGGAAATTGCTGCATTATACCAACTGCGACAGGAGCTTGAAAAGAAAGGTGGTGATCCTTTTACAGTTTGTAATACAGATTTGTCCGAACGTTATTTGTATGTTACATTTGTCATATCGTTGGATGCTAGCAGTAGCAGAGCACAAGGGTGAACTCCGGACATCAAAAACTAAACTGTATAATGAGGTCATAGGCATGCATGATGTGGATAAACAAGCAAACTTTTTTTGGAGATTCATTGTGTCTGAAGATTATCGTTCACCCATTTATGTTAAATCGCTGTTGTTTTTTCTTTGTATTCTGGACAAAAAGTTATCAGAGTCAAATTGGACACTATATAAGTCCTGACAGCGTATATTGCCTTGTTTTTACTTCAATTATGGCCTAAGACCCCGATAAATTTTATGGGTGATAAAGAGACCTTCGGAACGATTTGACTGCTCAGCTATTAGGAATTTGAAAGGTCGCATCAAGGTTCAAAATCATGGATGTGACAAAATCTAACATAGATATTTCCATCGTTTATCGACGTATTTTGAAATTCCGTTTCGCATACTTATCGAAAGTTTATAATCGATGATTTGAATTGCCCAACTGGCAAGCCGATTCTAAGACTTGTTCGTCATCGTCATACATATTAATAATCTATACTATATCATTGCTGCCCCTTTTTTCCACAAGCGTTCGAAGGCTAGAATGGATAGATCAGGGTGGTCCAAACCTATGCCCGCGGGCCACATGTGGCCCGCCGCTTCATTATCTGTGGCCCGCGTCGCATTCAAAGAGGAATCAAAAAATCACATTTCGTGTTTTATCGTCATAAAATTGACCAAAATATCTGTTGATATATTGTCCCATCATGAATGCCACTGACTTGACTAGTGTTATGGCTTGCTGAGACAACTAGCGAAGTTGAATGAGCGAATTCTTAGCACTATTGTGGCCCGCGAACAATGCAAAAGTAATTTTGTGTCCCGCGGAGCTGACAATCTTGGACCACCCTGAGATAGATTATCTTTATATGGAGACCTGGCCTAAATAGCTTTGGGTCAACCAGGTAAACAATACATTTGTAAGTTGCATCGCTGTATTTCCTAGTGTAATTTGTAATAACACCTGAACAAATGTTCAAATTATTATATTATATTCAGCTTATTTATAAGTATATTGCTGAACCCTACCGCCTTTTCTTGCAGTATGTGTATTTTATTGAATAACCAGTCTAGCAAGCAGTACGTGTTGTACTGTATGGCCGTTTTTCATATCATGTATATATGTGTGTCTATCGAATATGTTGCGCTCGTAATCATTGATTTTTTAAAATCATGGCTTAACTGGTACAAAAGCAGGTTTAAATAGGTTCATCATTTGGATAAATTTTGAAGGTTTCAACGATATGTACACCCGGTATTGTTTACAAACTAAAATTGTGACATATATAAATAAATATGTATCTGAGCTCTATATGACAGAAAAACTTTTCTTCATCCCCAATACATTGGATATTTGATGTGATTTGAATTACTTATTCATTCTCTAGTTCATTAATATTAGGCGCAATTTATCCTGTAGTTATTCCAAATCCAAGGAAAGTTGTCGATAATATGATGTTATCCTAAATCGGAAATATTCCGATTCCTAAAAGCCGAAAAGACGGCTTAATCATATGGCGGACCGGAGTCCCTCACCCGTGTACCAGTCCATGTCAACCATGGGATTAGTTTGTCAGTTATTTGATTCAGATGCTCTTGAGTCTTGACGATGGAGAAAGCGTAACCGATCAACGGTTACGTGAACGGCGATCCAGCAATCGTCTCGCGCATAATTAACCCCTGCAACTGTAAACCACGATTGAAAATCTGTCTGAGGAGTTGGTTAAATTTTGACAATTACGCCACCGTTATTTCCTGGCTGGTTAGTCATTGATACAGAAGAACAACAGATTTGATGGTCAAGCTATATTTTCAACGCGAAATCTCACAGTGAGAAAAGATAGGATTTCATAATCACCGAATGAGCTTGATGTGTGTTCCTTCGCCCCATGAATACGTAAATACCGGAACGTGCCGTGTTTTGTGTAATTACCGATAACCGTATTGTATTATACAGAGCCTGTATCAAAGAGGATATGTGGATGAACTCCAACATAGAATCGTTAAAGGGACGATAGCAATTTCTGAGACAATCGCATGGAACATTGTACGTGTGGGTTACACTTTTCAAAGACAAAAAGGACATATATACATAACAATTCAGCAAAACGATTTATTGGTTCACTATCTATCTAATCAAATAGCAATCACTCATAATATATTCTCAATGATATCGAAATCCGTAGCGCTCTAAGAAATAACTCGCAAATTTATAATTTTTTTTATATGGTGGACATATTTTTATTCTTGGTTTTTCGGCAACTCACTTTGGAAGTTATATTTTATAATTGTAGGATTGCGCGATAAATTGATAAAACATGAATGCGCGCGGCGTGATTCACACATTCGGATTGATTTCATACTTTTATAAATTCATTAACTTATCACACGAAACAATGAGTTAATGAAATTAACTACTACTGTGAAGCAACGGTATAAACTTTGCTAAAAGTCTTGCCATGATCGAACAGAGGCATGGGTAAGTCCCAATAAACGTGAAGTACAAAGATTGCTGATTATGAAAATTTGACAATAATTAATTATAACCCAGTTTTCGGTCGAAATATATTGTTCGCGATTTTATTTCAAAATCGTATATTCAATGTCAACCAGCCAGTGCGTAGTTGATGCTGTTTTTCTTTATATTTCTCAAAGTAGAATTTGCACATCGAACACTGAAAATTTGTCACATAAATAACATTTAACAACGGAATCGGGTTTTACTAAAATACTTCCATATGTCCTAACCACGCTGCATATCTCTTGCAGCAGAGCGATCATGAAACTATCTCGATTCGTGAATAATTTTAAGCGATACCGGGATAAGATCACGCGAAATTGCTTTGTAACCATTGTGACGCAACAAGCTAAAATTATAACTTATTACGTGAAACGTCACGCTGCGGTTAACGGGTTATCTCAAAGTAGAACCGGTTAATTTTACCCGGTTAACGGTTAAAGTGTTTTCCCTGATATTACCAGCCCTGCCCATAACCCAAGCAAAGTTTGATAAAATATACCACTTAACAAAACCTACTAAAACGCACTGGGGAGTCGATTGTTTCCATCGATCCCAAGTCAAGCCTGACTCGAATATCAGCCATTCTAAGCTTAAAAAATGTGCCAAACCACTGCGGTAGCACTTTTACTGAAACCCACCATGTTTGTTGTGTGTTTTTGTTACAGCTACACGTTCGTGTTTCATTAGTTTTTTGTTTATATATAGATATATACCAAGTTTATGTGTATGCTATATGGGCAGTAATTTCCCTACACCCGCGCAACAATTTAAAATGGCCTGCGAACTTTAGTGAACTAGTTTAACGGTTAAACTTTGACCTAAATTTGCGTTTGAGATACCGCCAATTGTTTAAACATTATCACAGTTTAGCACGTGTATTTCGTAACAATTCAATTATTCCGGTATCTCATGTATGCGTATTAGAATTACATTAGGCAATATTTTAGATATCAGCCATATATTAAGAAAGCTTGAAGATGCCACAAAACGAAAACTAAACACTGAAAACAGACGTTTTTTAGATGAATGTCAGCGTTCTTATTGCTTTGTTGAAAAGAATTAAACTTCAGCGATTTGTCTTCCTTGCCAACAAAATATTTCAGTTCTGAAGGAATACAACATTAGGCGCCATTATGAGACGAAGCATTCTTCAAATTATGATCAGTTGACGCGCGTATATCAAAATTTAAATCATTGCTAAATTCATACAAAAGTCAAACAAAGATGTTCAAAAATTGAAAGTGAATCTACGATATTGGCCAGTTATAGTGTAGCCTGCAACATCGCTAAAAAGAATCGCCCGTTTGTTGGAGGGAAATTTTTCCGTGAATGTATGCTGCAAGTTTGGAAGTCATTTCTCCTGATATTAAAAGTTAATTTTCCAGCATCAGTTCTAACAAACAATTATGAACCTCAACAAATCAAAACTTCGGTCCAGGCTGACAGATATTCACTTGAATGTGTTATTGCGAGTACAATGTACTGAATTGGAGCCACGTTTTGAACATATTATGATTTCGAGCCAACCCGAATTACACATATATACAATGTACTCATACACTACGTTAACTAAATTATGTTGGCATTTCGTTTTTATATATATATACAGATTGGGATGTTTTTTGTGTAATAAAACAAGCTATAAGTAGCCATTCGTATGAGGCCGTATGCTAGATGAGCAAGTAACTTCATTAGTCACTATCAGTTGCAAATTCCTTGTTGAAAGCCGTGCTTGGTATTTATTCCTCGGGTATTCTAACATTCTAACTATTATATTTGTTAATTTTATTACATAACAAACTGCGATGCTAGGTGTATCTAAAATCAGGCTAGCAGGCTTCAGTTCTGAAGGGATACAACATTAGGCGCCATTATGAGACGAAGCATTCTTCAGTTTATGATCAGTTGAAGCGCGTAATTCAAAATTTAATTCATTGCTAAATTCATACAAAAGTCAAATAAAGATGTTCAAAAAATGAAAGTGAATCTACGATATTTGCCAGTTATAGTGTAGCCCACAACATCGCTAAAAAGAATCGTCCATTTATTGAAAGGGGAATTTTTCCATGAATGTATGCTGCAAGTTTCGAGGTCATTTCTCCTGATATTAAAAGGTAATTTTCCAGCATCAGTTCTAACCAACAAATATGAACCTCAACAAATCAAAACTTCGGTCCAGGCTGACAGATATTCACTTGAATGCGTTATTGCGAGTACAATGTACTGAATTGGAGCCACGTTTAAACATATGATTTCGAGCCAACCCTAATTACACCTATATACAATGTACACATACACTACGTTAACTAAATTATGTTGGCATTTCCTTTTATATATATATATATATATATATATATATACATTGGGATGTTTTTTGTGTAATAAAACAAGCCATAAGTAGCCATTCGTATGATGCCGTATGCTACATGAGCTAGTAACTTCATTAGTTGCAAATTCCTTGTTGAAAGCCGTGCTCGTTATTTATTCCTCGGGTATTCTATCATCTAACTATTATATTTGTTAATTTTATTACATAACAAAATGCGATGCTAGGTGTATCTGAAATCAGGCTTGCAGCCTATTTCAGTACCTATTTTTCGAAATTTTCTCAGACCGCTTCAGCGCGCCCTGAACCCCATCCGTGCCGTCGCGCCCTTTTTGTCGCTCCCCCTCTCTGGCCCTCCAATATTCTTCTGCTACCTATTGTGCCCCGCGGCCAATAAACTTTGGGAACCACTGATGTAGATCGTTTGTCAAATACATAACAAATTTCCAAGTCACAAATAGTTTAATCGCTAATAGAAAAAATATTTACCCCCCCCCCTTAATTTCGAAACACCCCCCTCCCCTAAAATGAAAAGCTGGGGAACATACTGTATATGGGTAAAGTGACGCATATATTTATATGTGTTAAACCTTATATATATATAGGAGGGTTTAAAGATTTTCCAATCTACTGTGTGTTCGTTCGTATTATGTTTTACCGAGGGAATCAATAAAAACTCATTCTTATGTTATATATTCTAATACAGTAACGGTATAACTGGACAACTTCCAATGGGTTTCTAGTCGACTTTACCTGATTATAGTTTAAATCCTTTACAAATTTCAAAATTTTATTGAAAACAGTGCATTCGTTACGCTAATTACAGATTATCATAGTCAAAAACTGAGTCATCTATCGATAACAACGCCGTATCCGTCGTCGGTGGATAATCATAATCTGAGAAAATGTCAGAAACATTGTATATTTCTGACAAGTTTCCTATAACATCGTCAAATGACGCTCCAGTTTCCGTCAGCTTTCTAACTTCATCTTCAAAATTATATTCAAATAGTTTGTCTTCGTAATCTTGCCCGCTAAATTCTACGTCGCTATAATATTCATTGTATGATTTCCAACCATCGAGCTCCTTCAGATTTTCACGCAGCTGCAAGATGTCGCTTTCGATCAACGTCAATTCCACTTCTTCTCTATAATTTGACGATTGATTTCCTTCAAATTCAATGACTCCGGTGTCGTAGGCTGTTTCAGCAAATCCTTGCGGATATTCTGTCCAGTTACTTTCTAGTTCGTCCCAGTCATAATATTTTTTCAAGTCAACCTCTTTTTCCGATTCCATTCTGCTGTCATGCAGCGTTCGCTCATATTTAGCTGGACGCACGCCAACAGACGCAATTTTCTTACCGATAGACAATATGTCGGATGAATCTTTTTTGCTCTCGCTTGCTTGATTAGAGTATTCATCATATTGTGAATGTGAATCTCCGTTATCCAATACTGGATCATAGGCTGTAATAAGATCCATGTTCTCATTCGTAGCAGCAACAGGAAGTGAGATTTGCCATTGCGTGCCGATTTTGACCGAACGGGATTCTTCAGAGGAACGGTTTGTATCGGCCAGGTTGTTAAAACTTACAGGTTCAGCAATTTTGTTTCCATTTTCTTCTAATGAGACATAGTCCGGTACCCCATTGTTCGGTATGTCTTGTGTGACTGTTTTTTCTTTATTTAACAGTGCAATTCCATTTGTGCTTCTGTTTACATTTTCCTTCAATTGCAAGGCAGAACCTGATTGTTCTGTTAGATTTTTGAAAGAGGATTCGTTTCTCACTATTTCTTCGGTGTTAGTTATATTTTGTGAGGAGAAAGTTTTGGTTGAAATTTGAGGGGGATCGAAAACAGCTGCTTTCTTGTCTCCATAATCAAATTCATCTTCTTCTCGCGTAACTACGTGGTGTTCATTGTTTTGTGTTGTTGATTCATCTTGTTGATAATCAGCACTTACAAACTTTGAACTGGCCATTCGTCTGGAAATTTCCACGTCGTACGCTTCCTGCAACCAATATAATTTGTGGTTATTTTTCTTTTTTGTTACCCTTAGTACTGTTTCTGTTATCACATAAATGCTTTATTATCATTTTGTGTATTAATTGGACACAAAAGACTACACAAAAGCTGTTACTTTTTGTTAATGTATCTATGTCTCCGTTTGTCTCTAAACGTAATTAAAATTCTTCAAACACAGCGACCATACGAAGCGCGCCCTAAAATGCGAATCGTACAAAAATGGACCTGAATTTTAACGTTGTGTAGTATAGGCAGTGACATAAGTATCGTTTGTTTATTATGCGAAGAAGAATGAATGTATTCCGTTTTACATCGTTGGCAATTGAAATTGAGGAGGTAAGTAATAGAAGTGCATTTCTTCCACGTTGCATTGTGTTATTCATCGGTACACTATGTCTCGTTTTGAAGTAATTTTTGGCACATAGGTAATTCTTACCCATTACAATGACAAGTGATCAAAGTTACACCAAAGCAATTTTGAATAATCGATTGGAGATCAAGCCTGAATTGAATTTCGGATAATTTCTGTTTTATATATCCTAACCAATTTATCGCGGATATACGGTTTGAAAGAGAGATTGCAAGGAATCATACTAATATAGCTAAGATCAATGCGCTCATCGCGCCTAGTAAATTGTACATGAAACAATTCGATTGAATTGTCAAAACCTTAAATCTATATGTGTACCTGGTAAGTACATCTCATGTCGCGAATACGAACGTCTTCCACTTTATGGCCTTTAAAGTTGTCTGGTAAAATACATCTACTCTTCACTGGCCGCTGATAGTTCCAAGTATCTGCATCATCCCAAATTATGGATCTTCAAAACAAAAATATATTTTGGTGAATCCTATGCGAAAACTCAGATCTTCGTTATAGTATAACTAAGTTATTTCCTGTGTCAATCTTGCATTACATTACTCTATATATGCCATTTCGAGATGAAACGTTTCGCTTCGTGACATTTTGCCTGCAAGACTTAATAATATCGTAGAAAATACCTGAAATTACCTGTAAGGGTCCATTCTCAGACTGTGTTTAGGAGAAAACGGGCTGTGTAATCGTACAAGTAGGGAAAGCAAGTTTCCACAACTGCAGGTCAATGGGTTTCCATACAACCACAATGCATATATTCGAAATAACCAAGGCCCAGACGGAAGAGTACTTAAATTACAATCATGAAGATAGACCAAGCGAAGAGATGGTAGAGACCAAAACACTTTCTTTGGCAGAAGGGAAAGATTACGATTTCCATTGAGGCGCAGTGACCATAGATGTTCCATTCCATAGAATGAATTAGAATTCAAACTCGCTATATCATTCCTCGATAAGTCCAAAATTTGAAGTCTGTAAACCGATGAAAATACGCGGTCTTCGATTTGATTAATCTGATTTCCCGCTAAATGTAATATTTCCAACTGTTTTAAACCAGATACACTTTCTTCTGGAATTTCTCTTATATGGTTATTGTCAAGGTATAGTCTTTCTATTGACGAGGGAAGCGATGCTGGAAACGTATTCAGATTTGTTTCGCCTAAATCTAGATTTTTTAAAGAACGCAACTGGATCGTACGCAATATTTGATGAGAAGATATCCCATTTTTAACAGAGTTCATATTCTCGACATCTCGTTTCCTGCGATTGGATTTCAGAGATGCACTGTTAATATCATTTTCGTCCAGGTAGAATTCGTTATTATCTGGCATTGCATTTTTAACGACTTTTTGGTGAATATCTATTTCGGCCGTCACAAAATGCTTTAAAATATCGTCCATTTTTGTCACCGTCCTTGGTCCTAATGGATTTGATCGTAGTTGCAAAACTTTAAGTTTATGCAAGCCATGAAAAGCCTTTTTGCTTATCCAAGAGATTTTATTCCAGCTCATTCTCAATACTTCCAAATTACGTAGAGATGAGAATGAATAATTTGGTATTCCCCTTATAAAATTGTTGTTCAGGTTGAGAGATGTCAAAGTGTCGGGGACTGACTGAAGAAATATTGTGTCCGACGTGTTAAAAGTACAGGCGACAGTTTCGTTCATCAAAAAATCATCACTTGTTTTGTATTCGCAGGGTTGAGTCAGCCGATTCATCTTATTGTAACTGAGATCCAATGTTTGAAGATTGACAAGATCTAGGAAAGCATCTGGGTTTATTTTGTAAATTTGATTGTTTTGTAGATATAAATGGGAAACGTGGTTTATTTCGTGGCGCATAACGTCCTTCAATATCCTCGGCGGCAAAAAAGTTAAATTATTATATCCCAAATGTACCGACTCTGTTCGAATTGGTAAATATCCACTCAACAATTTTTCATTTTTTGTTAATTTAGAGCGTTCTGCACTTATCGCAGTTATACCTTGCCTGCTACAATAAACAACAGTTTCCACGACGCATGTACAAGGAAAAGGACAGGATTCTTCTACTTCAGGAGAATCGACATCAGAATAGAAAGGGAATCCTGAACCATCAATTGTCCAATCATAACTGTAGGTTTGCTTGTCAGAGTCCGTTTCATCGTTAATAAGAAACGTGTCGTTGACTTCCGGGTTATAGGATATTTCATTCCATTCTGCAGTTTTCTCCAAACTTAGAGGACGAGAGGAAATCGAGTCGACTAATAATAATAATACGGTTGTCAGGATTATCCACAAAGTCATGTAATATCCAGTGAAGCCCAACATGTTTCACCACATATTTTTCAGCAAGTTACTTCTGTCTGTTTTCTGGAAATCATCCCAGCGACGTCTCAAATAAAATGGCATTTTTTATCTACAAAATCTTAGCTATTAATGATGTAAAATATCGATTTTTGCATTTTACGTTTTCTGTTTCGAAATAAAAAACAAAAAGAAAAAAAATATTGAAACAAATTACGGAAATGTAGTTCAGAAGAAATCGCAAACAATTCAACCATCCTATTCCGGTAATTCACGCCAATTGGCACGCTGTACGTAATAAATGACGTCATAAAGGGGCCAATTGCTTTTTTTCAGACGCCAAAATGCCAAATAATATTTGGCACTAAAATACGCATATTCTAATTTAACTCGAAAACTTGCCAATTTCCCATTATCTGACACGACCCGGTCATTGCGTCGCCATGCGTGCGTCAAGATTTGATATAAGTTACGTTTATGAACTTGGGGTTTTCAGTTCGTTTTCTCCCTCTTGTCGCCATTTCACGAAATGCTCTTACTGAGTGGTTTGGATGATGCGTAATTGAATTTTGAATCTTGCAATTGTATAAAACCAAACTTAATAGAATGCTGGCAGAGTTGTACAGAATATCTATCCACCATTATTTGTATCACGTTGAGCAAACAATTTCAACCAATCAGATACGAAAAAATACAGTCAATGTCTCATGTTATCGAAACACGTTACGAGCATGGACCACAGATATATATATCCATAAGAAATACTGACAGCAAAAATAATTCATAAAGAATCGAACATCAAGCTTCTGTACATCCTATAAAAAAAATGTTTATTCAAATTACAAGAAAACTATTTAATTAAGAATCGGTTCGTGGACTGGCTTCCTAAACTGAAATTTGTCCTTTTGTGAATATCGAAAATTCTTTAACAATTTAACCAGGACCAACTTGTACTGAGAGAGCATGCACCAGTTTGCACTCGAAATTGGTTGATTTTTCGAATTTACGCATAAAATTAATCATACGTCTTTATTATACAAAAAAAAAACGAAGCATATCTGGTATGGATATGCACTTTATCTCAATAAAGTATTTCAGGAATCGGAGGTATTTTGAATTCACCTTATGGGAAGTTAGAACTATTAGTTGGGGTTACTCCCTATCTTTTCTCCATGCTTTCGAGCTAGTGGATCCGTATATACCGTAAGTATGTGAGTCTTGCTGGCTGCTACACACTAACACAAATCTATTTCTGTAAACAATTTGTCTGACCGAGGTCAGACCCTTAAGCATATTTCAACTGTTGCAAGCAAAGCAATAGCATCCACATAAATATTGGTTACCAAGTTGCTGAGTTTATTCTCAATGGAGAGAATTAAATTTTCGGACACTCAAAGAACAATATCTTTTGAATTGTTCCTCACTAAACTGCGGGATATTCATTGATCAGCATTTTAACTTGACTACCCTATTGTTCTTTAAGTGTCCATAATATAATTCTTTTCGTAGAGAATTCCGGTCAGACGAAACGTTACAGAAATATATTTATTTGTGTTAGTGTACACTGTACACAAATGCTCTTAAAACATACCGCCAAAATTATCATTACTATGAAAATCCCACAATATTGCACATAGCGATTTCCGATGCAGACAAATTATAGCGAATGATCATTAGTTGTTTAAGACGAAGTTAATCTCACGATCTCGATAAATCGCTTGATCGCAATCAAAACGTAACATTGCATGTCAAACGTTGTCTATAACGTTTCGATTCGAAACTGATAAACAGAATATTTTTTCAGAATCATACAAGCGAGGCGTTTTCCCCAAATAAAAATTCACGGCGCGGTTTGTACGTCTACGTGCAACGTTACTTATTTTACGTTGATAAGATCTGAACTTGAGTAAACGAAATAATGAAAACGCGACCGACGTTGAGCTGCCGCAGCCGTATCGTGAATGACAACAACACTATAAGCCTCGAGATAGGGTATGTTGTTATGCAGCACGAGTGGAATGCCTCCCATAGAAGTGACGTGAGTATTTATATTTTTGATTTCTTGTTCTCTGATAGCGAAACACAACATAAGAATAGGTTTAACTGTGTATCTCAGTTTTTTCTGGTTATATCAATATTCAATGTCTCTTCCAATCGCGGTTCATTATCAAAACGAATACAAAGAAAGAGACAAATTGGATCCGGAATGTCGATAAATTATGGGTACCCCCGAAGTATGTGAACCAAGATGGCGGACACCGGAACGTAGTATGTGTACCAGGTTAGGGTTAGGCCATAATTTTATTCCAATTTTCCTTATTTTAGTTCTATTGCAAGTTCGGGGACTAGCCAAGTGACCGCAGTAGCATTTGTACCAGAAATCATGGCCTAACTCTAATCTGGCACACATACTACGTTCCGGTGTCCGCCATCTTGGTTCACATACTTCGGGAGTACCAAATTATGTGCATAAAATGATCTGTTTTTTATTTATATTTTTTGTTGTGATATGAAGAACACAAGCTCATAATACGTCATTGATCAGAAAGAACATTTGCTGCAATTCCCCAGCGTCGTTTTTTGTCGAATAGTAACTGAGCTAGATAGTACACTTACTGTGAAGCAAGATTTAAAAAATACGTGAAACAAATACAGGACAGTATTTCTAAACGCACATCGCTTCAGAAAAAGGGTATTTTGATCACGATCATCTGAAAAGAACGCTTATGGTTCAACGCAGCTCTATTCAACGACAGCGATGAATAAATGATGGACCCCATCTAAAATCTGAAGCTGTATTATTTTAACTATATTTTGCCAAAGGATGAAATGCTCAGAGACTGAATGCTGTTTTCTGGCCCATTATATTATGTTGTGGAGTGAGGACGCAAATTGACGTTGTATTTTCGTAGGCTCATGGAATACGCATCCATCTACAATAAAAATAATGAACCTACTATCGATATTATTTTTTTTTATTTGAAAAAGCAAGTTTATGCATATATTGCGAATATAAACTGTTGAGTTTTTGTGACTTGGCTTCATATATGAATCGATTTGAAATTAACTTCCTTACCCGTCCGAATTGACTTTGATATCCTATATATATGCACATAAATGATGCTCGATCATTGAAACTTGACTAGTGCTCAAAACTAAAGTGGCGATTCTAATTACCAGAAGCTGATAACTATTTACTCAATATTAATTGAAGGTCTAGATTTGAAAAATTAACAGTTTAACACTTAATTGCGGGCCATGGAAAAGCGTTACGAGATGGGTGGGTGAAATTTACGAGGCCATGTCAAAATTGTTACAAGTAGTGATTGTGAGGTTCCCAAAACCCAGAGCTAACGACATTAATTGCAATATCCGATGTCATGTTATCAAACACATATTCATGCCGTCGGATATGAACATTTCTTTACATAAAACTGCATCTCTTTTATTGAGCTAAATACTGAAATTCTCGAATGTAATACAATGTTTACTGACTCAGTGCCATAACGGGATATAATGGAAATAAGGGAATCAGTCCTTTTCTATTTTCGAAGGCTGAATTTCGAGACTTTTGCCAAAAGTAAACTACGGAGAAGCCATATCTTATACGTTTGATTAATTTTGTAGAACGTAGGATGATTTAATAGATTACATTGTGCGTAAATAAAAACCAGTCAATATTTCTGTCATCGACTGAGAATTAATTTCCGAACGGTATGAAATGATACGTATTTTCAATAATATTCCTGGCTGACGCAGAATCAAAATCCTATCGTATTTCTACAGTGGTAACATATCCCCTGTTCTCTGATAACCCACAATCATCCAGTGTAAATTACTATTCATTTTTAATGTGTTCGTGCGTCAATTGCGGTACGTTCTACCATCATCCATCACCGCCATTGAACTGGAGAAAGTGGTGTGAAATAACATGAAAGCAATAAGCCGCGACGTTTATAGTAGCAGACACTACCTCATTCAAATTCCAATAAAACATTGTGTAGAAAACACTGTGCTTGGGTAAAAAATGTGTTGGTCTCAACCTTAAAAGGTAGATTTCACAAATTATATCTTCAACCAGATTATTCCAGAATTTTTCTAATCAAGTTACACAAATGACAAAGGGGTTTGGCGTTTTTGCAAGCATATACAAAAGCTCTAACATGTTGGATAATTCAAAACTGGAGTCAAAGCTTTGGTTATTCTCAATTTGAAACGTTTTGATTTTGTTCGTGGTTCTTTGTCTACTCTATTGCTAAGGTGTATCAAACGAATCACACTAGAAAGTTGATAAATCTTCATTTCATCTTCATTCATTTTATTATTCGCTTTGAAATTCGCATTAACTTTTCAGAAAAGTATACAAGTTTTAATCGCTACTTTACAAGAACATTTGAAAATTATAAGCATAATTTGAGGAAATTAATACCAATTATCAATCTCTTTAATGTTCTTGACTTATATTCCTGACTTCGACAGCTGACAGTTTAGGTCTTTTCTAAGAATAAAGCGGCTGTCAATAAAACGATGGTCGAAACATTTGTCCAAATGCAATTGAGAACTAAAGACATCAGATAGATATTTTTGACAGATTTCTGGTTAGATATATGCGGGGAAACAGCTGATATTTTTTTGTGTATGACACTAAATACTTACCAAGCACAGACACGTATGCTGTTCGAAAACACCCATTGGCGTTTGTTCACAGCGAAGCCAGTTATTAATACTTTCGAGGACGGAGATCACAATTACGTATAAAGTTAGTTAAAATTTGTATTTTTTTTTTCATTTTGGAAACTTGTACCTGTTGTTTACCATAGAGAATTGATCGGCGTGTTACTAAACATTACATATTCCCCTTTGCTACCCTAGTTCTTCCTCCATTCATAATTTAAGCAAATTACGAATAAATTGGCTTAACGCCATTTACGTAAGCGTGAAACATAATTTCTTATGATCGATCAATTAGCTGTGCAATTTGACAAGAACATGGCAATCGTGTTTTGACGTCGGAAGCGACAAAATAAGCTACGGTATCCTAGACTTAACAAACCAACGTTTAATTAAAAAATCTATATAGGCTGTTTGGTGTTCACGAGTTCAAGGGATACGAAACTTCGAGTTTAATGCCTGTGCACATAGTGATACTGCACTGTAATGAACATTATAACAATGATTTATGTTTGGAATGTTTGGAAGCGAATCATCTCCGGCCAGAAGTAATTATGCCATTGATAATCCTCTTTATCACGCAAACCATAGTAACAGTTTTCTTTTTTCAGTTGTGTATTGACAACACAATATACCTTATGAAACAACAACACGAAAGCAAAGCAATAATATGTTGATTGGAGAATGTTTCAGCGTGTTACTGCGGCGATGAACTTGCCGATCTATTGAGGGACAATATCCTTCATTTGTTACCATTGCTGAATTTATTAAATTACCATGGGAAATACTCTGGTCGCCATGGCATGTACTCTCAATCCTCGGGTGGCACGAGCGTCAGATTGACGACGCTCTATCAAGTTTACAGTTGCGTGACTTTACGTCTTCACGCTTTACGCTTGAAAGTGTTCAATGATAACTCGTGTCGAAATAAAACGATAATTTGGCAATGAATATGGAATAGATCGTAAATCGTTATCAATGATCAGTCAAGTTTAAGGTTAAAGGAACAAAGCGATTTAGTGATAGTCAAAAATTGACGCCAGTGAAGGATATCTGTGAGGAAGAGAACGAGTTCAAATAGCCAATCACCAATTGGATCGGCAAAAAACGGCATTTGTGGTATGGACACATCATCGGGTTTGTCCTAAAGTTCACAATTATTCTTGTAGTTGAAGGCAATAAAGGTATGTCTTTTCCGGGAAAATTGTTTTTATAAAATGCGGAAAAAATGATATTTCCAAACGTCTCATACAATCCATAGAGCTCGTATTGCTACGAAGCACCATTTTTCCTGCCATTTTTAATGTAAGACACTTGTTTCACAGATCGATTTTGCTAAGATTGTTTAATATTTTATGATACCAGTGATAAATTGTTATTCTATGGTATTTTGAGTTACTCATTTGAATGGAGCGTTTGCAAAGAATTCGCATAATATGCTTTTGGTTTGGACCAGGGAACAAGATGAATCGCTTAATACGTGACTCCGGTTGGATAGGTTAGTTGTAGTAGAATCTTTTATCTTTATTACGGTTTTACAGACATGGTAATTGCGCTATATAGAATGTAATAAATTAACAATTAGACAATATTTTGAAGTTCCTTCATATTCATAAATTTGGGTTCTCGTTTACTGAATACTTAGAACACTGAGTAGAAAAAAGGTCAGAAGTTGCAACTTATTTATACGAGTAGTCTAGCAAAATTAATAAATTTGTCTTGTGATAGATTTTCAACTTTATAGAGTATTTAATTTATCTGAAAAAGTAGGATAGGTTACCAGTACGTCATGGACGCATTCGATCAGTGGCAAATTCGGTAGTTTTGATTATCCAATACTTATCTAACAATATGGCGTGAATCTTACTGTTTTGTGCTGATTCGGATTGGCAAATGATTAAATTTTTTTGAGATTATTTTTTACAATCACGTGCTATACATACACCTTATATGCTTTGCGAATGGCCACCAGCCACGGCTTATTCGGTAGCACTATGTCGTAGAAAATACTTGTCAAATATTTTACAATATTTGTATATAATACTTGTCAAATATTTTACATTACGCAAAAGTGAACAAAATATTCAGCAATATAAGATCAAAATGCGACGTTAGACGACTTGTAGACGTGTTTGCATGTCATACGCTGAAATTAATTTTGCAAGTTACTTCGGAAGTGTCAATGTAATTTATATCTCGTTGCTGCAACTAAATATACTTTATAAGAATTTAAATTTGACAAGAACTGTAACTGACAACTTCAAGAGGCAATATAATCATTCTTTACAGAATTTGAATTAATCTAGAATTTTAATGAGGGATTTATTAAATATTTAAACGGCATGGAAACCTGGTAACGCTGAACTAATTGCTACTGCAGTGCGAAAAACCACAATGACACGCACGGTCGACAACTGATATATATTGATGTTGAATATTTGCTAGTTGTAAATATATTTTACTTCTACTATATTATACAACCCCCAAATCACATTTATGCCACAAGGATTATCAGACACTCGATGACAGAGTACCACACAGGTGCAAGTTTTCCGTAAATTGTTATAAATCGCGCTTTCATATATTTTGGTGTTTTGCAAGTTCGCTAGTCATGTAAACCTAAAAGGTGATTCCTAGATTGTTACAGCTGTATCGCCATCAAGTTTTCAAAAAGCGACACACCCTGGTATTTTGGTTGGTGCGTTCAATTTGTGTTCCACGAATAATACGAATGCTAAGAAATCTTTCGTTTCTTCGTACTTGAAACGGGCTTGCCGTTCGAAAAAACAGTCGCATGTATCTTAAATTTCGACTCAAATTTTAATGCAACAGAATATATAAATTACAATCAATCTGTCTGTCAAATATACTTCGCAATTAATATCTTTTGATCTGTGTGATGTATATACTCGTGTCGCGTATATACGTAAATCACTTCACAGACTTGCGAACGAACGAATGATAACCTCGAAGTTGTTGATAACGTTCTGAGGTTTTACGTTCTTACGTATGATCGACGTTTAAATAAATGTTTACCAACACTCGTCGATGGAATGCTAGTAATCGAAAATTAATCCGACGATTCCTGCCTATAACAATGTCTTCGAGGCGTGGATTTATTTGATGTTTTGAATTATAAAAATATAATTTTTCAATATTGTATACAGTTTACTAACCTTGTAGAAAATCTTGGACATAAATATTTTTGAAGATGACAAAAAAACCGAAAATATTCGAATCATTTTTGAGGAGTGACCTGGGTCACACTATCTTGGTGTCGCCTAGCACCGATGAAATGAACTAGGAATATTTATGAACATGGCCATCTGGATCTACAAGTATGTGATTGTGAATTGAGGTCAGGGTTACCAAGTAAATGCTGGACAATGCTGCGCGGAATGAATCGGTATATTGTTTAGAAATTACGAGGAGGTGTCGCCACAAACCCACAAAAAATTATAAAACTTCTTCGCATGATCTGGTATATGTATATTTACGTTCATGAACTGGGATTCTGACTTTCAGGTGAACCGATCCTGAGGCAAGACATGTCTTTCTCAAATTAAAGAGAAAATGAGAAGCCACAGAAGTTTTTAAGAACAAATCACGTGAACAAAACGAACAAAGTCATTATGTATTGTCATATGTTATGAACGCGTGTACGCAACGTGAAACATGGAAACCAATATATTCCAAATTCTGAAAATCTGAAGTCACGCGCTAACTACTTTTTAAATATTAAAAATGACAGAAGTTTCCTCATCCTATCTTTACCTTTGTTTTGAAAAGCTAGGTTCATTGAAATCACTGTCTATATGATTTTTGCAAATTAGATTCGGTTTCGCAATATAGTTAGGTTTAAAATGCCTTTGAATGTATCGTTCAACGCATTCGGCTTACGTAACAAAATTATATTTTCATTGGCGATTTGTAACCATACGCAACATCAACAAGGCTTTGTTGTCTAGGAATTTGATAGAGTATCGAACAGAGTGGTAGAAATTGAGAAGTGTACCAGTGGAACGCAGCTTTATTTCGTTTTGACAGAGATCGTAGATTATTTAACATGCACGGAGATTTAGTACAGAATACAAAATTGTGTTGTGCTGTTATTAACTTAAAAAATAATTAATTTGATTTTGCTATTTAATTATTAGGAAACTACTATATTAACTTTGCATATATAACAAACGCTAAATAAAACCGGCCAGCACAGTTACTATTAAACAAGAATCCATATTATACAAAGTACATTGATGGCCAATACAAATTGGGGTTAACGTTGATTAAATTCGTAGAATTTTTGAAATCGACTCGAATGGCGTCCCAGAATCAGTCGTGTAAAAATTTGATAAGAAGTATAATATATTAAATAGATTCAGTTGTTAGATATTTGGTGAATTGGAATACTTTCTTGCTTTGTCGGCAAATGTATTTCGTTTGTTAGAAATTGTATGTATGACACTCTTTATCAAAACATTATCAGAATTTGATAGCCACATTACGCTATGGTACATTAGCTTATCTTACATTTGCACAGATAAACTACCTGAATTCCAACATAAGCTTGACCACTACGTGGTTACCATCTCGCTAAAACTTCGCATATTGATTTTAGGCATTCTGCAATAAAAATATTTGAATTCAAATATTATTGATATAGAGAACCGATACAATGTTCATCATCTTAGCATTTTGATCTATCATCTTTCATACTCTAACGACGGGGTATAATGAATGTATTTCTACAAATCCCTGTAAAACCTTCAAATATTTTCCATTTATTTATTGATTCACGAGTAATCCTTAACTAATTAGTACTGATCTATCATCTGCATCTTTCGAAACCACAATCTTCGTACGTTCATTTTCTATTAGACAGAATTTCATGTATTAATCGACTGTCCGAATCAAGCAACGTTTTCATTTAAAATATTTTCATTATTCGTATCAGTTTTCGAATTCATTTTTTTTGCTTTGTTTATACCACGCCTTCAAGTTACTGAAACTGTTGTTGTAGTGTTTGTTGGATCATGTGATGTGAATTCCTATTCCGTTTTATATAACAACATAGTCATATATTAAACCCACCGTCGATCGAGGCTTTATTTTTGGCTTTGATTCTAAAGGAAAAGTGTTATTACAATACCCTTTGTGTAGCATATACCTATATTTCTATTGTGTAATAAATTGAACTAGCTTCAGGGCGCCTCGCAAACACGCAAGTATGCGGTGACCTACTGATCAGAAAATATGCGACTAACTTTATGTTAAAGTAAGTACGTTAATTAAGTACAAGCCTCAGGTAACTAGGAAATGTTAAGAACAAATAAAAGGTATACTATTGAAAATTAATATACTATTTTTATTGTATTATGATAAGGATAGCGGAATCTACCAAAATCTCGGCACAACATTCTGATAGAAATAATTCAAATTTTAACGTTTCTCACAACACACATGTGGTTGATATTATTATAAATCTAGCCCAACTAATTAAGTTGTATTATTCTACAAAAAACAGTTCGTTAGAAATTTTCATTGAACTTGTTGGAAACGTATCTGCGCTTTACCTACAAAATACTAAATCCACTGAAAAATCTGTAATAATTTAGTTCGCACGAATATTTACTATATATTCGTGCTATCTGATATATAGCCTTTACACTTTTTTCTACCTGACTATTCATTTTTTGTTCTGATCTGATTATCCTGCGTACCTCACACATACCCATGCCACCTGTGGATTTGGTTAAGCTTTCTTTCGTCTGGAAGCTTTAATCATGATTTATTGTCGTGCTTAGAATGGGGAACAAAGAGCTGTTGTTGTCTAAATAACTAAATATCATTGCGCACTATCTTCTCTGTTTACTTTTTAAAATCGCCCGGAAAAGCGGTTGAGACTCAACGCGCCGATATTAATCAAGGTCTAGGTTTACTGCTTGACTAAAAACAGGCATTTAATAAGTAAACTTATAAAGCTATTTGCTTTATAATCATTTGAGAGGCTTATCTGCACTTGGTTTAACATTCTACTGCGCCAAAATTTCCCAAAATTTCTTTATAAACTGAATGTTAATTGGAATGCAGCCGAACGTGAATAAAACGACCGTGAATTTACGATTATTCTACGACCCACACTTGGTTGAGAACAATAGTGGGAGAATGAATCGTTTTGTTTTTATTATAGGTATAAAACTCTGGTTGTGGTTGGCCCAGTCGTTCATGTAGAACAGTATAATTTGACCCAATAACATATTTATATCAATTATCCTTCAAAGTTGGATTTATTTCCGATAGCGATCATGACAAAAAGGGGTTCATTTAGTAAACTCTGCTTCGTCAAGCATCTGACATTAGGAAATCATATAATATGTTCTGAATGTCACAAGTTCTCACGCCAACCAACATTTTAACGAAATTGTGATCGTTGATAGCAAACTTTGGGTCCAAATATGATAATCATTCTTTAAATTCGCGAAAACATCACCCAACAAATATAAACAAATGTTCAGTCTAGTACTCACCTGTGTTGGAAACACAGATGGTATTCTGTGCGACTGCTCCCGTAGTCAATTTTTAGGTGCGCCCTCTATTTCAATTTTAAAGTTAATTCAATGGTTTTTGAATATATAAACATATACCGCCTGTAGTTTTTTGAAACACCACTGGTATCTCACATTAGACTGAAACTGTTTTTGTTCAAGTAGCAGTTTAATTGACTATATTATGCAGTTTCGGCTAAGAGCTGCCGGAAAATCATTCGAAATACTTGTGAATAACAATGAGGGTTTATTGATTTCTTGGCCTGTTTGTGTGCGACACTGAATCTTTTCATCAGAAAAGACCTAAATGCTTGTAAATATAATCACTGGTTATTAACTCACCGCATGTGGCGTCGTAATCCCTCATTACCGGACAGATTACAGCATTTTTACCGTGCATATTAGCGAGATGTATTGTCTGATAACACAGTATGACCGAAGCGTCTCACCCGATTGCCCGATATGCGAAATCATGGAAATATCGAGATGGGTTTAGTATTAACCTATTTTATAAAATTGTCGCTTAATAGTAATGGAAAATCATATCAAAATTGAACTTATGGAACTAGAAAATAGCGTTCAGATCGAATGGGTAAATGAGAAAGCATCCTATAGCGTAAATATATACTATAACTGGTGAAAGAAAAATAAAGAGAAAAATAAAGAGACACCAAGCACTTAACAAATATATTTTCAAGCCAAGGCCATGAGTTGTGTCGGGAATACATTTCTAATTGAATATTATACTGAACATCGAATGAAAAAACCGTGTAAACAAATTTCAATCAAAGAAAAATTGAAGTTTTCCATCAGTTTTAATGGCATCGGCCGCGTTTTCACTTTTGCGAAGTTTTTAGATAACATATCTTGATAAAATTGATTGTTGCTTATTGAAACACCACGTTGAGGTGAAGCGAACTAAAAGCTTTTAATTAAGTTACCCTGTCGTTGTCTGCGATTCCATTGTCAGATTACAACGTATTGTATATCCGTCAACATATTTGAGTTAAATATGTAATACATAATCCTCTTGTTTAATGACATTGTAAGTAGGTTAAAGTAGGTTGAAAAATTTTCAAATTTAAAGTGTTGCTACATAATATGCGCACCAAATGTGAACGTGCATGTTGTCATGCGATAAGACCAACGGCTTTAAAGCTAACCATACTAAGATTTTGAACCCTTGTTCTTAATACTTTAATTTAGAACAAGTGAATTTGAGTTATATACGGAACCTAACAATAACTACAAAGAGTGACATTCGCTCCTAAAGTTTACGAGTTTGTCTTAACACGGATATAACAGTAGTATCAGTGGATATAATGAATGAATTGCAAGTTAATATTAAAATGATGTTTTATCATTTTAGGTCTGGGTAAACAATAATATATATTGGAAAACATCTTGTTTTGATAAAAGTCAAGCCTCAATAGAACTAGTTTTACGAGATCATCATGTTAATAACTTGAATACCACATCGTTGATTTAATTGTCTCATGTTTGTTTCCCTGACTTTCGGTAGGAATGAAATATTTCCACTCAGGTGGTTAGTCCGAAGAGTAAATTTATATCATCGCTAATTGTAGCGTTTCGGCAACTTTTTTATGCTTTTGATTAATTAATGAAATATTGTTTTGATAATTTTATGCATAAACGTACAGAGCAGCATGTCAAATGAGTGATTAGAACATTCGTGAACTGAGATATTAGACCTTATTTGACCCATTGTCTCGCTTCACAATATTCCTCAGGGAAGGATTTGTACTACATTGCATTTTATTGCAATCTTTATAAAAAGACAATAAGCGACCGGGCATAATATCCAACTGAAAAAGAACTTCCATGTTTGGCCGATGATATGGAATACATTAATTAAAGTGCTAACAACAAACAAAAAAGAAACAGAAATTGTGGGCACGTGCAGTTGTTTCGATCTTTTATACAATGCTTTTATTTTTGCGTTGGTTCAACCTTTCACACGAAACCGGCAGCTCGCTGGTGGTCTCTGACTTAAAATGAAACTTATATAATACACTTATCAAAATATTATTGCTGGTATTTCACCACATGGGAGATACAACCGAATCAATAGAGCTGAGCTATATATATATCATGGAAAACATTTGTCCCACATTGCATCATATTTTTCTTCTTTAGTTTATTAATAAAACTTTAAACGTCCAATTATATGCACAAGACAAATTTAGATGCTTTTATTTGTGATATTTAAAATATTAGAATATGATTGTTTACAAAGAAACCATCACCGTTTCTTGGTGGATTTCACAATTGATTTTAAACAAGAGAAATTAATTGTTGTGTTGTTTTAGGGTTTTAACAGGTTTATTATGGGATGTTTCGAAAACTCATCTATTTTCATCATCACTTGGGTTGGCTGTTCTGTTACGGTACATACCTGAATGTTCGAATGTTCAGTATTATTGCTGAAGCATACACAGACACATATATTTTCTTTAATTATTCCACCATTCCATTTCATTTGTGGAATTTTTTTTTTCGTTGACCAGTAACATATATGAGAATTATTCAAACGCTACTTCAAAAATAGACATCGTGGGAAATAGACTAGTTGTTTACCAACTTCTTTGCATTATAATCTTTGACTTAGTTCACGTTCTTCAGTATGAATAATATTTAAAAATACTTTTCGTTATAGTTGGTATTTTATTCATTTGTGATGTCTGGATGTCTTTTATGTTCTCGTGGGTTCTTCTACTTTTGATGATACCTTCAGCAAATGTAAAAGTCATTACATCAGATAGTTCAATCATTTTATTCATATAATACTATTTATATACAACCGAACCGATAAGGGATATAGAAAAGGATGTCGCAGAACTCCGAGATCGCCGCAGATATAGCGAATTCACGCCACACAGGATTCCAAAAATTCCCGATGAGAATTACGGAATTGGTTCAATTCCATTTTAATCAGAACTCCTAGTAAGGGCACTAATTAGTACAGTAATGTTTTAAAAATGTATAAAATTTTATGATTCGCGTAACGAAATCGACCATCAGTGTAACTCGAATAAATTTTCTTGTGTATTTTGTATTGAACGTTGAAAGCATGACAGAACAAACAATTACAATAGTCAAACAAGAGAAAATCGGATGATGATTTATCTTTCTAATATTGTAGACGAGGGTTGTTCTCAAATCCCATCTTATTCTATATGTAGGCGAAAATTCCATATTTTGCTGATTGCAGCAAGTGGTGGTGTTTTGTGAGTTGTCTGTATACTTAATTAATATTGTTCAAACTTTAGGCTGGAAGCTTGCGACAATTTCTTGCTTGCAATGAAAGCATTGAGTTTTGGAAGTTCTGCGTCCGATTCTGCTACGTGAAACACTGGAAGATGCGGTATTTCATTTTGACGCTTTTTCAATCCAAACAAAGCAAGTGTACTCCTTCTTTGCCTAATATATTCCTATATCTTGTATAACGACTCCTTGTACTCGACATCATGACAGCTCGACTTGAAATAGATATGGCGATATTTCTGTCATTTCCACGTCTACGTTTCATAAAGATTTCTCGCCTCCTTCTCCGTCAATCAGAGAATTGCTGACGTCACGCTTATTTAACCGTAGTTGTTTGACTGTTTTGTGGTCGGTGTGAGTTACCTTCTCTAAATAGTAAAAACCGCATATGAATCTTCTTAAAATAACGCATTCGGTTCCAATTTGGAATTCGAAGCTATAGGGCGAAGCTTGTATAGAATTAGTACTGGAGCGACAATTACAAGAAAAAGCTGGAAAATCAGGCTGAATTAAAAGTTACAAACAATCACTGAACGGTCTGTTCAAGTAAAACATGAATATATACACACTGACGCATGTTGCAGAAGTTCATGTCATTCGCCTTTCCTAAAATGTTTTCTTGTCAGATTCAATCTCATGGCACAGCTTTAACGTAAAAAAATATCCATTCCGAGAAAACATATGTTGCCTTCATCTCAAAGATATATCTGTACCTTAAAATAGATCTCCTTGCGTAATTATTTGACATTCCGTATTCTACGGTCGCGTATCTCAGATTATGCGACCAAAATAATAATTTGAAATAATGTATCAAAATACACTTCCGAGTAGTTCGATCTGAAAAATAAAATAGAATGTTTATTTGCTATTGTGGCATCTTTATAGACAATTTAGAGCTCAGTGTAGATTAGCTTCAGCTTTTAGTGTAAAATTTAATAGAAATTTTCAACATATGCTTGGGGTACCGGTGTTGGCATTACCTCGGAAATGAAAAAAAAAATATTGATTTCTACTTAAAATTGTCTGACTCTGTCAGATTCCTGGAATTTTATTATTCCACACTTTTTTAAATACACCCAGAATACTATAAAATTATACTAACATAAGCTAACCTTACTCATAATATGTATTCACTTGTTTACAAACATCTATTTACTGACCGGACTTATCCGTTTGCTAAGTAGTAAGATGTCAACCTGTTATTATTATTTCAATACAGTTTTATGTCATTAGTTTGCTGTTGAAATTAAAAATCGAATAAGCAATTTAAACGAAAAATTGGTTCAACGAGATAGTTACAAGAAATTGTGTTTGTTTCCGCGAATGAAATGTCAGTCTGTAATTACTAAATTGTTAGAGGGGCTTTGAACAAATAAGATTTTGTTTGTGTGTTCAAATCTTCGGGTTTGCTTGCATTCACCTGCTGCAGAAAATCTGCGTTATGTTCAATTACTACTCTGTTCTGTTCAACTGATAGACGGTAAAATACTAAGGGAGTTGCAATCAGATTTGTTAATGTGTATGGATGGATCATTCTCAGGGGAACACATCGGATTTGCTCTGCAAAGATACCAATAGATTATTGTCATTGGAATGCATAACAAAGAATAGATTTCAATTGTCATCGCTAATAGTTAAGTTACTCCGAGGTGTTTATTACATAAAGCCTATGAAATAACTACCCTTATACTGTTCAGAAATGTGCAAATTCACTACAATTACATAGCCTTTCTTCCCAATTAAAGCAGTATCTTCGTATGGAATCAATCATACTCAAAATACACCTTCAAATCACCTGTGATGTACGCCAATTCGTCCCATGTATTGATTGATGCAACTAGGTTTATAAAAGAAATTAGGTTAATTGTACAAATTTTTCACGAATGTCCTCTGTGACGTCTTGATAACGAGAAACTAATTATCAGCTCGATGGCTAGGTGTAAAAATTGTGATGATGAGTGTTTACGCAAGACTGACGCATTCAGGTCAGGTGCGATGATTTATTCAACCACATTATTAAATCTAAAATGTGCGGTCTTATATTCGCGTCGAAGTTAGTAGGAGGTACTTTATTGCTGAAAAATTCTTCAGGTCAAAATCGATATAAAAGTAAGGGAAGGATAGAAAAGGATCAGACGAATGTAATAGAGTTATCTTTTTAATATTATATCAATATACACGGCGTATAGTGAAAGAAAAAATATCCGACCTATTGCAGGCATATTGTAAGCCATAAAAAGACTGTGGGAGTGTTTTCGTCTTATGGCTCAGCAAGAAGTATAGTATTTCATCCACTTTTTCCTTTTTGTCACGAAATTACCTTAAATTGTTAGATTGTCCTAAACGATGTAAGCTGAAGTTGAATTGCTGGTTTGAAACTCCGAAAGGTGCCTTATAACCAACCACGTCATCCCAATGTGGACATTGCTGCCACAAAGACGTTCTGATGCTATGAGGTTTTGGCAATGCAGTATTGTGTTCCCAAATTTCAACCAGTGTAACCGAGACCGAAGTATATAACCCAACATAAGCTCTAAGGGTAACCTTTGTTTCACAAACTTAGTACTTTTGATTTTGGTAAGAGGTACTTGTTTGAACGTTGATGTGAACGATTCATAAGTAGTGAAAGGTATTTCCAATAATAATAGTATATAGAAAAGGTTGCATCTCACAGACAATCATTTCTCAGAAAAATCTTTTACCCTCAAGTTAGTAGTAACTTTAAATATCGGGCGAGTTACTTTCATTGCATCTAACAATATTTTATAAATCTGCAATAGGTGTCAGTGAAATGGTCCTCGAAGTCAAAAAGGAAGTAGAAGTCTTGTTTAAGATTACCGTTTCAAATTTTCGTCTCGCAACGGTTTCAACCTATAGCGCAATTACGCAGTAAAATATTCTGATAACTTCATACAGTTCATCTTTTTCCATTCGTATTTGAGATGCCGAGATTTCTCCAAAGCACTGGAATATACTAACCACATCCAAAAAAGAAAATAAGATGGAAAAAATCGTCAAATGTACATGATCAAATTACTGGAATTTGGCAATTTTGGACATCTCTTAGTGTGTAAAAGCTACATTAAGGTGTAACTGCTATTGGTTAATATTTAACTTTCCTAACGTCTCTTAAATATAAAGCATTCTATATTGGCGACTGTTAGCTTTCATGGCCTGTCATTGGTTAACTTGAGTCTTTGTAAATATTAGTATTATGAAAGCATGTTGGTGTGTTTACCATAAACCGTTTAAGTGCTCATAAGTTTTTCTACAAAATATAAAATTCAGTTAACGTTATACAGGTGAAACTCCTATTTGCAAACTAGGATGATTTGACTTATACAAATTAAAACAAGATCTAGGACAATGTTGTGTTTGTTAGGACACATGTAAGAGTATTCAGGTCGTCTCTTAAATATAATGGGTCGGTATTGTTTCGTATCTTACGCAATTCGAATATGCCCAGTGCAGTTGTTTTTATGGACAGCAATGAGTTGAGTTAAAATGGAAGCAAGCTCTACAGTCTACACTACAAGCTAATTCCTAAATATCCATAAAAAAATGATTTCGGTATCGCGCAGGCGATAAATGGTTGATAGTCGTTCATAAATTAATCATAAAACTGGATTGTAGTCCAAACATGTCTTTGGAATGTTGAAGCGCAAATTTAATTTTGCGACGGTAATATGTAAAAACGATCAAAAACGCATCAAATTGAATTGTATTTTCAATTCGACATTTTCAGATGGCAATCTTCGATTGGGTATGAGCTAGATATGAATCTAGCCTTAGCATACTTGAATTATGACTTTCTTGGCGCCGCATCGTATAGGAAATAATGTCTATGACAATTAAATATTCTTATCTATTACTCAAAAGCCCAATACGCCCGTCGGGTGACCGCAACATGTAATTTTCATATTTATTACCGCAACGCATTGCAATTCAGTCGTCGCAAAGCAACAAGTTTTTGTGGTGGTAACTGTACAAGTTTTTCGTCTGCAAAAATAATTGCCTACCTCACATCTCAAAATTTTTAGGAACACGAACACTGTTTGATCGATCTCGGTTTGGAGTTAAAGTTTAGCAAGACATTCTATATTTCGATTTGTGGTTTTAAGAAGTATAGTGCTGTAAGTAAGAGTTCTCTGCTAATTGCGCTATATCCATATTCTATAGGATGCCCATAGGAATATATCCCAAAACCGAAAATGACTGATAAATTGTTTTCACAGTCCACACTGAGTGAAAATATAATGTGAAGCTTCAAAACGCAATGTGTGAAATTTGTACAGAAAATTAAATTCAAGTGATTTCGCTTGTTTTTGTAGTTCATTGAGTTTATTATTTGCATATGTAGATATACTATATCTGTCCATGATGCAATATTGCAAATGTATGGTTACATGAGGGCCAGAAATTATATCTTGAGTAATTTCTGTTTCTAATGGATGTAAGCGATTGATTCGGTGTTAGATAATAATTTACTAAAAAACGTATGGAATACGTGTATTGATATTTGTAAATAATTACCTGGTTCAAGAAGTCTGCACTCAATTTGTTCGTTAATGAATAACTGAAAGTAGTAATAAGTGAAGCTTCCATTTTAAGTGACTTACAGAGTATCGTTGTGTAAAAAAAGGAAAACACAGGTTAGTAGAGCATTACCACTGTTGTGCATTCTGGTTTACACACAGTTGGATCAGGGTAGTCATTTTTGAAGATGTGGTTACAATTTGAATAATTTCAAAGTCGATAATTATGAGAGTTGAATTTAAATTTTGTTTAGTTAATGCATTTAGTTTTATCAGATTAGAATATGGAAACCTTATATTTGCACCGCAGTGATATCTTTATTTACTCGTATACATTTAACCGTTTTAATAGTTAAATTTGTATAAATATTAGTAAAATTTCAGTATAATTTCCTATGAAATAGTGTTATATTTCGCAAAAAAACAATACATAATACATGTGCTAATCGGATTATAAAAGAATTAATTGTTTTACTAAGTATTCAACAACGTTCAATAATCCCACACAACATTCAATCTTGACAACTTAGCAAATCTATAAGCCGAATCCACACGTATTTTCGTAGCATTTCATAGCGCGTGAAAAAAATTCATGTACCGCATCAAAGACTGTGCTCAGCAATTCTTCAATAGTAAACTTTAAGTCACATTCCAAATGCAATTCTATAGTCCAGGTTACTTGGTAATATATTGTAATTTATGACGAATATATAATACGTTGCATGAAGAAAAAGTCTTTTAAAAACGAAAAATATACGAAAAAAATATGGAAATCGTATAATTCCTCAGTTAAAAATGTGCAAATGATTTCATGTTTCATAGCGCGGACTTATAGAGCTGATATAATTGAATATGTTTTTTCACGGTATTACGAATGTAATTCAATTACTGAATTCATCAAAAATTTAATGCCTATTTCTCTCAAACACAAATGCTTGGTCATTCATCGAACTTCCCATGGGAACACGTTAATCTCTACAGACTAAGCTTTAAAGATTTGTTTACATGGATTTGGATTCCCGTAGTCGCAAAATACTGAAACAAACTGACAATCTAAAACTCTTTATTACGAAAACATAAAGCTGAGAAATTGGAGTTGCCAATTTTTGATAAATTTAGATGTTCATAACCGCTCGTCCATGGACGTTATTTCTCGATGCTATTTCCCTAAACACAATCGACAAATAAATTTGTACCTTCTTTACTGATCGGCCTTCATTGTTGATTTTTACCTTTGCTCAAGTTTGTTAGAAAAATCAAGCAATAATTACTTCGAAGATTTTTGTGAATTTATTTTCTCCCTTGCAGATAGAAATTAATTATATGTTCTAATTCTGAAATAATGGATTGTCTGCAAAGTGGAATACATGGAAGAGCTGAATATGAGTAGCTGCTGCAATCAGCAGCCACAAGAGTCGTTTTCAAGTTCCGAACACAACACCGTAGTGCGATGTGATAATCATTTTCGCCGGTGTAACTCAGGAGAGACAGTATGGAAGGAACATAAGTTGCGTAACGGTCATGCGGTCAATTATAATTATGGGATTTATGCGAGAAAAACAAAATTATGTCGTGGAACTTATGTCAAATGCTTATCAAAATTCCATGTCACAAATTTCCTTTCAATGTCAGAGCAAGGCTCATTAAGCCTATGCAGGCGAGCTGCCGGGCACGTTTTTTTAGGACCAAATCCCAATTGTGCCAGAGACACGCCGAAAGATAATGTCTGTACCTATGCAAAATCTACAAGAAAATACGTTTCAAGCAGCATGCCAATCTGCGTGTTGCTATGTTTTTTCCTTTTAAGATCTGTCTCAAGTCAAACCACTGTGACAAATGGATGTCCCAACAGATGCCTTTGCGTGTTCGGCGAAGATAATCATCAGCTAATGAACATTTTACTCGAAAATGAAAATCAAATCGGTGCTTGGGAACGAATCAAGACAAAACCGAATCACGTAAATACATATTTCTGCACACGTTCTGGATTTTCCACTGTACCCAAAGGACTATCCGCCGAGATCGAAGCGCTATTTTTGGACGGTAATAAAATATCCCAATTAAATTCTTTAGATTTTGTGGCAGACAGGGATGACGTTGAAACTTCATCACCGATCACTGTTTTGAGTCTCGCTAACAATACCATACACTCAATAAGCAATGATGCTTTTCGTTCACTTAAACACTTGAGGCTTCTAATTCTAAAAGAAAACTACTTGCAGAACCTACAATGGACCTTAGGTTTAACAATGTACCATGAGCTTCTGGAGATGGATTTGTCTTCAAATATTATCAAATATTTTCGATTGAACGAAGCAGGTTTTTTTCCTGTTCTCAAGAGGTATGCATGAGCATTTATTTTCTGAAGTTTTTGTTCATATATTACAATACTTTAATTACCGAACTTTTGTTTATATTGTTACATAACGCATTGAATATAATATGTATTCTCTTTTAATAGTTGAGATTTGAATCAAATACTTTATCAACACATGCTCAAAATTAAAATTGCGATTAAATTAATAGCAATGCTTACATATATTTTTTTAACTTTTCCAGGCTGGATTTGAGCAGAAATGAGATCCTATCAATTGAAGGAAATGTTCTTGCAAACTTTCCCAAACTTGAGCATTTAGATCTGTCTTCAAATCAAATAACATCCGGAGGTCTCTCACCAAGTGATTCATTTGTTTATTCCTTAAAGAGCTTATTGCTTTCAAATAATGACATAAGTTTGGATTCTGTTAAAGATACGGAATTTTTCAATAAATTTGGCCAACTGAGATATCTGGACATCAGCAAAAACAAGATATCACGAGGTGTACTTTCTAGTAAAACATTCGCTGGATTGGAAGATCTAAGGGAATTGAACTTAAGCTCTTGTGATATTAAAAAATTGGAACAAGGCTGGATAAATGGTGGGCCTGAGAAAAATATCAAAGTTTTAGATCTTTCACATAACGTATTATCCAAAATATCCGCACATGCTTTGTCTGCCGTATTCACGCTTGACCTCAATGTGACGCCATCTTATGAAGGGAACGCGGCTGCAAAGCAAAGTGAAACTATCGATGAGGCAATGTTGGATTTCATGGAAATTCCGAGAGAAAATGTGGAGCCACACTGGTTACGACCTTTACCATTGTTGAATACACTTTACTTGAATGGAAATCCTCATTTAAACTATATAGAAGATGATACGTTTGACTATTTACCAAACCTACAATACTTATTTCTTCAGGTAAATATAATTTTCACATATTAACGGAGCATAAGGTGAACGAAACATCGAAACAACGACTAGGAGGTTTCTGAAAAATGCAACCATACTAATCGCTTGTTATTATTTTAAATGCATTCTTGTCCAATCGACTCAGATTGTTCATGAATAAGTACATTCGTTTTCATGAAAAATAATTCTCAGTAATTAATTAAAAAGTTGGTCTGTGAACACAGACAGAATCAAGCATAGCTTTATTATCTATATATATATACTATATCACTACCTTTCTACTCATAAATGTGGTATTCATACACATGACACTGATATATTTTAAAGCCACATACGCAGACATTCAATGTGAGTCCCCATATAGTTCAACTAATTGTTTAGTTATGCTAATTTGGGACTTTTTGGCAAATAACCATTAAAGCAGGATCTATTAAAGCAGGAATTCTGCATATATTTATATAGCAATTTGTATTTATTTATTTTTTGAATGAGAGAAGGGGTGAAACACCTCGTGAAAAGTAACAAGACGGTTCTATTTAATTTTGGAGAATGCAATCCAAACTGTATTTTATTATTTTTATGTCCGAATGAATTTCTCTTCCAGTCAAAAATTTGTGCAAGTGGCGCTAGAATTCACTTAGGGGCAAAACTTTGTAACTGCTCCGTATAAGTTTATACTATAATGTGTTATATAACATGTTTGTTCGGCATTAAAACAACGTTTGATTAGTCGATGAATTATTTAAAGCGAAGCGTGTATCAACACAATGATATATGCCAAACCTGAAGTGCTCGTTCTCTCTTGAGGCTAGAAGCTTGGTATGAATGCATCAAAATTTATGTGATAAACACGGATCAAATTTAGTCTTACTGTTACCAGGTAGAACAAAGTTATTGTTCAAATCCTGGCATCTCATTCCACTTATATTTTGCTAATGCGATATCATATCAATTGGTTTGATTTTTGTGTCAGAGAAAAGCAGTAAAACATTTCAAACCAAATGTTTATGTTGATTTCTGACAAATTTGAAAAATCTGCTATTTAACGAATTGTTTATAATGCAACTGTTTATATTGAACCGAGGGGTAAATGTCTTACAAAAATATCAGCAGTATTCACTGGAAATGGAAAAAAAAATCAAAGTGTTGTTAATGATACATTATACAAAACCGCTCACCCTTTTTTAATATTTAATCTTGTAGCTTGATATGTGTTAATCCTTATAAAACCCTATTTTTATGCAATTTTAGAACTGTGGGATTCGACGCCTCAACATTGCATCCGCAAGATATCGATATGGAGCACTGCCGATTTCAACCACTTTACCAAGATTATCGCATATATGGGTACATGGGAACCCTCTAGAATGCGATTGCTACATTAGGTTTTTGAAAGAATGGTCAGTAACAGTAGTCACCGTCAACGGTAATCAGTCTTCAGGAAAACACATCGACCCACCTTCCTACACGATCAATTCTCAGACAAAACAGATTGAAGTCGAACTAGCTGTCTGTGCATCTCCCGCAAATATGGCGGGGCTGACCATTGCAAATGCGCAAGGACAGGGAATGACATGTCAAGATGAACCATACTCAATTTTTATTGCGGTACTCATTGGACCACTGACTTTTGCAGGATCAGTTTTGCTAACAATGATATGTGGGTGAGTGTCCTTTTCTTCAAAGGTATATATCCATGAATATTAAACAAATACACGAGATGGAACTTCATTCTATGCAATAAACTCTGTAAAACAATGAGTCCAATGATAATAGGTATACGATTTTCGCTTTTGAAGTTATCAGTAAACCGCAATGTCCTTCGTAAATTTCTATGTCAATTGACTTTGTATATTATTATTATTCTGTGTTAACGCATAGACGGGTTTCCAGTAAAAGCAGAGATATACAAATATCTTTCGTTTTCGTACAGATCTTTTCATGTTTGTTTTGTAAAAATGAAAAAAGGAGCAGTTCTATCTTATCACGCTCGTGAAGAAATGATGAGAAATCCGAAAGTAAGAGGCAGACGACGCAACGTTCCGCCAAATATTTTCAGTAGCTTCGGATGGACTGCACCATTACCACAAGACGATATATCGACTTATAGCCCCGGGTATGATTTTATATTTGATCTGGTGATAAACATCTAAACTTTTGTTGTGCATGGTATCCAGCCATAACATAATTTTGACGCAGTTGACAAGGCCCCGTAAACCCGAACAAAATTAACTAGGCCCATATGAAACATTTTCTTCAAAAAAAATTCAAAAATGTCAACGCTTAGTCTGTATGAAAGTATTTTGACCGCCATTACAACTTATGAAGCCTTATCCAATAGTGCGATCAAATAATTCTAATGTAAAATAGCACCATAATTCAGTGTTGGGTATAGGGACGATATAACAGGGATATCTCAGCAGAAAAATCCGAAACTTTTTACAATTCTGGTACAGATGTAAAAAAAACTAATTTTGATATTTTAAACTTGAATTTTTATTAATTTTCATTTTTTTTTGTCAACAAAACAATAAATGTACAATATTTAGTGAGCATAGAAAATGAACAAAAAAAGCGTTGAAGCACGGTCACTTTCCTTTCAGAAGTCGTACTGGTCGCTACACCAACCTTGTTCTCGGACAGCTGGGTGAACACAGGTCCCATCCAACAGTTAGCGCTGGTATATTATCACACACAATGGCTCTTGGTCATTCTACTACAAATCTCACAGTAGAGGACGCCCCGCACAACAAGAAGAAAGTTGACGAAAATATAAAAGACACTGATGAAATTCGTAAACGATCTGGTACTCCTCTTCTTGTAGTCAGAGGAGGAAGATACAACGAGTCAGGAAACAATGATTATGGAACGGGTCACAGCAGTGTGGCAACGCGAAGCGCTTCCCACGATATACCTTTCATTGATGAGAAAGGTCACCTGAGCTCATGTCCACAATCTCAAAGTCTAGAAGACATGCGTCGCAATTCATTTTCCGAAGAAATTGATCGAAGACAATTACTCTCGCACAAGAGAGAACACTCGTTAACAACGCTGTCTTCCAGTGACCCCGAAGGACATTCGGGATCACCTTCTGATGGGAGCATTCAGAGCCCAGTCAGCATTCACGCCATTCCTGAACCATCTGGAAGTAGTCACGGTAGCTCTGAAGAAGTTTGTTTGTAAAAGTGAAACTTAAATTTGAAAGGAAATAATAACTAACTTTCACAAGGTTTCAAGTCAACGCAATGCTTTTTCAAGTCTTGCCTGTGTTCGAAATTAGCAAAAATATATCTAACTCAGTCGTTCATCTGACAGAATTTGATTCGATTAATTAACAATTTTACTCACATGAATAGGTTTTTGTTCTGGAGTATAATTTTGGGTACAGGCGGTAGAACGTACACAAAACTATTTGGGTATGGCCGGTTACAACAGAGCTATCTAAAGTACCGAGATTTTTTTTTTTAGATGTACATGTTTAAGTTTGCCAAATCAATATAGCAGTCATTACCAGGAAGATATATCTTTCCGCAAACTTCAGTTTTTCATACTCTTCTAGGAATTTGTTTTTAGTATAATTGGTGTAATTTTCATCTTTTTTTAATTGTGTACTTTTTCTGTTTTTATTGTGTCCTAATGAAACTTAATTTATTTTTTTTTGGTATGTTATTACATTCCTATAATACATAAATGGCTTTCGTGATACTGATTAACACCAAAATTATGGTACGAGAAAATAGCACAATAGTAGTGTTTGTTGTTCATAGTGATAGTGCGTTCAATTTACGTCGCTACAAACTGACTGATGTTTACTTTTATTGCTATGAGGAATTTATTAATGTTATGAAGCTTTGCTCCTTGCATCTCTCTCCGATATAACTCGTGATAAATTCCGGCTTCCGTTTGAAAGAAACATTGATATTAGGTAACAAGAGAGCTATGCTCAAATATATGGACACGTAGAGTCACATAATTTTGATGACGTCATAGCGGGAAAAAAAGTAATAGCCTTCTGGAGAAAATTTTTATCTTTAACCACTGAAAATTTCAAAGCAATTGGTCCAGTATTCGAAGAGAAAAGCGACTTTTTAAAAACGTGTCAAAGAACAAGAACAACAACAACAACATAATATTGAAACGATCGTTATGTCCACTACGTGTCCAACAAAGAGATGAGAGCTGAATTCACGGCGGTACCGGTACTTAACGTAGGTGCGGTACTGAGTTAGCAGTCAGCCAGCATCTTACCTGTACACTGTAGGCCATATACGGTAATTGATCACAGAACAGTTGTTCCCTTGCAAATTTTATGTTGTTTACACTTTAGGACAGATAATTGATCACAGAACAATTCTTCCCTTTCAAATTTTATGTTGTTTCCAGTAGACTCTCATCAAAATAAACAAATATAGTAGGCTACAAGTGCTACAACGCTTGCATTACTGCACTGGTAGGACCGTGAAAGAATAAGTTACGGTAATTTCATTGTGGTAAGACACCGGTACCGGCACCAGTACCAGTATCGTACTTACGTACTGAGCTACCAGTACCGGTTAGCAGTCAGCCAGCATCTTACCTGTACACTGTAGGCCATATACGGTAATTGATCACAGAACAGTTGTTCCCTTGCAAATTTTATGTTGTTTACACTTTAGGACAGATAATTGATCACAGAACAATTCTTCCCTTTCAAATTTTATGTTGTTTCCAGTAGACTCTCATCAAAATAAACAAATATAGTAGGCTACAAGTGCTACAACGCTTGCATTACTGCACTGGTAGGACCGTGAAAGAATAAGTTACGGTAATTTCATTGTGGTAAGACACCGGTACCGGCACCAGTACCAGTATCGTACTTACGTACTGATCTACCAGTACCGGTACCGAACCTGTAGGTCTGATATTCTGTTCCGCATACGTTAGGCTATAAAACTTGCATTGCAGCATTAGTAATACCGCGGAAGGAATAAGTCAATTTCACTGCGTTACGGCACCGGTATGGCAACTTACCAGTACCACCCTACAGTAGCTGTAGTACTGAGCAAGACAATCGATCGCGAAACCGCTTGAAATAAGTGTAAAACAGTGTTCCCATGAGTAAAAATAAATACCGCGAAATTTTGTATGAAATATCATATCTCATAGGATTCATATAAAATTTAAAAATAAATAAAAGTAATAGCCTTCTGGGGAAAAATATAATCTTTACTCACTGAAAATTTCAAAGCAATTGGTCCAGTAATCAACGAGAAAAGCGATTTTTTCATAACGATACCAAGAAGAAGACAAATAAGAACAAGAACAACAAAAATACCAAAACGATCGTTATGTCCACTAACGTGTCCAATAACCTAATAGTTAACCTAATTTTGAATAGGTTAAAAGGTGGGAAGAAGAAATGGTGGATTTTTCGGGGCTTAGACGTATTATTTGCATAAACACCGATCCAAATTTGGTTACTTATGACTGCACCAGTATATAAGACGTGAGGTCAAACCTGGAATTAGTTGAATTTCGCACCGCCAGAAACGCGAAATAGGCAAAAGGTAAATATATAAAGTCAGATATATAATTTTATTTTGCCTCTGTTTCATCACAATCTCTTCAATGAAATAATAAATTGCGAATTGAGTCACAAAAAAATCCATTCCATGGGGAGTATAACTTTAAATTTTTAGTTGTTTTGACCCAATCGCGTCTGGTTTGTTGCACAGCGTGGCAAAGTTCGTACGTTTATATGTGATCTTACTTTTAGTTAACTATTTGTGAATTGATTTATAAAGATTGGGGGCTTTATATTTTCGCGCGGTAGCTCAATCTGAAATTTTGGTGCCAATGTCCAAGAAATATTTTTTCGTTAAGTATTTGTATTTTCGATTTGTTAAGGCGATCGGATTTAGATAGAATACATCAGTATTAGATTGTATATACCGCATCATGCTCCTGTCCTAAAAAGTAAGGCAACCATTCCAAATGTATAAACGTAAGCCGTGAAAAGAGGTTGGGCAATACTCAATCCGGAGATATAAGTCGGCGAGAAGCCAAGGTTTGCCATATGATTATTAATTACCGACATTCCCGTTGTCGGGATAAACGCTATATCTCAACATCAATCATCAACTGTGTGGTTCCTGTATCATTTTGCTACAGGTACTACGCCATTCTACAAGACCGACATCCCAACCTTACGACACTGCCATACTTGACAGATTAAGACAGATTAATCAGCGAATCGACACTCTGTATATTAGCAAAATACAAAAATTTTATTGTCAAGCTTCCACTCGAAAATATTAAGTCCTCAAATTTTTAAACAACGATTCGCAAAATTTCAACTTTTTATAATATATATCGAAAGAAAGTGAAATATTCAAACAAACTGAACATTGCCAAGCTGTCCGACAAACAAAGTGCAGTTTGACAAAAACTAGAATAAAATGCCAATTTGTGCCCTAGTGGGTGGTGGCCCCATTCCCATGAGAACTAGATTGAAAATTGTTTGTGCATGCCACTTTTTGATCTTCCGCGTAGATATTTTAAAAAACACTCATTAATTCAAACTAGGCGGCATTGTCGATAGTGGAGAATGGAAAAACTATATACTTTTCATGCTATAGAATAGGTCCTGGTCATTGAAAGTGCGAAACGCTGATGAAACATAGTTGTATCAAGGTTATATAAATAATCGAGCACAATTTCCGGCCATACGTGACACTATGTACAGATGAGTAATCTTCGTTTAATATATAATTACAGGAAGCTTCGTTGGCACAACACGACATTTTGACTATTTGTGTATCAGGTTTATCACTACAAGTGGGAGCGAGCGTTCCGCATCCACAAGCGGTTGGCGTCGTTGGAGGTCCTCTGAAGCACCCGATCGTGTATGGAAACTTGTTAACTATGTGATACCTATTGCAGAGAAATAAATATGATTACAAAATTCCAAGGTGAAAGAAAAATACGCAGTGTATTTTTCTAGGAATACTTCATATGTACCTGTAACCTCGTCTTGCATCTTCTCGCCCATTACATTCGTCCAGTGAACTAGAATCGACGGAAACGCCTTGCTCATCAAAAGGCCCATATATAGGGAAACCGTCTAATGCCACACCTAAAACAAAGTTGAAAGAAAATCTATTAATATAGCTTAACTTCGTGTTTTAAATCGGCAACCTGCATGCGCGTGGAACGAGTGGCACAAACCATTTTGTTAAGGTGTGAGATTATCATTTCAAAAAAAATCGAATTGGACCTGAGATAGAAAAGCATACAGTCAATGTTCAAGATAAACTATTTTATAACTTAAGACATTATGTTTAACAATAATATTAAAGTGAAAAGCTTGAGATCTTGAAATTTATGGATTTAGAAATATATACAAACTAACAAAAATATGGAAGACCGGGAAAAGTGCCACAAATTATCACAATTATAAATTCCAGCAAGATTCAAAATGCTCTGGGAACAGAAGACAGTTCCACCCTTCAACTACTATAGAACAATAGAAGTAAACACAATGGATCAAATAGTTTTATTCTGCATTTTACACTGAATATTAATCTGAATTGTTATTTGATTTTTACCTATTAGTTGACTTTCATTACAGACATTCTTGAAGGTACATAATGGAGGAGTGTTGTAATAATACTGATTGTTCTCATCCATATTTCCCCAGCAACCGTCAAGTTTATTTTTTTCAACCAAGGCTAACATGTAAATTTAAAACTTCATCATCATGTTAAATAGTTTCAAACACTCGCCGAAATATGAAAATTTATAATATATATAAACAGAGAACTTCCAAGTACTTTATTGAGTAAGATAAGCTTGGTGGCATATATGTTATATAAATTTACGTATGTCAACACGATGTACCAATTATTATATCATATAAATAACTAATGCTAGGACGTACGAAAGTGGAATCACTTCCTTCGCAATTCAAATGAAAGGTGAATCATAATTTCAGCATATCATATCACTTTCCATTGCAGTTTTCTTATTATTCACTAATTCGGAGTTCACGTCATCGAAATAAAGTTTATGGGCAAAATGGCAAACATCGATCAATAATCTCTACCAGGTAATTTTATTTCTTTGTATTATTGTTTATATACTATTATAGAACAGCAATTCATTATCTCTACCCGCATTGCAACAGTCAGATGTGTAAGGGTTGTAAATGGGGATTCCAGTGATTGTCAATCCAATAATTCCAGGTGGAAGACATATCTTCGGATTTACAGGAATAACCGATGGTTGGAATGGAACTTCTATTTTGACTGAAACCGGTTTGATGTTGTTAAACACAATCCCTGAAACAAGGAAAAAGCTGTTTGCTACTTTTGATATTGACAAAACAAAGTGTTTTAAAGTATCTAGATTATTCATATCTCAAAAACGATTTTAAATATAAAGATCTCAATTTAAAAGTCCTAATTACACAGAATCAACTGTTTGGATCGAAATCAGGTTTGAAATGAGCAAACCGGTCGACATTGTCACTCTAAGCGACGATTTTGTTTTGTAAGAATAGATAGAAGTTCAATGACAATTTATTCTATTTCTGTGATCCTTTCAATTCTGTGCCAAGATTTAGAAGAAAAGAATATCTATGATGGAACCGAAATACTGCGCAAAGTGCACAAGAATACTACGTTATATCGCCGGCATCACTAGTGTCACAATAGCATTGCTCCCGATATTCTCTTTATCACCAAGCACTAATAATTTGTGCTATCCATTGTTGGCACTGATATGAGTATTTATAAGAGATGGCTACCTTCCAGCCTTCTTTGATAGTTAGTTACAATAGTCATAAGAACAAATAGTCCTATCCCTCGACCCTTTACATATATGATTGCTTTGCCAATTAACTATGTGCTATTTGAATTATTAAAACTACAAGCCCAAATTTATATTGCACGGTGTGTTTGGGAAAAGTTCTGATTTTTTTTTCAATTTTCACTCCAGACAAATATGCGAAATATGACCATATCATAATGGATTCTGTACCAGAATACCAAAGCTTTACGACACAAGCGCTAATTTATAGTAAACAAATAAAATAAAGGCAGAAGTACAGCGTGTATATATATTATTTTAAACGTACTTTGAGTTATGTACACCACCTGCAAATATGTAAAAGTCGAAAACAAGTTCTCTCGAACTCCCAGCATCCCCGAAATAACATAAACATAGCATGAATACAAATTTCAGTGACTAAACACAAAACCATCAGGCAAAAGAAAGCGACTCGTAGTGAATGCCTGAATGCAAACAAAGTTGTGTCATGTTCCTTATGCAGTCTTAAACCCAGGTAACGCAATAGTTAATTAGGCAATAAATTTGCGAATCGAAGAATAATTATGTCATAGAAATTAACAATAGCTTATTCGAGTGGAACATATTCCGTTAGCGAGTAATACAAATTTGAGTTCAGTAGTCGTAGTCGTACCTTTCAATATAGGAGGAGTTCCATTACTGCTGGTTAATATGAGGTTGTCGTTATCGAAGGCAAATTTTATCCCATTTTCTTCAAAAATACCCAACTCCTTTATTGACAGGCCAGTTGTTCCACGGACAAACATGCACAGGACAAGTACGTCCAAGATTTTTCTCCGGAATATCATTTGCAATCTTCAATGTTGTACATTCACTAGTAGCAAGTAACGATTAGTTGATGTCTTTTATTCACCTATCGTTAGCGCCGAAAGTCGATGATTTAGGTCTTAACAGATGATTATGTTTTCCTCAAACATGCTTGGGTAGTATCTTGACGCACGCCTATATATTATAACTGGCTATGGGCATAACTGGCATGCGATAGCAAAATAGAACTTTTCAAAATGCTAGTGGATGAGTCATTCACTCACATCCTGAAACCTCGCAATTAGCCGAGATTGCCTGCATTTTCTCTCAAATAATTAGCATTTTGAAAATTCAATGCATTTATCTAATTCTAATATATTTGAAAATATTACGAAATCAAGCTTTCTCAATATTTCATGCATGCCATCTGTTTCATGCTTTGAATAGAGTGGACAATTTACTGAATGATAAACTTTGTCGGTTGTATTAGGAATTTCAAAATTTAAAATAAATTTGTTTCGAATTGATGCAAATGAGTCTGGTATTATGGGTATCTTGCTTCAACAACAATTGGTTCAAAAACGTTTCCCCAGCCATTTTCGTTACCAATATATATGAAAAAGTTATTTCCGGTAAACGGACGTGATTGCACTGTTGCCTAGTAATAGGTAAACACTGTTGACTGGCAATAAGAGATTGACAAAGTGAATTTTACTGTTTAAATCAGTGTTTCCCAACCTTTCACCTCAGCGGACCGGTAACATCAAATAATATGGCCTCGCGCACCAGCAACAAAATATTAAAATGACACACGAGCATGAAATTTAAATAGGAAAGAACATGAACAAGGTCACAGATAGACGCATTTTTGGTTGTAATTTGATATGAATTAACCTTAAAAATTAAAACCGTTAGGGAATAACTACAACACGCTTGATATTTTTGTTTAAGAATTGTTTATTTTGTTGTCCGAGTACGATAATACTCATGTAACATTGTTCACTATTATGACTAAAACACGCTTGTAGAAATTTCAGGTTTATACACTTGTGAGATATTACAAAACGCTTTCGGAACTTCAAAAGTGAAAAGCGTGATCATTCAGCGGTTAAAACATTGCCTATTAGTCGGACTATTAATTCCACTCTTATCAAACATCCATTATATAATGGCTATGATCTGATTTATATTTAAATTTCCGAAACACAACCAAAACTAACGAATAGATTTTAAAAACGCGAAAACGAGGTAATGTTTACGACCGCGCCCAAAAGCTGTCTGAGTGAGAAAAGTGTCTGAGCGGATGCGAAAAAGAACATTGTTACGTCACTTTTTGCATCTTGCTGATTGGCCAGTTTCACTAAGTATACAAGGAAGTCGATGCTCGGAGAAAGGTTCATAAGATCCATAAGAGGACTTGCACGGGTCACGTGACTTTGTTTACTGAACGGCAAAAAAACAAAAACGTCCATTTGGCTCCTGTCAGTTGCAAGTCGGATTATACGTTTCCGTTTTGTTTGGCTGTTGAAAATGGTTATTTCGTATTGTTCCGTTGGCTGTACGTATGGTATAAAGTATAGACAACGAAATGAATCTTCAGTTATATTCCACTGTTTTCAAAAGATCCGGAACGTCGCGCAATGTGGATATCATCTATTGGCAGGACTGCTTGGTGTCAAGTCCAGAAGTCATCTCGCTTGATTTTCACTGTTTGCGAACAGCACTTCGTTGATGGTGAGTGAAAATGTGCCGTTATCAATTTTTTTTAAATATTCAAGAGCTTCCTAATTTCAATGGAAAGCAGATGACAAACTACTGTTATTGGTAGGACTAAGCGTAGACCTACTTGCTGACTTGACTTGTGTAAGGAATTAATCATCAATTGCCATAAGGTATTGTTTCCCTAGTTAGCAGGTAATCTATTAGTAAGTGTGAAAAGTTGAATAGATAACTAAAGTTTAACCGTAAATATATATTACTACGTTTAACGCCAGTGATCATGCAAAAAATAACCAGAATTCAATTGAATTTGCCATCTAGGAATACGCTCGCCACCGCATCTCCGATCATCCTGGTAGTTTCACAGGTTCCAATCCCATGCGGGGATAGTTATGTGCGAGAGGATTGCAGCTCTCCTCCCATTGAGGATGGTTCACACGACCGCTTGTCGATCCCGACATCCCCCACCATCAAGTCCATGCTTCCGAAAACAAATAACTTGCTAACTAATCCCGACATAGAATGGTAATCGTACGATGTTGCATCTTGCAATCCCTCTCCCCAGATAAATCCTCTCCTAAAAACTACCGACACTGGTAGGCATATTTGCGTTTTAAATTGAAAGAAATCTTCCTTTATGGTCAGAAGGTGTTGTCTGATTGTTTTGTTAGTTAGCAGGTAATCTATTACTGATCTGATTCACAAACTTGGCACTGTCAAATGATGATTAGTGTTTAATTTCTTTGTAGGAAAATGGAAAAATAACCCATTATCAGCTGCTTATGTCCCATCAATATTTGAATTTTCGCCATCCCCAGAGAGGTAAAGGGGGATTTCAGAGAAAGACAAAACGCAGGACCATTTCAACAAATTCTGTTAACTTGTATGCGTTGCAATATCACTTTGCAGTTGTTAGCATAAACATGTAATGTGTCTTTCGACTAGACCTACCACACTTTAAAAGAAGCCGTCTATACCCATTTTCACTAGACTAGAACCATAACACTGTAAAATATTTGATAGAAATGACCCCTAAGGCATCATATCTTCCATTTGAAAGGGCTGTGAAGGCAGATACATTTTTTACTCTAAATTATGGAATGTTACTTCCAGGTTATCTTATCCTTGCTTATAGATATCTAGATGTTAGTGACTCCAACTGACCCATGCATGACACACTGAAAATTCTCTTGTGTACCGATAAAATTAAGCAGTTGGAGCCTTCAGACCTTGAAAACAGTCGAATCTGTGCACGATGGATTCATGTGAAACACGTAATATGCATTTATAAGCAAAAATATTCCATCTTGAGCACCACCGATCCACAACCTCCTGCATACGGAATCAAAACATTAGATAAATTGGTGTAGGCTACTGTGCGCATTCACAAATCTTTGAGAATCAAGTGTGCCTTTTGACTAAGGAAAATTTAGCATTGAAATGGTCAATCTTAATATAAACCTGGTATCTGCAGATAAAACCAATTGTTTTTTAAAAATACATTTTTGATGTGCTTTATTTTTTAAATATGATTTATAATTACTGTAAAGTGTGTGATGCACTTGGTACCATGAATACCATTTGCAAATTAGCTTGTGTTACTTACACCCCTCTCAAATAAAAGTTTGGACTCTTAAGTCATATCTCATAATATTCTTTAAACAAAAGGTTGCGGCTAGCCGGCTACCCATCAGAATTTTTTTTCAGATCACAAAGTCGCAATATTACGCCTCGCCAAGTTCCATTGGCAACTGTATTTGGTTGTAGTATCGTTGTCCAACTTTAGACTGAAACCCTCACTATCAGACCCACCAAAACATAAAAAAATTCTTGATAGGGTCGTATTGAAGTTGCTTTCGTTCAAGCACAATGAACACTTTATCTCCACCAATCCACAGTAATCACAAGTTACTTTGTCATTTCGATAAGCATCAATAAATGGATACTGAGGATGTATTATCAAGTCACGCAAGCTGAGGTCTTGTGCCACTATGGTCTTGTTGCAACTTAGATCTTGCCATCCATCTATTCCATGGTCGCACCCATGTCTGTAAGATAATGGATACAGATTCATTCGATATCATGATTCTGCACTAGCTTTGTATTAATTGTAGAGTTTTCATAAAATCTAACGATCAGGTGGTGTGAAATTTATGTCCATATCCCACCACAAAGACTAGTCGTAAATAAATTTGATTCCGGGTAGCATATCTTTTTTACCAATGACAATAAAAAGACATTTTGGGTTATAGTCCGGCAAATAAGGGGACCTTTTTGGCCCAATTTTGATTTCAGACATAAAGTTTTTTTTATTTGTGATTGTTCATCTTGGGGTCATTGCCCATCATTTCTACATGGGTGTGGAGTTTGCAGCCTTGAGCAATTTATTTTACGGCTCGATATTTGTATTAGTGTTTTTCGTCAAACCTGCACATCATAATGACGCACAACCTGAACCATAACCTGTTACAATACTATGTTCAGGTCGTGCGCAATCTTGGTGCACAAACTACGCAAGCACCAAATTTACTAGGAAATAAAATCAATAACTTTTAGGTATTTGTTGAGCCCAGCTTTGGGTCCCGACCCATATACAGTATACGAAAATACTGTCGAAACATACGCGTAAAATAAATAGTACTATTTCAAAATACCCGTTTTTGTTGCAATTAACAATACAAGCCTGCTAATGCAGTCGCCAGTGGTTCAAGTGGATATACACCCGTGGAGAACAGTCAATTATTTGTTAGCGAGAATTGTTATGCAGCGGGATGATCACGACGACGCAGTGAAAGATAATGATATCACGAGAACAAGAATGAGAAACTTGCTACATTTTATAGTATATCCCTGGGAAAGAATGTAGTTCATTCTTATGTTCCATGCCAATGCTTTTCAAACTACCAAAGACACTCAACACTTTTGCTTCTTCTCTTCTATAAAAATATATTGTTATTATATATTCGCTTTTCCATCTGTTTGTTCGTGCTCCCAGATAAACGATCAGCGGCCTCCAAGGAGGACGGGGTCCCCTTTTAAGAAACCCTGTCATAAACTAAAAGAGGCGACCGTGCTTCTCTTGCCTGTTGTCATGCTGTCCCTGGAATTCAGCTACAACAAAAATTTCACGAGAATGGATTTTTAAATTTTATGATTTTATTAATATTGTCAATGATATACGGGTGGTAAAATGTCAAGTTATTCCAACAACATGATCATGTTTTGCAATTTACAACCAATATTTTGTATGTAACTTTGTTTGACAGAGCCCAAGAGCTCTAACTACAAATATCAAAAATGTGAGGCCAGAAAAGTCACATTAAAAGTACAACATTGTCAAATGTGCTGTATTTACGATAGATAACAGGTTTACCAAAAATAATTACATGAAAAATGGTAAAATAAAGATCAATTCAGCAATATCTACTTGGTGATATGCATATGTTGATGATTTTATATGTTTGTTTCGGAAGTTTAATAACAGAATTAATTGTGGTTGTTGGGTATGTTTTAAAAAAAGGTAGCATGGAAAAAAGTTTACACAAAATGTCAAGGTTTGATAGTAGTAGAGAAGTAGAAAAAATACTCCCATGTTTTTTTTCATTTGAAAACCACGCCACAGAACTTCCCCGATAAGTATACGCAGCAATTGCTAGAGGCAGAAATGCCAAGATGGGATTTCATCGCATTGCAAACCAAAATTAGCAATTCTTATTCGCGCATTCCCATCTGAACAGCGTGGAAAAGATTATACCCATCTACACACTTTAAGAACTATGTCAGATGAGCGTCATATTATCGAATATCAGGAAAGGAATAGTGCAATGGGAAAAAACATATAAGGCGGAACTTTCAGTAGTATGTAATCAAATAATCTTATTGTAGAATATATATATATATTTCAACATTTCGTCACGCCAACTGCAGTCCGAAACTTTTTGTCTCTGGCTGAGCTTAGATACCAATTGGCACTCATGTAAACTGATAGAACTGTAAGAGGCACGCGATGGAGCAGATACTAAGAGTATCCATCCCCCAGCTGTCATTTGAGTGGGTACTGCTGTTTTTATTGCAGATGTTACTGGTCTTTTGGATCAAAGATTTACTGGCATCACCGATTTAAGGATGTTGGAAACCATCACGCAATATTACAAAACTTACTTTCAACACGCGGTTTGAATGAATGAAAAAGCTGAAACTAGTATTCTTTAGAACAGCATACAAATTCTATAGCAGCGTTTCCCAACCTTTTTTGGTCGCGGACTATTTTCTCACTTGCGAAAACCTTTGCGGACTCAACGTGAGTTCATTGCATCCGTACTCTGTGTGAAGAAATAATAAAACCAAACACAACAGAAATTTTCCGAACTTCAAAATCGGAAATGCTACGCAATTACGCCTTTGTTAAAAGGGCCGACTTCTTTAGTGTATAAATGGCCTTTTCTGTCGCACAATATTCAATCCTTGACAACGACAAGAATTTAAAATGTGTTCCTATTTTAATTTAATTGTGTTCATGGTCACTGGTGGTTGCGTTGACTTGTGACAAGATGAAAGCATTACTTCTTTTAAATGCCACGGCAATCTGCGAACATAATAATGTGAGATTAAATTGCCCGGTTATATTTAGTTTTGATATAAATTATTTGCGATCTTGGGAATTTGTTATCGCCGTTAGAAAATCCTACTATCTTCTATAAATTTCTAGAAAGTACAACTTGATTTAGTACTTATTAAAAATATAATTAGTATATTAGTAAATAAAAATAAAAAATATTCATCGCCTTGCTTTAATATTAATTTAATTGTGATCATTTTACTTTGCGATTCGTATTTTTGTGAATTCGACAAATATGAGCTGTTCGTACAACAGTGAAGCTGGAGTCGGCAACATTTTGCCGCTCGCAGGCCAAAATTAAAGGCTGCAAGTCATTGGCGGGCCGCGCATATTTTTAGAAAGTTGAAAGCCGGGCGTATGGCCAATGAATCACATTTTTTCATGCAGATCAGAAGTTAAATTTTGAGGTCCCGAAGACTGACCATTTGGATATTGAACCAATTGCACTTAGCGTTCAAGTTTTCTGCGTTTCGTTGCCATTGAATGCCTAATTATAATTAAATTATAGACTCATTCAACGAGTAATTGTGAATTATATACTTGTTAGGTTATGATATAATTTAGTCTAAACGTGCCGCAAAATAAATTCTGTCACGTAAAGAATATAATCGTAAAAACAGCTGTTTTGTTACTATAATTCAGAAGAGCGTCGCGGGCCTGATTATATTGCCCGCGAGCCGTAGGTCGCGGACCCTGCAGTAAAGCAAAGAAGTCTGAGGGAAATGCCCTGATACGAATACTACGGTAGCACCCGAAATATTGGAATTTGCAACATGTCTGAAAAAGCGTTTTTAAAAAACTTATGGTGTTTTTTTCAGTTTTATTTTCAGTATTTTGTATTGCCGCTTTTCAATTTAGAAAATTTAGGTTGCCACCATTGACACCTACCAGAAAAATTATTCCTCGAACAACAACGACTAAATCCAATCGTTTGATTAAACGACGCGATGGTGACCTGTCGCGTCACTTGTTACCAAACTTTCGAATAATAAATTGCTATTCTAATAATTGAATATTCGAATATATGCCAAGCCTTACTCATTCAGTATCCAGAAATTATTGACTCAATTAATCTTATATAAATGAATTTGCTTCTTATATTTTATGTAAATTCTAAGGTAAATCGTGGCTGATGGTTAGGTTTCGCAAAAACGTTTGCTCCCGCAGTGAATTTATGGCTCGTTGCGGACTCATTCAAACGCTCCGCGGACTCATTTGAGACCGCGGACTCGGGTTGGGAAACACTGTTCTATAGAATGAAATCATACACAAAAGCTCGTCAAAAACCTATAGCTCAATAATCAAGTGGAATTTGATGCATGTGCGCAAAAATGTGCGCGTTACTACGTGCAAACAAAGCACGCAGGAAAATGTGTGTGATGTACTAGTATTCAAAACGTTTGACTCAACTATGTTGGCATAACAGGTGCACATCTCGGTTTCGCATACGCATACCTTCTATCTCCACAAGGATATATTAAATTTGCCAAAGTCAATGCAGCACTGAAAGGTTGCGGTTCTTCCAAAAGAAAACACGTTACACATCTTTAGTGGGTGGTTTTACATGGCCTTGTTCAGAGTGAAAGACGGGGTCAAATATTCCAATCCAATTCAACTAATAAAATATTTCCCAAGTACCTAAGCTTAAACTAGGAAAACGAAATGCGCGCGGCAACGCAAATGTAGTTTGAAGAGCGCAATAGAAAGTGGCTAGATGTCGATAGATGTTGGCTTGTATTAGTGAAATAAACTACCATTTATTCTACTAAAATTGAATTTCTGACATTGTAAGGAGTTTCAATGTTACTATGTATGCAATCCATGAAATAATAGTTTTTAACGAAAAGGCGCTCCTGAAGTATTCGTACCAAGATGGCGCACAACCTGAAAATTGTATGTTTACCAGGTTAGGGTTCAGGATGTGCGTCATCTTGGATCGAATACTTCAATAAATCCTCTTAAAAAGAATTGCTCAACATTATATACTCCACACCCACCTGGGTATCATTATATATGTCATATACATTATATCTAAACAATAAAAAAAACGTTATGTCCCAAAACAATGTTAAGGCCGATTCTGCCGGACTAGTTATTAGTTGTACAAGCAACTTTAGGATAGGATTTATCTGGGGGGAGGATTGCAGGTGCAATAACTAAATCATATGGCGAACCACAGTCTCTCATACGATTACCATTCTATGTTGGGATTAGTTAGCCAGTTATTTGTTTTCAGAAGCATGGACTTGGATGGTGGGGGATGGTCGTAACCGATCAGCGGTCGTGTGAACCACCCTCAGTGGGAGTAGAGCTGCAATCCTCTTGCACATAACTATCCCCGCATGGGATTGGAACCTGTGAAACTACCAGGGTAATCAGAGATGCGGTGGCGAGAGTATTCCTAAATGGCGAATTCAATTGAATTCTGGTTATTTTTTGCATGACCACCGGTGTTAAACTTTAGTTATTTATTCAACCTTTCACACTTAGTAATAGATTACCCGCTAACTAGGGAAACAATACCTCATGGCAATTGATGATTAATTCCCTACACAAGTCAAGCCAGCAAGTAGGCCTACGCCTAGGCCTACCAATAACAGTAGTTTGTCATCTGCTTTCCATTGAAATGAGGGAGCTTATGAATATTTAAAATAATTGATAACGGCACATTATCACTCACCATCAACGAAGTGCTGTCCGCAAACAGTGAAACACAAGCGAGATGATTTCTGGACTTGACACCAAGCAGTCCTGCCAATAGATTGGCGCGGCGGTGTGGCTCAACGGGCTAAGCGTTAGGAATACGCTCGCCACCGCACCTCTAATTACTCTGCGTGGGTTCGCAGGTTCGAATCCCATGCAGGGATGGTTATGTGCGAGAAGATTGCTAGACTCCTCGACGTCGTTAGGTGGTTCACGTAACGGCTGGTCGGTTACGGCTTCCTCCACCACCAAGTCCATGCTTCCGAAAGAAAACAATATAACTAATCCCATACCCGACTTGGAATGGTAACCGGACGAGAGGCCGTGGTTCGCCATATGGATAAGCCGTCTTATTGGCTTCCCACCCCCCCCAACCCCCCCCCCCCCCCCCCCCCCCCGGGATGAACATGTAAATCCTATCCTAAATCCTAGATGATATCCACATTGCGCGACGTTCCGGATCTTTTGAAAACAGTGGAATATAACTGAAGATCCATTTCGTTGTCCATATCTATACTATACGTACAGCGGTATGTTAGTCGTTGACGTACAGCCAACGGAACAATACGAAATAACCATTTCAACAGCCAAACAAAACGAAAACGTATAATCCGTCTTGCAACTGACAGGAGCCAAATAGACGTTTTTGTTTTTTTGCCGTCCAGTAAACAAAGTCACGTGACCCGTGCAAATCCTCTATACCGGTAACCTTGATTTGCTCACAAAATCTGGCAACTGCTGCTATGAAATTGACATATTTTCGCTACAACGATAATTCATCCTTTTCTATGCCGGTACTAGCTGGGAAGGTGCAACTTCGAAAGGTCGGTTAAAACTTTAGCCATCCACACCAGTATCCAAAGTAATCAGGCGTATATTTTGCGTCAAAATTATAAAGATGCCTCCAAAATTTGATCCCAATGCTATAACAATAGGTAAGTGGCTTTAATAGTGAGATATATAAAGTAGCAACCCTACTTCGCTACTTTTATGCTTTTCATAAGAATTGGTTCAACTGTTTTTTATGATCGTCAAGCTACTGCAAGGTCCCACTTTATATTTCTCTGTTGTTGAGAGATGGTGTTGAGATCACTATCTATTAAAGGCTGACAAGTTCAGAGCCAGGCTCTGGGTTGATTTTTGCGAAACGCTTGGCTTTGAACAAGGTCTGTACAAGCAGTCATTAATTGTAACAAGCTGAGACATTAATGAAGCTGGCTGATGCTTTAACCTCTAGATCAGTGGTCTTCAAACTTTTTGAGACACGACCCCATCTACAATATTATTACGTATGATAAGCACTCGCGATCCCAAGTTATATATATATATATGTTCACCTACAGATACGAAAAAAATATTTATAAAATTCGGAAATTTATTAAAAGAACCCAACAACAACCATATTTAATCAGTGTGAAGAATGCGACTGCTTCCTTCCAACGAGATCTTGCATTCGTGGCTTAATGTTGCTTAAGCTCGAACGCAAATCGTGTTTTACGTTTAATCGATTTTGGTGCTTTGATTTTAGCAGACTCATAGCACTAAAAGTCAAGCTTTCAAAAAGATTGATCATACGATATTTTTCTTTTATGTTTATCAGCCATTTAATAAATTGTAATTATCAATATGACGGTAGCCTGGAAAATGAGGCTTTGCAGTAAAAGCAACGGCCACTGTACAGTACATTTAAGACACAATAACGATTTACTTTAAAATATAAATTACTGTCGTTACGCAATAGCCTTATTATGAAAGAAGTCACTCCAATTCGAAATATCGAAACTTGCTAGCCTATGTAGCGTTATTCAACTTAACAGTGCAGACTACACGCTAAATTTGTGAATATGATGTCATAATTGATTTATCGTAATTGCTCTTGATATTACCTGTCTGCGTGGTTGTGATTTATTCTTTTGTTTGAAGTATCTAGCGTTAAGCCGAGAAGTCACACACATAATAAAAGAAAAGACAACGATGGGCACTCGGCGACCCCAGAAATATTTAAGGCGACCCGACCCCACTTGGGGTCGCGACCCACACTTTGGTGACCACTGCTCTAGATCATCTCTCTTATTGATTGGCTCCTTCAGACTGTCAGGCTTTGTAGTGTTACCGAGAAATGTATTTGCCATAGCACTGCTGATTCAGTGTTTGTGTTACATGTAGATTTCTGGAGTTTTCAAGCTAGGAATGTAATATAACAAAATGCACAATGAAATCTATAATTATGTGCCTGTTTCTTTTTTAACTCGAAACTTACTAATTTTTATGAACTCTGTCTAAAGAAGACATCTTAATTCTGTAATTATTGCCCAGACAGCCGTAAATAATCACTGTCTACTAAAATTTTCCACCCCAACTCTGAATTAGTAGATGTCCTCGATAATCATTTTCAGAATAAAATTCTGAAGTAGTCTAGTCGTAACGAGCCATATTTTGATGTGCAGATGTTTTTACCATAATTAATTCGAAAAGCTATTTGATTCATTGGAAAGAATTTTTAAGCTTTGTTTCATTAAGTTCTTTTAATATTATCTTATTGACCCAAATTTCATTCGGTTGCCTTAAAAAATAGCGGAGATACAAATTTATTATACTATTTATCAGTCTCGCATTCTTGTGGTCACAGTTTTGAGTCGGCGTAATGCTAACCTTGAGGAAAATTGGCTTCCCAGGTGGCACTAAAAAGCTGATATTTACATTAATATTCGTTACTTTACGCTGGTCTATTGTTTAGTGGTCTACAGTGTTTTGCTTTTTAATAATCACTTCTTATGAATTTCCTTACTTTACAGTTCACTTAAGAGCTACAGGTGGTGAAGTGGGTGCCACAGCTTCACTTGCACCAAAGATTGGTCCTTTGGGTCTCAGCCCCAAGAAAGTGGGAGATGATATTGCTAAAGCAACACAAGATTGGAAGGGACTTAGGATTACTGTTAAACTCACTATTCAAAACAGGTTAGGCTTCTTAGATTCTTATGCCGAACTACCTTACATTTGTCTGCTATCGTTAGCATTTTTAAGGGAATCTTTCGATTTTCTCTATGGAAAAGTGTTCTTGTTCTTAAAAATAATTCTGCAATGACTGCTAAGATTTCACTGATTTTGCCAGAACTCGTACCACACTTTGAGACTGAAATTTGACGAATCATACCATGCTACAATACCAGCAAAGTTTAGTAAGAATTCAAATTGCTCCACTGTTTTATTACCAAGTCATAAGTTTGATTGCGAGCCATTCATTTTCCCTTCATTCGGCTTCGATCTGAGCTTCTGTGACACCATTTATTAATTTCACTTGCAAGGAGTCGTTTATCCATTTATAACATAATGAATATTCTCGATTATTTCAGGCAAGCTACAGTTTCCGTTGTACCATCTGCATCATCTCTCATCATAAAGGCACTTAAAGAACCTCCTCGTGACAGGAAGAAAGTGAAAAACAGTGAGTTTACTACATATTGTCATTAGTGATGGACGGCATTTGACATATTTTTTGAATGAAGCCTCGACCAAAACAAAATGTTCAAGCTGAGCTTCAAGTGGTGTCAGCTCAATGTTTTTGTATGTGGAATTCATATAATTGTTGGTTTCATTTGCCTGCCATCCTAAAACATTATGTAGTAAGTTAGCATGGTTGGGGTTGGCATCCTATCCACACCTTTCGTGTAAGCGATTGGTGGAATTCAAGCCATCGGTGAGCAGACATCGATATCAAAGCATCTTTATTATTGCAATATATCATGATGAATTGATGATTATTAATTGAAAGTGTTGTGAAATTTCAATTTTGTAATAGTCAAACACAGTGGCAACGTGACATTCGAAGAAATTCTCGACGTTGCACGAACTATGAGAGAGCGATCAATGGCAAGACAGCTAGTTGGAACTGTCAAGGTTGGATTTTCAAAATTTCATCATTATTTTATTTTTCTGAGGCAAATGAAAGTGGACTGATGCGCTAATTTGCATAAATCATGCACCCACTGGAGTGAAACAGTTCGAGGATGTGCACTTAGTGGCCATGGCGCTATGAAAACTTCTTTTTTAACGTTTTCTGCTTTTAAATATTAGCTTTTTTATTACGTTTGTAGGAGATCCTCGGAACTGCTCAGAGTGTTGGTTGCACTGTAGATGGCAAACCACCGCATGATGTTATAGAAGAGATCAACGATGGTGAAATCGAAGTTCCAGAGGTAGTTTATTACTCTTTAAATATTGTTGGTTATATTTAACAGCGTGATAGATCATTTGATTTCATTTCTTTTTATACAGGAATGAAGTGAAGGACGGCTGTTCATCTTTATCTCCTTTAGGTGGGCATGAAGTGTAATAAATTTATTACAATAAAAAAACACCAAATGTCTGATTTTCTTATGTTTGGCTGGGGTGCAGTATGAAACACAATGACAGTCATCGTGAAACGTATATAACATGACGCCTATTCTTTCAGTTGTTCCGGCAAACTTTATATTATGTCATTAGTGCTGAGAAATTGCTTTCAATGGGCGGCATGATAAATGTACTGTGGACATGGCCCGTTACATTTTGTTATTTGCTAATGTCTATACCTTGGCTTCTAGGGAAATGTATGATATATCTATCCATTGAGGTTAGAGGAGTAAATTATTGACAAGTTGAACTTTGTGAGAAATTCGTAGGGGTTGACATGAGATAACCTCGATTCGAAATTTGCATGCGGTAATCACACTTAACGATAGTGCTGCCTAATTTCATTCGCCGAAATAGAAGCCATGAAAAGAAACTCACGGAAAAATTTTTTTGGTGGATTTAATTCTATATATAATTTGTGACGCTTAGCTTTGGTAGAAAAAGCTCTTGAGCGCCAACAGCTTTTGCAACTGAGTGAGCTCCGAAGCAAAGAGCCTCCCAATGTAAATAAGAATTTGGTTTGAGAACTCACTCCGTCCGACGATGGTGTATTGCAGTGGTTTCCAAATTTTTTTCCGCGATTCCTGTTTACGTAAAATCCAAAATTGCAGATATTCGCGATATCATAACAAACAAAAAAAGTTCAGCAGTTTCAAAAATCAGTGAATCCTATTTAATTGCCTTAATGATAACAATGCGCTTGCATATGGTCTTAAGTTTCTGGAAACTTGCTATTTCATGAAAAGCATAGACAGAGGATTTATTCACGGTAGTAATTACTTTCATGACCTTTACTCGTGCTGATGGCGCTTCAATTTACGTTAAAAATATTCTACAGGTTTATCGGCGCGTAGTTTTATTTTTGCAATGATTATACTTATTCTTTTGAAAGAATTTTCCCCCAGACAACACACTTCGTTCGGCTTACAATATATATCAGCGAATCCAAGAAATTTCTCGAAGTTTTTGTTTATATCCATGTATTGGTGGTATCGATACTCTTCTATTTTGAGTTAATTAGAAATGTAAGTAACTGCGAACTTCGAAAAATTAGCAAATCTGCCGGTAAGCGTAACAGTATCTGGTATGTTAGTCGTTGATCTGGACATATATATATATAGTCGGCCGATCACGGTTGTCCGTGGTGCGGTAAATTTATTCACGAACCCCCACCTACATTTCAACAAAAGTCACTAGTTACTTCTTTCCCCTGGGGCAAAGTTTTATCCAAGCATGTGGCTCACCAAGCCAACGAATATGGTATGACACAATGCCTAAATTCCAAGCCATATATACAACCCACATAAGTTCAATACATCTCTTCCCAAATCTTATTCAGACATGGAAATCGGCAATTAAAATAGTATAGAACAGTAGTTCCCAAACTTTTTTGTGCCATCGCCTCCCTGCAGTAATTTACACAACATCATCGCCCCCCGGCACCACAAAAAAATTGAAAAAAAAAGTCAGAAACGAATATATTACAACAGACCAAATAAACAAAAAGACAACTCATGGTTTTTTATCATTTTATCTAAATGTAATACATTTTTCAAACCTTTTAAAGTGCAATAGCAAAAGAATACTTGAAAAAAAAAACTTCGGGAATTAAATGAAACGCAAAGTACACGAAAAAGGTTTGAAGAAAAATGCGAGATGCAATATTTCTGCGTTTCTCAAAATTCTGAAGCACATTGTTTAATTTGTCACATTTCCAATAGTACAATAAAAGAATACAATATAAGTAGACATTATCAAAATAAGCTCAGCAGTCAATATGAAAAATTTGAAGATCAACTTCGAACAGAAAAGTTTTTATGTGTTTGTAAATTATTATAATAATTATACAACTACCTAGTTACTAAAAATCAATATCAATCATAACTCGGTCCTATGCCACGTAATGGTAGGAAATAACGCGGAAAATGTCAGGTCCGAAAAGTCAGTCATTTGTTTGTTTACTGATCTATACATGAAATGATAAACGTAATATCTTTGCATTACTGAAATTAATCGAATATTCTCAACGATCCAGATTAACCGATGATCATGTCACCTCGTTAATTAGAGATGGTACTGTGAAATCATTTCCCCCTGATATTAGTAAGCTGGTGGCACAAAAGAATTGCCAAACGTCAGGACATATGAAATGAAAAAGATTGAGTTTATTCTGTAGTATGTTTGTAAATTTCAGGTCTAAATATTTAGATTGAGTCGTTTTTAGTGTATGCATTATTTTTTCCTTATCAAAACTTTGTTCGAAAATGTTTTGGATAGTTGTACATAAAAATTTATGATTTTTTGTAATAAATACAGTAAATTGCAATAAAAGTGAAATGCAAAAATTAATATGTAAATGGGATTTGAAATTCAAGAAAATAACAAAACTAGAAAGTGGAACAAAAACACGGCAACAGCAATGTAAGCCAGCAATGTTACTACGTCGATTAAATGCTGAAAATAATTTAGTGCAATAAACTGTGAAAATAACAAACTAAGAAACAGCAGGAAGACAGATTCACTGAATGCAATACTAGTTATCATTAATTTATTTGCCTTAAGCAGATTGTTTACTCAACTGATAGGGTTTGTTTTACCCAATACAGTATTTGCTAATTTAATAAAATATGTTGTCAACCTGCCTGGTGCGTTGGTCGTAAACTTCAGGAACCCATTTCTACAGCTGCAATAACCATTTCTACCACTTTATTGTTTCTATCATATTCTATTTCGTCGTTTTTCGTGAGATATATTTGTCTATGTCGTACTTTGTGCATGTAGACTGGGTATTTCACCGACTGCAAAAGACTTCAATCAAGATCAAAGTTTCCGAGTTGTTAATTTCGAGAAACCTGACAGGTTATAAGATTAAGAAAATAAAGAGCCAAAGGGGTCACCGCCCGACACGTTCTGACGTTATACACTTATAGGCTTCTTGTAAAGACTCATCACAAAGTGGCCTATATTCTGAAATATGGTTCCATTATCTTTGAACCCACGTACATTTGCACCCGTAATTTGAACCCAGGACAATTGCACCTGCATACTATTGCACCTATGGACATTTGCACCTACGGGACATTTGAACCCATACATTTCCACCCATGGATTTTAGCACCCGCATATAGATTGAACCCGCGGACATTTGAACCCATGTACATTTGCACCCGCGTACATTTGAACTCATGTCGATTTGCACCCGCATATAGATTGGACCTATGTACATTTGCACCCTGGAGATTTGTACCCGTGTACAGTTCAACCCATGAACATTTGCACCTGCGTACATTTGAACCCATGTACATTTGCACCCTGGACATTTACACCCCCCTGCCCCCCCCCCCCCCCCCATGTACATTTGCACCCTGGACATCTACACCCGCATACATTTGAACCCGCATACATTTGCACCCGCGTACTTTTACACCCACGTACAATTGCACCCACAGACATTTGCATCCATGAACATCTATACCCATGGGCATTTGCATTCACGGATATTAGCGTACTGTATTTACATATACACCCTTATCCTTCCATTCTATATAGGGTACACTCAGAATTCTTTCTCCCAATACATACGTTGCGAAAACAATCACTATAACCATGGAATTCTTGATTATATACTCGAAAGCTTTTTAAAACTATTTTTTGGTCGTATATATTTATATTATACTTCGTCTGTCATTTTCGTTGCAATTGTCAATATTATAAGACTCAATCGACAAAATGTTCTACGGTGGAATGCGAGCCAAAATTGGGAGTATGATTTGTGTTTTAAACGGTCAACAACTCTTGAAGTGGGCAGGGGTGCCAATCGAGCAAGGATTTTAATTGATGTGTTAGTTCCATCCCGCACAAAGTTTTTCCTCGCATCAATGCCCTTTTTCCCTCGCTGACAATTCCAAACTGTTTCTTTAGGACGTTGCCGCTGCGAAGATGACAAGTCCTTTTGCGAAAATAAGTTGGAAACATGGCGCTTACATTTTTCAAGACCTCAAGAGGAAACGGCTTACTGATCTACAAAGGCCGCGAATATTGTAAGCGAAATGATCGGGTTTCAGAAGAACTAGGATATCACAGTCATTCTGGCGACAGCATTAACACGGAAGTTGGGATCGTTCGTGCACCATTAAAACAAACAGCATCAACACTATCGAATACATAGACAAGATTTATATTTAAGTATTGAATAACAGATCAACAGATGTACTCATGCGCTTGCTAAGCAATTCGACTCTGGAGGCAAGTATACAAAGAGTGTAGGGCGTCAGAAAAAATGTTCTAGAAAAAGTATTAGCTTTAATATTTCGAGCAAATATTCAGATATCATTTTGCATACAGGCCTGGAGGATCGTCATCGGATAATTGCCATTGGAGATCGATCACTACTTGCACATCTAGATGGTGACACATATCTTAGCGACGGTTCATTTGATGTGAGGCCCAATATATTCTTCCAGTTGTATACAATTCACTGTAGAGTGAGAGCATCCTATCCCCTCTGCGTATATTTCCTATTAGGAGACAAGAGACATACGTTCAGATGTTGAAAGTGTTAAAAATCATTTTCCCAAATGCTAACCCGACGACCAAAATCATTGTTGATTTGAGATAGCAGCTATCAATGCATTTCATGCACAATTTCCACGGGCCGAAATTATTTTAACCTGTCACAAGCTATAATTCGAAAAGTTGGTTCTATCGGATTAAAAGAGAAGTTTGAATGTCTACCCTCTTTCAATCTGAAAATTAAAAGTTTGGCGGCTCTGGACTTTGTTCCCATTAGCGAGGCTGCCAAAGTCTTCATCTTGCTTTCCGACACCTTCGAATATTCGCCCGAATGCAATCAAGTTTTGCAATATTCCGAATCTACCTAAATTCGTGGACCTAAGTGGGTTCACGTCCAAGAGAAGCAAAAGTTTCCCCTCGATTGTGGAACTATGTTGAGAATATTGAAATGATGCCTTCGGCCCTAAGAACAACAAACGCTGTAGGATTTCACAACGCATTACAAGAAATGTCCCGGTGCGAATATCCGACTATATGGGGTTTGCTGAATGGCCTACGGCCCTATAAGAAAAGACATTGCAGTCCACAAACTGACCGCGCCAAATGCTCATGTAAGAGTTACGGCCCACCGAAGATTAAAGTATGTACAACTTGCTGTTATCTCCACTCAATAGCTCAAATGCAGTCTCTTTGATTATGACTTTGATCGTGATATCGTGAAATTCGTTTATCGTCAGTATTCCGATTTGTTGTTTTAACTATTGTATATAATATCATAATTAATAAATTCCTATTTTGTAAAACGTCCATAGCTACTATATCTCAAATCGCCTTGATCGCTCATTTGACACACACAGGTAAGCTAAGCATCCATGACTGATAAATTTATTGGGATATTAAAATAAATGTAATCCGCAACCTATGACGTCGTTTGTAAATTGCAATATCGTATTTGGTAGACCCTATTTGCTGAATATGTTCGATCTACTCTAAATAGCGTAAACATCAAGAACCATTTTGGCCACGATAATCCTTTGACTTTTAAAATTTCTTCGCTTTCGAATATTCAACAAATTTGCATGACTTACGATTTCTATGCATAATTTTATTCTGACATTCTAATGAAACAATACTTCAATAAAACTGGCATTTGGCTATGAACATGTTGTTACAAAAATGGCATAGTTTCAATATCTTAATTCCATATTTTGTAAGAAACAATGAATCTGTACGGTTATTAATTTATATACAGAAAATAGTATTCAATTTATTGACTGGTTTCAAAAAAAATGGCGAAACCAGATTTGAGACAACACTCATTTTCAACAGTATAGCGTGGTCGTGTATGCCTACATATTACAATTTTTTTAGTAATTTTGTAAACATGCTAGCAATAAAAACATGAATTGGCCATAGAGCTCCAAAATCTCACGCTGGGCATGATTCCATAGTAGGCTCTGTCAGAACGAAAATTTCAGAACAAATTTATAGGAGTTGACCGCTAAAAATATTATTGTGAACCACAATGTGAAGCTAGTTTTCGTAAGGCCCTCATTTAAGACTTAATGGGTCTGTGAATTTTGGAGAATAAACAGCGATAAGATATTTGTTCCATATTAGCCGAGGTTTCAGGTAATTTCCTCAACGAAATTCCGCTTTCTAGGTCATCGTCTGTTTTGGAGATCACGGCTAACGGACGAGATAAAGATTTATGAATAAATGTCAATATAAAAAAAATAGCAAAAGGAAAACGACCTTGGCAAAACAATGTTGTTTATATCGTTAAAGGGCGCCTATCACTCGGAGTACAACGACACTCAAAAATGGCTTGTTTCGTAGAAGCGGGTAAATGCTAAATGCATACCAAAACTAACTACAAGTGAAACAGGGTGGTAAGTCATGAAAACTCACCCAGGACATTTGAACCTCCATACGTTTGCAGCCACCGACATTTGCACCTATGGATTTTAGCACCTTTGAACCCATACATCTCCACCCACGGATTTTAGCACCCGCATATAGGTTGAACCCGTGGACATTTAAACCTATGTACAATTGCACCCGCGTACATTTGAACCCATGTACATTTGAACCCACGAACATTTGCACCCGCGGACATTTGAACCCATGTGCATTTGCACCCTCGAACATTTGAACTGACGTACATTTGAACCCGCACCCATGCATATTTAAACCACGTAGATTTTCACAAAAAATGTTTGCCCCAACGGCAATTTCCAGTCGCAATTAATATTTCACTGAAGTTCTTGCAGTAGCAGTAGCAGATGACTAGCTACATGAGGAGACCAGTCATGCAATTGGCCCGGTACTAGAAATATCTGAAGTCAGAGATTAACCAAGTTTCAGCAGCAGCAGCGCAGTTGACATCATGGACGCAACCGTAAATATATGACGCAACGTCGGTCGTGAATGAAGAGTCTGCTTCCACCAGGGGATGTAGTCAACTGGACCAATATATTCGAGAGCCAGTGATGAGTCGAGCTTTGCTTCACTGCAATCTAAGACTGTTGTTAGATTTATTTAAATGTTCCCATTTGAGCTGGCATTAAATTCTTTTTTTATAAGCGCGAGCACTGTTCGCTTGCTCAAAGTGAATTTCTATGCTTAGATAAAATTGTAACCGACTGCGTCATTTATTTTGTGGCCGTGGTTAACTCTTTGAACTCTGAATCCCCAGAACGACGCTACTCTCTCACCCTGACCTCCCACGCCGTCGCATCGATTTGACCGTTAAAAAATTGTAATATCTCTAATTTTAAATCAACATAACTTCTAAACCATTAGATATCAGATGGTCTGTAATATGTCACATAAAATCTTATCTAGTCTTTTATCTTTAACTGGCAATATTTTTTACGAGATGTTTTGATGAGATGTGTAAGTCTATTTTTAGTCCCATGTACTAATTTTTTATATGCTTTTTAATTTTGCCAATTTTCATAAGATGATCACAATATTTTATCTCAATTTTAAAATTATATTTAGTCCTGTAGATTATCTTTCACACGATGTAAAACTTGTCTAAATATAATATATGGTTCGCGAGATATGAGGTTTCAAAGTTGCATACCTTTTACGGGACTTAAAGCGGCTTTCAGCGTCAGAAGACTTTCTCGGGAAAGCCGCTATAGCGGCTTTCAGGGTTCAAAGAGTTAAGTTTCTTTAAACCTTGCCTCTTGGTGTCGAATACTGAGTGTCCTCATTTATTAATTATTGCCAGTGAAACTTATTTTGTCAGTGCTGCAAGCACGGCGCAGGTCTGCATGTTTTCCATAGAAATTCTTTTAATCAAAAGTGACTTCTATAAACTTTTTATTGACTGCCTTGTTCTTTTTAGCGCAATTTTCCCAAACATTGCCTCCCGCGCCTTCAGTTATTGGTTGTGAACCTTTTTTTATCAATGCTGCAGCACTCTGTACTGTTCACCTTGTTTTCGATATTTCTGTTTAATTTATTGATCGAAAGTGATAAATATCAGATTTCGGCCCCTAGTTTGTCGATATATATATCGGTGCCTGAAATGGCAATATGGGTCGACCACTAGCAAGTATATACGAGGACTAGCGAGTATGTTAGAACGCCTCAACTTGTCATATTGTCTTAATGATACATTGAAAAATCTTGCGAACCAAATAACTAGCGGCTGACAAAGTCGAATATTTTTATAGAAAAATTGTAATGAATAGCGTTTAGTTCTAATGTACATTGAGCCCAGGTCGCGTTGAGCCCAGGTCGCCATGGGCTAGAAGACAGATTTGGTAGATTTTGTACTAATCACCGCATGTGAGATTACTCCAGCATCCGACACCTTCATGTCGGTAAACTATCTTTCTGTCAACTCCATTTTTCAAGAATTACTCCCTGTGCCGCGGCGAAGATCGGATTTTTTTTCCTTCGTTGCAAAACTCTGCGTTCATTCGATAATGTACATGCGCAAAAGTTAATATGGTATCGCAATTCGCAACCCAAAACTAGGTGTTCGGAAGACATAAGTTATTCGATTTACAACTATCTTTTGGAAACACAGCTGAAAACTGACAAATAACACGCAAAACCACGAAAATGAGGCAATATTTATAGCCATGCTTAGAAATCTGTTCGAGCGGAAGAAAGTGTCTGAGCGGCTGTACAAATTGCAATTGTTACGTCATTGTTGACTTATTGCTGATTGTTCATTCTTACGGACATAAAAAGGTAACCAATGCTCGGGGAACATCCATATCCTTCTAGCAAAAAATACGATACTGAAATTCTCAAACCAATTGGTCCAGTGGTTAATGAGTAAATCTATTTTTGCACATGAAGAAGAAAAGCAATGGATATGATTTACATATTTATCCCGGGGTTAGGGTTGCCAACTATGAAAAGTTTCAATAAAGTACACATAGATTACCGTCATCATTTATTTTGTAACTTGCAGGAAAGAACAATATCAAACTATATGAAATAAAAATCATATACAAGCTAAAAATATATATTAAAAAAATCTTCACGTGTTTTTCATTTAATGTTTATTCAACATCGACCCAAACAAGCTCTAATTTTGTTGCATAAGTATGTTATTCTTAAAGTTATATTTCTTCCGACTCTTTGCTGACTTCAGCGATTGTGGATTACGTTTTATATTTTCCGAAAATTCACGACACGTGTCTTTCAAGTTAAAGTATAATAAAAGCTCACTTTTCATTAGTTGTATGGAGCTTAGACAAAAACAGTATTGTTGGATTGTGGACGTCATAGAGACCAATTATACGTAGAATTTTCAGTTATTGAACTAAAATAATTTACTGAAATATGCAACTGGTGTTGCCATTTTCGGAAAATTAATGTAAAATATTTGAAATGTTAATAAAATTGGTATTTCTTTGGCTATTTGAGCCGGACCAAAGCGAAATTAAAAAGAATAATTTAAAGCTTGCAAATACATAAACGGAAGCGATTTTTTAATAAGGAACAATATCAAACACAGTACTATAACAAGCGGGCAAAACGACGTTGGGAAGAATAAAGGACAATTAGCCTATTTTCTAAATGCTAAAAAGGACAAGAACCAAAAACCTCAATTAAAGGATTGTCATTTGAAATACGATTGACAACCATACGGGAGGGAGAGGAAGAACGGTCTCATCATATGGCGAACCCTCGGTTACCAGCCCATGTCGGATATGGGATTATTTAGCCAGTTACTTGTTTCGGATGCATTGTCTTGATTGTGAAGGAAGCCGTATCCGAACAGCGGTCACGTGAACCACCTAGCAGTTTTTGTAGTTATCAATATTGAAAACTAGGCCTCATATTAATAAGATTTCGGGAAAATTAACAATGCCTGTATCATTTTGTTGGGGAGATCTTATTCGGACTGATGAGAGGCATTCTTATACGGGCGTAGAGATAACATTTGACCCAGCATTATTGCGAGATACTGACATGGCAGTTGTTCATGCTGCTCAATAGTGTTGTGCGGCCAACTTCATGTACTTGCGGGCCAAATATACACATTTCCGGTAGCGCGGGCCGCAATATTTCTATTTCCGCCTTCGAACAATCGCCACATTAATTGAACTTCCCTTATTATCAATGTGAAAGATGGTGTTTTTATGGCAACTTGTCGTCCAAACTTCAAATGATGATCTGATAGGCAAGTACGAAATTTATTCTAAGTGTAATGCATTTTAGATAAAGCTGCTCAAGGCCATATATTCTTCCGACCGTGCACATTACACCTTTTTCACCAGCGCACAGATGAGCTGTGGCGCAATCCCGGGTCGAATTTTCGACGACTTGTTCCGTAACGAGTTCAACATTAAAACCCTCAACGACTGCGATATCGAGCGAACCGGTTTTGAAATGCGCAAGGAAAAAAAAAAAAAAAAAGAAGAAAAATATTTTTCCGTCCAAGCACTTTGGAATGCTCGACCATCGTCGCTCCGTTTCCCAGACATTTCCAATTTTTAAAAAATCAAAATTAACTCGAACGATATACAACCAACGCTACTTATTACTAAACAAGCACCGTACATCAGCACTTGTTACCACATAAATCCGTGTAGAGACAATAATAAATTTGGAATCATATTTGGTTTATGTATTGAATGTCGGGTCGTTCGAGGGCCGCAACAAATTAGCTCACGGTTCGCAGTTTTGCCGATTCCTGGTGTTGTGTTTGTCTGGTTTAGTGTTGTGTTGAGTGCTGTTTTTTAGTCGATGGGTTTGTGGTTAGATTGTAGAGGTTTTATTACGGCCTTTTTCGTTTTTGTGTCACCTCTCTGCGGACCGGCAGTAACCTTTCCGCGGACCGGTGGTTGCCGACCACTGATCTAGCCCACATGACAATCAAATTCACAACCGTCACGAGTTCTATATGAGCAACTTTCGGACAGAGCATTTATTGGAAGTGCACATGACATTAAATAAAAGGCAAAATGAAAATATAGCACACGCACCAATATCTAGCAAAGAGTTTATTGATTTTAGGACGAACAAAGTAATGGTTCGTTCCATCATCATAAATTTGGTTCTTAGTCAAAGCCAAAAGTGTTATGATAATAGAAATTCCAGTTGAAATGTGGATCAATCTGTAAGGGATAAAAGTGCTGCAGGCCTGTGAGCTTCTAGAAATTGAATATTAGTAACATCCAAATCATATTTGATTTTAGGAAATGAACAACTAAATAAATCATGTAAAATAACTGCATTCGAGGGAAACTGCTGAGTAAAGTTGGAGTTTGAGTAATAATCTAAAATGCAACAATATGAACAAAATTATGACTGACGAAGGTGGCACACTTCACACACACTTCACTTGATGGCACATAATATTGTTACATACATAAACTGCATCTATACAGCATTCATTTTTCCAGTGCAATGACAAAAAAAAAGTATGAAACTCTTTGCATTATGATAAATTACTGTAGGATCCATTTTAAATACAAATGTGTTATTGTGAAAGAAGCAATGCACCAGATTTTTTCTGAAGAGTAAGACCTTGCAATGAACCATGCACATCAATGGAGAATCCAAAAATAGTTTTCTATACAATGAGTCATTCTTACAAATATCGCTGTATTTTCACTTGCTTTATTCAAATACAGAAATGTGTTGTTACAATGTATGCATTGTAGACCTACAGGGTGAATATAGAACACAATATCATGTGAGATATCCTTCTTGAAACTTGCAAACTATACAGATTAAGAAAAACAGTTGCATTGAATAAAAAAATTAGTGCATATAAAATTATGACAAATTATTGAAGAATGAACTGGTCAGGATAAAATAAAAAATTACTTATATATGAAGAATAATACTGTTGCAAATAAGCCGGTTTGAAGATTTTAAGGATTTTTTATGAAAAATTCGAATATCAAAAACAAAACTTGATACAAAAATACTTGTATAATATAGAAAAGCAAATATATATTTCATTGCCTATCAAATGGTATAGAGAACTGGGAACAGTGTTTTTTGAGATAAACTGTTTACTATTAGAGAATTGTTGAAAGTAAAAAATACCGTAATGTGGGGAATAATCACATGTAGCCTATGCTCATTTTAAAATTATGCATGTATCGCTAGAAATGGCATTTATGGTAATAATAACCTTGGAAATGGGGTAAAATTTGAATATATAGTAGAACATTCACCATTAGACAGTATACCCCCCTAAATCTGAGGAAATTTGCACAAACAGTGTGGTGATAGTGTTAAGCACATAACCCTTCGTAAAATATAGTAATGTTCAAACTTTTTTTTTGTATTGCACCAATCCATTTATTATTACAATGCATGGCAGTCCATCATTGCAATAAAATATGTTTATTCATGCTGATACTCCAGAGGTACTGGTGGATAGTAGTCCAACATTTTTCATTATTTCCTTCATAATTGGAACGAGTTGATCAAAACTTGGTCTTTGATCAGCTTCATACGTCCAACAGTACAGCATGAGATCATATACATCTGGAGGACAAGCTATGGGACAATCAAGCCTTTCATTTCTTTCCAACATTTCTAATATTTCCCGACCCTTCATTCCACGATATGGACGACTACCATAAGAAAAGGCTTCCCAAAGTGTGACACCGTAACTCCACACATCACATTTTGTGGTGAATTTATAATAACACAATGCCTCAGGGGAATACCATTTAAGTGGCCAGCTTCCTGGTCGGGCCGAGCGATAATAATTTTCGGACTCTTTCAAGACCTTTGACATTCCAAAATCCGAAACTTTTGCAAAATTCTCTGATACGAGGAGTACATTTCTTAAGGCCAAGTCCCGATGCACGATATTCTTGCTGGCTAAATAAGCCATACCGTGTAGTACTTGATTTACTATGTTTAAAATCTTGGATTCAGGAAAGGAAGTTTCATTGTGACGCTTCAAGAATTTTTTAAAAGTACCTATAGGAGCAAGTTCTAGTAACATCATAAGATCTGTGTCAGTATCACACACAGCAATCAATCGCATGATGTTCGGATGATCAAGATCTTGCATGAGAGCAGCTTCTTCCAGCAGCTGCTGCTTATTTGTCACAACATCAGTACCTTTGAGAAATTTTATAGCACAAGTCACTGCTTCTCCTGAAATTTTACATCTACCCAAGCAAACTGATCCAAAATGGCCTTTTCCCAATTCTTCATAAACTGAAATATCAGATTCCTTTACGTAGAGGTCTTTGGCCACACCCGATCCATCTTTTCCCGCACAATTTTGATAAATACTATTGAAGCCAGGACAATCTTCTGGCATGTTTGTGGAAGCCAATGTAAACTCTTTCAACCAACTTTTTGCTTTAGTTCGTCTTATATCCCATTCCTCCTTTGGATTAGTCATTGCTGTATCGTGTTGTGATCTATCAGGATCCCATGTCATATCAAAGCTACCATCTGGTAAATAGTTGTTTAATTGAGGGGATAAGCCAGAAAATCTATTTGCTGTTGCCGGATTTATTGAATTACGTACCGATGGAACTCCTGTTCTTTTTTTCTCACCAAATGACTTTGGACAAGCAGCTGCAAGCTGGCACTGAATGCCCGTTACAGATGGAGGATTTGCTCTATGAAAACTGACAAGATCTTCCATTGAAGGAAATTCTCTCTTTTTTCCAGAAATGCAAAAGTGACCAGTTGCAGGTATTTGGTTAATAATGTAACGGTGAACTCTTCCAGAATTCACGGCACTGAGGACATACATATTTGTATCCTTCCGACGCACAAGGAAAATCCCATCGCTGCGATTCAAACGATATCCCTGGGATAACCTTCGGGAGTCTTCCTCTCTTGTGATGTCATTGTGAAACCAATCAGTTTCCAGTACATATGCAGAAGCGCCAGTGAGGTTTTTAAATACAGGATTTCGCAGCTGAACTTTGAGGCCACCTTGCATTGCCATGTAATGTTCACATACTTCCCACGGATTAGGAAAGGGTGTACCATTATTTACAGAGTACATTGTTCGACCATCACGCTGAATTGGGTCAATACTGTAATGGAGGCAGTCACCCCTATACGATATAGATATCACGTAACTGTCATTGCGTCTCAAACTTTTGCGAAGTAAGAATGTTCCATCCTCTCGGTGTTTGAGAAGATTTTCTGTTTCCTCACGAGGAAGAGTACTGTGATAATAATGCTTCTGTGCTAAAACTTCTTCAGTTGAATCCATAATTTCATCTCTATGGTATAAACTGTATTAGTTACAAACCAAACCAAAGGACCAAAACAAACCTATTGACCCAGAGATTCTGCAAAACAAATTTGGTATATCTTTGATTAGGAAGCTCACCACCTCTCAGCCTCTAGCTCTAATTACCCTGCATGAGTTTGGATCCCATGGGCAGGTAGAGAAGAATAATGGCTGAATGGGGACTCGTGTAGTTTCGTACATCAAGTACTTCTAGTGGGCGAAGCATGACGATTTTTGCACATGTCAATCATATCCCCCACCTGACTACGGCATCCAAAATAGGGTCACTATGATTTAGATTTATAAAGTCATTACTGCATTAAGAATAACCAATTTCTGAACTTACAACAAATAAGACCGGCAAATAAAACTCAAATCTCTAGGTCTGCATGAAGTAGAATAAAATAAGAGAATAAAGTGCTTTATCTTAAGATTGCCTCCAAAGACTGAAAGATGAGTTTGGATCAGCTGTTTCTTACAAGATTGGGTTTACTGGTTCAATACAAGTCTGCACGTGCATGTCCGATACCAAAGTACCCCCAGGGGGGCCAGCAGACATCTTCCCCGTTTATTTTTTAATAGATAAAGTTAATTAGCTGTACATTTTCATCATAATAGTAATATTGATACAGATAGATAGATAGATAGATAGATAGATAGTTAATTTCGAAAACTCCATAACAAACCTAAATTTAAAATGGAGAATTCTGGAGGGCAAGCAAAACCTGCAAAAAAGTTTAAAACATGAAGTATCTCATGTGCCTGCCCACCAGCACGCACACAAAAACACAAGCCCAATTAAATGAAGCTTGGGCCAAACTTAAAAAGCAAAATACACGATAGTAATAAACTTTCGGGCTGTTGTACTCTCTTTCAACAATTACGTTGATAATGACCAATACCTACAACCTCATGCAAAGATAATGTGGGGAGTGGAATGTAATAAATTTGCGACGATAGTCATACTCATGAAGCCATGAAAGCTTTGGGAAAAACCAAGCCACGAAAAACCACACTGATTGCTAGATTGGGCATTGCGGAAAAGGTGATAAGTGGTTTCATATACAAACAAACGCAAAACCACGGCGGCAAATTCGGTGTGCGGACACTCATAAAAGCAATTATTAGGAAAAACACTAATCACACGTGAGCAGGTCTGTAGCCTAATTGATACATTGACGTGGCCAACATTGTTAAAACAGTACCGGTATACACACAGAGAGAACAAATCAAAAATATGCTACTAAATGAATGTTTAAAAATGTTACACTGTAAGTTACACTGCAAACTATTTACACATATATAGTTGAATACTCAGTATTCAAGCGGAATTCAAACAGTGATATAAAACATAACTTATTCACCAATTCCATGGTCTAGTAACATGTATTCCATTTGAAGATTCAATCCATTGATTCATCCAGCTTTCACCAAGGTTACCCCAGCCCACATGACCAGTAAAGTCTCATAAATATACATCTACAATGCTTAAAGATTTAACACGACGCATAGAACAGTAGAATGCGCGACGGAAAATAGGGAAGCTAGTCGTAAGGCAGTTGCCAGGTTTACGCCGAAACTTTAGTGCATTCACTATTCCACCCAAAAAGTCTGTATTTTCCATTTATAGGCCCCACCAATGACTTATATATGTCATTGGCCCCAATTAAAAATAAAATATTCTAACAGAACATATTATAAAGTCATTTCGAACCAAGTTTTATATAAATTGTAAGTCTGGAACATGTAATAATATCTTGTCAAGCATGGTCTTGTATATCTTGTCAAATTAACAAGCGAGACAGCGAGTTCATCTCTGGCCTCACTTTCAAGTAAGATATTCTAAATAACATATTGTGAAGTTATTCCGAACCAATGAGCATGTATATATGCTCATTGCTTGGATCAAGTTTCATAAAATTGGTATGTCGAGAACATGTCATGAATTCCTGTCAAGCATGGCCCAAATAAGAATTTACAACCAAATTTATAAATATCGGTACTCCATCCAAATGTTTGTACTTTCCATTAGCCGGCCCCACCTTTAAGTAAGATATACTAAAAGAATATATTGTGTAGTCATTTTGAATCGTGTTTTGAAAATTTTGAAATGTCGAGAACAGATCATAATTTAATTGAAAATACTCGGTCAGACGGGCATTGTTTCATGCTCGTTAAGTAGTATAAGTTTATTTCGACTCCATATTAACAATACATTTGACAGATAAAAACAAATAAATAAAAACTGATTATGAAATCAGGGGAGCAAACGAAACCTTAGATAAGGTTTATAACGTACAAAATATAAGATGGAAGGTTTTTCCAAGAAGAAGTGGTACGTGTTTACTCACCTAAAATTATAAAGTTATTTCACACATGCTCACATGCACCCACCAGCCACACACGCACAACCACTGAAAAGTTATTTAAGTAAGAATAAAACGCGATAAATTTAGGGTATACTATACAGTAAACAAAAAAAAAATAAATAAATACTAGAAAAGAAAAAAATTATTTGCCACACCATATTGATATTTTTGTAATGGTTGCCATTGATTAATCGATCTTCTAATCGTTAATTAAAATATAAAAGGAAGATTCTATTGAAAACATATTGTCAAGCTGATTATGGTTGGAGTCAAATGCCAAGTTGCCCAACCAAAGTTGCCAGAATTGGGTGAATGAAGAGGTAGGCGAGACCATTTCATTCCCCAAATTAGAGCCTATTACTGCCAAATTATAGTCCAGATTGTAATAAGTAATTAAAGTTACCGGTAACAGTAAAATTACTATAATTAAGTAAAGTAGGATATAGAAATAAATTGGTTACAAAGGGTGAAAGTGAGGTTTTCCATTCTTGGGTATTGATTTCAGACAAGGATATAGGAATAAGGTTGGTATTTCACAGGATATCGGAGTCTTTTTTTTTTATTTTTTTATTATGTGTTTTACTTCATTTAATCACTTTGAAGTAACCTGAAAAACAAAAAATAAAACTGCGAGTAGATGTTTCAATGATTAGGTGAAGGGGAACGCTCTGAACTTTTTATTACAGGCAAAAAATAATTGTTTAATTAAATGGGATGTATTGTCATTATATAGCGATGGATAGATGATCTATGATGACATTCTGCTTTGGACAGAGAAAAATTTATCACACCATGCAAAAAGCACACAAAATTTTACTATCTATACCTTGGCCAACAAGTCAACTCAAACACCAATACCATGCCTTAACTTAAATGCATGCATACATAAATGATATAAAAACCACATCCAATTACAATGACCCACAGCAAATTAAAATCTGAAGGGGAGAATCCAACATAGCTCTACTACTCGCCTAGTTGCAATAATTAGTAACCTTGCAGGAACTATATTATACTATCTACAACCCTTATACTACCACTCAAACATAAGACCAAGCGTGTATGATAAGGACATCACAGCTAGAAAAAGATAAAAACACGAGCGTGAAGTGGTAGAATGTGTGCAGTTATTTAAAGAAAATATCATCCGGGTATGTCAGCTACCTATATATTAAAAAAAATATACTCATGCATGTCACAATACCATTTCTTTGGTGCTGGACTAGTTCTGTCCAAGTCATGGCAAGATATAACAATATTATTATAGCTGTTCAACATTTTCATTAAAACAATAATGTGCAAGTGTGGAGTGTCCCAAGTTTTTGTCATCGAATACCACCAGTAGTAATATTTAATATTTGGAAACTAAATGAGACTTGACTTGTTTTTGAAAAGATTTTTTGGACTTTAACGTCTTCAAATTTAAGGGAAGAGAATTCCAAAGTTTGGATCCAGTAAAAGACAAGGAATGCTGACTCACGGATTTACTCATGTAAGGTACGAATAAATCAGAACTACTTCTTCGGTTGGAGGTATTTTTGACAAGTATGTCATTAAAGCAATTGGGCAGCGCATTATTATGGAAGTCGTAAGCTAGGGATAATATTTCAAATTTCATCATATCTTCAACCTTAAGTAGATTTAGTGATTTGAAGTAGGGGTCTACACTTTCACGGTTTCTTTTACCAAAAACTATTCTTAAAAAATTATTACAAATACTCTGCAGTTTTGAGACAAGTGTTTTATTACCATGAAGCCAGACTGAACAACAATATCGAATATGGCTAAGTAGTAATGATTGAAACATTGCTAGTAGAGCTGATTGATCAACACACTGGGATACTTTGGCAGAAACTGCTAGGTTTCTTTTTGTTTTACCAATAACATGCATTATTTGTGATTTCCATGACAGATTTTCATCAAAGATAACTCCTAGAAATTTTATTTCTTTTACTCTTTCAATTTCATTGCCATTGAGCAGTAGTTTTTTTGAACAACTCACACTTTTATGCTTGCTTGGATGGAATAATACAAATTTAGTTTTGTTAGCATTAAGAGATAATTTATTAACTAACATCCAGCTATGAATGTTGGTTAGTTCTTGGTTTGCAGCTGTGAATAGATCTTCAAGGTTTTTCCCATGAAGAATCAAGTCAGTGTCATCAGCAAACATGATCGACTCAGAGGATTTCAGACACCTGGACATGTCATTAATGTAAGCTAGAAAAAATAATGGGCCAAGTAAAGATCCTTGTGGAACTCCGTGCTTCATGACACAAATATTTGTAGAGAATGAGTTGTCATATTGCACAATTTGCTTCCTGTCTTGAAGATAGCTCCTGATTCAATTGAATGGGACGCCTCTAATTCCATAGTGATAGAGCTTACTTAAGAGGATGGAATGGTCAATGATGTCAAAAGCTTTTGAGATATCAAGAAATATTCCAATTGCATGTTGTTTGCCGCCTTGGTCAGTTTGTGTACCAAAACATTAGCAGCCATAGCAGTGGAGTGATGCTTGCGGAAACCAAATTGATGCGAGTGGAAAACATTGTTAGTTTCAAAGTAGTTTGACATTCTACTATACATTATTTTTTCAAGAATCTTAGAAAATGATGGTAAAAGACTAATAGGTCTATAGTTTCCAAGATCTGAAACACTACCCTTTTTAAAGAGAGGAAGAACTTTGGATGTCTGACTGACTCAAACTGTAAGCATGGATGCCTTATTTTCAAATAAGTAATAAATAAAATAGTATAACCTACAATTTGTGAGAATATCTATACGTGGATAACAAATCCTTAAAATCCCGAGTTTTTCAGGAAATAATCGCAAAATCGGGATTGAAAAAAACAGTCCAAACCCGGGATTGCGGGATCGAGATTTCCCGGGGTCCCAACTCTACATAGCACGGTACCTGGTTGAAAAATACTCAGTTCGCACGTTCCGTAATTTGACAGTAGGTCTATAATTTAGCGAGGTTTGATAGTAAAATGGAGGCAAACAAACAGCAATATATTATCCAGTTCAAACAGCTCTCCTTCGCCTCGCAGAAACTTCATTAAAACAGCTTTTAACACGTTTAATATATAGGAAAAGACAGCAGCAAATTTCTCATTAAATTGGATTGTCCTTTTCTGCACCGCCTACTTTTGTCCTAATTGCACTCCTTTGATTACATTTTGTGTTCATGACATTTTTGGTTAATTTTAAAGATTCGCCGGTCCGCAAAAATTATTTTGAAATTTTACCGGTCCGCGTACTGAAAAAGGTTGAGAACCACTGATTAGTGGGTTCTAGATATGTTTTACAATCATTCTCCTAACATTGCGGTGTTGACTCGAAGTGAGTTGCTGGAAACGAAGTGGACCCATGGAGAGTTTTATATTAATATGTTGATGTTGTTATTAGTATTCTTGTTGTTGCAGAAAATCGCTTTCCTCTTTAACTATATGCTGCATTTTCATATAATATGATCAAAGATCTTGCCCCAAGCAAAATGCTCCTCTACTACAGCCAATCGAGACATGGAAGAAGCATTATATACATCTACCCGATATAGATGTTGGCGAATCCCTCCTATTGGAGTGACTATCTGCATTTATCTGACCGTGGATTGGCGCGATACATGGAGATTCTTGAGTGTGCAGTAGCAAGAATAGTACAGAAAGATGAGAAGTATATGATTTCATTCTCCTTGAATAATGTGGCATACAAGTTCAAGTAACTGTTATCTCCTTAATGCATATTCATATCCAACTTTATATGTGACTAATTCGAGCAAAATGTAGCCAAAATTTATTTTTAGACAACACCTCCAAGTCTACAGATATACCTGCAGAAGATATATGAACGACTCTTCCGTGTTTGCTTCTGTTCTGTCGCATGGCCCTCTACCTAGCCCAAGAACACCTGTAACTTTGGTGTCATATGCAGACGTGGCAGCTCCATCACAAAAAGATGTCTGTCTGCAACGCAAACCGTTTATACGTCCCTTCGCTTGTCCACAATTATGCTGAAGTGTTTTCGCATGGACGCGAAGCGCATGCACCAGATACGATTGTCAAGATCGTTGTCGCCTGTCTCTATCTCCACCTCTATCTTTCAATGTTCCTGCCGTACGACCCCTAATCCTTCTCCACCAACCGCGCTGACTTTAAGTACATCCTATGTGTGAAGATGTGCCTTTTCATGGGCGTAAAGGGTGTGCACCAGACACAATTGCCAGATCATTGTCGCCTGTTTTCATCCTTCAGAGTTCATGCCTTACTCCTAATCCTTCTCCGCCATCCGCACAAACTTTTAGTCCATTTCATGCAGATGTGCCCATGCATGGACGTAAAGTGCTTGACTCATTACATCTGTGAGATCTTTGTCGTCGGGTTCAATCCCACACGACAACGTTCATGCCTTCCTGACTTGCCCGCATATTATACTTCTAGTATTCAATTTGACGATTCACCAAAACAATTAAAGTGTAAAAATTTGAATTTTGAAAAGAAAAACGACGGGCTACAGCAGACCATGTAAATTAGCTAACATAATAACCAGGTAGGAAGATTTGAAAGAGTTTAGTCAAAATTCGAGTATATTTTTTAATTCGGACGAAACTGATTTTTGTGTCTGTGAACATACAAGTCCAGTACAAGCGCCTGTCAACATTATAGCCTCGAAATATGGCAAAGAGGCGGAATCGAAAAATGACATTATTTATAAGCTGGAGCGCAGCCAGGATTCTCAAGAGGTGGGGATTTGAATCGGAAATTTCCGCGCAACATTCTTTGCGATTATAAAAAACGGATAACGAGATTTCTGTTGCGTAAAATATTCAATGTATGGCCGATGCGAGCATTTAAAGTGTCTCGTCGTAATAATTCAATTGTACTCATAGTTACTCAAGTTTCATTCGAGATTACTATTAGGATTACTAAAATGAAGGAATACTATTCTAAAATAACATAAAATACGTGATAAACTGCCACCTATGAATAAATTGGAGTCGTATTTTTGCGATCTTGGAATTTGTCAAACTTGATTTGTTCTTTTGCACTCGAGATTATTAAGCAAGATATCGCCGTTAAAAAAATCACAAGATCTGGGCAAAATACGACTTCCGAAAATGTCAAAAGGGAAAAGATTCGACCCCTAGTTTATTAATATGTTTGTCAAGTGTCAAATTTACAGCTTTAGTAAGAGTATATATAATTTATCTTTGAAATTTTGATTTATTTATGACTTGCATTAACCCCCTTAAAAAGGTTTAGCCTTTAAATTAAGTTAAGTACTTTTAACTTACTCAGGAATATTTATCGGAAAGCTACAATTTTAACATTTCTTTTGGGGCTCCGCGAATAATGGTCAACCTTTTCAGGGGCTCCGCAACACCAAAAGTTTGAGAACCCCTGTCTTAGAGTAACCATTTGAAATGTATGGTTGTTAGGGTTATTAACAAATCCGGACTGGGCCGATGTCATTAGAAAAGCTATCAAAACTGTGACCCATTATGTTTGTATGCATTTAGATGGCATACTGAAATTCGGGAGACTTGGCTTAACGCGTTTTCGATTGCAGTGGACATTGTGGCTTCTTAGGTTGTAATCGCGAAATTTCTGTAATATCCTATGGAGATGACTATATCACATGTTCTATGTTAGGTATTCAAGAAATAATTAGAGATGTTGTAGAAATCAAGGTAGTGATGAATCGAAAGGTATAGCCTATATTAACAGTCATCGCCTAGACCAGGGGGCGGCATCCTGCTGGCCGGATCCGGCCCACCGAGTAATATATTCCGGCTCGCGACGCATCACTGAATTATAGTAACAAAACAGCTGTTTTGACGATTATAGTCTTTACATAACAGAATTTATTGTAAGACAAGTGTAGACTAAATTATATTATTATCTAACAAGTATATAATTACATAATTCATAATTACTCGTTCAATGAGCCTATACTTTAATTACAATAGACAAATGACAACAAAACGAAGAAAAGTTGATGCTAAGTGCAAAGGGTTGAATGGCACCGAAAATATTCAAAAGAAATTTTTTGAGATAGGATAGGATTCACATATTTATCCCGGGGGAGAGGAGACGATACGGTTTAATCATATGGCGAACCACGGCCTCTCGTCCGGTTACCAGTCTAGGTCGGGTATGGGATTAGTTTGTTTTCGGAAGCATGAACTTGGTGAGGAAATAAAGCTATATTCTTTCTATTCGAGAGTTGTATTCAACTTTCTAAAAATGAGTGTGGCCTGCCAATGACTTGCAACCCTTAATTTTGGCCCGCGAGCGACAAAAAAGTTGCTGACCCCTGGCCTAGACCTCTGACCTTCTCGCCCAATAGAATTGCTCGATTACGATATATTGGATACGAAAATCAGCTCTGGGGCGTCGTCGCGGTGTATGGCGTTGCGATCACCCAACATGATTTTCTAAACTTGGTACATATATATATGTGTGACGTTGACTTCGAAATATTGAGCTCCAATACTAATTCCCGATGGGATTGGTTCACATCGGACATCATGAATACCGCATCACTAATTTGGTCATCGCAGTACCCAAATGCTAATGGCCTTCTAAAAACAACATTTTATACCACAATATCTGGTACAGAAGTCAACGCTCCATTTGAAAAATTCATTTCAATTCTGTTCGTGCATGATAATCACTGGGTGGCTGCGTCAATCATGTTTGCGTTCAATCAAAGTACCATTCGAATTTATGATTGTTCGTACATGAAAAATTTTGTAATGAATAATTATGTATATATATATATATAACTCTATTACGGTAGTTAAACGGACCTGCCATAATTGCAGTACTTGAGCGGACGTCGTTCCCGTGTCCGTATCATTGTTTTTAAATACGTGCTTGGAGAGCGCGAGAGCCGTTGACAACTACGGAGAAAAAGAGTCAACACAATCCTCTCGATAACAGATATAAAATTTTTGTCCGCTTAATTCGTCCACTTAATTCAGACCACCAAATGTTTTAGCCTATTTCGGCACTAAGCCGGACCCCTCTTATATGTCGCTCTGGATGTCTACATAAATGATGTTGCTTTTATTTTAATACGCATATTTAAAGCGTATGACCTCGCTTCAATTTCGTATGGATTCGAACCATTTAGCAATATTTATCACAAAAAATAGCATTTCTTTTTCAATGTTCCGTCTTTCGTGCAAGGGAGATGCACTGTGTTTGGTGTTGGAAATATTCTTCTATATCAAAAAATACTCAAAATGCAACGTGAAGGTAGACAAATCGAAACAATTTGATCCAAACGTGTTATATATTTGAAACTGAGAAATACACAGAGCATATCACAAATGTTCGCCTATTCTAACCCTATGGTGCAACATATAGATTAAACAGATGCTATGTTGTGAGTGTCAAGATATCAATACTAAGTCAAAATTATGGCATTCCAATAATATTGATAAACATTACACAAAATATATCTCAAATATCAACTTATCCGACCACCTAAGGGTGGCATTAAACATTAAAATGAAAATTCTGAAATCATATTGAGAACATTACACGAAGTATATCTCGAATGTCCACCTATCCGGCCACCTAAGTGTGGCATGAAACATTGAAATGAAAATTCCGAAATCGTAATGAGAAACATTACACAAAGTATATCTCAAATGTCCACCTATCCGGCCACCTAAGTGTGGCATACAAGAATCGAAATGAAAATTCTGAAATCATATTGAGGAACATTACACAAAGTATATCTCAAATGTCCACCTATCCGGCCACCTAAGTGTGGCATTAAATATTAAAATGAAATTCTTAAATCGTATTGAGAAACATCATACAAAATATATCTCAAATGTCCACCTATCCGGCCACCTAAGTGTGGCATTAAACATTAAAATGAAAATTCTGAAATCATATTGAGAACATTACACGAAGTATATCTCGAATGTCCACCTATCCGGCCACCTAAGTGTGGCATTCAACATTAAAATGAAAATTCTGAAATCATATTGAGAACATTACACGAAGTATATCTCAAATGTCCACCTATCCGGCCACCTAAGTGTGGCATTAAACATTAAAATGAAACTTCTGAAATCATATTGAGAAACATTACACTAAGTATATCTCAAATGTCCACCTATCCGACCACCTAAGTGTGGCATAAAACAATCAAAATGAAAACTCTTGAAATCATATTGAGAAACATTACACAAAGTATATCTCAAATGTCCACCTATCCGGCCACCTAAGTGTGGCATGAAACATTAAAATGAAAATTCCGAAATCGTAATGAGAAACATTACACAAAGCATATCTCAAATGTCCACCTATCCAGCCACCTAAGTGTGGCATACAAGAATTGAAATGAAAATTCTGAAATCATATTGAGAAACATTACACAAAGTATATCTCAAATGTCCACCTATCCGACCACCTAAGTGTGGCATAAAACAATCGCAATGAAAACTCTGAAATCATATTGAGAAACATTACACAAAGTATATCTCAAATGTCCACCTATCCGACCACCTAAGTGCGGCATAAAACAATCACAATGAAAACTCTGAAATCATATTGAGAAACATTACACAAAGTATATCTCAAATGTCCACCTATCCGGCCACCTAAGTGTGGCATACAAGAATTGAAATGAAAATTCTGAAATCATATTGAGAAACATTACACAAAGTATATCTCAAATGTCCACCTATCCTACCACCTGAGTGTGGCATAAAACAATCACAACGAAAACTCGGAAATCATATTGAGAAACATTACACAAAGTATATCTCAAATGTCCACCTATCCGACCACCTAAGTGGGGCATACAAAAATTGAAATGAAAATTCTGAAATAATATTGAGAAACATTACACAAAATATATATCTCAAATGTCCGCATATCCGACCACCTAAGTGTGGCATACAACTATTGAAACAAAATTCTGGAATCGTATTGAGAAATCTTACACAAAATATATCTCACACACTTAAGTGTGTGAAATTTAACTGAACACGAAATTTCGAATACTAATCATATTTTGATGTTGTGGAAAATTGCTCAAAATTTATCTCTAATGTTCACCTATCCGATAACTTGGGAGTGACAAATATTATAAAACAAAATTTTGAAACCATATTGAAAAACAAAACAGAAAATGAATCGCAAATCGTCATCTACTCAGCTACGTAAGTGTGTCATGTAAATGCAAAATGATATTTTGGAATGGCAATAATATTGAGAAGCGTTCAAAAAAAAATTTCAACCGTCCGACCATTTCAGAAGGTATATAATTAAAACACGAAATTCTGAATAAAATATCGAGAAACATCACACACAACATATCTCAAATGTTCAATTAAGTGACGTTTTCAGTGGGGCCTATAAATGCGAAACGAAATTTTGCCATGTCAACTAAAATGAGAAACATCACACCAATTATAACTCAAATGTCTACCTATCAGGGCGCCTAATTATAGCAGTGATTGATTATACAGTCAACTATACAAGCGATCAAAATGAAATTATTGAACCTCAATATCAATTTAGAATCTTTGCACAATTTATTTAAAATGTTTGCACCAACTCGGAATACAAAAACATGATTGTTATTTTGAATTTATAATTAAATAGTAAAAATGTATGCCAAGTATGTATACGAATGTGGATATGCCCACTCGGTTAAGTTGTTGAGGAGAGACAAGATTATGCTCACTGCCGGTTCATCTTTATGAATTATACAGAGATGTCTTAAAGCTTTACAATAAACTTCTCGCAAGATATACCAATCCGTGCAATTATTTTTCTTTTCGTCGTTTCTTTTCTGGTTCGCGTTTGTTTAGAAGCTTTTTTTTGAATTGAATTACAGCCTTTTTCTTTTCCATATATATATAGTTTTCTTTGGAATCACTTACATTGCTTATTGAAAGTGATTCTGAAGATGGTGCGGTATAGTCTGTTGACTTATCTGAAACTTTGGTCAAAAATACATGCATAAGTCACAGAACATCATCACAGTGTTTTAGTCCAATTCAGAATTACGCTACTCTTGATTGATCGAACAAACGAAATGTTTGAAATGGATAATTGCATTATTACTCAAATAAACCAAAGTTTCTAAACGGTGCACTACAATTATTCGTAGATAGCTGCGCTATTTGTGATGGGCTACAAATGATATTATGATTTGGTTTATTACCATTCATTGGTATCAATTTACGATACTGTATTTAATAAAAAAACAAGCATAGCAAACTCATTTAGTCACCTCCTGGCACAGCTTTCTCCGAATCACTACCCGCATTTCCGTCTGCCAAGTTCTGAAACGTGGGCCATCTCGTTGGAGAGTCACCTAAATGTGAACAAAAAATACAGCCCAGTAAATAACTAGATGAGGATGGTAAAATAACTCAGGGATATGTGCCAAATCACAAAACAAAATTGCTAGCAATGCAATTCTTCAAAACTGTTTTCCGAAGATGAAATATTCTAATCTAATATGAAGCGGTGTATTAGATATTTTTATTTACACCAAGCTATACAAACGTCAACCACTCGCTTCTCGTTTATCCTTCTGTTTCGACAAAAAATTGAATTCATTGAATTTCCACAATCTTCGTTTGTATTTTCATCTGGATTTAGAAATCCTTCTGAATTACACACTCTTACAAACGCAAACCCAGTCGTAGCATTATTTTGATGGTCAGATCAGAACTACGACCAGTAAAAGCATAACAGTATCAGTAGTCTATATTTTGATAATCTGGATTACGTGAAAAATCACAACACCAAAAATATAGTAACCCTAATATTAAAAATCGTTATGACTAATCACCTTATCCGATGAGTGATGATTTCCAGCAGCATTCCTCGGTGACGTTGAAATCTTTGCTTATTATGATTCGGCTTCAACTCACTGGGTAACTGATAACACCTGACACAAAAGACTTGGATCGCTTCTCCAAACACAACTGTTCTATTTTATCTAAATTTCGGCAATCAGGCACTCATGAAGATCCCAATCCTCTCACGGCGCCCAGGTTACTTGCGAACAAAACGGCAAACGTGGTAAAGTTCTCGGCGAACCCGACAGTTTTACTATTGCGACACAAAGCCTCTTTAGTACGGAGTTGTGAATTGAGGTCCTTTTCAGTTTATTGAGCTTATATTGCAAAAAACAGAACGGACGATCTTCATGTTCTGCCTGGTTATTGTATCAAAATTATCAAACCTACTCTCCAAAAATCGTAAAAACATATACCGAAAAATTAAAAGATTTTTGCATAAATAAAATGTCCACTTTATGTACGAAAATTAAACCCGTTGCTTATAAACCAGCAGAACTACTGTCCCATTAAAGTTGGCGAAAATGTGCAATTATTTAAAAAATATTGAAAGAACATAATATTTTTGATACTGTTTTATCAGAGAAAAAGAGATTTCAGCAAAATATCGCAAAACGTTTTAATTGTGGAACGTGAAATAATTAAGCGGACAGGAAAATGTCTACCCAATTTTTCCGTCTACATAACTGTCGCTTTTTTAGCACGGTATGTCTACTTAACTACCGTATTAGATATATAATATATATATATATATATATATATATTGTATACGATTTTCACCAAATTTTAAGATCGACCGAAACCAGAATGAAATAAAGACGAAATTTAGGGATATGCCAATTTTTTTGTAACTGTCGACTGCCCTATACATAAATCAGACTATTATAAAATGCACTTCATGTTTGGAATGGTACCACCCGGAATGTTGCAATACTCCGGTGCCGACAGAAGCAATGGAAGGTTGCAAAATTCAAAGGAGTTGCGAGAAGTGCATTTGAAACTAAAGTTATTTGTTATACTTTTGAATTTTCTGCATCTGTATAACTTCGATTATTTTTCAGATTTGGACTCATGGACATGACATGCAAATGCTCAGTCTGTTTTACTTTTTGACGTATGAGCTAAAGTTAAGTGTTTTCTCCCTCGATCGACGCTAGTTTTAAGATGATGATGATGGTGGCTTACTACTAAAACTAACTAATTACCCCATGCAATAAATGTGTTTTCCCTCAAACCCATATAAAGGTTTTTAAACTCGTTGTGATACTCGTTGTACTTTTGTGCGAAGGGGGGACTAAAATTGTTGACACCTATTTTTTCGAGTCGTAATATGTTTTTGCCAGTTTTCCATAAATTTACGATCGGGCAAGGTCTAAACGAGAATTAATGTATCTTTTCTCATACGAACTTTTTCAAACTCGTTTTATAAACACCTCAATATATTTAATTTTACTGGTCTTGTGTATATGGGGGGGACCGTAATTGTATGACACTTTTTTTTTCCACAAGCGGGCCTGATATTTCTAATGTTTTAAATATTCTATATACAGCGTGAAAATCTTTCATTTTAATAGATTTAGGAAGAAAATTAATTACCCGCAAAACTTAAACAATTCTTCAAACGGTTTTTCAAACTTTTTTCAAGAATGTTATCGTTGAATTGCCTATTTCCTTCAAAGAATTGAAGTGACTCGAGTCACTTCAAGTCTTTGATCTCAAAAACTGCGTACCCAACTAACGCGATGAGACGTTGCATTTGCGAATCCAAAGACCGTCTCATATGCCAGCAAGTGCAGACTGCAGATGTCTCTTGCAACATAAGAATATTTAAATAATTGTCATTGCGGCGCCTGACCATAAACTGATATGCTTTTAATACATGTAAAATATTCAAGTTCTACAATGGGATTGATTGCCTGTTTATGCACAAAATGTAACTGCCTTATTCTCGTCGTCGCCCTCTGATCGTCAGCGGTAATTTCGGTAATGCGTTATGTGAATTGTATTTGACATCTTGTGATTTATTAGGTAATATGATGTACAGACTGGCCCGATAGGGTTGGTAACGTGCCATTCATATACTGCCAAGAATATGCATATAGCGCCAACTAAATATCCATATACAGCCAATGGCATATACATATACAGCCAATTAATATTCAAATACAGTCATTTTGGTGATGTACTTTTACTGCCGAGTCATATGCATATAAACCAATATATAAATAAAACCATCAAAATAGAATAGATTTACCTATTCCTACCGGGAGAGGGAAGCCGATAAGACGGCTCAACCATATGGTCATATATTACTTTTATTATTTTTATATTTTACCATCATATACAACTTTTTTTTTAATATTTTTCCTGGATACTACGGGGCCCGATAGTTAACCCAAAATGTTACTCTTTGAATCCTAAAAGCAACTTTAAAACATATTTCGCGGACCTTATCTTATATTTGGACGGACAAGTTTTACAGCGTGGAAAAGATAACCTCCATGATTAAATATAATTCCAAAATTAACATAAAATATTTCGATTATCCTATGAACATTTTTTGAAAATTCTACAGGAATACATTTGTGTTAGTGTGCAGAAGGACTCTCGAATTGCGTAGTATTGTCATGTTTATTCTCGCTTAGCGGCGACACCACTTTCCACGCTGTAGACGTCTACCTGCTTTTCGTACACAGTCTTTTACTGCCATGGTTTGCCTGTAACTCTAAGCTCATTACTCAACTTTCAACCATTAAAAAACTTTGAAGAATCCAGTTCTCACAACAGAAATTGAATGTGACTCCACACTACATATTTATTCTAAAGTGTCTCGAACCAGACAGGGGTTTATTGAACTGAACACATGTATTGTAGGCTTAGGCCCAGAGCTGTTTGGCCCGAGTATGAACCTCTCATGGCCTGGCTCAAATTTTTGACTGGCTTGGTTCTATATTTTTTGTGGACGGTCTTACTTCCGATCGAATAAGCTACATTACAACGATCCACTGTGACAAAAATCTCGCAAAATAGGGGGTACCGGATTATGTGACTTGGTGTATCAGAGAGCTTGTTTGCAATGTTCAGTCAACGATTAAAAAATCATCTCTTTTAGTGGCTGCGAAAAGAACATATTATGCGACTTGTTATCAAGGTGATGGTATTTTACTATCTATACCTATGCCTGTGTGCTACTGACTCGTGATCTAATGTTTATGATAATTTGATCTGTAACTTAACAATATATAATTGACATTAATGTTGATCAATCAACCCATATAACCATAATTAGTGTTTTGTCGAGGTTTCTTTATTTTTTATTGTTTTATTTTTTCAATGTTCATTGGCCATTTACATTACGTGTGGAATAAATATATACTACCTATATATAGCAGTACCTATATATCGCCGGGCTGAGAACACTTCAATGTTTTACATAATATCACTCACTTGATAAACATTGAGAAAACACAAAAAAAGTTTGAAAACGAATACTATAACTTGTTGTAGCGGAAATATTGGTATCAAAGTACAACACGGAGTTTCTCAATGGGAGAGATCTGCTGGGAGCCACGAGAAAGGCCCAAACTAGGTGTCCTTCGTGATTTCTTGAATCATTTGATTGTTAGCCAGCATAACATTTCGTTGTTGCCTTATTTATTATTAAACATGGCGCAAAATACAACTGGTGAAGAGGTTAGGGGAAGAACAGGGGGCCACAAGTGTTGCGAGTTTTTTAGAGGGGGCCACGGATCAGGAAGGTTTGGAGTCATTTTTCAATCTGAATGTATACTGCCACCGATTCAACCATAATTTCATGATAGTAACTACGAAAGGGGGTGTTCAGTGCCATTTAACATTTAAATTATGTTATAACAACACGAATTAATTAACATTGTCGTGAACTAATGCCAAATGCTTCGAATTTTCGGTATGAATACAAAATTAAAAGTTTGTTAAATTAGCTAGGATAGGACTTACAATTTATCCCGGGGAAAGAAAATCCGAAAAGACGGCTGAAGAGGACTAAGTGTATTGTAATACAAACTTTTAATTTTGTATTCATACTGAAAATTCGAAGCATTTGGCATTAGTTCACGACAATGTTAATTAATTCGTGTTGTTATAACATAATTTAAATGTTAAATGGCACTGAACACCCCCATTCGTAGTTACTATCCTATTGTATTAATTCGATCGTAAAGCCTTATATACGGAGATTTGTAAAATATTACGTGTTATTCGACTTCTGAAGGAGTTGGGTTAGCGATATTCCGTTACGTATATTAAATAGTATGTGTCAAAACAAGGACACGCGCGATAGGACAGCACCCTTCTCTGCATTACGCTGCAGGTGCACCTTTTCTTCAGAGGATTTTTTGTTGCACCCCCAATACGGGACTAGACAAAAATGCTTGTCCCGCCGTCAGTCATATTTCTTGAGCCCAATACTTTCTTAGTACATTACAGCTGAATACCTTCGGCCAGAAATTGGCAATCTTTTAGGAACACCGGTACTGCCAAAAAAACCTTCATAATACTTCGTGAAAGTGACCCTACCATCAGACCACTTCACTCAGACATTGAAAAGAGTGACATTTTACTCGACACGCATGAACAACATGCACAAGTATGAACGTGGATGAAATAAACAAAAGAACTGAACAATAACGTGAAGAAATTTAATCACAATAGCAAAGTCCAAATTTTTGACTTCACTTGGCTTTTTCGACCTTTGCCAAATCCGATTCCGCGTTGGAGGTCGGATGAGATCCATCAGTTTCCTGCAAAAGGAGGCAAATAAAATTACCTATGCAACAGAAGGTGATATGTTACGTGATAAAACCGATATTAAAACTGTGAAAAAATAAATGGTTGCACAGCATATGATATAAGTCATGGTTCGCATATTGATGACAAAAAATAACTTGTTATGAATTTGTATTATAAATTTTAAAAAAGTATCACTTTACCAAATTATTGTTTTCATCAGTCTTCGCCGTCGATTCCGGGGTAACGTTCTCTGAATCATGAGGAACTAAAAAATGAGGAAAAAAGAAGTTTCACCAACTTCCCCCAGACTCTTTGCTGCGTGTTATGACATACGCTAACTCGATATTGCCGATTGGCACAGTTTGTTAGACTTATCATCGTTTAACCCTTCGAAGTGCATTGTCCCACTAGCAATCTCAATTATCATTTACAAAGCTCCCTGATAGATGTAAACTAATACACAAACATGTGCAAACAGCAAAAATCCATATTAACGTTTATAATAGTTTATGGCAGTGGTTAGTGTGAAATTTTGAGCCCCCAAGATATGCACAAATACGGAATGTTGTTAGTGGTTTTATTGTCATAAAATTAAATTATTAATACAAAACTCCACGAACATTTCTTTTAGCAGAAACTTTAAAGTGAGAAGGTCGCGCAATTTTTAGTAGCATGATTTCACTAAGCAAAAAAAGATGTGATACTTTGCACAGATACAATTGAGCAACACTTCCACAAGTGAAACAAAATATACTCAAAAATAAAATAAATTTTGTTGAAAAACAAGTGACCCATGAGGATTTCCAGGCGACCCAGCTTTCTGTAGTTCACAATCAACTGAATTTTGGGCAAAGTATAGACTTACTTGTGCAAATAGTGAAAACGGTGCAAAAAGTGTTAGAAATGACACAGAGAATAAAGGGCCTACATACCTCCCCCAAGGTCTTTTGTTGTTGACGTTTTAGATTCAACATCTGGGGTATCCGACTTCAAGGGTGATATTACAGCAGCATCAGCTATTAGTTTGTCTGTTAGAATTGACAATATTTCACTTTAAATACTACTCATACGAGTCGAAATATATGTAATGAAAACAATTATAAATAATAATTGAGTTATTATATAAAATAAAAAAATACATTCACTCGTAGTCTGAAAAATAAATTTGTAGTCGCATATAATTTTCTTCATCCGGATAAGGGTACATAACCATAACTTAATGAGATCAATGTCTATTTTCTTTTTATGACTTAATGAAACTTTTTTGATTAACAAGAACAGTAAATAAAGAAGCGTTCATTAGTTTTCCTAAATTTATTTAGTATGGTATGAATTAATATTGTCCAATACAATTGCTTTATATTGACATTGTGTTGTGTCGTGAACTCGAAGAATAGACGATGTTTGTAGATATTCAGAATGTATTACAGAAACATACAGTCATCAACTGAAGCATTAACAAAAGAAGAAGCGAGAGAGAAAACAAAGGTCACTCATGCATGAAAATAAAGGGAGCCATAACACAGTATACCACACATTGGTATAAAAAAAAAAACGAAGAGAGCTGATGATAAATTAAGTTTTACCTGCGTGAGATGATGGTGGGGTAAAAAAATTGCTAAACAAGGTTGGAGTGGAGCCTCCCCAAACAACTGGCGCAGATGAATAACGCATCTCAATTGCAGTTGATTTTGCGGAGTCTTTTTGTGATACAGATGGCTGATACTTTTTTTGCAAACTGAAAAAGAAAGTATAGCTTGGGTGGCAGCGTAACGCAGACTTTCTAACAGTAACTTGTGTATACGTAGCACAAGGAAGGTAGGCATCTGAAAATTTTGCAATAGGGGTTAAAAAATGTTGGCTAAGAATAACCAATGATTTGGATGGAGTTGATGATTGCCAGGGGAAAAAATATTTTCAGCAATTGACTGACAAGCTGTTACCAACATGAACTAACATGATTTACCTCGTCATTTGTGTGACTTTATGTTCAGAAGATCCATATTTTGAAGAATAACCTATAACAAAATTTATAGCAATTTATAGTTGCTAGCTATTTTGTAATAAGCAAAAGAAATAGAAATATTTTTCACTAATATTGGTCATGTAATACAGTGCAGAGACATGAAAGACTTGGTATTCTCAACACAATTAATACAGATTAGGGAATGCACAACATAAAAACAAAAACTAAGGTTTGAAATAATTTAGATTCTTGGAATGTTTAATGAAATATCACATATGCTTTAGATCAGGGTCGTCCAACCTTTTTGACCGAAGGGCCACATTTAGTTTACTATTAAGTGCGCGGGCCACTTAACATGGTAGTTATGTTTTAGTTTTGCTACACTGACTACAGGTTAATGAAAAAACAAACAATACCCTCACGCCAAACATTCACAATTATTAGAACAATGAAACTGTTGTTTCCCAACCCCTGATGGGCCGCCATCAGTGGTAATCCCGAAAGTTTTGCCAAAGACAAGCCAAGACGCTTGATCATTTTCATCACAGCTCCCAACAAATCAATGCCTGGAGTCGTGCCCTTAATTGGGACAAGGGCTGAGAGCTTCTCGGTGATTTCAAAATCATCATTAACTCCCCGCATGATTAGCAGTAGACTTTTTGTCAGTGCTTTCGTCAAGAGCCAAGGAATACGATGAAAACTTTTCCGCTTTTGCTCTTTAACACGACGAGAATCGTCTGTCTTGACATGCCTATTTTTGCAAACGCCTTTTTTATTTCCGGACATAAAATATTGGCAACCCGAACAATACATTGCTTAACGAATTCTCAATCTGAGGAAGGCTTGGATTGTTTTGCAGTTATTTCTGCCACAAAGGAGCTCGCTTTTATGTATGTATCGTGATTTTGATGTATGTACGTAGCGACTATGGCACCTTTATGTATCGATATCTCCTCCCAGTTGGTTTCGATTCAAAATGGCACTCATGGCTCGTTTGAAAGGGCTGGCAAAGCGCATTTCAGGAAAATAAACAAATCGTTTGTATCCTTGCATACTACATCACTCGAATAATAGTTATACTCAATTTTTCCGAAAAATAATACAGCAATACAATACAATTTTTCCGAAAAATACAGCGCGGGCCACTTGAAATGCTTCCGCGGGCCATATGGGGCCACGGGTTGGACAACCCTGCTTTAGATCAAGTCCAATTTGATATTAGGATGATTAAACAAGATGCCAATAATAAAGGCCAAGTTGAATATTGATAATATTTTGTCAATTACAAAATATGATTTTAAAAAGATATTTTGTTTCCACAACTTACATACTTATACATCCTTTCAAATTTGGGAAAATCGGTAATGCTCAGAAAAAAATTTAGTATTCAGTAAATGGATCTATCTTTTTCTACTATGCTAATTCCATTTTGCACACATTTTTTTGCTAAAAATCAAAGAAATCAACGGTCTACTCTAGCTAGATGTTACATAAGCATATTTGAGGACAAAATAAAAAAAACGCCAAGAAAACATATCGCCCATTTTTAGAGATATTCACAAATGCTGGCATTTTTGTACCTACAAATATCAAAAAGCTCAGAAATTATCATAAATTGAAATTATAAAAATGAATCAATTACATGTGTGAAATACATATATTAATGAAAATCTCAACCAAAATAATGATGTTGTTATATCAATGCATTCCGTATTAACCAAGATCGCAATGCTATTTCACAGTATAATATTTATTGTTTGAATATTTCATATTACAGTTTGGCCAGAAAGTCACAGTTTAAACTATTCATGGGGTTTTTCTTTATGTACTTATTTCAAATACGAAGCAGCAATTTATTGGTCAATAATAGCAATTCTAGAAATCAATCATACAAGATGTTAAAGCATTGAATGACTAACAACCAATGCAATAAAGGCCAGCCTAGGGATAACCAGTGATATAGATTACAATTTCCATATTAAATTGTTTTCACAGACTCTTTAAAATTGAATGTGGGCATCGTAGTTTACACTCAATGACTACTAAATGCAAATTGCACTGATAACCATATTTCCCCATAGTTCGTCACATCCATTTCAACCCATTTGTGTAATGGGCAACAACGAACATTTCAATATTGCTAACAAAATTATTTGTCTCCATATTTTCAATGCCAACTCGTGGTTAGTCAGGGTAACCATGGTACCATGACAAGCATTGATCGTGCAGTACAACAGAGCATAACCAGGTACATTGCGCATGTTTGATCTACTGAACCAAATGTATACAGTAGTTGAAAGTTACTTACCTGTGCTATTGATTCCAGTTACTTCATTAAGCATATTGCTAACAGACATTGGTTTGCTTATGATTCCCATTTCTCTATTTGTTGTGAATCCTAATTATATTATAACACAAATTTGAATATGAGATACTAATATTGTACAAGTAAAATACTAAAATGATTCATGTTGTGGTTAGCCTGGGAGAAAATAATACAGTGATACCTTGGCAGTCGAACATAATTTTAAGGATCGATGTTCGACTACGGATTTGTTAAAGTATCAAAACTCTTTTTCCAAAAAAAGCAATGGTAATTATTTTTAATCGTTCTTACACATTCCAAAATATTAAAAATTGTATCAGTTACTGTACGTTTGAGCAAATTTCTTTGGGCTCTATAGTTTTTGTATGTGAATAAAAAATTGCGCACCTTGAGACACCTTGTCACTCGACTAACACTGAGGTATCACTGTACTTTGTAAGTACAAAAAGATAGGAAGAAAATGAACCAGTTCAGTTATCACTTATTAGGTATTTTACATTTAAGTAAAAAAAATAAAAAGCTTCACTTGTGAATATACCTGATTAATAATTAATAGATACACATCATTATTCAAGTCTAACCACAAATGAAAGCAATCTCGAATGGCCAGGCAGACCATCAAAACCTATCGTTGTCAAATGATATTTTAGTGGTCAGAAACATTTGCGTCTGTGCAGAATAAAACAAAAAGATGTCATACATACCTCCACCACATAATTTAGAAACTCCCATGAATTGTGGTGATGTTTTGTGAGCATCAGATGGTGGTGATAATGACTGCAGAAATGAAACAAGTTATAACTACAAATCAACTAAGCAATATATATGAACATAAAGATCAAATTATAGCAGTAGTATATGTAAATCACACATGAAGTTGGAAAACTATCCCTGGCGGAATGCCTGTGATAACATAACTTAAGAGAAAGAGTAAATTAGTAAAATGAATGAAATAGAACTCTTGGAAAAGTTTATCAATAACAATAAGAAGTTTGGTGTAAATCTTATTGGCTACAAAATCAACAGTAGATGTGACTGAAGCACAAGTAAATTGCAAAATCATTCCAATATTAAACACAGGTTACCAGCTATACAAATGGCAAACTGCTGTTTATGCAGAATTGTTATAAATTAAAAAGTAGGAAAATCTTAATATTCAATAACATACCATGTCCATTGGAGCAAGCAAATTATGTGTTGGATTGTCACTCTTGGAAATAATAGGGTTGAATGGAACTACAGACGTGAAATCGTGCTGTCTCCATGGTGATGGATTCATCTGCATCATACCGCCTTGGTCATTACTTTCCACCAAACTTGACACATTCAAAAAATTTTGAGGCTTACGATCTGATAAATATAATACTCATGTCATTCATTAGCTAACTCTGAAGTTCAATATACAACCCATGGTAACCAGCAGTCTTACACTGTTTCAAATATTTCACTCTACACCAGTAAAATTACGTGCGCTCCGTATCAATAGATTGTGTAAAAAACCCCGAAATACAACTCAGTTTTATTTCGATTATAATAGAATGAAACATGTGTACCTAGCGTGGGTATCATCTTCTACTGGGTTTAAAATCAGTATTTTTGTCACACACACATATGATTGAGATTTGCATGAAGCAAAAAGGCTTCAAGACAAGCAGTATTACTACTGGTACAAAACGGAATACTTTAATTCTGTATGGTTTCAATAGTTTTGGTATTACAGTAGTCATCTTCTTTGCTTCAAAGCGTGTTTTAATCACTTCTAAATGAACGCATGTGGCAATACTATGAGACAATTCTTGTAAAATAGAAAAGTTCATTTGCTCAAGTTTTCTACAGTTATTTTCAATCAATACAATCACATTTTGGATTACAATTACATAACCCCTTTGAGGAAAAGGTGAAATAGCATCAAGAATGTTGACAATGGAAAATAATAGTTTTTCCCAACCCAAATGAGAAACTCCATTTAATCTAAATCTTTCTAATTTAATCTAAATTTTCAACATGCGATTACTTGTCTTGATCTAATGGGAATCTGTGATAAACCCCCAGCAAACGATCAAATATCAAGTACATCATGTATTCATATGAATGGCCAATTTAAAATTGTTTGAGCAAAAATTTTGATGAATGCCAAATATAGTGTTTCTAATTTTCCAATTTTAAGCAAGACCGGTCATCCTGGAAAGAAGCAGGGGGGTCGAAAATTCCTATGTTGCTCTGGAGTTCCGTTGCACCGTCCGTCGGAAGGGGGGTTTGACCCTCAAGCCTGAAAATTTCAAAGATTTGCGAACCATCATCCAAAAGTGTCCCCCACATCCAGGAAGGTAGTTTCTCAGATTTGCTGTGTGGTTTTTATATGAAAAAAAATTTAAGAATTTTCCACCACAATTTCACATTAAAATCTACTGCGGTAGATAATGGAAGTCTAAATCTGGGTTTGAATAGATATGTTATTCTCTTCCCAGTGTTTGTTCATTATATAATAATAAATTAATAAAAATAATGATAAGAGGAATCTGAAAAATAAGAGCGATTAGAGCAAATAAGACTTTTCAAGAGAGGTTAGAACAGGTTAGGGAGGACAAGACCTCACTCAACTTACTTTTACTGATCATTTCCTCAACACTTATGCCACTTTTATGCGAGATGTCCGATGAGGAATCCTCACTGCATTCTCCAACATTTTCTCCTTGAAGAGAACCCACTGATGTTGAAACACCATATTGCAGAAGAGGTCTTGGCATCCCAGTACCTGAATTATCAATTAATAGAGTGACTACTTATATTACACAAGTACTGCAGAGTAGTTAACAGAAATGTGTGCAATGAAGTGGTTGGGGAGAGGAACTAACTACCGGTATGTCATCAAATTCTTGACCAAAGGCACATGAGCTTGTTAAAAAAGTTTGGCAAAGTAGTGGGTACGACTAGTGTGGTTTGAAAGTCATTGAGGTCAAAACTTTCAGAAATCTTCCACCACCAATACTACAAATATTTCTATATATACATATGAAACAGGTATAGAATTATCCTTCTTACACATTTTTGTCAATGGTGGAAGAAATTTCGAAGATGTGTGTGGAGAATATTGATTTGATTGTTTTTGAAGCATTCCATATTGACTTGGCAGTGGAGATTGTTCAAATATATAATGGTTTGAATTCAGGATCCCACTTCTACAATCACTAAATAAAGATAAAGAGCAGGGTTTGTTCAGGCACAATCATTTGAGCATAAACATTACAGTATATGATATGGTTCGATCTACTATGCCAGTTAATTATGTGTTGAAAAATCGAAAATTCATTATCTTTGTGCAGAAATGAGTCAAAAAAGATGGTATGGATATTGAGGTAAATGTATTCAATGGCTTGAAAAATCTTGGACACTTATTGATGTATTTCACAACTGTTTATGAAACCAACTATGCAATAGACTTGACATATGGATTGAAATATTAGCAACTAGAGCTGACTTAGGACTTAAGGAGTGCATAGACTTAAGTTGACTCATAATATAAAAATTGCTGGGCCTCCTTCTGGCTTGACCTGAAATTCTGATGAACCATGACTGGACTTGTACCCACCAACACCATTTCCATGACAAACGCTGTGCTGAACAAAATTCCAGGGAATAACAAAAAACTAGACTAAAGTTAAATATACCTGCCACATGGTAGAAATGTAGGCATGAAGTTATTATTGTTAATATTTCCAGTAGGTTCAATAATTTGTTGTGATGGATGCCAATTTTGCAAGTAAGGACCAGTAGGGGTTGAAATTTCTGGTGGAACCATACTTTGATCATGTGATAACGAAGAGCAGTGACGTTTTGCATCAGTATTCATCCTATCCCTCCCTTTGATATCATAAGGATTACCTGAATGAGCATAAAAATACATTCCAGAATAAGTAGCTCAAGTAAGATGTCATAAATAACATCAACATGGGAATTCATGTATTAGGTAATAGCTGATTATCATAAAATAGCCACCATTGTACTAAACATACTCTCATGCCATACACAAAAAATCTTCTCACTTGAACATCCTTGGTATAAAACTGGTGATGATGATTGATTATCAGAACTATGAGAGCATATCCTGAAAAAGTAATTTCAACAAATATAAGAACTGCTCTTGAATATCAATAGGTGGAAAATCGTTTATATAATTTCATACCTGAAGTGCAGTACAAAGTTATTATATTCATTATTCGCGGAAAATCATAATTTTATTATATTAAATAGTTGAACAAGCAACCATTTGCACAAAACTAGATTTCTGTAGGCTACTAACAAGACCAAGCATACACGACTTAAAGAGGCAAACAAGAATTATCTGCATGTAATAAAGCTTAGAAAGTGATACTGATATTCCCAGATATGCCCTCAAATTAGGTGTGATGATAAGTGAGCAATCTTTCTATGGCTATCCAAATTCCATTAAATATAGTATTTGTATAAATAAATAATTGGTTGACCTATTCTGCTACATTAAAATTTTTTTTTTGTTAAGTTTTATATTAAATCGAACTCCATTCATTCAACTTTTCAAATTTGCAACAATATAGAAATTTTGCCACTGTACACTGTGGGCCATGGCATATGTCCTAATTTTTTTTATGTAGATACATCATTATATAAAAATATACCCTCCAACACTTGAGAATTTTTTCTTTGTAGATTTTGGAACGCAAGATTTTCTGCAAAAGTCATATTCCTCAATCTTTTTCTGATATGTTATATACACCTAAAAATATTTTGTACGGGTATCGAATATAATAGTGTTTAAACAAGTTTTCATATATATACAGGCTGCAAGACATGACAAAGTGAACACTCCAAAAAATAGGTATGCAAAGGAAATATAAAAAACTGAAGAGGTTTCAGCATAAAAAAAATGTGCAAAATTTTCGATGCTCATTATTTTTTTCCAAAATATACTGCTCAGCCATACAGCGAATCACAGCTTCTCATCTGCTTAGTAGTTTAGATTGAGCAAGACAGCTTAATTCAAAATTGCACATTATTTAGCCATTGCTATTTAAAGTGAATTTGAACGGTGGTTTTGTGAACCATTTTATTATTAAATTCAAATATGTAGAATAGGATTCACATTCACATATTTATCCTGAGAGATGTAACATGTAAAACTGACATAGTGCAATCAGTAGTGTGATTGTGTACCAAGCCAATGGTAATAATACTTCAGTTTACTCACCCTTGACAAGCATGCTGGTTTTTCTTCATTGAGGACAGTGTGCATGGTATTGATATATTCCACAGTCTGCTCTAACAATGATGCCATATCTCGTTTCATTGAGTTTGTAAATGGCAGCAAAGAACGAAGTTGTCCCAAGCAATTGTTAATCCGCTTACTAAATTTATTCATCATAAAAACATATTTTCAGAAAAGGATTAAACATGAATGGAGAAAAATGCCTTGAAAAATTACCAGATATTGACAGCTTTGTTCTAAGTGAAAGCACAACACTCAACACAGCACTATGAAAACACAAATGAAATGAGGATATTTGTGCAGAGTAACTATATTTTATTCAACAAATTATTTGAAATATAAGTAAAATCACATTATGGGCCTTTAACAGACACTTAAAAATTCATAGCTAATTTTAGTGCATTTTGCATAACACCTAGTAATACTAATACCTAGTAAAAACAATAAGTACCGTACACACATCTAAAAAAGTTTTGTGTTCGAAACTCATCGAAAGTGATAAAGCCTGTATTCAGTTTACGGAGAAAATGATATTACGCCTAGACCGATTTTACTAAAATCGATAGTGAGGAACCTCATAAAAGCGAAAGACTCGACGTTACCTTGCTTTTTAGTAAATATTTTTACGAAATTTGCGACGCACTACACTAAAAATGTTTCGACAATACTTTCTCAAGCAAATCACAGATTGCGGCGAGACAAACCAAAGCAGTTCTATATACACATTTAAATTATCCCCGAATTATTCAATAATTAATATTATTATTACTATTGGACACTGAGTCTACATATGCAAGGCTATGCTAAACCATTCTCGTCAATGCTATTATTATTAGTTATTCGAAACGCGAACTAACCACCTACCTATTCAGCAAACAAATACGATCTTAGATCGTTCTTGGTAAAATAAACTATTTCCATGAAAACCGGAGTATAGTAGTTGGCGATAAAATAAAATATCGCATTTCAATAAAAAGAATAACTATTTTCGTAATTATTTTTAATAAGAATTCATCTTTCAATTTAGTAAAAGAATTTATTAAATGAGTAGGTCGCGTCAAAATGCAAGCGGCTAATAGGGCAATGAATAATTCCGTGTCTCAAGTAAGCATTGGGAAGAATTCAACAATACCATTTGCAAAATGACTAAATCTTTCAAGTCGTCATTGCCATGTCGTTGCCCAACTAATATTTTATATGCCGTGCATGTTTAGTAATTTTGTCTATGTATATTTTGCGGATTTATATCTTTCTTATTGAAACGCGATTAATTCTAGGCTAAAAAAGTGTAATAATGGATTCCGATATCACAAATTAATTTGACAACGTACTAACGCGAAGTCCCACAAATACAATATATGATAAAAAGTTAAGAATATAACTTAGGAATATGTGAAAGTAAGCTTTGTCGTAAAAAAATCTAGAATGTTAGTACTTTGTTAAGAATAGAATCAATTATTTAGAAGAATTCATTGTTACATAACAGTTCTCGGGAGACTAGAATTTAATCTTATTTTATTAAATATGGAGGTAAGCGCGATTGACCATGTACTCATATAATAGATATCACTAAAATAAGACAATGGTCCGTTCGAACGGTCTCTTTGGGAAAATGCTGTTTCCTGGGTACCAGTAATTCAGTCGATAAAAACACTAATTCACAAAACTAGTGGGATCGGAATCTAGTCTTTTTTAAATTCATTTTGTCACTACACGAGCGTATACCCAAATTCAATATATTGTTTTATTTAGCAAAGATTTGTGCTTGCGAACGAGTAGCACATATAACAATATCTTCGTATTCTGAAACATCCATATATCCGAAGGCCAGGCATAGAAACAACAAGCCTGCTAATCATTTTAGATGTATGTTCACGAATCAAATCATTACACGATTGAATTTGTTGCCGAGCATCAAAGGTAATGATTTAGTCTGTGCGATAAAAGCATTGTATTATAGTTAAATCGACAAGCACCCTAATTTATAATTCCTAAAACTAGTAAAACGCAAAATAATAACCGTCTCGCTTTTTCCATCTTGAGTCTGATGTTTTGGTCCGCTTTCCGTCTTCTCTCAATGATGCAATTGCCGATGACAAATGCGACCTTTCAAATCTTCCCGAAGAGTTAAATTACCTTTTTTCTCTCTGTGCAATGATTGTTTGTTTTGATTGAAATATGGCGAGATAACCACACTTGCTGAGTCAACAATTTTACGCGTGTCGATGACGCAACATCTTAGCGTTGAAAATCTTTTCGGCATAGTTACCTTAATATAGTTCGCTCACGCTTTTTTCGTCTTTGTTATTTATGTTAGCTAGGGTCACCATATTTGAAAAAGCAAAATTCCGGACAGTGCATGACTATTTTCATGACCTCGTAGTAAAAAATATGCGCACGGTACGAAATAACAATGTTCCGTATTAGCAGTGTGCACAGTAGGATTGCAGATGCAGTAAAATTCCGGATTCCGGACATTTGAGCATTTTTGAAATTCTTCCCGGAGGCAAAATTTAACTCTAAATTCCGGACGGTATGGCAACCCTATGTTAGACAGGATGTGGGTTATCGGACTGGTATGATATCGTTATATATTGTTTGAATGTCTTGTGACTTTGACAGAAAACGATTGCTTCTGAGAGCAAAACTCATAAAATAACATCTTGAGACAAATTCATTTCTCTTACCAAATTTTAATTTCTAGTTATCATCTCAACTTTTTTAATTTATCGTGACTAAAATACCACCCGACACTCGACCAGGCGTGTGTCGCGCTTGGGCGATAGGAACGGATTCATCAGCGACTCAAAATCCGGTTTATATATATTTATTCGGGAGCGCAAAATAAATGTGACAGTGCGCATTGTTTTGCGTTATAACTTCGTATTTTCAAGAACCGGGTGTCGTGAAAATTAAAAGTAAAATTTGATCTAAATTAATCGCAAATAATGTTTTATCGTCTAACGTCGGGTACTCATCATTTTCCGGGAGACCTCGAAAAGTCATTTAATATAAAATAAAGAATGTTTCACTATTCCAAAAAATTAAGATTGGTGCAATCGAAAAATCGCCTGTAAGATGGTAGTCGGCAATAATGCTAATAAATAAAATGGTGCAATAACGCCGTCTTCGCGTTCTGAATATTCAAGCTGGGATTACGGTGTTTGATATCGTTTGCGGGCTCTCTGCGAGAAAACACAAGTATAATCACGCGAGACAGATTTCGTCGCGAGAGAATAACGCTCGTCAGTACAAAAATTGACGCACGGCGCCGAAGAGACGGAAACCGAGTTCTAGGGATTCAAATCCTCTGGATTCGGTATTCTATATTGCCCATACTTGGAAGTATCTGAATTCTCACTTTTGTGCTATAATCCTGGTATAAACCTTTAATTAGCATCCAATAAATGCAATCACTGAACAGCAGAATTATTCTGCCCCTACTCCACTTTGATAACTTATGGTACCGACGCAGAGATGATTGGCAGATGCCACGACCCCCTACTTTATTCTAATGCGTCAGTATATCTTTTCAGTTATTTCAACTAACAAAACCATTCCAAAAACGCAAATAAATTCAAACGAAAATCCTCTTCCGTAAGCTTCAAAATACAGTATAGCAAACTGATGACGTAGTAACGCATCATTCACGCGTAGCTGTAGCGAACCGGCCGTGAGCGAACTATATTCAGTAAACTATGTTTTCGGAATCCATTTCAAGCGCCGCTTGTAGGTCAAGCAAGTATGATTACGGCAGCGGTTGCCAAAGGGGACGCAGCGGCGCTTTGCAAAGTGCACCCCGAAAATTAACAGAATTGTGTTAAACATAACTAATATATTTACTGAATATTTTACATATTGTATTCATTATAAATGTTTGCTGTGTCTATGAATCAATAAATTCAAATTTCCGGTTTCAGTATCTTTGCACCCACGTACATCTGCACCCAGGACAACTGCATCTGCATACTTTTCTACTCACTGACATTCTCGAGCTGCAGTTTATTTTTCTACTGAACTCGAGTTCAGCGAACATGAGTATTTCTTTAGTATTTCAAAGAAAATTAGGCAGAGTTGATCTTTTACCCTCATTTTTTAGGCCTACATATTTACAAACTTTAAAAGGCATGAAGTACACAATAACAAACACGAAATTGAGTTTTATTTATGAAGGCAGCAATTCTATTTTCGTGTAAGTACGTCGTGAGTTTTTTCCTTGATAATTTGGCGCCGCACGAATAAAAAGTTCGAAACCACTGGATACGGAATTGTTTTGTGTCTGTAAGTTGGCGAAGGCAGTTACGACGAAAGGTGAGCATTTAGTTACACAGACAGTCTGATCGAATTGTACATTCGATGACGCCATGTCTGGCGATGTCTTCTTCTTCTAATATATATCATGGATCGCCGAATACTTTTGGGATATAGCCCTAAAGATTACACCCGTTTGCACCCGCGAGCAATTAAGACTTGGGACGTTTAAACAAACGGACGGACGATTGCAGCCATGGACACTTGCAGCTCCGTATATTGGCAACCGTGAACCTTTTCACCCACTGTTATTTCCGCCACAAATTCAGTTGTTTGAAACGGAATTTAATATTTTATTTCAAACTTTCTTAATTCAAATAATATTTTATTTCCGAGCTAGCGATAAGTTTGAGACATATGAACTTTCGTGACAGTCTGTGAAGTTGACACGGCTTCAATGAAATTTTTCATGTTACATCCATGACATAAATTACTGAGGTTCTACCATGTCTACTTTATTCTCATTCTCTGTTTTTCTCTTATCTACATTTTATATAATTTCCTATCGCAGTCAATGTAGCGTGTACAATCAGTTAACGCTGGGTCGACTCATTTATTTGTGGAAAGTTTTTACACAGGGTATTTCACAGCGCCGCATTGATTAAACACCACCGGAAAGGTGGTCTAATACTACTCATATTTATGACATACGGTTTTTGATTGTATTTCGTGCATGCTATAGGAAAATGGTCATAACAAAAGTGGAATAGATATCATTCTTTTTAATGAGAATAAAATATATATATAGTACGGCTCAACTACAAATATACGTGGGTTCCCTGAGGATCTTTCGTTCCCAGAAGTTCGCGAATCTCCCGCGTGCCGTTCTCATTAAGTTTTTCTGTTGATTTGATGATACTGTAGCGAATGTGCATTGTGTAACTATGAATTATAATGTATTCAACCCTTTTCATATTAATAGCATGTAATATTTCACAAAATAGGCCACATTATGTTTCGCAACAGCGATAATGCATTCGCTTCATATATAGCCTTTCTCGTTTCGACCAATTTGATGACGTATCGTTTCCGGTTTGCCGAGATCGCTCTATAGTCTATAATAGGTGACCGTACATTTGAACCCATGTACATTTGAACCCATGCGTATATCCACGGGTTCAATCTATATGAGGGTGCTAAAACCCATGGGTTAGGGTTAGTATGGGTTTAACTATCCGTGAAACAAAAAAAATTCCATAGGTGCAATAGCATACAGGTGCAATTGTCATGGGTTCAAATGTACGTGGGTTCAAATGTAATGGAACCTCTATAATATTGTGCTTTTTGTTTCACTTGTGATCTGACCGTAATCTTACTGCATTAAGAATTAAGTGTATACAATTTTATCTGTATTTGGAATTTGGATCGTGCATCTTTCCAATAATATACAACAATTCGACATTCAACATCGTGTGCTTATTATCGTCTGAGGGAATCCAGATTGGAGTCACATTCCATAACACGTGTAATTAATAACGTGGGAATCGAACTTTGAATATTAGGGTGATCAGTCTTTATCCCTAAGACCGCATCTCGTCTCCCTATAATACCAATCCAAATATTCAGTTCTTAGAAATTAAAATTAAGAAGCAATACTATTTGACTTATTTCTGAATACTCAGGACATGCTTTCCCGTTGGAAGCGATCATCCCTTGCCCAGAACTTTACTTATATCACAAGTAATACTGATAACAACACTAAATCAGAATGAAAACTCCCAATAGGAAACTGAAATGCCATTGTCGTACAAATTAATGGCTATCCTATCTTGCCCTGAGAGTAAGCGTTCTTGTCATAATTTCTGTTCCAGGAGATAAATACGATCCACATCACATTAGTACATACAAACTACTCGTTTCAATATTTATTACATAGCAACGGTTTGACATCAACTGCTGAAGAAAAATTAGTATTTAACCTATAGAGTTACAGGAAAATTGGTCTTTATAATATGTTCCAGTATTTCATTGCTGTCAAGGTTTAGAATAGATCACGTTACGGACAAGTATACAATTACAAATCAGTGTTATCAAATTTTATTCTGACGAATTCATAAAACTTCTAAATAGTGAAGAAGCGTAGTAACATAAAACAAACATTGGAATGCATTTGCTTTCAGTCGACAAACTTTAAGAAATTCTGGATCGTACTGGTCGTTGGAATTAGAATGATAAGTTAATATATATGATACCAGATGAGTAATGTTCATGCCAATTCAAGGCTCTCTTTCTATTGCAGATTCGCAAAGTACTCCTGTTTTAGGCCAAATCATAGCCGTGGTCAACATTCCATTACCGGAGTTGTTGCTGTCACTCAGAACGTTTATGGCTACTCGTGTCAATTCCACCGGATCCGCCACACGTCTAACAGGATCTCCAAAGCGCCAACTTGAGTATTGAGCAGAACTTCCGGCATAGAAAGCGAGGCCGTCATTCTGTCAAAAATTACATTGCAGAGTTTAAAATCCTGCGCTATACTCATGTTAATACATTTTATAAAACCATTTGAATGAAGATTTTTCCACGTTTATAATATTAATTTAAAGTTGTTTGCTATAATGACGCGTACAGCGACTTTTATCAGAAATACAGTTGCAAATATTCTAAATGTTACCTCACACGATACCCTTTTTTAATTTATTTGACTAAATTTTGGGAAGAAAAGTTGAAACGATATGGGTAAATTATTGACAATATATCGATATAATAATTTCATTAGTGTCTACTAACCTCGGGATCAAATTCCATTCCCAGATATACGTGATAAAATGTTTGTCTTAACTCATGAAGATAATTCATTATCTTGCCAAATTGATGGCGATCGTAAATATTTGCCGGCGTTACTCCTCTATCGATGCACAACTGCTCAGCTGCGAGAAATTTGACTTCATTCTCTGGCAAGACAGCGAAAAAACATTTTCCATCGACTTCGACTTTGTTATTTAGATTTTCGCATCGGAAGTCTGTGGTTTTACATTCTTCATCGCATGAATAGCTGAAATGGAAATTTTTATTTATCAAAACATAATAAAATAATGGATAGAATTTTAGCTGAATTTGTTAACATATATTGACCGAAATAAGGAATCGAGTCGAAGTTTTAGAAAAAGAAAAATGTTCAGAAACGAAAACAAAAATCTCGGAAATCGCTTTTTATTTATAAATATTAAGCATGCCGGGTTTACATATTATGGGTATATACATTCTGCCACATTATGCTCTGCCTATATTCCCAATCTCCTGTAATCTACCCCCGATGCCAGGTGAACCTTTATAGCAGGGTAACCCAGGCATCTTCGTAAACCCCATGAGTTCATCCCGCCTAGGTATGCCAAGAGGTCCTCATGGAAAGATGATCAAAACATTTGCAGCATCGTTTCTACTCGCTTATATACAAGAGAGTCGGACGATCTCACACACAAGCAAATTTTGTAATATACGCCTATCAAAACGAATAAGACCACTAGACAGGAGAACATTTTTCTGCACTTTCAGCGGCAGTTTGTGAATGAATTTTATCAACTCTTCAGCGTTCTTAGTGAAAAAAAATATTTTGGTGATTTTGCACCGGATAAATCAGTTTCATGTGAATCTGAATTTGCTAATTGATCTGATTTTCTTCTATTGGTACGATTCATCTATTTACGATATAAGCAACGACTCGAGTTATTATTTTGAAAGTTCGATCGAGCAGACTTTGAAGTAGTCTTTTTGGGAAGACTAAACTTTCTGAGCGATTAAGTCACAAAGCTAAAATAACAAAGAATAAATTAATACATATTGATTATGAACTATTGTGTTTCGAACGACGCAATAAATAGACATTCCGTAGTTTACTAAACATGCTAAATATATAAACACATAATTTACCTTCTGTGACAGTTTGCTCAACCAAAATTACCAATCTGTTGTGGTCTACGTCGATTCCTGGTAGTCCAGGTAGGCCATCAAGTCCTGGGATTCCAGGCAGACCTGGCATTCCATCTAGGCCAGGTAAACCAGGAGGACCTTGCGGCCCAGTGATTAAAACATTGGCAGCATCGTTGTCTACTCGTTTGCATATAAGAGAGTCTTCGGATCTCTCACCATGACATGTTTTACGGAACACGCTAAAAAGCAGACTGAAGAAAATTAATCGTTGCCACATTTCAGCACCTGCGATATATCCAGCTCTATCAGCAATAAAAACTTCACCAGAGATTCAAACGTTATAATAGTACCATTCTCGCAACTCATTTATAAAATGAGATTTCTCTTCTGTTTGTACTGAAGCATAACAAAAGAAGAAAAAGGTTGATTGGGAATTTTTCAACCCAACGAGTCCAAATTTCAAAAGATAATAAAAGTTTTGTAAGTTTTTTGAGAGGTACTCATTTAGCACTTGCCCACACGTAAATGGTGACGTCTGCACAGAATAAATTGAACTGCAAACAGGATAATAAAGAACTTTAATCTGCCAATTGACCTGAATTTGATGTATCGATTGAGGACTTTTAGTAGTACTCGTAAAAAAAACAGGGTTTAAAAATATTTAAGTAATTGTACTTTTATACAAATTCCACTTCATTTAAATCGAAAGTTTTTCGAGATGAAATAGGGTGATACAGTATGGTGACAACTGACAACGTATTTTTCTTTTCATGTTTCAAACTTTTGAATTATAATTAAGTATTCAATTGCTTGACCACTATTGCAAAAAATGCTTTGCAATATTTGCAAATTATCAAGATTAATAATGTTGTTATTATACTAGATCAAGTTGTTCATTTACAGATATCAAAATGACAAGCATTTCTTTTCTAAAAGTGAATCATGCGCATGTGACTGATGCATGTTTGAACTTCGCTCGACTCACGTTCTGCTACTCATCAAAATATTTTTTTTGAATTTCTCTCAAGACAGAATACATTGTGGTATATATACAGGAGATACAACTCGCTTGAAGTTATTTTACAAGCATTACTGTTCACATTACGACGTAAAATTGAGTAGAATATCGAAAACAAGAATAATGCGTTTTTTATAGTGTGGTTTGAATTGAATTGCCTTTAACAAAGTTTTGTACCAGCGGGTATATTTATTCTTAGCGAGATCGTGACCTAATTTAGATGAATAACCGTCTTTACAAAAATTATCGCCCCACACTGGATAAAAGAAAAATTCTCTCCTTGGAAATCCTTTGTTGGTCAAAGCTGACTATGGTCACATAAAGTCCCCCTCGTTAACTTAAAGATTGAGGGATATGATTAATTTTAGGCATTTTCGAACACCAATTTATAGATCAATCAAATAACAAGAATTTTTTTTTAATTTTTGAGGACATTCTAGTGAAGTTGAATATATCATTTTTGTGCAATTTCAATTAAACTGGGCATTCAACATATTTTAAGGCGAATTTGTACGACTTTTGTACGCTCCGGACCAAGCTCTACACAAGCAACCCTTGCTGGGTCGAGGACGGAAATCTTTCCTTCTCGGCATTGCCTACAATTTATTACACACTGATTTAGGCGGTGGGCATGAGATTTGAAACAGCTAATAACTCGTAGTTAACTGCGAGAAGGCCTTATCTATCCAATGCACTACATTCTGTCAGGCTAAAAATAAATTCTGTTTATAGAAGATTATTTATGGCCAATGTTTTATGCCTGATTTCCGCAATCTTAATCCTCAGGACAGGTAATCCCGTTGGAAGCGATAATTCCCTTTATGAATAGGCCCAGAACTTTACTCATATTACACGTCATACTGATAACAACACTGAATATGGAAGAAAATTTCCAATAGTAAAATGAAATGTTATTGTCGTACAACTTTAATGGCTATCCTATCTTGCCTTACGATTAATTAAGCGCTCTTGTCATCTTTTCTGTTCAAAGAGACGATCCTGGGCTTCCGTCATAGAAGGCGAGTTCGTCATTCTGTCAAAAATAACAGTGCAGAGTAAAAATTTCTAGTCAGTATTTATATGTTTTAAAAATCCATAAATACTCTTTATTTTGAGTAACAGTTTTCCTATGTTCCAATATTAACCAAATTTGTATTCGATAAGACTTAAATTTGAAAATATTCTAAATTATTCCTTCCCACGATTCTTTTTTTTCATTCAATTGACACAATTTTTAGGACAAAAATTAGCAACATATGACGTCGTTAAATTATCGGCAGTATAGCAATGTCTACTAACCTCAGGATTGAACTTCATACCAAGATATACGTGATAAAATGTTTGTCTTAACTCATGAAGATAATTTATTATCTTGCCGAATTGATGGCGATCGTAAATATTTGCCGGTGTTGCTCCTCTATCTATGCACAACTGCTCAGCTGCCAGAAATTTGACTTCATTCTCCGGCACGACAACGAAAAAACATTTCCATCGACTTCGACTCTGTTTTTTAGATTCTCGCATCGAAAGTTTGAAGTCCTTGATTCTACATTCTCCTTTGAATAAATGGCTGTAATTGAAAATTTCTATTTATCAAAACATAATAAAATAACCAATACAATTTTAGGTGAATTTGGTATATATATATATATTCACCAAAATAACGGGGAGGCGTAATGTTCAGAAACGAAAAATTAAAATCTCGAAATATAAAACAACGAGTTTTGTGCCTTGACGTGATGTTAAAAGGTAAAACAAAACGACAATCGTTTTTTATTTTTATTTTTAAATATTAGACATGCCAGGTTTTACATGTTATAAGCAGTGGTGGAATTCAAATTTTTTGTAAGCCGGTTCCATCACAAAATTCATATTTTTTAGCCGGTTCTGTTACAAAAAGTCATATTTTTTTTAGCAAATAAACCAATAATTCTAACCGGTTCGCTGATCTCATAAAATTCCGTGAGACGTTTCTATAGAACCGGTGCGAACCGGCTGAATCTCACTACTGGTTACCGTTATAGGTATATTTAAAAATACCTTCTGCCACATTCTGCTCTGCCAATATACCCAATCTCCTGTAATCTACCCCGATGCCAGATGAACATTTATAGCAGGGTAACCCAGGCATTCACGGGAGCCCCATAAGTCCATACCGTCCAGGTATGCCAAACAGGGCTCGTGAACTCTTGATCGAAACATTGGCAACATTGTTTTTTACTCGTTTGCATACAAGAGATTCGGACGATCTCTCATACAAGCAAGTTTTATAAAAAGCTCGTCATAACGAACGAGTCCACTTATCGGGGGAACATTTTTTTTACCTGCAGAGGCAGTTTGTGAAGATGAACTAAACCAAAGTATAATTATATATATAGAGAGAGAGATTTTACTGAATTTTGAAAAAGGAAAATTCAAACAAGCTTCTAATTAGTTACTCAGCATAGTCGGTGGAGAAAGAAAGCTTTTGGGTGATTTTGCACCGAACAAATCTATGTTCCAACTGGGTAAAGTGAATCTGAATTTGCTGATATACAATTTAATTTTTCAGAGTTGTTTTATTCACTTGCAACAAAACTCAATCATCTGAAATTTTTGTTAACAGTTCAACTATAGGTCAGTGAGGAAAAATAAATATTGATACAATTCATCTATTTACGATACAATGCAAGGATATAGCAACGACTCGACGACGGTATAATCGAAAACAATAGTGAAGTTATGCGCATGTAAACTTCGATAGCGTTTATACATACATTGGTCTTCACATTTAACCGATGAATTCAAACATTTTTGGGCAGACTTTCAGTACCATGCTAAAAACGGTATCACGATATAGGCTATGGGAAATTTGCAGGGGCATAAAAATATTATTTTGAAAATTCTTTTTGAGATGATTAAAATACCTGAGCAGTTAAGTCGCAAAACCAAATAGCATAAATTATATTTTTACATAATGATTTTGATTTTGAAAACACATAACTCATCTTCTGCGACTTTTTGTTCAATCATAATTTCCAATCTGTAGTCTACGGCCATTCCTGGTGGTCCAGGTATAGGCCATCAAATCCTGGGATTCCAATTAAACCGGGTGGACCAGAAGGACCTTGCGGTCCCGTGATCAAAACATAAGCAGCATTGTTGTCAACTCGTTTGCATAAAAGAGAGTCTTCGTCTTCGGATCTCTTACCAAGGCATGTTTTATAAAACACGCTAAACAGCAAGCTCAGAAAAAAAAATATTCGATGCCACATTTCAGCACCCGCAATGTATCCAGCTCTATCAGTAATTATCAACTTCAACAGAGATTTAGATTGTTATGCTAGTACGCTACACTCAACTCAGTTTAAAAAAGCCGACTTAGCTTCCGTTTTGGGTGCAACATAATAAAATGAGAAAAAAGTAAATTGGAATTTTCGACCGCAACGAGTCAAAATCTTAAAAGATAATGAAAAGTTTGTTAACTCTTTTTGTTAGATAAGCGCTTGGTTGCACGTAAATGATGGCGCCTCAATCAGAATGAATCAAACTGCAAACAGGTCAATAAAGAACATCAATCTGCCAATTGACGTGAACTTGATGTATCGCATGGGGATTTATCGTAGCACCATTTACAGAACTGAGTTGAAAAGTTAATAAATAATTGCATTTTCATACAGGGCCACTTCAGAAAAATACTAATTCGGCAATGCTATACACACCGATCAATTTTATAAAAAATTGATTGCTTTTTCAACTGAAATAGGGCGATACAGTAATGGGACAACGTATTTTCTTGTTCACGTTTCAAACTTTTGAATTATGTTCAAATATATATTCAATTTTTTGAATACGATTTCGCAAACTGCTGGAATTCACAGTTCATCAAGTTTGCTTTGCAATATTTGCAAATCATCAAGATTAATAATGTTGTTATTTTATACTCGAGGAAGTTGGTAATTTAAAGATATTAAAATAACAAGCATTTCAATTGAAAAGTGAGTCATGCGCATCTGCTGACTGATGTATGTTTGAGCATTGGTCAACACAGGTTCTGTTACTCTTCAAAATATATTTTTTGGAACTCCCCTCAAGATAAAATACATTATTGTATATAACTATATATATATATACACAGTGTGGAATTTTTCTACCCTGACGGACCGGTAAAATTGAATAAAACATCCTTGCGGACCGGCAAAAATTTAAATGACTGGAACAGAAAATAATAACATATATTTGCGTAATTGATGCAGTGTCGGGGACTCAATATGCATCTAGATAAAAAAAAGGGGGGGGGGGGGGCATACTTGAAAACATTTCACATTAACAAAAACTATCAAATAATGTGCCGGCCAAATTTGAAATGGGTGGAACATGAAATAATACCATATATCTGCGTAATAAAATGCAGTGCGTAAAAGGGGCACACTCAGAACATCAGGGGTGGGATTCAGCCGGTTCGCACCGTTCCATGGAACCGTCTCACGGAATTTCATGAGATCAGCGAACGGTTAGCATCACTGGTTACTGTCAATGGATGTTTGCATCTTATTTGACACGCCGATTTTTGAGATCAAGTAGCTCACGTGTTTTTTCAAAATGTGAAATGATCAAGATTACACGTAACAGATATGCATTGTGTTAATTTTTATAATTGTAGTAATTTTTCTTTTGTGATTGTTTGTCTGAAAATTGAATTGTTGCGTCATGAGTACAGTCACGAGACGATTGATCACCATCATCAAAAATTTCTATGCTAATTTTGACATAATGATAGTTACTTGATCATTATTTTGAAATGTTAATTAGGGAGTAATTAAAAACAATCAGTTTATTTGCTAAAAAATGTGACTTTTTGTAACAGAATCCGCTGAAAAATATGACTTTTGTGATGGAACCGGCTGACAAAAAATTTGAATCTCACCACTGAACATATCCCATACAAATTACGTATCCAACATGCCAAATCATATACGAACAGAATTAAGCCTATAGTGAGAGTTTTGCTACTGTTTCGTTTCCAATATAGGATTGCAAATGGGGCTTGAAAAAAGCTTCTGCAACACGTTTGTTTCCTTTCAATATTGAAGCCAGAGATGAAAAAGTTTATTCGCAAAAGTAACTGGCTGAAAATACGGACTACAGATTGATTGCTCGATTATTATGCGTATGTGTATTCGTTATCAAAAGATATCCAGAATTATGACAGTGATTCTTATTTAAATCTGGACTGTGAAGTAGAATCCCGACTTTAATCAATTTTTTTCTTCTTCGTCGGGTTTATCTGGTCCATCATATTAATTTAATTTGGCACCAGGCTCAAAATCCTGCTGTGCATCACCTGGAAAAGATCTCAGCGGCCCATGCTTTTATTGCGCGTCTCGTGACCCCGTGTAGGGTCGCAACAAGTTCATATCATACTGGATATCAAGGCGAAGTCCTGGAATATTATACTGTTCTTGACTGTTTTCTGGTTCAAATAAAGACATAAGCATAACCTTTCATTTGGATGGTCATATTAATCAGAAAGAGCATTAAGACAGAAAAAGCACGCGTGCCGATATTTAGGTTTCTGAATCTTGCAAGATTTGAAGGAGCTCTTTCGCGATAAATCGGAACCGAAAAAGCGAAAAGTGCGACTACTCGGCGCCAAGACATCACCGGGCCATTTATAACAGCAATATGGCGACGGAACAAAAATTACGTTATTAACCAACGTGTGTTCGTCTTTGGTAAGGGGATTGAGACGGCTGAAAAACAACGGAACGAAATTTTTCGCGGACCGGCAAAAAAGCTACCGGACCGGTACTTCTCCGCGGACCAGCGGTTGAGAACCACTGGTTTACATGTGGTAGAATATCGAAAACCATACGTTCTTTATACAGTTTATCGTATTATAGTATATATTTTTTCTTTATGGTTTGAATTGCTATAAACAAGATTTTATACGAGCGGTTATATTGATTTCAAGTGAGATCGTGATTCAATGTATAGATAAATGATCGTCTTTTCAAAAGTTATCGCCTCACACTGACTAATTGAAAAATTCTCACTATAGCAATTGCCCGTGTTGGTCAAAGCTGACTGTAATCGCATGAAATCCCCCCTTTAAATATTATAAAAGCGTTAATTTTTTTCTTGAAAAGAGACTTTTAGCCACACTGGTTATTATGTACTTATATTTATTAACATGATACTTCAAATTTCGAAATTATTAAAACGTACTATTGTTGGTCATATTGTTGACCCCGTCAGAAATCAATATATTGTTATTTCAACTGTGCATAGAAGGTGAAGTATTCTCCATCGTAACAGATCAATGAGAATACAAAGTATAACCTATTTCAATAAAATTTATTATAAAGTATAACAAGTAAATATTCGCAAATTGTACATAGTACGTGACTACTCACCGTCGTGAGTATTGTTAACCAACCTTATAATAGATATCGTTTCTTTCTTTGCAAAATGTTTAGCCCAATCGGTATTGATCGAGTGGCCAATGAGCTTTCGAACCTGATTATTCGAACACATAAGAGAATCGACCGAATGCAAATTGTCGATGCGACAGCAAAACTGACAAACGATTACACATACGTTTCGCAGTTACTGGAACCAATCCGGCCGCTAAGCCATTTAGTGTGGCACTGTCAACACTCAGATTTTCCCCCAATCCAGCATAAAATCCTAATCCGACAGTTCATGTTGGAGGAGGCGCTCACATGGGTGAAAATACATATTGATCATGTCGCTGCGGTAAATCGTTTGCCATGTGCCTAATTATTGGAAGGCTAAGCGATAGCCGCATTCTCTTCTCTTGCATTTTCCGCGGCGCTTTGGTTGTCGCTAAAAAACTTTTTTTTGTGTGTGTGGCCCAGCCAGATGTATGAAGTTGATTATATGGCCCCGCAGACAAAAAATGTTGCACACCCCTGTTATAAATGAATTAATTAGTCACCAAATTTAAAAACATATAAATCAAAAGTATTATATCTCGGCCTATTTATTTTAATGGGTGGCGTGGGATACTTGAGGGTAATTAGATATAATATTCATTCATTGTTTAAAACATCAACAATGTTCCAGTTCACTTTTAGCGTCGAAGGCACACAACTACATCAAGAAACAGGACCCTGTTATTTTCGTGTGTAACCCAATTATCATATCGTCACGCTAATAACCGAATTGCCTAAGTCATTTTTAGCAGTTTTGAGATAAACGTAAAAAAATTCCTAATGATATGGACAATACAATCAATGGACTGTAATGAAATGCTTTGTTATTTTTGTATACTTGGTTATTGTTGTTCATTTATTATTTTATGATTTTTATATATTGCATAAACCACATTGTAGAATCATAAAAAAAAAAAAAAAAAAAAAAAAAAAGATATTGTTATGCCATTGAGAGTCAATAATTTGACATGGTTCAATTTTTTGATCGTAGCCGGATTTGAGTTAATATGTATGACGCAGTGATGTGACGTCATAATGGCGCACTGTGACCTAGCCAGAAATGTGTCTATTACTTGGGGACATACCAAACCTACGGGTACGAGGCAGCATTCCCACATTAAAAGAAAATATTGAAACAGACTGGATGTATCCCATGAAGGTTGAGCTATCGGAAACTCAACCAAAAACGGAAAATTTCCTTGCCCAATTTCGACTCCCAATCACTGCTATCGCGGGAAGTTGCCAGTTGTGGAAGTTCAAACTACCGACTTTATAAGTCCTCATTGAGTTTGCAATAAGTTTCGAGTGCGAAGAGGGCACCCTCATATAAAAGCAATTAACGAAATGAACTGTATGTTTCACGTGACGTGAGAGTTGACGTGCTAACCGTTTAATGAATTTAACAAAAAAACTACCATTACTACATGGATGCCATACACTGTATAGCTTTTAAACATTAAAGGATTACCAGGCTTTTCTATGAGAATGGGATTCCCGTGGAATGGGATGGGACAGCAAACCATCGTATTTCCCATGGGACACATAGGACAAGTGGACTCGTGGGGCAATTGGGACACGAGAAACAATTGGGACAATTTTATATATGATTACGTTTTATGCGTCAACAAAAATGAACATTATTTTCTTACGGACGCGGGTTTAATTAAAATGATGGTGAGGTAACGTGGTAGCACGGTAGTGTGTATACACAGTCAAAGTCTAATGATTTTGTGGTTTAGAGACTGTTTTGCGTCATTTCCGACACGGGGTCGGTTATAACTGCCTAACAAACTTTCTAATTTAAAAATGAACATAGGATATATATCAAAAACTGCTACTAAATCTTAGCGCCATCCCAGCAATATTTCCTTGATTAATGGAAAGATTAACAAACATGCAAGGTATAACGGAATATGATTCGAATAAAACGCCAGAAAGCTACCGTATTTAGCATTCGTAACGGGTTCTCCTTAGATTTAACTAGATGCGAACACTGCGCGCCCAGCTTTTGTAAGATGATGTACCGTTCAGCGATGGTGGTTCCCAATATTCGTCGCTTCTTTTCAAAGAATTTGCTAGAGAATGGCAATTCAAACATGTTATGAGTAGTCCTGAATTTCCTCAAAGCAATGGACTAGCTGAAAATGCTGTGAAACAATCTAAAAATTTATTGGAGAAATGCAGACAAGATCGATCTGATCCTTACCTTGCTCTATTAAATATTCGAAATGTGCCTAGAGATAAAATACTTGGTTCTTCTGCACAACGTTTATTATCACGTCGAACAAAAGGTGACATACCTATATCAAATAATTTGTTGAATCCTGAAATGAGAAATCCAAAAGAAGTGCATGATCAATTGCTGCACAAAAGGAGCCAACAAAAGAAATATTTTGACAAGTCTTCAAAACTGCTACCTAATTTGAACACTGGTGATATAGTTAGAATGCAAACTAAAAAAGGATATGACAAGAAAGGTATCATATGCCAGAATCATCACTTACCAAGATCTTACATTGTTGAGTCTGATGGAAGAAGATATCGTCGCAATCGAAGACATATTCTTAAAGCAAATGAATCTTGCTATCCTCGAACAGAAGAAGATATCGATTATTCTAATTTATCTGATTTAAATACTGATGATCCAAGTCAATCTAATATTGTTAATGGAAGTTCTAATTTTGTGCCCAGTATAACTTTAACTAGAAGTGGAAGGAGAATAAGGCCAAATCCAAGATATTTCTCTAGTGATTTTGTGAAGTGAATATTGCATTTTGTAGCTTTGCTGATTGATGACAAATTGTTGTAAATGAGATTTGAACTTTCCAGTTGGCATTGCTATTATGTGCATTAGCATTAGTGTTGTATTTCATGGGTTGATATTTGTTTAAAGAAAAGGGGATGTGAGATGATATTTATGACGTCATTATTAATGCTATTGTGGCGTACCAAAATTGATATCACCACTCAGGTTCTTTCTGCCAGCTTCTTGGACACTGAAGTTGCAATAGATGTCGATCACAAAATAATCTTCTTGCGGTTCCAACCACAGCAGAGTAACTAAGTTAACTAACTAGATTAATTATACACCTGTAAGAACTTAATACAACCAAATACTCCAATAAGAAATACAATAAACACATAAAAACACAGTACAAATACCGTAGGATACATACGTAACACAAGATACGGAATTGGTCTATGACGTCACAGTCATGAACTATTTACTTATAATGGGATACTAAAAACCGGGTAAAACATACCTAGATATACATAAGAATAACTAGTATGACACTAAAGATACAACACAAATCCTATCTTATCGACAAACACGTAATATACATGGAAATACGCATAGAAATCACACAGGAAATAAACTGCGAAAATAGACTAGTTACGGAAGTGTTAACTACAAGCTAACTAGTGAACAGAGCTATGCCAAACCTGAGAAATAGTAAACCTGTACTACTAATATCATTTTACAACAAGAATTACATAGATTTACGGCATTAAAACACTATAATAATAACCTAATACACAGAGGAAATATCTACACTGCCGGCAGTCTGACAAACCAGCAGAAAGAGAATGTTACACAGCTGCTCACTAGTGACTCAAGTGGTAAGAATAAATATGGGCGAACAGAATAAAACAGGGTTATAGACGTGGTCGTCTCATTACTCCCCCCTTTTTCAGATGGGAAATTACAAAGAAATTTTCCATCTTCAAAATTGAAAATCCATAAAAATGTGAAGAAATTGTAAAGAACTGTACACTCAAACGAAATGTATATCTAAAATCAAAACAATCAATTGTTAAAAGCACTATCACAGTCAAATCAAATGTAATCATCCAAATATCTAGGCCTTCGCCTAGTACGTTGGCCATTATCAAAGTTCGCATCAACTGTAACTTCTTCTGGTACAGTGTCTGGCCTTGAAGAGAAAGGTAATACATCAAAAATATCATGAGCAATCTGCTCATCATTTTCCATAATAGGTTCCACATCAGGTAAAATGTCACATCCAGTTAAGTCAATGTCATTGTCTTCTTCATCTTCATGAAGGTAAGGTCTTAACTTGTCAACGTGTACAATTCGAGAACGTGTTCCCGAATTCTTCTGAATCCTATACAAGTGATTAGGTAAACAGTCCACAATTCGATAAGGTCCAATCCAAGGAATACTCAGCTTGCGATGCTTAGGTGGATAATAATACCACACCAATTCATCTCTCTGGAAAGTAAGTGGTTTAACACCCAGATCAAAATTCCGCTTTTGTCTGGTTGCAGCAGCATTTAGATGTTGCCTAGCATGAAGAAAAGCTTTTTCAGTTGCACAGGAAAACCATTCGACAAACTCAGTGTAACAAGGATGAGTTGATGACTCTGGTTTGCCAAACATAACATCAACAGGCATCTCGATTTCTCGTCCAAGCATTAACTTGTTCGGTGAATATCCTGTACTATCATGTACGGTGGAGCGATATGCCATACAAAGATATGGGAGATGGTCGTCCCAATCATTTCGATTCTCATTTACAAAAGCTTTCAACATCTGCTGTATGGTCCTGTTGAAACGTTCAACTTGTCCATCTGAACGAGGATGATATGGAGTTGTTCGAGTCTTTTGAATCCCGTACAATTGACACATTTCTGAAAATAATTTTGATTCAAAGTCTCTTCCTTGATCTGAGTGGAGAATTCTTGGTACCCCAAATCTCGAAAAGAATTGAGTAACCAATGCATCAGCAGTGGTGTCAGCTCGCTGATTTGGTAAAGCAAAACATTCCACCCATTTAGAGAAATAGTCCGACAAAACCAAAATGTGTTCATTTCCATTTTCAGTTACAGGCAATGGTCCAAGAAAATCAATGGCAATCCTTTCCATAGGAGCTCCAGATATAAGTTGTTTCAAATCTCCCTGTCTTCTTCCGTAAAGCATCTTGGTCGAAGCACAAGACTTGCAAAATTTGCACCATTTGAGAATGTCCCTTCTGAAACCAGGCCAATAAAATCTGCGCCTTATACTCTTGAAAGTCCGATTAGCACCAAGATGACCTGCAGTGCGCAAAGAATGTAGCTTATGGAACAAATCCTGCCTCAAATTTGATGGAACAATCAATTGGATATGCGATTCCTCCGATTTACAATCAGGAATCCAACGACGATAGAGAAGTCCATTATCTACAAAAATCAAATCCCATTGTGACATCAAACGTTTGGTCACTGTTGACTCAGGCATGTATTCTTGAATGTCAGGTTTCTGAGCAGTAAATTGTTTCCATTTCAAAACAGCAGAAATATCTGGATCTTCACTTTGCCAAGATTTAATTTGCTCATCCGTGTAGGTATTTAGCCAATTACAATCGGAACAGTCTGATGATGATTGACTGGGCTGTTTTGAGATTGCACCCACTATAACCTTATTCACAGTTACATCTCCATTGGTACCACAATCAGAACAATCTTCTCGTTTGCATTTGCGAACTTGGCGTGACAATCCATCAGCATTGCCATGTTTCACGCCAGGTCTGTGTTCAATCTTAAAGTCATAAGCACCAAGTGTTAATATCCATCTTGCTAACATTCCTTGAGGTTCACGAAAATTAATCAACCATTTCAGAGCAGCATGATCTGTGCGAATTCTGAACGGTCTCCCGAGAAGAAAATGACTGAAGTGACGAACAGCCCACACCACAGCTAATAGTTCCCGGTGTGTAGCACAGTATCTACGTTGAGACTTGGACATAGTCTTACTGGCATAAGAAAGTACACGTTCATTGTCGTCCTGAACTTGAGATAACACTGCACCAATCCCAAAACCACTGGCATCAGTATCCAATACAAATTCGCCGATTGTCCTCGGAAAGCTAAGAATTGGGGCAGATGTCAGACAATGCTTCAAAGTTTCAAAAGCCTTTTGACATTCAGTACTCCATACAAAAGAAATATTCTTCCTGGTCAATCGAATAAGAGGTCCAGCAATTGTTGAATAATCTTGAACAAATTTCCGGTAGTAGTTCGCTGTGCCTAGAAAACTACGAATATCGCTGACAGAATTAGGCGTTTTCCATTCTTTGATAGCCGCAACATTTCCAGGGTCGCAACAGACACCGTCAGATGAAATAAGATAACCAAGATAAGAGGTGCTTCGACGGAAAAGTTTACATTTCGAGGGCTTCAAGCGTAAACCGGCACGGCGAAGTCTTATAAAAACTTCCCGAAGATTTGAGAGTGCCATTGAGAAATCACTACCATGAGCCAAAACATCATCAAGAAAATTGAAACACCCGTTCCACAGGAGATCACCAAGGATATTGTCCATCATCCGTTCGAATGTTGCGGGAGCATTTGCCAAACCGAAAGGCATCACTACAAAGTGAAAATGACCACGGCCTGGGATGCTGAATGCTGTCTTTTCACGGTCTGCAGGATCAACCTCCACTTGCCAATATCCGCTAGCGAGATCAAGAGTTGAGAACCATTGTGCTCCGTTTAAGGACTCAATGATATCCTCAATACGCGGCAAGGGATATGCGTCCTTGTATGTGACGTCATTAAGCAATCTAAAATCCACGCAAAATCTGGTAGAATCATCCTTTTTGGGAACTAGGACAATGGGAGAAGAATATGGGGAATCGCTGGGTTCTATGACACCCTGAGCCAGCATATTATCAACAGCTTCTTCGGCTATCTTCCTACGCGCCCACCCCATTCGACGAGGAGCCTGCCGAATCGGCTGTGGTGTGGTTGTGATGATCCTATGCTTTGCTGCTGAAGTACGGCCAAGTTCGCCATCTGGTCCTACAAATACATCATGGAATTCACAAATCAAGTTGACCAACTGTTCACGTTGACTCGGGGTTAGATCCTCAACGGAATTGACCATGTCATGTAGATGTTCTGGTAATTCAGAAGCTATAACCCGATTATCGGATTCGTCAACTTGAATTTGTGCTACAAGTTGAGGATGTGCAATACCAATCAAAGATCCAGCCCTGATCTTAAGTTGTCTGCCTTTTTGGTTCACCGCTAGAACAGGAACAGTGGACTTTCCTGGATCCACTACAGAAGAAATCAGCTGAACGCCATCAGCAAGGAAAGAAGAATTCAGCGGTTCAACAAGAGCAGCAACGTCAGACAAATTGCTTTTTGGCCAAGGACGACTAAGTTGTGCAGGGATAACAACCTTAGAATATGGCGGTATAGTAATATCTTCTCGAACAGTTACACGACAACACGGTACAGACTTTTCAGTAAACAGTTTGATTTCATGGCCCTCTATCATCATGTGTCCAGATGATAAGTAAAGAACGCAATCATGTTCTCGGAGATAGTCCATGCCCAAAATACCATTAGACATACCTAGGTTGGCAACAACAACAGTGCGTCGCGATGCAAAAGAATCAATAGACAAATCAACTTCCAATGTACCCAGTGGTGATAAATCATGTCCTCCCACTGCAACAAGAGATTCTTCGAGCGGTGCTAAATGTGCTTCTTTCCCACCTATAGCCTCAAAGATGGAAATGTCGATCAGAGTAGTCATAGCACCACTATCTACAAGAAAATTGAACGGTTGATTGTTTACAAGTACCTTCGCATGCCAACTATTGTCATATTGCAAGGAACAAATATTCAGGTCTATATTCTGGTTCGTTGGTCCGTCATCAAGTAATAATTCAGCGGACACTGAGGACCTCAAGCCCGCTGAGTGTCGTTTAAATTTGCGGTCGAAGAGGAAGCAGCTGTTGCAGGATCAGCGGGATTCTGAAGATGTGGACAATCCCGTTTAAGATGACCAGTCTGCTTACAATTAAAACAAGCCTTGCAATCCCTGCCCCAGTGACCATGTTTACCACAACGAGGACACGGGTTGCGTGGTACACCATCAAAATTGCGATTGTTGTTAGCGCGTGGCTTAACATATCCTATGATCTCATCCAGTTTTGCTACAAGTCGCTCAAAACTGCTCTCGAGAAACTGAAAAAGGTCGGTTTGCTGATTAGCTGCATCACCAGTGTTACTCTGTTTCACTGCGGCAATGCGAGGTTTAGGCATGTCTCTTCTCTCAGAGTGGTTAGTATCAACAGAGTAATACAGCGTTGCAAGAGACAGTGCACTTTCAAAAGTATCAGGCTGTTGCATGGTAACATGTTTGATCATGCTTTCATCGGTTAAACCGGCGAGAAACTGCGATTTCAAAATATCATCTTGACCAGCAATATCAAGATTTGGGTAAGCAAGAATAACAAGCTCTTTCAATTTGTTACCATAATCCCGTGGCGCTTCATTTGGCTTAATCCTACGACAATGAAATGTAGTACGATATGAGCTCGCATTTCCGGCAGGTTTGAAATAATGATTAAAATGAGCCACAATATCACGATAGCTAGTACGTTTCATATCTGGTAAATCTTTCAACACATTTAGAGCTTGACCTGTCATGCAAGTAGCCAATTCTAATCCTGCAGTGTCGTCATCCCACTGATTATAACTGGTAACCAATTCAAAATGGCATAAATAACTGGGCCACGTCATGACAGTGGATCCATCGAAATACATTGGCTTTTTGGCATTTCTTGCCATCATCGTAGCATTAGTTGTGCTATTGAGTACACTACGGCTAACATTGGCATTTGAGACCCTACTAGTGCTCACTGGAGGAACTGATTGTGTAGCCACTGTAACCATTTTCGGCCTAGTACTAAGTTGCCTTCTGACATTTGTGCCCTCATTACCATTATCATTCAAAAAAAGAATTGTAGGTGCAAGGTTACTCACATGACCATTCTCCAAAAATTTCACTTCTAATGTCTGTGAGAACTTGTTCCGCTTCCCTTCTGGCTGTCCATCTTCTGATCCAAAATCAGAAATTTCATCATGCTTGAGAACAGGCGCTGCTTTTGGAACAACCGTTGCGGGTGTTGAAGTGATCAAGCTGACATCTGGGACATGTGACATGGGCTGAGTTTCTTCAGAATCAGCAACTTTTCCTGTTTTAACCACGCCAGAAATATCTTGCAGCATGTTGTAAACATGTTCAAAAGATGAGCCAATTTTCGCATTCTGGAGTTCAACTGATTCTAGTTGACTTCCAATCTGTTGCACACGACTGTCTATCAGTTGCAAACGGCTGTCAGTCTCCTCTTGCTTTTCCTCTGACTCCCTCAATTTCGCCTTCAATACCTGTATTTGCAGATGCAAAAGTTCATTCTCCTCTTTGGCTTCCTTTGGTGCCGGTACAATCTTTCTTCTCTTAACCATTTTTCCAAAATATCAGGCAACCGCAATTGAAAAAAAATTCGGCAACCTCAAATGTCCAATATTGTCCAAATATTATCCGTCACAGACTAGCCTACCTAATCGGCTTAGTCTTAATAGTCCCTGTGTCAAATAATATATCCTGGCGTGTGCTCGCCAAAAATTCGTATATGTGGCGTACCAAAATTGATATCACCACTCAGGTTCTTTCTGCCAGCTTCTTGGACACTGAAGTTGCAATAGATGTCGATCACAAAATAATCTTCTTGCGGTTCCAACCACAGCAGAGTAACTAAGTTAACTAACTAGATTAATTATACACCTGTAAGAACTTAATACAACCAAATACTCCAATAAGAAATACAATAAACACATAAAAACACAGTACAAATACCGTAGGATACATACGTAACACAAGATTGGTCTATGACGTCACAGTCATGAACTATTTACTTATAATGGGATACTAAAAACCGGGTAAAACATACCTAGATATACATAAGAATAACTAGTATGACACTAAAGATACAACACAAATCCTATCTTATCGACAAACACGTAATATACATGGAAATACGCATAGAAATCACACAGGAAATAAACTGCGAAAATAGACTAGTTACGGAAGTGTTAACTACAAGCTAACTAGTGAACAGAGCTATGCCAAACCTGAGAAATAGTAAACCTGTACTACTAATATCATTTTACAACAAGAATTACATAGATTTACGGCATTAAAACACTATAATAATAACCTAATACACAGAGGAAATATCTACACTGCCGGCAGTCTGACAAACCAGCAGAAAGAGAATGTTACACAGCTGCTCACTAGTGACTCAAGTGGTAAGAATAAATATGGGCGAACAGAATAAAACAGGGTTATAGACGTGGTCGTCTCACTATACTTGTTACCTTTGACCTTGCTTGCTAGCTCTCTCTCTCTACTTGCGCTGCTAGCTGTTAAGTGCTGTGATCTATGATGTCTATGTTATATCTATAATATACTCAAACATCCAGAACAGTTGTGTATTTACCCACAAACAAACAGCTTTTAAGCAAAGTAGCGAAAAAGATGGACACAACAAAATAAATTGTTACGACTCTGTAAACGTCAAAACTGCACACTTTTTAGAAATTGAACGCGAACGTTCGTTATCATGCCTGAAGATACAACAAACGTGACTTAACAGTATATATTTATCTATCTATTCTGCAACGCGTTCTAAAAAACTGACCATGGAAACACTTCTAAAAAAAGATGGGGAAATACAATAAAAACACACCGAAAAAATATGTGATATTTTGTGAAGAAGTATCCATTACTGTACTCTATTTTCTGATAGTATGAATGGCCTTGTAGTCGTAATTAAAAAACACAACATAAACTTACAGGCTTAGGTGAGATACGGTATTCGTTGCATATTTCAAACCGCCCGGTTCAAAGAGTTACCTATATCCACATACTATAGGGCAGATTGCATACCGTATTTAGAAAAAAAACTATGGATTCGTATGCAACTGAGATCTTATCGACTTTGTGAATTACTGTTGCGTGAACCGCCCTGCGAAGTCTATGAATCACACACAGTAATAACTTGTTTTTGCAATGTGACATTGGCTATATTGTGCTGTAATTTAGACTTTTAAACCCCTATTAAAGTTTTGGCCACTTTCCTGAGTTTCTGGACTGTGTGTTGTCATTCCTGTTACCATGCAGGAGTCTGTCTATCATGGTAGTTTCGGTATATCCGTAATGCGGCGACTGCCGTCAAATATGTAAGGTCTTCTAATGGAATAACGATATATGCTCATTCAATATTAGCTTATACTATTACTATATAGTCTATTTTAGGTGATTATTTTCGTTTTGGACACCCGTTCCTTTTCGGACATCGTTTGCAGTTCATTCTTTCTATCTATCAAACTTCGAATGGCTGAGCATCCTCAATGCGAAATGAAGAACGTCATTAGTGAAACGGAATACATGGAATTAAATAAACGCTCACATGCTGTATGGCAGTGACTTGAATGCATTTGAAAGCAGAGTAACAAATATAAATATCTCTGAATGGAACACTCTTTCCCACCCTGTTTTAATGCCAAGATAATTTCTGGCAGAGCCTTGTTAACTCTTTTCAGTTCTTCATATATAATGCGAAACTTACTACATGACTTCTCACTTCACTGTCAACTTTTCAAAACAAACATTAGGGTCAATAATATAATTGATGAAAAATAGGACTACAGTTACTCAGATATATGTTAAAGAAAAATCAGACTCAAAACTGTGCAAAATTTCTGCATGGGTTCTACACAAAATAACTAATTGCCAGAGATCATTGAAGTAATGATAAAGGATCAATAATTGTTTCAACAACAGCCAAGGAATGGAATCAAACTTACGGCAGTACATTAATTTCACAACATCAAGAAACCAAATCCCAATCACAAAGAACACAAATTCGACACATAAATAATAAAGACCTTTCCATTAACATCAAAAAATAAAAAAGAAGCCCGGTCTGTGGCTTGAGTGCTAGTACCATGCCAATGAATATTCCATCATAGATACATACACCAACTTAACAATATATCACCACGCCATTGCGATAAATAAACAATAAGAATAAATAGAATTTTGTACTAAATATTATAAAACGAAGAAGTTGATACAATAATAAAATAGCACAAGAATGAATACAACAAATAAGAATTTCTTGATGCAGGCTGATCACAACATGCATTTTTATAATTTTTCTGATTGAGACACCCCGATCCAGCGTAGAGCTTCTTATTCTTAGCCCAGATTACACCATTTATTTTATTACTTTTTATGATTTCACCCTTTAGTGGGCTTCAAACTCGGTTCTTATCGTAGACAACCTAATGTTTAGCGCATCACACTGGGTACAGATATATGATTTAATATCAATAAGCTGATTACCACATGTGGATTGGCAATTTTAAAACTTGTGGAAGATAACAATGTGCGAGAGAATTAGTGGACCCCGTGCAAACCTGCCCTTCCTTCACTGTCCGAATCCATGCATGAGGGATGTTGAACTGGTAGATTGATTAACTACTTGTTGCATACCCGATCAGGACTGGCAACCGGACAATAGGCTGTGTTTCGTCGTATGATTGAATTATCTAACTACTTTCTCCTCCTCCCAAGATAAATATGAAAATTTACATCACAAAATGGGGTTGGATCCGATCTTTTAGTTAGTTAACAAATACCGGTATACCAGTTTTTCAGCGCAGTTAATCCTTTATTTTGACAGTATTCATTGCACCCAGATATAGCATAAGGATAGTCCATGGATTTACTCGGGAGTTTCCCAAACTTGAAAAATTAAGGTTCAACAAAAGCTTGCATAATAGCGTAGATGTTCGACTGGGTTAGCCCACTGGCCTGAAGCCTTGTTTTGTATGAAGGTGTGGAAACACATAAAAATCATTTTAACAGATTCACAATAGGTTAATATGATGACCTTAACAATATGACAGTGGAGAAAAAGCAACTGCATGACAAGGCTCATCAGTCCCAAATAAAATGGTCATACTTGAGATTAGGGACTTGTTGGATATTCATTAAAGTAGTACATTAAAAAGCTGGCTCACAGACCCATTACTCACAGCTTCCAAATTCAGTAGCAGCCCAAGCTTGAAGTGTAAATGTTAAAAGAAACAGAATATTTATTGCAGTTTGATTGAGGATTTTGAGCAACTGCATTTCATATTAATCCTGATTTTACAATACTGCCAACATATTGCTCTACATTCATCTACAAGGTTTAAACAGTGGGTCTTGAAGCACTCTATATGGTATAGATGAAGAAAAGATTTTGATATGCCAGTACTTCCACATCAATACGTTTGTACTTTTCTTGCTTGACCTCATCCAGTAGCAAATGTTAGCCTTTTCCGTTGCATCCCTTCAATTTCAGCTAGGAATGCTGTGTATCACGGATCTCTTGCTATCCCTAACTCCTGCTTCATATTTTCATAAACAACATAACTGATGCTGACTGCAGGAGCGACCTAGAGCACAAATAAACTTGATCAATTACAACAATGCAAAATACTATGATTCTACCTATCATGTGGAAGTCGTCCCCCCATGGAACACACATTATTATTATATCTATTATTATACATTATTATGACTATCGGTTACAAACTAAAATAGTGTAGTTGTCAATTCAAAAGGAAAACTATAATAATAATGATCTACTTTTGTCTAGTTATTATTATTCTATTATTATATCTTACCATTTCCGACATGTTGATAGTAACAACCCAACCATGGCTGCGGCATAAGAGTAAATTTTATGTATAATCCTCAAAACTGCACCGGCAATTTGCCTCACAAAATCACAATAAAAACAACAATAGAATAGTATACCATTACCAATGTCTAATGTATGGCTTTTTTATATCCCATACATGACAAAGAGACATACAAAATATTTTGATTGTTGCAATTTTTACCTTTAAAAAATTTGGTCCAATTCCTCTGTAAAATCCCGCAAATCCTTCATTGTTAAAAATTGACTTAGCAAGAGAGAACATTGTTGGTCTATTCACTGAATTAGATGAAGCTGAAAAAATTAAAAATTTGGAAACCTATTTCTGTCATACCAATCTAACTAATTTCCAGAACCAATAACAATGAGATTATTGAGTATTTAACAACACTAAATGTCCTACAGAAAAATAAATTTTTAAATATAAGTGGGTTTTGAGTTCAGATCAACCATGATACTCTACCCTGCAGTGTTACTGATGAATCAACACAAAAACCATATCTTTAAATTGAATATTAAACCGATCAAGATTTTTGTTTATAAATTTCAGAGTAGACTAAATTATATAAATATGGGCTTAAATTAAAGCATACCAGATTTTGAGAATCTATGTATCTCGCCTTCTGGTGACTTAATCAATGTTGAATAATGAAAATTTAATTAATTGGGTCAAAAGGCATTTTTTGAAATTACACAGAATGAAAATCAAAATGAACAACAATTTCGCAAAACAATCTATTGGTCTAAATCAGTGGTTCCCAAAGTTAATTGACCGAGGGCCAAAATTAGAAGTGAAACGGTATTCGCGGGCCGGGAGAGGGGAGTGCCCGCAACGCGCCGATGCTTATATGAGCCATTACAAGTGACTCTACAGGACAATTCCAGAAATTTTGCATGTTGTTAGATGCAATATATTTTTACATTTTTGCCACATGTTTTGTTTCATTGTCCAATCAGTTTCTTTATGGTGTTTGAACAAAATTGCACAAAAGTTACACACAAGACTTACTTGGTGGATATATGTGACTCCACAGGACAGCAAATCCACCATGCATTAACATTTCATTGTGTTGTAAATTTTCGCGCTGGTACAGCGGGAGCCCTCAATATTTTCTAGTGAAGTAACTGAAGGACCCCTCTATGCAGGGGCGTAGCCAGAAATTTTCAAAGGGGGGGGTTCTGAAATTTCTAATTGCCAGGTTATCTGGACGGAGGCCGGAAAACGAGAGTTTTCAAGTAAATTGATGTTCTAAAAAGCGCTCCAAGCCACGAAAAGGTGCAATGTATGACACAGAAGAATGTTTTTAGAAATTTAGACTGAATATGTCAGGATTCGACAGGAAAAAGTGCTACGAACGGAAATGCGAACTGAATAAATCGCATTATTCGGTCACAATCACGTCTCTTCTACGTTAGACCACAAGCGGCGTTTCGCGAGTACCGGTACGGCATCAGTAAGACAGATTGACGTTAGGAGCAGCGTAGCGCGCAGCAGTGTCTTCTGAAAATGAGTAAAAAACAGAAATCGATAGCTTCATATTTTACAAGACCAGGGGGAAGCGATGACCAGGCACCTCCTTCCGTAGTGAAAGATGCTCTTCCAACATTCACATACGAGTCGATGTCCAAAGATGATCAAATGAAGTACGACTATTTGACCAACCATTGGGTCCCAAGCAAAGATTTCGTCTTTCCAAAGCATGTCCGAACGGTCAGTGGAAAGACTTTTCATCTGTCTTTTCAGCGAGCGTGGCTGGAGAAATTCAAATGGCTGGCATACAGCCCGGACGAAGATGGCGCTTTTTGCAAATCGTGCTTGATCTTTGCTCCTGATGTAGGCGAAGGGTCAAAATTGTTGAAGCTTGTTAACGAGCCTATGCGAAACTTGAAAAGTGCACTTGAGGATTTATTGAAGCACGCCAGTAGAACTTACCATATCACAGCACAATTACATGCCGAAAATTTTTGTAAAACTCACACTACCGGAAATGTCGTCAAACAAATGAACTCTGCAAGCGGATGGGAACAGACGGGCACTCGCATCAATAATTAACGTCGTCAAATTCTGTGGACGTAAAAATATAGCTTTAAGAGGTCACATAGACCATGGAGTTTTGTCAAATCCGACAAATTTTGAAACCGAAATGAAAGAAGGAAATACCGTGCACTATTGCGATTTAGAATTTCCTTCGGCGATCAAGATTAGTTGAATTATGTTCAGAATGCTCCTCTAAATGCCTTGTACACGAGCCCAAAGATTCAAAATGAGATCATCACACTGTGCGACGAAAAGCAAGTATTTCGCCGTGCTTGCTGATGAAACGAGTGATATCGGGCGTATTGAGCAATTTTCCATCTGTGCGAGATACGTTCAGAATGAGCACGGTATCTGCACCCTCCGAGAGGATTTTCTCGGATTCGTCGAAGCCGTCGATTTGTCCGGCCAAGCTCTAGCAGAATTGCTGATGTCGACGCTTACGAGCTGGGGCTTGGAGCTGCGTAACATCGTATGCCAGGGATATGACGGCACCGCCAACATGTCAGGCTGTTTTCGGGGAGTGCAGGCCGTTGTTGAAGCAGCCTACCCAAAAGCGTGTTACACTCACTGCTGCTCGCACTCGTTGAACCTGGTGCTATCTCACGCGTGTGGAGGCGAAGGGTTGAAACGAACAGTGTGGAGTATAAGAGACGTCGTTAATTTTTTCTCTGATAGTCCCAAACGCACAGGAATTCTAAAGAATGCTATTATAGCACTCCTTCCACAAAGTCGACACACACGTTTGATAACATTTTGCGAAACCAGATGGGTGGGAAGACCTGAGTCAATTACAGTATTCTGCGAATTATATTCTGCCGTCGTTTACTCTTTGGGCCAGATAGAAGAATGCAGAGACAGAGTTGCCGCTGATAAAGCAGATGAATTTAAATACAGACTAATGAACGCAGATTTCATCTGCCATTCACGTATACTGGACAGTATACTTGGCATTACATATCGACTGTCAGTTATCCTGCAGTCAAAAGATCTCGACATCATAGGCTGCTGTCAAATGCTTAACGACGTTAAGGCAGTTTTACACCACATGTTGGATAACGCACAGGAGAAATTTTCAACGAAATCAGCGTAATGACCAGTGATCAGTGATCACCAAATTCCGCTTGTTGTGAGATCTCTGAATTCGACTAGCGTGGATTTGGAGATTCAGATGCGCGAAGATGTGTTCAAACCTTTCCTGAGCAAGACAATCTCCGAACTTGAAGATCGTTTCGGATCTACTTTTCGGAAAGCAACACAGTGTTTTGGCCTTATTCCGTATCGCATGATGATGCAGCCATGCAATATTCTACAAGATTCAGATTTCTTCAAAATATATTCAGAAGAGTTGGAGTCGTGGACGATTGTGAAGTCCGAAATAATGCTCTGGAAGAGCAAGAGGAGTCAAGTGGACACAGCCGATCTTCTGAAAAACGCTTTGGATGCGCTAAACCATGCTTCTGTCGAAGCATATCCCAACGTTCGAAAATTACTGCAAATTATTTCCACACTTCCGGTCACAACTGCATCTGCCGAAAGATCGTTTTCACAGCTACATGGTTTGAAAACATATTTGCGGAACACCACTATAGAAACCCGGCCCTGCTTCTGATGCATCGGGAAATTGAAGTTCCAACAGAAAAAGTTATTCTGGCGTTTATGCGGTGGAAAGCTCGGCGTTTAAAGGTTATATTGTAAATATACCTCATTTTTGGACCTTGTTAAATCGTGAATTATTTTTGGTTCACATTGTATCATTTCTTTCCTGCAATTCTTTTCGCACTGTACTACCATGTTATATAATGCAAATAAAGCCAAATTTAGCTTCGATGTTTATTAGTTGGTTCATAGCAGCTCGGCTACGGAGCCATTAAGATTTCTGCGCTTATTGTTCATGTTGCAAGTCACTTTTTTTTCCAAAAGGGGGGGGGGGGGGGTTCCGACATCTTTTTGAAATGAATTAACTGTACCAAACAATCAAACACTTTTTGTTACGATTCATCAGAAAAAATGTCAAATATATCAAATTTCTACATTTTAGGCCATTTTGTGTAAACCATCAAAAATTTGAGTGAAATTTTAACTTTTTTCATGAAATGAATGCAGTTAAATAAAATTCAAGTTTCTTTTAATATAAAAAATACAAAAAAATTACTTTTACAGCACTTTTTAAAAAATTGATGAAATTCAACTTTTGCTTGGAATGGCCCACACTGTTACGTATTATCAAGGTATGGGTGTAATTGAATTGTTACGAATATACGTGCTTAACCTGTGGTGTAATGAAGTAACAATTGGGGATATCTAGGTCGTAAAAAAGGTAAAAACATAAAGTGCTAAACTATTTCACTCAAGTTCGGCGGACCATATTAAATCGTATGGGAACCACTGGTCTAAATTGTGTTTAATACGAAAATATTTTTGTTGAAGCCTTTTTACGAAATATTTGACAGATGCGAGTCATACAACTCATGAATATAAATGATGCATTTTTCATTTGCTTGATTTAAGCTATTCATTCAAAAATCTGGGGCTTACATATCCAGTGTTTACTAATACTAATGCAATGAAGAAAAGCATACCTTTTGCTGCTTGCATTTTTGTTCTGATAAGAGCAAGTGGATAACTAGCTAGTTGTCCACATGTGCTTGATGTTGTACCACAAGCGAGAAGTAACAGTACCGATGGTGCATGACTGTCAGTAGAGTGGTGTTTTACCCAGTAATTTCGAATTGTCTGTACAAAAAGTTATCTAATTATGAGTTATGACTAAGAATTTACAATGAAAGTGGGAAAAGAAATTGTTATCAAACAACCACATAAGCCTTGACCTTGACAATGGTACGTACGTAAGTCATAATCACCTGAATTTATAAATGTTTCGGTACTCCTGAAGTATGTGAACCAAGATGGCCGACACCGGAATGTAGTATGTGTATGTAGTATGTGACTATAATTTTATTTCAAATTTCCCTCTTTTCAGTTCTATTACAAGTTCGGGGACTAGCCATGTGACTCCCATATTATTTGCACCAGAAATTATGGAGAACCCTAACCTGGTACACATACTACGTTGCGGTGTCCGTCATCTTGGTTCACATACTTCAGTCTTCAGGAGTACCAACATTTTCAATTTTGGTAAAATAATTTGGTACCCATGAGTTAATGTTTGGATACAATTTTTTAATTTTATAGGTCATAATAATAAATAAACTTTCCTGTTAAAGCGAGGTTGAGAATGAGATAAAATGAAATAACTTTTGAAACATAATTCACCTCATATATGCATAGGTCAATTCCAGCATATGGTAAAATCCCAAGTAAATTGGGTACATAGCCTTTGAAAAAAGCACGAGGTCCTTCATTTGCATAAATTTTCATGGCACAATCAACAATGCCTCGATATTGTCCAGTCTTTCGAAGAGCAAGACGTGTTTTGATAACCTGGAATATAGTAAGGTAGGTGTAAGATAAACTGTAGGTGTGTCAAGCATGGATGCAAATGTTCACTGATGCTTGATATAATATCAAGAGATAAGTTCATAGACATCACTCACTTCCATGGGATAAATGCAAGTTTGGGAAATGGCCCCTGCAAGTGATCCTGCAATGAAACGATGCCGCATTCCCATTTCGTGTTCAGATCCACCATTCACTATATTTTTCAACCTCTCAAAAGCAAAAAACTTGATGGCTGATTCGGGTGCAATCTGCAAAAGAATAAAGTTGGAATTTATCAAACTGTATAAATATAGTTGGGATTGTGCTGTAAACACTATATCCCAATTGCACTTATGTACACCTAGGAGATGCAGCTATTATTACCTGACTTTCGCACATATTATTGTTGTGCTATCTCTTCGATGTCTATTTGTGATGAGGTTATATTTGTGTACATGCATTTACATGTATATTGTCTAATTACCATATAGCCATCCTAAATTGCTGTTGTACTAGTGAGGGGCATATCACACAACAGTGTATTGGCCACAAAGCCATGTGCAGATATCTGTATTCATTATGTTTTATTTTATACAGTTACTGCCACATTTTGATACATAAAAACTTGCCGGTATTTGGTAGGTATTTAAATATATTTCTACCTTTAATAACTGGTAGAAAACTGCAAAATTGCCTGAAGTATTAGTACTAAATATAAGTAAAAACAGGCATGGACATATTGTCTTATTAGGCTATTTAAAGAACGAAATTGAAAATAGAAATATCGCACTTTTATAACATTGATGCCATTTCCTCGCCACAATCCCCTAGCACCTCCTTCGTTCAACAATGCATTGAAACCAGATTTGATGCCCAGATCGTTCGTCTTCGATGCATGGACCTATTGGCAGAAAATCAATTAGATACCTCTGAAAATCAAGCATAACAGGGTAAAAGATCAAGTTTGACAATAACTAAATAATAAGTAGCCTACCAGTACCACAATAACATACAATTTTACGCTTTCAAGGGGTAGTAAAGAGTCATCAAAACATTGATTTAAAGTACTACGAGTACGGCCATAATTTCATACTAATGCATATATCAAAAAAAGTATCACTATTTTCAGATTTCATTAGCTTTTGTTCGGATATTCTTCTTTCAATATATCAACCACTGCCACCAACTACGTTACGTAAATTAAATAGTACTAATAATGAATAGTATACCTGCATCAGAACTTTGAGTCTGTCAAGAGGGGCAGTACAAGTACGAGATACAGCTCCAGCAACTCCGCCAGATACGAGAAGTTTCCACCATCTTCCAGTTACTATTTCATCTTCAGAGAATACATCGGGCACCAGAAGATTTTCTCCAATATCCATGTACTGAAGGGTAATGAAGAATTTTTCATTATGGTATGAAAAAGAGTACCAGCTTGTCAAATGTGTGAAAATTAAATGACTTATATGAATTTGCAAATTTGCAACTGTGACAAATACTGCTCCTGACTAATATGAATATTATAATATTCTCTATATTTAATTTTAATCGATGAAGATGACTTGTGGTAAAAATTATGTTACACATATCATATTATATTTGAAAACAAGAATATTACCAGAAAAAGCATGTGTGACAAAACAGAGTGCATCTTTGGACAAGCGACAAACAGTTTGTATAATGACATATTAATATCAAATGTAATCCAGTGGCATGTATATGAAATAATATTTCCATGACCATTTCCTACTTCAAACAACTGCAAACAGATGCAATTTAGAGAGATGTTATATGGATCATATTATGTATGATATGAAGCCAAAATTGGAATGCTATCCTAACATTGAGCTTTTTCAAAGAAAACATGAGAATATTTCAGTCTTTCTTGTAAGAAGACAACAAAAGTTCAGCAATTTTTTAAAATCACGACGCATTTGTTTTCTGCAATACAAATCATGGCGCATTGAAAAAAAAAATTTAATAATAACATTAAATTACTAAGGGGAAGTATTTTTCGTGAATATAGAATAAACAATAATAGCTCCACTGAATATCTAATAGCGCTAATGGCAGCCTTCTCCCTTGACATTAATTTTAACAACATTTATCATTTTATGAAAAGATGTAAATGGGGATGAACAGGAAATAAATGTTTCCGGCAAACGATTGAATTTTTGCAATACAAATTTATTTTGTGCAGCACAAATTGGAAACCTGGACTAAACTAACAAATTTTTATCTGTTCCCAGATCAGTCAGAGGAAAACTATCCGCATTCAAAGAGATAATCCTTTCAAAGATATCTTCCATTCATCCTTTTAATAATAGTACATGAACATATTATTATTGAAGGTATATTTTAAAAGATATGCTGTACTACATCTATCAATTTTTGTTCAATGTGAGTAGGCAGAATTATTGTCAAACTGTCAATCAAATATCTCAAATTCAACCTATCAAATGAGCATTCTAACTGGAGTATCATATCAATTTTTTATGAAATAATAGTAAAATTCTCTAAAGAATACAACAGCAACCTATAATTTTTCAATGATTGGATACTTGCACATAAATTTTTTTTCTGAAAACTAGAAAGTAAATTAAATTAATCCAGAAAATTCTGTTTACTATTATTTAAGCGTTCTGACATAACTGAAGCTAAAACCATACAACAAATATTATATTGTGAATGACAAATAATCTTCATTACACATGAATTGCCCCCAAACTATCTGACCACCTTGTTAGTAACAAGTAACAATGGGGTACACAAATAGGCTCCATTTAATTTCTATTTCCAGCAATATCCTATATTATAGGCTAAACCTCTGTCAATATTAACTCAGACAATAATTGAAAATTCCTGTCCAGCCATAAAATTATCAGTCAAGCATGGGACAAACAAAATTCTCTCATAAATCATTCATATTTTCTCATTAGTAGTTACATAGCATTATAACAGTCATGCTTTAAATTGAAGAATACCAACACAATAAATCGAGAAGAAAACTGATTCAACAGAAAAACCTGGAAACAATGTGTAATGAATGACGTATAAAATTCCACAGTAATATTATAATAATAAACAGTAGCTCTAGATAAAAAAAGAATATTTGTTTGCCATTTAAATTCAAATGATGTATAGTACTGGTAGAAAAAAAAAAGTATTTCTTGTAGGTGCTATTATATCATAATTATTATTATTTCTTCATTCCAGCCATATGTTGGTTTGTTAGATGAGATGGCCGAGTTAAGTTTGCCGCTTCCCATTATTGTCATAATTAAATTCTCTTTGATATTATGAAGTTGAATACTATAAATTTTATTTCTCGCAAAAACAGATTTCTCAAGAGTGTTGTAATATTTGATCAATATTTTTCAAATTTTCCACAAACATAATTAACACTTTCACTTCCAAAACAGAGCATAAATAAAGGTCATAAGCAAAAAATTCCAGCCGTCAAAGAATTTCATCAAAAAGAACTACAATAGTTGGCCATACACCCAACTACAAAAATGGGGAAAACGGCTGAAACCGCTGCATTTTTACATCATCATCCACAACTTACCTTATCATGTTGCTTAAAATCCTTTTGAGGTGGAGGTGGAGGATTTGAACGAAATAGTTTAGATACAAAATCCCACATTTTTAGCTTCGCTTATCAAAACCAAAGGCTTTTCAAATAAGAATTGACAATAAGCTCATGTACAATGCTGTCATAGACAAGCAATCACATATACTTGTGAATTAAATCAATTCTGAACAAATTGGCCAAGTCACAATTATGACATCACAAACAGCACTGAAAGGTAACTTTCAGATCAGATGCTGTGATATGTCATTATGATGTCATAAATGCTACTAATTAGGAATAGGAATAAAGATGATATTTTAGATGCCAAAATATTGACTTCATGTTTCTTAATAATTTGCTTAACCCTTGGCCTTAGCCCTTCATTTTTGAGGGTAAATTTAATAACAATAAATTTATTATTTACCGTTGCATGTCTCCAGTAAAATACGATATCTTTGATATCAGTAGAAGGGTGTAGTAAATGATGTTCAACCCATTCATCAAGATCTATTGATGATGTTCCATCTTTATCCATTCTAAAACATAACAACATGGTACATGGAGTAAAATATCCTTCTAATTTATTCAAACAAAAATATTTAATGACACATTTTACTAGTTATTACCTTTACAAAAGCTGCTATAAAATAATAAAAAATGTTTATGGTCAAATATATTACAGTACATTATATTGAAATGATTCAAATAGCATTAATGAACATATTGATGATACGTACAGTAGAAGTTAGCAAACAATCTAGTACTGATGTAGCTATGCAAGTAACACCAACAAAAATCTGTCCAAATTGTTTAAAATAAAATCTAGGTAATCTTCAAATCATATAATTGAACTCTGGTTAGGGGATTTATTAGATAGTGGATTTATTAGAACAGGTGAGTTGAATACACATAACCTACTGTGGTGCCGATTTAGTTTAGAGGAATTTGTGCAATCACTTGTGTTTCGCAAATACTTTGAATGTTTCGAAAAAATAGATATCATTTGACAATCGAAAATTTTTTAAAAAGAATGCCACATGGAATGAGCTGTGGGAAGATGTACAAATCTTTGATCAAAATCTCATTGACGATTGGTCGATTGGAACTACTTCAAAATTGATAATCCCGCTGAAGCATCTATTAACAATTAAAACGAATATTCGAATTTTGATTTAATTCTAAAGTCATTACGCAATCTCGTTCAAACAATATATTATATCAAATCTTATATTTTTAATAAATGAATGTCGAGATTCATTTGGTAATACAATGTCTTTGAATGCTCTCATTTAGATTACAAATTAATTAAGAAACCGTGAGGAATGATTGATCATTCATGAAAGATAATATATAGCACAAGAGTCTTGAATTGATCTGCATTCAATTAAGATCGCAGTTCAAGTTGAAAAAAATAATATTTCATTAACTTGCTCCATATCCATTTACAAATCCAGCTCAAATATAGAAGAATATCCATTAGGAATGTTGAATAGATATTACCTTTTCATGACTGCATTTGCCTCCTCATCTGATATTGTTAATCCTACAGATTTCAGTGCTTGAATCATTTCATATGGTGATATTCTGCCTAAATGAAAATAAATATAACACAGATTGTAGTTTGGGCAAAAGTAAAATTTTATAATACGAGTATCTGAACTTCTAGGAATAGGGTAGTGCATGTTTGAAAAATACCAATTGTGAATAATTGGAACAAACCATTTTTCATGGATTTTCGATAGTTCTGTATATTTAAAACTAGCCCAACACAATGGCTGAATAAAAATACACACTTATGAAAAAACACGAAAATGCTTTTACATACAAATGAATATTCAGAAATATGAAGTTTGAAGAATAGCCAAAAAATAGAATGCACTATCAGAACAAAACTCTTTGTATGGGCTGGATTTACAGCTATGACACAGCATTATAAAATGTTATGATTGATACGTGTATCTCAGTTTTCTGACTTGAATACATATCAACACCTGTCTGTGTAGAGTAATTCATAAACCAAAGGAAATGGTTCCTGATGGTCAGTTATACAGGAAGTGCTTATAAATACCATTTTGAAAGAAATATGATAAATGGGAAAGGGTTTGTTATTAAAATTATGGAATTATTTATTATACTATTACCATCTTTATCTCGATCAATCTTCTTGAACATTAGCTTCAATTTCATCTCATGTTCATGGAGGTATTTTACAAATTCTGTAACATCAAGTTCACCATCTTTGTTCGAATCACTGGCAGTGACGAATTTCTAGGTAAAAAAGGTTGTCTAGGTTGCTTTGATGTGTTTAATGAAATTGTGAACCACATCATAACATGAAATCATTTCAGTCACTTAATTAAAGCATGTCCTCTTGCCCTAAACCTTGTTGAACTTACACAAAATCGTGGGAAATACGGAAAGTATTGCAGGAAATTAAAAAAAAAAACTATTACAGTTATCAAAACCTTAGAATTTCAGAAAGATTGCTTCATAGTATGGAAATATGTCATAAAATTCAATAGCAATTTGAATGAAAAATATTTTCAATATGCTGAAAATAAAGTATTGATTATTCATCGTAATTAAGCATCAATACCTCGGCCTGACCTGGAACTTGTAACAAACCCATTTCACTGTAAGCTTGTTTTAATTCTGTAACATCTACTTTTCCATCATTATCAACATCCAAAATGTCAAATATCTGCCGATAGTAAGCCTCCTTTTTTGGAGTAATTTTCTGTGCAGATCCATCCAAACCCATTGCAACATGGACAGCTGATAAACTGAGTTCATTCAGATTTAGATTCGACAAAAGGTGATCTAGTCTTTGGCTAGAAACACTTCCCCTGCGCAAAGAATTATTCAATTTGATGAAAGTTACCAGATAATATCTAAACAAATAACAATATAATTCTGAATTCAGAATATGAAAATGTGAAGATATTTAAAATTTAAGGAGAATGCATCACATCTCATTAATTAAAACTAGAACAATGTTTTCCAGTTATTTCTCATTATAAAAATTTCCATGGTGCAATCTAGTACTCACGGTATACACAATACAACGACAAACATATAACTATATTCAACCTGCGTGTATTTCTGATGCTAATTTTTCTGTCGAATTGATGAAGATGTCTCAACTTGCGAATAGCTTGCTGTTTTTGAGTAAGAGGATACTCCAGTAGATTGTCAATAATACTCAATCGAGAATCGTCAGAGTCTTGAAATGGTTCTCGAGCTGGTTTAGAAGCAGCAAATCTTGAATAACGACCATACAAAGCCAGAAAACGACCATAAGCAGAACTTGTAGACGCAGTCGGGCAATAGATTATGGGATAAACAAATGTTGATATTTTATCTGTTTGATTGTCTGATCCACTGTTTCTTTCTAAGAGTGAATTAGAGATAGAAGTCCAATTTGGTAACTCGTGGGCTTGAATTGCAGATTTTGGTAAAAAGGATATTGGCAAATCACTCCGATGTCCAATCCAACATGTATTATGCTTTAGGTTAAAAATTTCACTGGATCGATCCCACATAACCAGTGAATGCCAAAGTTGAATTGATTATCCGGCACTGTGCTCCCCTACACACAGTGCTTCAACGCTGTTGTTGACGTTTCTCTAGTTGTTGCAAAGGTATTTGTGAATAAGACTATCCAAAAATTGCAAAGATAATTCAAAAAGAGGAGCAAGCTCCAAGATTCGAATCTATAGTTTTATTTCCAGGAATAGTTTTTCTTGGGTAACTGTTTATATTTTTAGGGTTTATATCAATAACTTCTGCAAAAAAGAAAAAGCTGAATGTTCAAAGTTGAAAAATCATAACATGTATTAAATTCCAAATAATTGTAGAAAAAATGAAATAGTAATACAACATATAAGTATTTATATAAAACTAAGTATGATATCTGGTAATAATTGATAATCTATTGTTCATCACAGCGGGTATACAGGTATAGGCTACATAATTTAAGCAGACAAACAATTATTCAATTTTCCTGCTAATACAGTAATAAGCCGACTTGGCAAAGAAGTAAAGGCCAATTTTTAGCACTTATTAAAAAGAGGCTTTTTCAATATTAACTCCCAATAGGCTGAGGCAAAAAGTTTGTATTGGTACTTTTTTCTCATTTCGTTAATTAAGCATCCATACTCGCTTTATTCTTATCGATTTCAATTCCTCGCATCATCGAACTCTTTTTCGATTTGTTTTCAATACATGCCCCAAAGCGCTTTCACTTTCATGAGTTACTACTTGTGATAGTACCGATAATTGCCTTTGCCCCATATCCCGTAGTCACAATTTTTATTTTGAAGTAGCGATATCGGCCATAAATAGGGAGTGTTCAGTGCACGAGCCACACAATGATTGCCGCTAGGTTTTTAAAAAGAACGAAGGCAAATTACAACATGACAGTACAAAATCAAATAACAGTCGTGTCAAATACATTATAGAATACAAATTATAGAACACAAATTATGCTCAAGTTGTCTTCTGGGAAAAAAAATCGATCATAAATAAACTTTATCATATCCTATTCAATATCAGTATTTCTAAATTTTTACATGGATGACCTTGCACAATTGATATTATCAAGGATTTAGACTAGATTTACCAATACCATAAGTCTGATACCAACTCAACAACTACTGCACTAACAAAATACAGAAATAAATGCTTATGCTTTTCAATGTTTATAAGGATCAGATAGGATTTACATATTTATCCCGGGGGAGAGGAAAGCCGATAACACGGCTTATCCATATGGCGAACCACGGCCTCTCGTCCGGTTACCATTCCAAGTCGGGTATGGGATTAGTTATATTGTTTGTTTTCGGAAGCATGGACTTGGTGGTGGAGGAAGCCGTAAAAACAAAATAGTCTGATAGTGCATTTTCAGGGTCTCATGTAGTTTCGTACCTAACGTACTTCTGGTGGGCGTAGCATAACAATTTTTTTACGTGTCAATCCTAACCCCCACCCGACCACACCATTCAAAACTTACGTCACTACGACGTCACAATGACATAATAGAGCCCTTCAAATTATGCGAACTGTCATCCAAGACGCGCAGACGAGAACCCGAAATCGAACAGCCATTTCTCTCGGTTTCTCGTCGCAACGAACCCGATAAGAGGAGGAGTATTTGGCAAGCTCTATGACGTGATTGTGATGTCGTAGTGACGAAATTTTTGGATGGCGTAGTCAGGTGAGGGTCAGGATTGGCGTGTCAAAATTTTTTTATGCTACGCTTACTAGAAGTACGTTAGGTACAAAACTACACGAGACCCCATTTTCATTGTCAATCCAATTTTCCAGCTCAGAATTTATAAAATATTAGGAGGTAAACAATGTCAAATATATCAGAACAATCAATTCAGCAATTAGTGCCTCCGAACTAAATTTGTGAGCAATGTAAATATTATACCGGTACTGTGCAGCAATTTTTGGATTGTCCCTATTTTCAGATTTTGATGTTTTGGGTCTTGTGTAGTTCCGTACCACAACCACAATAACTTTTAGCGGGCTTGTCATAGCCTAACTATTTTTGCATATTTTATTTCTAACCCCCATCTGACTACCTCACTGCAAAGATTACCGTACATCACAATCGCTTCATATAACATACCGGTACGTTACCCTATTATCGCCACTTTTTATTACAATCCATCCGAAGTCTATCTACTTCTAGTTATAATTTCTCTATATTGTCTCTGAACATTAGCTACCGATCGGAGGAAAAAATGCCGGGTCTGGTATAGTTTAGTACCACATGTACTTCTAGTTGACCTGGCTCAACAATTTTTGCATATGTCAATCCTAACCCCCACCCGACTACGTCACCGAAAAATTACGTCATTTCGACGTCACAGTGGCGTAATAAGGCCCACCGAATTATGCGGATGGTCGTCCAAAACACGCAGACGATCACCCGAAATCGAGCAAGCAATTTCTCTCGTTTTCTCGTCACAACGATCAGAGAGAGATCGCCGGCTTTAGCAAGTTCGTTATCAGCGGCGCAGATGTCATTTCGGGCGATCGTAATTATACTCTGGCAATCCCTATGACGTATGGTGACGTCGTAGTGACGTAATTTTTGGATGGCATAATCAGGTGGGGGTTAGGAATACGGTAGCATATGCAAAATTCGTTGTGCTACGCCCACCGGAAGTACTTGTGGTACTAAACTATACTAGACCCAAAATGCCAACAGCAGTGAGTCGCGAAATGGATTTGCTATAGCGACACCTCACGAATATAGTGGAAATGTGGGTATGGCGATAATAGGAACTACGATTATCCTATTATCGCCACTCATGTCAAACTTTTTTTTCAATAGCTTTTCTCTTTAAATACATAATCATTTGCTATGAAATTTTCATTGATTGAAGAGTGTTGCTGCTGCTAGAAGGTTATTACTTTTATTTATTTCAAACATTTATGTAGGCCCTACGAGATTTGTTTTTCACTTCGAAATTTTATATGATGACGTCATCAAAATTAAAAAATGCGCATCGCAGCATGGTGGTTCTGCGATCACATTTAGGCGATCTGGCGGCCAGCGAAAGTTTTTTTTATTAAATGAGATTACCGTTACTGTGAAAGATTTGATAACACTTCTTTTTAGTGTTTGTCCTCACATTATTGAGCATTGCTGTTTTGTTTTTTCACGATTTTTCCAGTTACCCCTTTTGGCGAGCCAAATTTTTTTTTTATCCTATTATCGCCACCCTGCGGATACAATAATTAACAACAGCACGATATTTACAAACACTTCCCATTTCAAACTTGATTCAACGTCGATCTAACACTGACTGACAAAAACTAAAATAAATAAACACTGTCGCGATATTTTGGGCTGCTAATTAGTAATTACCGCCCTCCCAAAAAGTTGGCCGAGCGTGATATCAGCTGATTTTTACATTTTACAAAAATGTATGTTTTTATTGAAATGTCTTTACGCCACCGGTTGACAGAATATGTTTAATATTTATCACTTATGACGTCGCAATCCGAAAACAACTCATATTCAGCGCTATCTGAAAGTGCGACTGCAGCAGGGCGATTCTGAAGGCGTGTGGTGAGAATTGGCGAGTGGCGATAATAGAGTAACGTACGTTAGCGTTAGCTTGTCAAAGTACAGGTACGATCTCCTGAAATGGCATCTGCGCCGAGTCACAGTTCTTACCACTTCGTGGCAGCTCCCAGCCTCCTACCACGAGCCAAAGTGACTATAACACAAGTGAGGACTTGCATTGGAAACGTTATAAGCGCTTGTGACCTCTGTGAAGCTAGCAGCAAAACACGAAATTGTGACTGACAGAATCGCAGAAAATACCCACGCGTAAAATTAAATGTTCCCAATGATTTTTAAAAGAAAGTGTATATTTTGATTAGTTTTACAATAGCAAATAAAGCAAAACAATCATTAACTACACTACTCGTATTGTTAATATATAGTAAACAAGCTAAAGCGACTGGTACAGTGCATAAAATTTTTTTATACCATTTTGAGAGTTGTTTAAAAATGACTGAATTTTCGTCGTTTAAGACGGTCGTTTCATGAAAACCTCCAATAAAGGCAGCATTGCAATTTGCAACACCATTGGTGAAAAGTAGAAACCGCAAAGATTCGATTTCATTATGTCAGAACTGTCTCAGCACGTTTTGACTAGGCGATATATAATACTAAACATAGCGTATAATTTTTAATTTTATGCACAATGTATATACAACAAATTTAAAACTGATTTTGTATTTCAACTAAATTTACTGGATAGTTCATCAAAGAAGATATTTTTCTCTTTGTCACACAACAATAATGCACTTCATTAAACTTAGAATAAGTTGAGGAAAGTCTAAAATACCAAAAAAAAATTTACGCTCTCTTGTGGATTCTTTAACAAATTTCACAAAATTATCGTTTTTGAAAGAGCGATTTCTCAAAAACCGCCAATAAAGGCAGCACTACGACACATTCGGAGAAAAGCATATACCTTATAGATTTGATTTCATTATGTCAGAACAGTAGCAGCACGTTTTGACTTGGCCAAATATAATACCAAACATAGCGCGTATTCAAAATTTTATAAACAATGCAGACGTAACATATTTAAAAATGGTTTGGTTTTTCAACAAAATTTAGTAGATAATTTATCAAACATCTTTTTCTCTCAGACATACATATATACTGTACGTCCATTCAACTTGGAATAAGTTGCGGAAAGTATGAAATAACAAAAAATTATTTTACGCCTTCTTTTTGATTATTTTTCAAATTTTTAAAAAATTATCGTTTTTGAAATAGCGATTTCTCAAAAACCGCCAATAAAGGCAGCACTACGACACATTTGGAGAAAGCAGATACCCTATAACTTCAATTTTAATATGTCAGAACAGTAGCAGCACGTTTTAACTTGGCCATATATGATACCAAACATAGCATATAATTTTCAATTTTATCAGCTATGTAGATGTAACATATTTGAAAACGGTTTGGTATTTCAACTAAATTTACTGGATAATTCATCAAATACTTTTCTCTCTTGGTCATACATCAAAACTGTACGTTCATTAAACTTGGAATAAGTGGCAAATCTTAAAATACCAAAACAATGATTTTACGTCCTCTTGTGGATTTTTTTCGGAATTTCAAAAAAATATCGTTTTTGACAGGGCGATTTCTCAAAAACCGCCAATAAAGGCAGCACTACGACACATTCGGAGAAAAGCAGATACCTTATAGATTTGATTTCATTATGTCAGAACAGTAGCAGTACGTTTTGACTTGGCCATATATAATACTAAACATAGCGTATAATTTTCAATTTTATGAACAATGTATATAACAAATTTAAAACTGATTTTGTATTTCAACTAAATTTACTGGATAGTTCATCGAAGAAGATATTTTTTTCCTTGTCACACAACAATAATGCACTTCATTAAACTTAGAATAAGTTGAAGAAAGTCTAAAATATCAAAAAAAAAATTTAGGCCCTCTTGTGGATTCTTTAACAAATTTCACAAAATTATCGTTTTTAAAAGAGCGATTTCTCTAAAACCGTCAATAAAGGCAGCACTACGACACATTCGGAGAAAAGCCGACACCTTATAGATTTGATTTCATTATGTAAAAACAGTAGCAGCACGTTTTGACTTGGCCAAATATAATACCAAACATAGCGTGTATTTAAAATTTTATAAACAATGCAGACGTAATATATTTAAAAATGGTTTGGTTTTTCAACAAAATTTACTAGGTAATTTATCAAACATCTTTTTCTCTTAGACATACGTATATACTGTACGTCCATTAAACTTGGAATGAGTTGCGGAAAGTATGAAATAACAAAAAATCATTTTACGCCCTCTTGTTGATTATTTTCAAATTTTTAAAAAATTATCGTTTTTGAAATAGCGATTTCTCAAAAACCGCCAATAAAGGCAGCACTACGACACATTCAGAGAAAAGCAGATACCCTATAACTTCGATTTTAATATGTCAGAACAGTAGCAGCACGTTTTAACTTGGCCATATATGATACCAAACATAGCATATAATTTTCAATTTTATCAATTATGTAGCTGTAACATATTTAAAAACGGTTTGGTATTATAACTAAATTTACTGGATAATTCATCAAAGCCTTTTCTCTCTTGGTCATACATCAAAACTGTACGTTCATTAACTGCTTTTCTCCGAATGTGTCGTAGTGCTGCCTTTATTGGCGGTTTTTGAGAAATCGCCCTTTCAAAAACGAAAATTTTATGAAATTTGTTAAAGAATCCACAAGAGAGCGTAAATTTTTTTGCATTATTGTTGTGTGACAAAGAGAAAAATATCTTCTTTGATGAACTATCCAGTAAATTTAGTTGAAATACAAAATCAGTTTTAAATTTGTTGTATATACATTGTGCATAAAATTGAAAATTATACGCTATGTTTAGTATTATATATGCCATGGCCAAGTCAAAACGTACTGCTACTGTTCTGACATAATGAAATCAAATCTATAAGGTATCTGCTTTTCTCCGAATGTGTCGTAGTGCTGCTTTTATAGGCGGTTTTTGAGAAATCGCCCTTTCAAAAACGATATTTTTTTGAAATTCTGAAAAAAATCCACAAGAGGATGTAAAATCATTTTTTTGTTATTTTGAGATTTGCCACTTATTCCAAGTTTAAATAATAAAAAACATTTTACGCACCCTCGTGAATTTGTTTTAAAATTTCGAAAATTATCGTTTATGAAGTGGCGATTTCTCGAAAACCACCAATGAAGGCAACAAACATCACGACACATTCGGAAAAAAGCACATACCTTATTAAATTCGATTTTATCGTGTCAGAACAGTAGCAGCACGTTTTGACTTGGTCCTATATAACACCAAACATAGCTTATATTCTTCAATCTTATAAACAACGTAAAAGTAACAATTTGAAAGTGGTTTGAGTTTTAACCAAATTTGCTGGATAATTAATCAAATATCTTTTTTTTTCTCTGTCGCACATTATTACTGTACGTCTAAACTTGGAATGGGTGGCGGAAATAATAAAATACCAAAACTCATTTAAGCCCTCTGGTGGATTTTTTTTACTTTTAAAAAATTATTCGTGTTTGAAATAGCGATTTCTCGAAAACCGCCAATAAAGGCAGCACTACGACACATTCGGAGACAAGCATATACCTTGTAGATTCGATTTCACTATACCAGAACAGTAGCAGCACGCTTTGACTTGGCCATATATAATGCCAAACATAGCGTCTATTCCCAATTATTTAAATAGCGTAGATGTTCAAATATTCTAAAAAGGTTCGGTATTTCAAATAAATTCACCTATTCCATTTTCTTATTTTTTAATAAGAAATTTTTAATTATACTTAAAATAAGTTGCAAATTGTATAAAACATTAAAAAAATGTCATACGCACTATAATTTTTTTTCATTTCCCAAACAATTTAGAGTGACGATTTCTTGAAAACCGCAAATAAAGGCAGCATTACGACACTTTCGGATAATCGAAGATACATTAAAGATTCGATTCCACTAAACCAGAACAGTAGCAGCACGATTTGATTTGGTCATATATAACATCAAACAGAGAGTATATTCTTCAATTTTTGAATAATGCTAACGTTAAAAATTCATAAAGCTGTCGTATTTTAAACGAATTTACTGAATACTTGTTCAAATATAATTTTTTCTCAGTCACACATCAATACTGGACAAGGCAAAAAATATATTTGATCAATTATCCAGCAAATTAAGTTGAAATACAAACTTTTTAAATTCGTTACGTCCATTTTGATGTAAAATTTTAAAAACACGCTATGTTTGGTAATATATATGGCCAAGTCAAAACGTGCTGTTACTGTTCTGGTATCGTAAAGTCGAATATGTGAGTTATATGATTTTCTCCATATGTGTCGTGGTTCTGCCTTTATTGGCAGTTTTCGAAAAATAGCCACTCCAAAAACGATAATTTTCAAAATTTTGAAAATAATCCACAAGGGGGCGTAAAATGATATTTCGATATTTTATACTTTCCGCAACTTATTCCAACTTTAATGAACGTACAGTATTGATGTGTTAGCAAGACAAAGAAAGTTTGATAAATTATCTAGTAATTTTAGTTTAAATATAAAACTCTTTTTAAATATGGTATGTCTGCATTGTTTTTGAAATTTTGAATACACGCTATTATATATGGTCAAATCAAAACGAGCTGCTACTGTTGTGGTTCAGTCAAATCGAATCTTCAATGTATCTGCTATTCGCCTAAAGTGTCGTAATGCTGCCTTTATTGGCGGTTTTCAAGAAATCGTCACTATAAAAACGGCATGTTTGGGAAATTAAAATAATATTTATAGGGCGTAAGACATTTTTTCATTGTTTTATACAATTTGCAACTTATGCCAAGTTTGTGTGTGTTTGAAAAAGTAATAAAACGTAATATTACGTTATTAGGTGAATTTATTTGAAATACCAAATCTTTTTAAAATATGTGAAAATCTACACTATTTATATAATTGAGAATATGCGCTATATTTGGTATTATATATGGCCAAGTCAAAACGTGCTGCTACGGTTCTAACATAATAAAATCGAATATAAAAGATATCTGCGTTTCTCCGAATGTGTCATAGTGCTGCCTTTATTGGCGGTTTTCGAGAAATCTCTCTTTTAAAAACGATAATTTTTGGAAATTTCGAAAATAGTCCACTAGAGGTCCTAAAATGTTTTTTCAGTATTTTATACTTTCCGAATATTTCTTAGTTTAATAGACGTACAGTATTAATTTGTGACAAAAAGAAAATATATTTTATCAATTATCAAGCAAATTTAGTTGAAATGCAAACTCTTTTGAAATTTGTTACGTCCATGTTGATGTAAAATTTTGAAAACACGCTATTTTTGTTATTATATATGGCCAAGTTAAAACGTGCTGCTACTGTTCTGGTTTGGTGAAATCGAATCTTTAATGTCTCGTATCTGCTATTCTCCGAAAGTGTCGTATTGCTGCCTTTATTGGCAGTTTTCGAGAAACCGTCACTCCAAAAACGGCATGTTTTGGAAATTAAAAAAATTATATATAGGTTGTAAGACATTTTTCATTGTTTTATACAATTTGTAACTTATTCCAAGTTTAATTAACACACAGTATCGGTGTTTAAAAAAGTAAGAAAACGGAATGTTACGATATTAGGTGAGTTTATTTGAAATACCAAACCTTTTTAAAATATGTGAACATCTACGCTATTCAAATAATTGAGATGTACGCTATGTTTGGTATTATAAATGGCCAAGTCAAAACGTGCTGCTACTGTTATGGTATAGTGAAGTCGAATCTAAAAAGTATTTGCTTTTTCCGAATGTGTCGTAGTGCTGCCTTTATTGGCGGTTTTCGAGAAATCGTCCTTTCAAAACCGATTATTTTTCGAAATTCAGAAAAGAACCCACTAGAGAGCGCAATTTTTTTTTTATCAATATTTTAAACTTTCCTAATTAATTCTTAGTTTAATAGACGTACAGTATTCATTTGTGACAAAGAGAAAAATAGATTTGATCAATCATCCAGCAGCTTTAGTTGAAATACAAATCCATCTTAAATTTGTTACATCTACATTGTTTATAAAACTGAGAATACACGCTATTTTGGTATTATATATGGCCAAGTCAAAACATGCTGCTACTGTTTTGGTATAGTGAAATCAAATCTATAGGGTATCTACTTTTCTCCGAATGTGTCGTAGTGCTGCCTTTATTGGCGGTTTCCGAGAAATTGCCCTTCCAAAATCGATAATTTTTCGAAATTTTAAAAAGAATCCACGAGTGGGCGCAAAATGTTTTTTTGGTAATTTATACTTTCCTTCCGCAACTCATTCTAAGTTTAATAGACGTACAGTATTAATTTGTGACAAAAAGAAAATATATTTTATCAATTATCCAGCAAATTTAGTTGAAATGCAAACTCTTTTGAAATTTGTTACATCCATGTTGATGTAAAATGTTGAAAACACGCTATTTTTGTTATTATATATGGCCAAGTTAAAACGTGCTGCTACTGTTCTGGTTTGGTGAAATCGAATCTTTAATGTATCTGCTATTCTCCGAAAGGGTCATATTGCTGCCTTTATTGGCAGTTTTCAAGAAATCGTCACTCCAAACATGGCATGTTTGGGAAATTAAAAAAATTATATATAAGTTGTAAGACATTTTTCATTGTTTTATACCAGGGGGGTTCAAGGTTGTCGGCTCCGCGGGCCACAAATTTATTTTTTCATCGTTCGCGGGCCACAATAGTGCCAAGAATAGGTAAACAGTGCAATACAAAACAAACACTTTTATTGTGCAAACTCATAGTTATCAGACATAGCCATCACAAGCTAATAGAATCCGCATTCGATTTTTAGTTTTCTATGATGCCTATATTGTTAGCATATATTCCCGACTGAAAAGATAGAAAGCCAGATAATAATTTAGACTGCCAAACTGCCAAGCACATCATTCGACTTCGCTATTTGCCTCAGCTAGCCATAACACTAGTCAATTCAGTGACATTAGTGATGTAACAATATGTCAAAAGATTTTTCTGATTAATTTGATTACGGAACAACACGAAATGCGATTTATTGATTACTCTCCGAATGTGACGCGGGCCACAGATAATGAAGCAGCGGGCAAAATGTGGCCCGCGGGTCTGGGGTTGGACCACCCTGTTTTATACAATTTGCAACTTATTCCAAGTTTAATTATACACATGTGAACATCTACGCTATTCAAATAATTGAGATATACGCTATGTTTGGTATTATAAATGGCCAAGTCAAAATGGGCTGCTACTGTTATGGTATAGTGAAGTCGAATCTAGAAGATATTTGTTTTTTTCCAAATGTGTCGTAGTGCTGCCTTTATTGGCGGTTTTCGAGAAATCGCCCTTTCAAAAACGATTGTTTTTCGAAATTCAGAAAAGAACCCACTAGAGAGCGTAAATTGTTTTTTTTTTTATTTTTAAACTACAGTATTCATTTGTGACAGAGAAAAAAATATATTTGATCAATCATCCAGCAGCTTTAGTTGAGATACAAATCCATCTTAAATTTCGTCAGACTAATAAAAAAATTGCCTGAGTCAAATTTTAACATTTTGAGTAAATCAAAAAAAACTTCATAACTTTCCCATTTTTCAATCTATTTCAAAAATTTTTTATCTAGATTTATCTTATCAAATTTTTAATTATTTTAGGATATCTATAACTTCCAAATTCTATTTTATATGCGCTAAAATTGACTTAGGCATTTTTTTATTCCCGCACCCTGAGTTAGGCAATATTATTCACATCTTCGCCCTATATTTTCAAGAACAGTCGTATAATAACCTATAATGTTTCAAGTGCTTAAAACCGTTCGTTCATATATATATATATATATATTTTGTTTCTCGTGAATAAGAGCCCTCCAGAAAGGTGTGTACCAATATGTAGGTAACTAATTTTGTTCGCCTATATAACATCAAATTGTGTAAAGGGACTGAAACAGAACACTAGTTGAGCATTGAGCGGTGGCATCACACAAGGAAGTTGCCGAATAAATCCGCATTTTTTGGCGTTCAATAACTTACCACGTGTGACACTATCATTTGCAGAAGCATTTCCAAGTAGAGCATAGTTTCTCAGCTTCTTGGACTCCATACTGTTAATATTCGATCACTACAATTACTTGCCGGTAGCGTCCAGATGTTGAAATATATATATATATTTTAGTAGACCCTACTTGAACCATAAAGCGTTGCTAGTCGAAAAGTGTCGTAACGACATCAGAACGTACAAAAACTGGATGCGGACAGGCGTGTTTAAATGTGCCTATCTCAATTATAGTCAGTTAGGCAAAACCAAAATCTGCCTAAGTCCACTTCCTGAGATAGGCAGATTCGTTTTTGCCCCCTAGCGGCTGATTTATACCAGATATGAATGTTTAAATAACATAGAAAGATAGATCTTTACCCAACGAATCCAGCGATACCAAAATGGACAAAAAGTGACTAACGCAATTTTTTTATTAGTGTGACGATTGTTACGTCTACATTGTTTATAAAACTGAGAATACACGCTATTTTGGTATTATATATGGCCAAGTCAAAACATGCTGCTACTGTTTTGATATAGTGAAATCAAATCTATAGGGTATCTGCTTTTCTCCGAATGTGTCGTCGTGCTGCCTTTATTGGCGGTTTCCGAGAAATTGCCCTTCCAAAATCGATAATTTTTCGAAATTTTGAAAAGAATCCACGAGAGGGCGTAAAATGTTTTTTTGGAATTTTATACTTTCCTTTCGCAACTCATTCTAAGTTTAATAGACGTACAGTATTAATGTGTGACAAGGAAAAAATATATATTTTATCAATTGTTCAGCAAATTTAGTTGACATACAATTCCTTTATAAATTTGTTTCGTCCACATTGTTCATAAAATTGAAGAATATACGCTATGTTTGGTATTATATATGGCAAAGTCAAAACGTGCTGCTACTAGGGCTGGGAATTTCAGGGAAAACACTTTAACCGTTAACCGGGTAAAATTAATCGGTTAACCGGTTAACCGCCGCGTGACGTTTGACGTAATAATGTATAATTTCAGATTGTTACGCCACAATGCTTATAAAGCAATTTCGCGTGTTCTTATCCCGGTATCGCTCAAAATTATTCACGAATCGAGATAGTTTCATGGTTGCTCTGCTGCAAAAGATAGGCAGCGTGGTTCGGGCGGCGTGTGGAAGTATTTTAGAAAACCTGATTCCGTTGTTAAACGTCATTTATGTGACAAAATATTAGTGTTCGATATGCAAATTCTACTTCGAGATATATAGCATAAAGAAAAACGGCATCAACTGCGCACTTGTTGTGTGACATTGAATATCCGATTTTGCAATGAAATCGTGAACAATATATTTCGAAATCGACCGAAAACTGATTCTGAATTCATCATTGTCAAATATCCATAATCAGCAATCTTGGTACTTCCATTATTTTTCACATTTATTGAGTTCTTACCCACACAGTCGGTAATATTATTTTGAATTAAACGCCACAAGAGATACATTTGCGATGACGTAATCATATTTGAAGAAATTGTACGGTATAAAGATGATTTGTACCTGAGATGTCAGTTAACGGTTAAAATAAATCGTAACCGTTAACCATCTGAAATCGGTTAACCGGTTAACCATTCCCAGCCCTAGCTGCTACCGTTCTGACATAATAAAATTGAATCTATAAGGTATGTGCTTTTCTCTGAATGTGTCGTGATGCTGCCTTTATTGGCGGTTTTTGAGAAATCACCACTCCGAAAACGATAATTTTCGAAATTCTCAAACTAATTCACGAGGGTGCGCAACATTTTTTTTATCATTACTTTATACTTTCTGAAACTTATTCTAAGTTTAATAGACGTACAGTATTGATGTGCGACAAAGAGAAAAGGTTATTTGATTAATTATCCTGCAACTTTAGTTGGAATACAAACCCTTTTTTAATATGTTAGGTACCGTTGTTTTAAAAATCGAGGAATATACGCTATGTTTGGTATTATATATGGCCAAGTCAAAACGTGCTGCTACTGTTCTGGCATAATAAAATCGAATCTATGTATGTGCTTTTATCCGAATATGTCGTAGTGCTGTCTTTATTGGCGGTTTTCGAAAAATCGCCATTTTAAAAACGATAATTCTTTGTAATCCAGGACAGAATCCACTAGAATTCGCAAATGTTTTTTTTTGCAGTTTTATACTTCCCGCAACGTATTCCAAGTTTAATAGATGTACAGTATTAATGTATGACAAAGAGAAAATGATATTTGATCAATTATCTAGCAAATTTAGTTGAAATACAAAATCAATTTTAAATTTGTTACGTCCATGCCGTTTGTAAAATTTAGATTACACGATATGTTTGGTAATATATATATATGGTCAAGCCAAAACGTGCTGCTACTGTTCTGTTATAGAAAAATCGAATTTATAGGGTATCTGCTTTTCTCCAAATGTGTCGTGGTGCTGCCTTTATTGGCGGTTTTGGAGAAATCGAGATTCCGAAAAGGATAATTTTTCGAAACTTCGTATTTGCGGAATACCTGAAAATTTATTTTTTGCTTAGTTAGTCTTTTTTTTAAACACTAATTTCTTGTTAAATTCAATTTATTCTTTCAGTTTAAAGATTTTTCATGTATTTTCGTGCCAAAATTATATTTTGATCAGCATTTTCAATTTTTATATGTAACTATAAGTGAAAATATTCTGGCTGAAAGTGCTGCTAGCTTTACAGTGGTGCGCTTGTGTGACGTCACACCTGCCATTTTTTGTCCAGAGTTCTATCGCTTTATGATCCTAACTAAGTGATTTAAACCTGCGATCGTTAAACAGACAAATAAAAAAACGATGCTCAATAATTCGGACCAAACTTTCGCAGCAGCAAAACGAATGAACATTCTTCTGAAAGCTTAATTTTCCGCAGATCAGATAACTCGGCTCGGCGGTACGGTCAGCATATACGAAGTTAAGGTTTTAAAGCATATATTTACGGTTAAAGTCATCCAACTAAACTCGGTAAATCAACACACAATAAGACCAAAATATTAAACAAAGAGATACACATTTTATTATAAAAATACATCAATGTAAGTATCGCTAATTACACAGATCTTATTTTAACAAACTGACAGAAAAACAATATAAATTACACTACAGAATCTTGCAGCTATTTGTACATGATAAAATTTTTCAACACGGTGTACATTGCTAAAATATATTGAAAAAATATACTACATGCTTGGAATAAAGAATAACAGCATATGTCAAGGTTACAAGAACATCTAATAATCTGGAGTATGAATGTAAGTTTCGAATATTTTATTTTCCAATCGAATTCCGAATCGCAATGTTCCGATTCGAATATTTTCGAATCTGATTCTATTTAGTATAACATCATATTATCGTTAAATCTCCTTAGATTTGAAAGAACTATTTCCTATAGTATAGATAGAGAGCGATTAAATAACAATAATGAACTTGAGGAATGAATGAAGTTAGTAGAATAAAACATTAAATTGATGCTTCAACTGCATAATATATTAGAGAATATGTATTATTGCTATATATAGAGTTACACTCAGTTATATTTACTTATTACGGTAATTTATGTTCGCAAACAATACCGGATGTATAGTGATGGTTCCTTCTAAAATTCATCCAAATGATAAACGTCAGTAAATATGCGGAATATTGTTGTTAATATAATGATATTATGTATAACTTAAGTAATTTAAAGACATGTTCATATATATAACAACACATTTGTAGAACTTCTTAGGATTTTAAATAGTCAAAAAACAATTTAACGAAACCATTGGTTCCTCTGAGGCGGTCCCATATGAAATATAACAACCCCCGGAGTGTTACGACTTGGAAACGCTGTAAGCGTAGGAAAAATGAACGTTTTTGTTCGATGATAAGACAATGCTGCTGCGTCGTGCAATCGCCTCGTGTTATTGGACACGTTTAGTGGCCATAACGATCGTTTCAATATTATGTTGTTGTTGTTGTTGTTGTTCTTGTTCTTGTTCTTTGACACGTTTTTAAAAAATCGCTTTTCTCTTCGAATACTGGACCAATTGCTTTGAAATTTTCAGTGGTTACAGATTAATTTCTTCGCTAGAAGGCTATTACTTTTATTTATTTCAAAATTTTGTGTGAATTCTATGAAATTTGATATTTCGTCTAAAATTTTGCTGTATTATTTTTTATCCATGGGAACACGGATTTTAGTCAGTGTCATGACTGGCTGTACGTTTTGATTCTGCAAAATTCTTGCTACTGGAAATTCAGAACTTTTTTGAGGGTACCGGTAGCATCAAAGGTACCGGTAAAGACTGATTCGCTCTGGTCTAACGTGTCCATATATTTGTGCGTAGCTCTCTTGTCTAAATTATTATTATTTTAAATAGAATCGAGCCGTTTTTTTCAAATTGCTTCGATTCGAAATTCTGAAACTCACATCCCTAATCTGGAGTGTATAAAATAATATATTATCTATTTGACTAGGGCTTTTGCTGCAGTTTTACTAGCATACTGTTTTTCAATAATTTTATTTGTCACCTCTTTAAATTTAACTTTATATTAAGAAGACGTTTCAAAATTTTAAAAGCGACATTGTGGCAAGATGGGAAATTATATTTCAAGCAGTCAACTTTATCTGTCAGAAAAGTAACTGGCGAACAGTTAATACTCCGAGCGCGAAAATATGATTGCTTTTTGGATGGGTGGCATAAATATTGGGTAAAACTATCAAATTTTCAAATTTTTACCATGTGTGTAAGAACAAAAAACAGTTTAATTAACGATTGTGGTAACGATTGATTAAATATAGATAATAATTCCTAAAAAACAAGGGCCATGATATATACATTTGGTATCTGAATATGGGACGTAACTAAATTATTAGTAAATTACTAAAGTATTATAGTCACTTTACCTAATGTTAAAACTAACAAGTTTATGGACGCCATCTTTGGAAAACGCGAAACAATGGAGTCTTATGGGAAATTTTCGTCGTATTGTTGCACCGAATCCAATAAGCCAGCTGTTATGAAGGCTAGAATAAATCCAAAGGGTGGATTTTGAACTTTAAGCTATGTGCTACCTAATTATCTAATGCAATTAAGAACAAAAAACTATCTAATGCGTTAATTTGGACACAAACACAACGTAGAACTATTTTTGGTCACCTTTTCTGAAACTTTTATATTGATACGCCGATTTGACGGTGTATAATGCCACCGCAACTATCCTACAATGTCATTTGGTCTTCTAGCGCAGCTCGGAGCTGAGCAGACGGGCATTATGGAGCTTGACAGACGAAAAAATGTTTACCCGAAAAGGGAATCGGCCATTGAGCGAATTTGAGTCCCGTGGTAATTTCGACGGATAAATAGTACAACTGTCCATCTGTGACATCACAAGGAACGCCATTGTCAAATGGTCAATTATGACGATAGGAATGGCCAACTTACTTCAAAGACAATTTAATGTACTATAAATGCAATTTGGCAAACATGAAAGGATAGCACCATGTTCGGCTAAGCTTCTACTTCAAAACGCGACCTTCAAAATCTTTCTATTTGAAATATTAGTGAAAATAATAGGTATGTTTCAATAATTGTGTGAGAACTTCTTATAAGGCGCCGCGTTAGATGGCCGAGAACAATAGGCACAAGATGGCGTCCACTGTCTGAGCGTTGCCGTATATCGTATATACGCTTTGCCCTGTCCTAACGGCCGACCTGCCGTGGTTACAGCAGTAAAAATTTACCCGTCATCGGTTTTCAGTTTGCTGCCGCGGTAACGGCAGCTGGGATTGGCTTATGGCAGCTAAAGGGTCAGTCGTCGTGAGTTTGGCCATAGCGGCCGTGGTTTGGATTACCGTCGTGGTTTTGCGGCAGCTCGTGCATCCTGCTCCTGCACGAAGAAATGTCTTACAAATGAACTTTATAGAAAATAAGCCACCGTCGCCTAAACTTTATATACCTTCCAAATCTTAGTATATGATTACGTTTTTTTTTTTTTTTTTTGTGGTTGTATGTGTAGTAGTCCCTTGAAAATTATTATTTTCAAGTGTATTAACAGCATATATATCCATGAAAACCTTGAACTACCTGCCCAACACATCCCAATTAATCCCGAAAAAGACAAAAATAAATATAAAATCCCGCTCCACTCTTGAACACTATTTATTGATAATGAATACTCTTCTTTAAACTTTAGTATTCGTTCAATCTTGAGCCAACGATATACATTGTATCTCCCAGTTAACCGTACGAACTTTTGAAAAGTTTCATGTTTTACGAAATTGGACATTTTACGTACAGCAATGTGTAGGACATTGTATATGAAATAAGTCACTGCCTAGCCCTTTATGTATGCCCCGATCGCTTTATGTGCATTTCAATTTTAGTCTTATTTGTCCGCGTACTCTCGCGCAATCCGAAATTACTCGACCCCTGTTGAAATTACCACAAAGGGTAGTTTAGTCTTCTGCCCACACTATATAACAGAACCAGGTTATGCCACTTGTTCGAATTGGCATTCCCTAATTCAAAAAGGTTTAATAGTTACCCGTTGTTCATATAACACCATAATATATCTATAAACCGAGATTAATACTGAAATATGTGACAAACTCGAAATCATATAAGACGTAACAGGGTCACGCATGAGCACAGCAGTGCTACATCTTCATACCACCAATACGTAGATTGCGAACTATGAATTCGAAAATTATTCGTCGATGAAAATCACCTGAAATAACGATCCCTAAGCACTAATGGGAGTCAGTAAACGAAGTCCCGCGTGTACAGCATTCCAGCGGCTCTCATTAAACCGTGATTCAATAAGTCTTCGCCTTTTTAAATATAGGAAATTTCTTATTTTGTTGTTGATATACCGATACGTAATGAAACTTTTTAGAAAATTGCCATAGTCACTTATGTACAATACCTTCTTTTTTTAACCATGCATATTTATATTTATACACTGTCTACTATGTTATCCTAAAGACTCACTTTGAACCGTAAACGAAATAAGGATTCGTTTTATTATATTTTCTTTCTCAAATATAGTAATGTTACTTACTGTTCTGTCATGCATATACCGATACGTATTGAAAATTCATGTGAAACTACCCAATTTTTTATGTAAAATGCCATTTTTTTTCTCTTGCCATACCCACATATATATCACTCTTCGTAATGAACTTTCATAATACGTTTATGTAAAACGCCCTTTCTTTATTGTGTATATGTGTTCCAACAGATGTACATAACAAATCTTGTACGCATTCGAAAATTACCTAATCCATTTTGATCAACCACCATAAACGGTAGAATAACACTCTGTTCATAGTATAGGTGAAAATTTCAGTTGTTGGTCGTTGGTTAAGACCGTCGCCCGGTTAGCTCAGTCGATAGAGCGTTGGACTTTTCGCTGTATAATTTAGTGTAGGACGAAAAATGCTGTTGATTGAGTCTAGACAGTGGAGTATTTGGTTGTACTAAGTCCGATAAAAGTAATTCGCTGTTCTGATTAAAATTGTACTTTGGATATTACCTGTGGAATATAACAACCGCGAGAAAAACAATGGACTACCCCGCCGCTGTATCCGGACAGAACGAACTGCAGGGAAATAGACCACGTTCGGTGGCTGCTGAGGTGAGCAGAGATATTGACATAAATACGTTTATTGAGATACTCACTAACTCTGTAACAACAAAAGATTACATGCAAGAGCTAACCGCCTTGTATGAGACTAGGCCCAAGTTTTGGGTACTATCTTTTAGACAAATTGATGAAAATAATGTTGACAAGTCCAAACGGGACGAGTTTTTAAAAAACAATACAAATATATTGAGGGTAGGGGATGTTAATATCCAATTCTTGCCGCGGAAGAAACCACCGACACGCATCAGTATTAAGGACGTACCGGACGAAATCAAACAACAACAAGTAATCGACGCACTAATTAAGACAAATTGTGGGAAAATTAAAAACATAATCAAACTTTACCATCGAGGAACGACGCTATTTAACGGATACGTTGCCGCCTGGCTCTATGATTTTGATCAAACCAAATTTCCGTCCTTTTTGGACATTGACGGAGCGCGGTACAAGACTTATCTACCGACAGAACTCTACACGCCAAAATGCATCAATTGCCTAGAATCGGGTCACACGGCTCGCAGCTGTAGAAAAATGAAGCGATGCCGCGTGTGCGGGAAGGAGGGCCAACATTCTATAAGAACTTGGCTCAAAACTAATACTACAAATAAGCCGCAAACAAATAAGAACAAGCGCCAAATAAAGGTCAAAGTATCGCCCTCAAAAACGCCAACAGTCGCTTCGCCAAAAAAGAACGTCACACCAAGTGTCGAATACACCAAAACCAACTCGCGGAGCAGCTCTGAAACCGAGCTCATAGACTTGGAAAGTAAAGAGACCAAAGACTGGTCACTCAGCCCTGACATCAGTGAGCAATCCTTTTGCCTAAGTCCACCACCCCCAGCAATACCGCGCCGGCCCAAACTTAAGACAACCTCTACCATAGGGAACACTCCATTCCATCCTCCAAAGATCGGAGGTCATTTCCCACTGGTGATCCCAGAACTAGTCTTGGCCACATCTTACGATCCGGTATTCTCAGACACCCCTCAGACGTCGTCTGCCCCGGCCTGCCTGGGCTCACAAATACCGGAAAGAAACAATACAAAAGACCAGGACCCCCAGACAAATCACACGACGAGCCAAGTAAATAAAAGGGACAGGAGCCTGACAGACTCCTCCCCCTCATATACCTCTTTAAAACAACCTTCGGCTAAAAAAGGCAAATAGCCTAAACAGTATCTGCACACCTTGACAAATTAGAGTCCAAACTAAACCATACAAATGAGTGAAATAAAAATAATGTCGTTAAATATAAATGGGCTTAACCACAACAGAACCAAACTAGGCCAATTTGTAGTGCACGAAAAACCGGATCTACTCTGCCTGCAA